>NC_045958.1:110801246-111533425 GCF_010909765.2 Amblyraja radiata | reverse complement strand
GTTACAAGGATGTCCGAGGAATATGGTTTATTAATCCATGGGATGATAAATGGTGCAGACTCGGTGGGCCAAAGGGCCTGTTTCTAGGCTGTATCTCTAAACTAAACACATATAGTTATCTTTCAATAAAGAACAGAAAATGTCTGACTGGAGACAAACTCACAATATTTGGACTCAGTAAATTATTTAAATATCCAGATTAAGTTATTGCTGGATATCAAATGATAATGGACGATTGCTTGCGACCATTTTTGTAGCAGCTGGTTAATTTCTGGAATATTAGTCATTGCCTGTGTCATGTTTTATCTGTCAGACATATTAATTTAGGGAGTATTGTGATTTAATGAGAGCAGTTAACAGCTGTAAATTCAGTGGCTGTGGAGAAGCATTAGCCGTAAATTCTCATATGTTCTGCATTTTAGTTTAGTTTAGAGATAAAGCAAGGAAACAGGCCCTTCGGCCCACCAAGTCCACGCCGACCAGCGATCTCCACACATTTATTTATTTAGCGAATGCAAAGTCCTTTAGCCAAGCAGTTGCCTCTTGATCTGCTGTATGAAGGGTGACAAGTCCTCCTTTGAGTCTTTGTTGAGGGCATGCTTCAATGATGTGTTGCATTGTTTGCTGCTCTCCACAAGCACACCATGGGGTTGGACTGCTGCCCCATTTGTGAAGGCTGGCCAAGCAGGGGCCATGTCCAGTCCTGAATCTATTCAGCATCGTCCACTGCTTCCTTGGGAGATTGGTGCCAGGGTGGGTGGGGTCTGACACCAGATGTTTATTTGGGACGTCCTTGGACTCCCATTCCCTTTTCCAAGCTGATTGGATGGTGAAATCAGCTGGTGGTGGGTTCTTCCAAATTGGTCGTCTAGATGGAAGTCGAGCAGTGGGTGGGTTGAAGATGTCCATGTGAATTGGCAGATGAGGGGAGTTTTTGGTCTTTTGGAGCATCCTTTGAGTGAGGACTACTCGCCGGATTTGTGGAGGGGCTATGTTGGATAGGACAGGGAGCCAGGGGAGTGGTGTTGAGCGGATTGTTCCTGTGATGATCCTCATTGTTGAGTTCAATTGGGTATCCACATGGTGTGTGTGGGATGACCTGGACCAAACAGGGGCACAATATTCGGCTGAAGAAAATGCAAGGGCTAGTGCTGAAATGCGCAGTGTGGGGGCAGCAGCCCCCCACTTTGAGCCAGCAAGCTTACTGAGGAGATTGTTTCTGGACTTCACCTTAGCTGCTGTTCTTTTAAGATGTTCCTTGAAGGATAGGGTCCTGTCAAGGGTCACTCCGAGGTAGGTTGGAGTGGGGGCATACTTCAGTTTGGTCCTGCTCAGATAGATGTTTGGTTCTCTTGTGGCTTCTGCATTATGGAGGTGGAACACACTGGAGACCGTTTTTGCTGGGCTTGGTTTTAGGCGCCAGGTTTTGCAGTACTCGTCCAGTTTAGCAAGGTCTTCATTGAGCACCTGTTCCAATGTTCCAAAATCTGGTGCTTGGAAGGCCAAACAGATGTCATCTGCATAGATGAATTTGCGGGATTTGGTGGTGGGTAGGTCATTTGTGTAAAGGTTGAACAAGGTTGGGGCTAAAACTGACCCTTGCGGGAGCCCATTCTTCTGCATTCTCCACACATTAACATTATCCTACACACACTAGGGACAATTGTTACATTCACACCAAGCCAATTAACCTACAAACCTGTACGCCTTTTGGAGTGTGTGGGGGAAACCGAAGATCTCGGAGAAAACACACGCAGGCCACGGGGAGAATGTACAAACTCCGTACAGACAGCACCTGTAGTCAGGATCGAACCCGGGTCTCTGGCAGCATCTCTACTGCTGCACTCCCGTGCCACCTATGGTATTATTTGCATTAAGATTCCTCCTGAGACATGGTGCCAGATAATGTTGAGGTAAAGTGATGTGCAGAAATAAACTGCAGATGCTGGTTTTCACCGACACAAAATACTGGCGTAACTTAGCAGGACAGGCAGCATCTGTGGAGAGGAATGGATGACGCTCTGTGTTGAGACCCTTCTTCAGACTGAAAGTAGTGGGTGTGGGGGAGGGGAGGGGGGGGGGGGGGGGGGGGAACGGAATTGGAGGTAGGAAAAGACCAGAACAAATTATGCCTGGCGATAGATGGCCAGGAAAGGGTGGGGCCCATAAAGGCTCATTGTTGGCTGGGGAAGAGGTGATAGCGAAGGGGTGCAAGGATGCGAACAGTGGAACTAATAGGGCAGCTAGAGTGGAGGAGGGAGGGGGAAGGAGGGAAAGCAGGGGTTGGCTGGGGAAGAGGTGATAACGAAGGATTGGTAGTTTGGTTTAGTTTAGTTTAGTTTACTGTCACGTGGACCAAGGTACAGTGAAAAGCCTTTGTTGCTATCCGGTTAGAGGAAAGACAATACATGATTACAACAGTGTACAGATATAGCTGGTATTACCCAGTTACAGTTTTCGTGCAATAATATATAATCTTTCAATAAAGAATAGTTAATGGATCAATGGAGAAAAACGAATTCCTCCATTGGCCTCCTCTATTGTCAGAGTGAGGCCCAGCACAAATTGGAGGAACAGCACCTCATATTTCACTTGGGTAGTTTACACCCCAGCGGTATGAACATTGACTTCTCTAACTTCAGATAGCCCTTGCTTTCCTTCTCCATCCCCTTCCCCTTCCCAGTTCTCCCACCAGTCTTACTGCCTCCGCCTACATTCTATCTTTGTCCCGCCCCCTCCCCTGACATCAGTCTGAAGAAGGGTCTCGACCAGAAACGTCGCCCATTCCTTCTCTCCATAGATGCTGCCTCACCCGCAGAGTTACTCTAGCATTTTGTGCCTACCTTCGAGAAAAACTAATAATATTTTGACACAGTGATTTTAAGTATCCAGATTCAATTATTGTAGAAATAAAGAATTGGCATGTAGTAAAAGTAATGCTGTGGTTGTTGTGGGAGAATTCAACATGCAGGTAGACTGTGAAAATCAGGTTGGTACTGGACCCCAAGAAAGGGAGTTTGTGGAGTTTGCCTTCGTGATGGATTCTTTGAACAGCTTGTATTGGAGCCTACCAGGGAGAAGGCAATTCTGGGTTTAGTGTTATGTAATGAACCGGATTTGATAAAGGACCTCGAGGTTAATGAGCCATTAGGAGGCAGTGACCATAACATGGTCAGGTTTAATCTACAATCGGAGAGGGAGAAGAGTAGATCAGAGGTGTCAGTGTTGCAGTTGAATAAAGGGGACTATGGGGCCATGAGGGAGGAGCTGGCCAGAGTTGACTGGAAAGATACACTAGCAGGGATGACAGTGGAACAAAAGTGGCAGGTATTTCTAGGCATAATACAGAAGGTGCAGGAACAGTTCATTCCTAGGAGGAAGAAAGATTCAAAGGGGAGAATGGGACGACCATGGCTGACAAGGGACGTCAGGGACAGTACAAAAATTAAAGCGAAGAAGTACAACGTAGCAAAGATGAGCGGGAAGCAAGAGGATTGGGTAATGTTTAAAGAACAACAGAAGATAACTAAAAAGACAATATGGGGACAAAAGATGAGGTATGAAGGTAAGCTAGCCATGAATATAAAGCAGGATAGTAAAAGCTTCATTAGGTATGTGAAGAGGAAAAAATTAGTTAAGACCAAAGTTGTACCCTTGACCGAAAAATGTGAATTTATTATGGGGAACAAGGAAATGGCAGATGCGTTGAACAGGTACTTTGGATCTGTCTTCACTAAGGAGGACACAAACAATCTTCCTGATATAGTAGTGGCCAGAGGATCTGGGGTGACAGAGGAACTGAAGGGAATCCACATTAGACAGGAAATGTGTTGGATAGACTGATGGGACTGAAGGCTGATAAATCCCCAGGGCCTGATGGTCTGCATCCCAGGGTACTTAAGGAAGTGGCTCTAGAAATCGTGGATGCATTGGTGATAATTTTCCAATGTTCTATAGACTCAGGGACAGTTCCTGTGGATTGGAGGGTAGCAAATGTCATCCCACTTTTTAAGAAAGGCGGGAGAGAAAACGGGGAATTATAGACCAGTTAGCCTGACATCGGTGGTGAGGAAAATGCTGGAGTCAATTGTAATGGATGAGATAGCCGCACATTTGGATAGCAGTAACAGGATCGGTCTGAGTCAGCATTGATTTACGAAGGAATTTTTTGAAGATGCAACTAGGAAAATGGACAAGGGAGAGCCAGTGGATGTAGTGTACCTGGACTTTCAGAAAGCATTTGGTAAGGTCCCACATAGGAGATTAGTGGGCAAAATTAGGGCACATGGTATTGGGAGTAGAGTGCTGACATGGATAGAGAAGTGATTGGCAGACAGGAAACAAAGAGTAGGGATTAACGGGTCCCTTCAGAATGGCAGGCAGTGACTAGTGGGGTACCGCAAGGCTCGGTGCTGGGACCGCAGCTATTTACAATATACTTCAATGATTTGCATGAAGGGATTCAAAGTAACATTAGCAAATTTGCAGATGACACAAAGCTGGGTGGCAGTGTGAACTGTGAGGAGGATGCTATGAGAATGCAGGGTGACTTGGACAGGTTGGGGGAGTGGGCAGATGCATGGTAGATGAAGTTTAATGCGGATAAATGTGAGGTTATCCACATTGGTAGCAAAAACAGGAAGGCAGATTACTATCTAAATGGCGTCAAGTTGGGAAAAGGGGTAGTACAACGGGATCTGGGGGTTGTAAACCCTGGAGTTTAGAAGGATGAGAGGGTTTCTCATTGAAACATATAAGATTGTTAAGGGCTTGGACAAGTTAGAGGCAGGAAACATGTTCCCGATGTTGTGGGAGTCAAGAACCAGGGGCCACAGTTTAAGAATAAGGAGTAAGCCATTTAGAACGGAGACGAGGAAACACTTTTTCTCACAGAGAGTGGTGTCTGTAGAATTCTCTGCCTCAGAGGGCGGTGGAGGCAGGTTCTCTGGATGCTTTCAAGAGAGAGCTAGATAGGGCTCTTAAAAATAGCGGAGTCAGGGGATATGGGGAGAAGGCAGGAACGGGGTACAGATTGGGGCTGATCAGCCATGATCACATTGAATGGCGGTGCTGGCTCGAAGGGCCGAATGGCCTACTCCTGCACCTATTGTCTATTGTCTATAACTGCAGATGCTGGTTAATACAGAAAGGTGAAGAAGGTTCCCGACCCGGAATATCACCTGTCCATGTTCTCCACAGATCCTGCCTGACCTGCTGTGATACTCCAGCACTTTGTGTCCATTTGCAGATTAAATTATTGCTGGATGTTAAATTCTTCCTGATTTAATAACGGGGGAATGATTTTGAAGAACAGGGTTGAGGTTTAGTTACGGTTTTAACTCGAGAATGATTAGTTATCATAAACTCTGTTTATTGAGGAGTTTTCTGATGCTATACTCTCTGTGTTGCTGTGTACTTCATAAGTTCATAAGTGAGAGGAGCAGAATTAGACCATTCGGCCCATCAAGTCTACTCCGCCATCCAATCATCGCTGATCCATCTCTCCCTCCAAACCCCATTCTCCTGCCTTCTCCCCATAACCTCGATGTACTAATCAAGAATCTATCTATCTCTGCCTTAAAAATATCCACTGACTTGGCCTCCATAGCCTTCCGTGGCAATGAATTCCACAGGTTCACCACCCTCTGTCTAAAGAAATTCCTCCTCATCTCCTTCCTAAAGGAACGTCCTTTAATTCTGAGGCTACGACCTCTGGTCCTAGACTCTCCCACCATTGGAAACATCCTCTCCACATCCACTCTATCCAAGCCTTTCACTATTCATTTAAAGTATATGAAGTATACAGAGTTGGAGACAGCCACAGGTAAGGAATGTAGTTCTGTGGAGAGCGCCAGAGACATTGTGGGTTTGTTGGTGGCAGCTGAACCCTGATGATGAATCTTTTTGCTGGGGTAGATAAGGGCAATCGGGCAATGTTTAGGTTTAGTTTAGAGATACAGCAAGGAAACAGGTCATTCGGCTCACCGAGTCCACGCCGACTATCGATCACCCGTTCACACTAGTTCTATGTTGTCCCACTTTCCCATCCACTCCCTACACACAAGGAGCAATTTACAGAGGGCCAATTAACCTACAAACCCGCACGTCTTTGGGATGTGGGAGGAAACCAGAGCACCCGGAGGAAACCCACAGTGCCATGGGGTGAAACCGCACACAGACAGCATCTGAAGCCAAGATCAAACTCGGCTCTCTGGCGTTGCGACTCTGCCAGCTGCGACACAGTGCTGCCCTATTGTCTAGCGCAAGGGATTTCATCTCGATGGGGTGAGATTACCTCAGGTGGGACCATGGGTAGTTTCATAAGGTCATGATTAATAAATAGTGTTGTCATGGTAGAATCATGGAACTGCAGATGCCGGTTTACAAAAAAAAGAGCTGGAGTAACTGATCGACATAACTGTGTAATTAGTGATTCTTTCAATGTTTCTAAAATGTAGGCTTACTTTTGCAGAAGGGAATGAAACATAGAAACCTAGAAAATAGGTGCAGGAGTAGGCCATTCGGCCCTTCTAGCATACACCGCCATTCAACATGATCATGGCTGATCATCCAACTCAGTATCCTGTACCTGCCTTCTCTCCATACCCCCTGATCCCTTTAGCCACAAGGGCCATATCTAACTCCCTCTTAAATATAGCCAATGAACTGGCCTCAACTACCTTCTGTGGCAGAGAATTCCAGAGATTCACTACTCTCTGTGTAAAAAATGTTTTTCTCATCTCGGTCCTAAAGGATTTCCCCCTTATCATTAAACTTGAGGGGGGAAAAAATATTTCCCACCCTCCACCCCCTTTAGGGAAAAATCCTCGTGCAAAACAATAAATGGGCGGCACGGTGGTGCAGCGGTAGAGTTGCTGCCTTACAGCTCCAGAGACCTGGGTTTGATCCTGACTACGGGTGCTGTCTGTACGGAGTTTGTACGTTCTCCCTGTGACCTGCGTGGGTTTTCTCCGGGTGCTCCGGTTTCCTCCCATATTCCAAAAGGTACAGGTTTGTAGGTTAATCGGCTTTGGTAAAATTATAAATTGTCCCTGTGTAGTATAGTGCTTGTGTATGGGGATCGCTGGTCAGCGTGGACTCGGTGGGACGAAGGCCTTGTTTCCATGCTGTATCTCTAAAACTAAAAGTTTTGTTTAGTTTAGATACATCGTGGAAACGGGCCCTTCGGCCTACCAGCGATCACCTGTTCATTTTGGGTCTATGTCAACCATGTGAGTTTACCCCTGGGTTCTCCGGTTTCCTTCCACACTCCAAAGACGTAGAGGTTTCCAAGTGAATTGTCTTCTATAAATTTCCTCTCTCACGTAGGATAGAACAAGTGTACGGGTGATGGTTGGTTGGTGCGGACTCGGTGGACCGAAGGGCCTGTTTCAGCCCCGGGGGGTATCTCTAAAGCTAAACTAAACTCATAAGGTGACAGCTTCCGAAGTTAACAACTGTGACCAGTGGCATGTTTCATGGCATAAGAGATTCTTCAAACATTTGTTTTGTAATAACTTATTTAATGGATCTCTTTGCAGGAAAAGTTGGACGACTTTGTGAAGACCGCTGGAGAAAAGGCGAGCAGGATTGAAGAATTTGTGGCAGAGCTGGAAGATTCATTCAATGCTGTTGAGGTGGGTGGTATGTACAATGTCACCTTAAAAACAACCGATGCTGGGGTAGTTGTGTTGTGGAATCCGCGGGGAGCTGTACAGCGAGGTGGCGCAGCGGTAGAGTTGTTGCCAGAGACCCGGGTTCCATCCTGTCTGCCGGTGCTGTCTGTGCCGAGTTTGTATGTTGTCCCTGTGACCGAGTGGGGTTTCTCCGGGTGCTCCGGTTTCCTCCACAGAATTGGCTTTGGTAAAATTCTAAATTGTCCCTAGTGTCATAGAGAGATAGAGCATGGAAACAGGCCCTTCAGCCCAACTTGCCCACACCGGCCATCATGTCACCAGCCACACTAGTCCTACCTTCCTGCGCTTGGTCCATATCCCCCCCAAACCTGTCCTATCCATGTACCCGTCGAACTGTTTCTTAAACATTGGGGTAGTCCCAGCCACAACTACCTCCTCTGGAAACTTGTTCCATACACCCACCACCCTTTGTGTGAAAAAGTTACCCCTCAGATTCCTATTAAATCATTTCCCCTTCACATTAAGCCGATGTCCTCTGGTCCTCGATTCACTTATTCTGGGCAAGAAGACCCAATCTATTCTTCTCATGGTTTTATACACCTCTATAAGATCACTCCTCATCCTCCTGTGCTCCAAGGAATCGAGTCCCAACCTACTCAACCTCTCCCTATAGCTAAGACCCTCTAGTCCTGGCAACATCCTCGTATATCTTCCCTGTACCGTTTCCAGCTTGACAACATCTTTCCTATAACATGGTGCCCAGAACTAAACACAATATTCTAATTATGGCCTCACCCACGTTTTATACAACTGCAACATGACCTTCAAAACTTCTGTACTCAATACTCTGACCGATGAAGGCCAATGTGCCGAAATCCTTTTTGACCACCTTATCTACCTGCGACTCTACCTTCAAGGAACCATGCACCTGCACTCCTAGATCCCTCTGCTCTACAACACTACCCAGAGGCCTACCATTCATTGTGTAAATCCTGCCCTTGTTCGACATCCCAAAAAGCAACACCTCATATTTCTCTGCATTAAATTCCATCAACCATTCCTCCGCCCACCTGGCCAATCGATCCAGATCCTGCTGCAATCGTTCACAACCATCTTCACTATCTGAAAAACGACCCACTTTTATATCAACAGCAGCTAATTTTGCCCTGTATGTTCTCATCCAAATCATTGATGTAGTGTGTAGGAGACAATAGACAATAGGTGCAGGAGTAGGCCATTTGGCCCTTCGAGCCAGCACCGCCATTCAATGTGATCATGGCTGATCATCCACAATCAGTACCCCGTTCCTGCCTTCTCCCCATATCCCCTGACTCCGCTATTTTTAAGAGCCCCTACTATCTAGGTCTCTCTTGAAAGCATCCAGAAAATCTGCCTCCACCGCCCTCTGAGGCAGAGAATTCCACAGACTCACCACTCTCTGTGAGAAAAAGTGTTTCCTCGTCTCCGTTCTAAATGGCTTACTCCTTATTCTTAAACTGTGGCCCCTGGTTCTGGACTCCCCCAACATCGGGAACATGTTTCCTGCCTCTAGCATGTCCAAGCCCTTAACAATCTTATATTTTTCAATGAGATTGCCTCTCATCCTTCTAAACTCCAGAGTGTACAAGCCCAGCTGCTCCATTCTCTCAGCATATGATAGTCCCGCCATCCCGGGAATTAACCTTGTAAACCTACGCTGCACTCCCTCAATAGCAAGAATGTCCTTCCTCAAATTAGGGGACCAAAACTGCACACAATACTCCAGGTGTGGTCTCACTAGGGCTCTGTACAACTGCAGAAGGACCTCTTTGCTCCTATATTCGATTCCTCTTGTTATAAAGGCCAACAAGCCATTCGCTTTCTACACTGCCTGCTGTACCTGCATGCTTACTTTCATAGAATTATGTACAAGGACCCCCAGACCCCGTTGTACTTCCCCTTTTCCCAGCTTGACGCCATTTAGATAGTAATCTGCCTTCCTGTTTTTGCTACCAAAGTGGATAACCTCACATTTATCCGCATTAAACTTCATCTGCCATGCATCTGCCCACTCACCCAACCTGTCCAAGTCACCCTGCATGAGAGTGCTGGTGTATGGGCTGATCACTGGCCAGCATGGACTCGATGGGCCGAAGGGCCACTCTCCGCGCTGTATTTCTAGTCTAAAGCACAGAAACACGCCCTTCGGTCCAACTGATCCATGCTAACCATCTTTCTTAACTGAGTTAATCCACATGCCTGCAGCTGCCCCGCACCCCTACAAACCTTTCCTATGAAATGTACCTATCTGAGTGAATTTTAAATGTCATGTTCATAAGTCATAGGAGCAGAGTTAAGCCATTCCGCCCACCAAGT
This sequence comes from Amblyraja radiata, assembly GCF_010909765.2. Classification (NCBI taxonomy): domain Eukaryota; kingdom Metazoa; phylum Chordata; class Chondrichthyes; order Rajiformes; family Rajidae; genus Amblyraja; species Amblyraja radiata. The sequence continues at coordinate 111,523,433 of NC_045958.1, read as the reverse complement.
CCACTCCATCATTCAATCATGGCTAATCTATCTTTCCCTTTCAATCCCATACCACTGCTTCTCCCCATAACTCTTGACACCGTACTAATCATAATTGTTCATTATTGTCCAGTCATAATTGTATCTGTCTCTGCCACCTTTCAAGCAGCTTGTTCCATGTACACACCACCCTTGGAGTGAAAAAAATCATCATTTACTCCCTTTTAAATCTCTCCCCTTTCTCACCTTAAACCTTTACTGAAAGACTAAGATGGGGAAAAAAAAAGCAAAATATTGGCAAAAGATAGTAAAATAAGTTCAATTTACTGACCATTTATAACCATAACCATACAGTGTGGAAACAGGCCCTAACCTGCCCACGACGACCAACATGTCCCATCTACACTCATCCCACCTGTCCGCCTTTGGCCCATATCCCTCGAAACCTTTCCTGCTCATGTACCTGTTTAAATCTGTTCAAGCACTAATCTTGTGCAGTGAATGGTAGAAAGATCTCCAATATTGATAAGAAGGCCTCAGTGCAATCTCTGAATGGAATGATATTAAACATGGGCATTTGTAGGTTAATTGGCGTTTGTGAATGGCCCGAGTGTGTAGGGAGTGGATGGGAAAGTGGGAAACATTGAACTAGTGTGAACGGGTGATTGATGGTCAGTGTGGAATTGGTGGGCCGAAGGGCCTGCTTCCATAGCTGCATCTCTCAAATTCAAACTGAAACTAAACTACCATGGAAACGAAGGAAGCCAACAATCTGGGGAAGGCAGAAAATGCTGGAGGAACTCAGCGGGTCATTCAGCATCTCTGGAGAAAAGGAATAGGTGACGTTTTGGGTCGACAATGGCTCCTGAGCCAAAATGTCGCCCGTCCATGTTCTTCTGGGATGCTGAGTTTCTCCAGCATTTTGTGTCTTTCCATGAAGGAAGCCAAGCTAATTCCACGCTGTCTCTTTGAAAATCCTCAGGAAAATTGCACGAAAGAGGAGAAGTACCTTGAGGATCAGCATGATGAAGTCATGAAGCTGCTGCTTTCACAGTACACAGAAATGTCCCAGGTCCTGGAAGAGGAGAAAAAGATGAAATTGGAACACTTGTGCGACCAAATGGTCAATTACCGATGTAACATTGATTTCGCAAAGGAAACTGCGGAGAAGACAAGGGAGAGTGTGGAGCTTGATGACGTGGAGTTCCTAAAGGTATCTATCTTTACCCTAGATTTGTTCATATTATGGATATGGTCACAATACGGCAACTTGATCTCCCTTCTTATCCGCAGAGATCGAAACTGAGCACAGTTTTGTGAATAAGGGGCGGGCCGTTTAGGACGGAGATGAGGAAAAACCTTTTCACCCAGAGAGTTGTGAATCGGTGGAATTCTCTGCCACAGAAGGCAGTGGAGGCCAATTCACTGCATGTTTCATATGCAGTGAATAGATTAGATATCTCAGAGAGATAGATTGATCAGAGAGTTAGATATAACTCTTAGGGCTACAGGAATCAAGGGATATGGGGAGAAAGCAGGAAAGGGGTACTAATTTTGGATGATCAGCTATGATCATATTGAATGGCGATGCTTGGCTCAAAGGGCCTACTCCTTCACCTATTTTCTATGTTTCTATTTTCTATGTAATATACTAAAGAATTTTAAATACTAGGTATAGATCCTCAGTTTTACATAACGTGCGTAGACAAAAATGCTGGAGAAACTCAGCGGGCGAGGCAGCATCTATGGAGCGAAGGGAATAGGCAACGTTTCGGGTCGAAACCCCTTCTTCAGACTTCCAGCATCTGCAGTTCCTTCTTTTAGATAACGTGGGCTGTGATAATAGGCCTGTTATACTGGTGCAAGTAAGAATTTCATTGTTCCATTGTCAGTAGTAAAGTCCCAAGAGTTTATTGTCATGTGTCCCAGGTTGGACAATGAAATTCTTGCTTGTTGCAGCACAACGGAATATTGTAAGCATAAATACAGAACAGTTCAGTGTGTCTATATAGCATAGACCACACATATACACATAAATAAACAGATAAAGTGCAATAGGCTCTATGTTGTTCAGAGTCTCTATGTTGGTGAGTTTAATAGCCTGATGGCTGTGGGGAAGAAGCTGTTCCTGAACCTAGTTGTACCAGATTTCAGGCTCCTGTATCTTCTACCCGATGGTAGCAGAGAGATGAGTGTGTGGCCAGGATGGTGTGGGTCCTTGATGATGTTGGCAGCCTTTTTGAGGCAGCGACTGCGATAGATCCCTTCGATGGTGGGGAGGTCAGAGCCGATGATGGACTGGGCGGTGGTCTCAACTTTCTGCATTGTTGTCCGCTCCTGGACATTCAAGTTGCCGAACCAAGCCACGATGCAGCCCGTCAGCATGCTCTCTACTGTGCACCTGTAGAAGTTCGAGAGAGTCCTCCTTGACATACCGACTCTCCGTAATCTTCTCAGGAAGTAGAGGCGCTGATGAGCTTTCTTTATAATTGCATCAGTGTGCTGGGACCAGGAAATATCTTTGGAAATGTGCACGCCCAGGAATTTGAAGTTCTTGACCCTTTCCACCATCGTCCCATTGATATAAATGGGATTGTGGGTCCCCATCCTACCCCTTCCAAAGTCCACAATCAGTTCCTTGGTTTTGCTGGTGTTGAGAGCCAGGTTATTGTGCTGGCACCATTTGGTCAGTGGGTCGATCTCACTTCTATACTCTGACTCGTCCCCCATCAGTGATTCGTCTTACAACAGTGATGTCGTCGGCGAACTTGATGATGGAGTTCGCACTATGACCAGCTACGCAGTCATGAGTATAGAATCATAGAATCATAGAAAGTAGGTGCGAGAGTAGACCACCAGGTCCGTCGAGCCCGCACCGCCATTCGCTCATGGCTGAACACTAAACAGACACCCTTACCCACAAACAGTAGACACAAGACACAGAACACAAGACACTACCCTCCCCTTTATACCTCTATCTCCCCTCTCCACCCCAAGAACCGCGTGATCTCCTGGGGGAGGCAAAGAACCGGATAAAAACCCAGGTCCAATTCGGGAAAAAAATCCGGGAAATTCCTCTCCGACCCCAATCCAGGCGATCGACACTTGTCCAGGAGATCACTCAGGTCTTACTATACTAACCATACCTAGGTCCATATCCCTGCCCTCTCCCCGTAGCCCCTTATCCCCTTGGCAGCTAAAAAACCCATCTATTTTAGATTTAAATATATTTAATGTTTCTGCTTCCACTGCTCCCTGGGGCAGTGAATTCCATAAATTAACCACCCTCTGGGTGAAGAAGTTCTTCCTCATCTCAGTTTTAAAAGAGCCCCCCCTTATTCTGCAACTATGTCCCCTAGTTCTAGTTTCCCCGATCATTGGGAACATCCTCGGTGCATCCACCCGATCAAGGCCCCTCACGATCTTATACGTTTCAATGAGATCGCCTCTCATTCTTCTAAACTCCAAAGAGTAGAGTTCCAGCCTACTTAACCTTTCCTCATATGTCAATCCCCTCATTGCAGGAATTAATCTTGTAAAATAAAAAGATAAAGATAAAATCTTGTATAGAGTGAGTACAGCAGGGGGCTGAGCACGCAGCCTTGAGGCGCTCCCGTGCTGATTGTTATCGAGGATGACACACTTCCACCAATACGAACAGACTGTGGTCTGTGGATGAGGAAGTCGAGGATCCAATTGCAGAGAGATGCGCAGAGACCCAGATCTGAGAGCTTGGTAACCAGCTTGGAGGGAATGATTGTATTAGATGCTGAGCTGTGGACAATGAATAACAGCCTGACATATGAGTTTTTGTTGTCCAAGTGGTCCAGAGCGGAGTGGAGAGCCAGTGAGATCGCATCCACAGTTAATCTGTTGTGGCGGTACGCGAACTGCAGTGGGTCGAGGTTCTTGTCGAGGTAGGAGTTGATATGCGCCATAATCAACCTCTCAAAACACTTCATCACCACAGACATTAGTGCCACTGGTCGATAGTCATTGAGGCACGTCACTTTGCTCTACTTGGGCACCGGCATTATTGATGCCCTTTTAAAGCAGGTGGGAACCTCAGACCTCAGAAGTGAGAGGTTGAAAATGTCCGTGAAAACTCCAGCCAGTTGATCTGCACAGGTTTTTAGAACACGCCCGGGTATACCATCAGGTCCAGGCGCTATCCGAGGATTCACCCCTCTGAAGGAGCTTCTGACGTCGGCCTCTGTGACAGTGACTGAAATAAAATCACAGCGAATGGGGGCTCGAGAAGGCACATCAGTGTTCTCCCTATCAAAGCGTGCGTAAAACGCATTGAGCTTGTCAGGGAGTGATGTTTCGCTGACAATTGAGCTGCCTCCTGATTTTGCCTTGTAGGAGGTGATGGCTTCCAAGCCCTGCCACAGTTGCCAAACATCTGTCTCATCCTCCAGCTTGGAGCAGAAGTCCCTGTTAGCCTTTTTGATGGCCTTACCAAGGTCGTATCTGGACAATTGAATGACAATTGAATACTCTTGACTTTTGACTACAGAACGCTAAGATTTGACATGAATTTTTGAAAATGTGGTTGCTTTTCTTCACAAATACAAAACATACCCAGATTTGTATCTTTGATATGTTTTAATCTATGAACAAGCACTGGCTGCTATAAGGGGTGGCACAGTGGCGCAGCGGTAGAATTGCTGCCTTACAGCGCCAGAGACACAGATTCGAACCCGACTACGGGTGCTGTCTGTACAGAGTTTGTACGTTCTCCCCGTGACCGTTCTCCCCTAGTGTGTGTAGGACAGTGCTAGTGTGCGGGAATCGCTGGTCAGTGCGGGCTCGGAGGCCTGGAGGGCCTGTTTCCGAGCTGTATCTCTAAATAAACTAAACTAAACTACAAATGAAAATAGATACAAAATGCTGGTGGAACTCAGCGGGACAGGCAGAATCTCTGGATGAAAAGGAACGGGTGACGTTTCGGGTTGGAACCCTCATTAAGAAGGGTCTGAAGAAGGGTCTTGACCTGAAACGTCACCCATTCCTTCTCTCCAGAGGTTCAGCCTGACCCGCTGCGGAGGTACCCCGACGTTTAAGAAACAGTTAGACAGGTACATGGATAGCCTGACCCGCTGCATTACTCCAGCATTTTGTGTCTATCTTTGGTGTAAACCAGCATCTGCAGTTCCTTCCTGAACAATAAATAATATATATATTCAAATATATACCATTATATAAATATATGCACACATGAATAAATAAACTGATAAAGTGATAAATAACAGATAATGGGTTATTAATGTTCAGAGTTTTGTCCGAGCCAGGTTTAATGGTTCCCATTCCCATCCCAGATGGCTGTGGGGAACTGAGGAACTTTTAGTGAATTTGAGGAACGGCATCACTTATTTTTGTCCTGATGTGTACTAATTGCCAACATATGCAGCCGCAGCCGCCCGACTCATCACCCACACCAAATCCTGGCATCACATCACTCCAGTCCTCAAAAAACTTCACTGGCTTCCCATCTCCCACCGGATCACCTACAAAATCCTGGTCCTCACCTACAAAGCCCTCCACCATCTGGCCCCCACATATCTCACTGACCTCCTCTCCCCCTACCAACCCTCACGGTCCCTCAGATCCACATCAGCCGGTCTCCTCTCCATCCACAAGTCCAACCTCCGCAGTTTTGGGGACAGAGCCTTCTCCAGGGCAGCTCCCAGGCTCTGGAACTCCCTCCCCCAACTGATCCGCAATTCCGTGTCCCTCCCCATCTTCCAGTCCCGCCTCAAGACCCATCTCTTCACCTCTGCCTATCCTTAGCCCCACGTCCCCCTCCCTTTTCATCTGTGCATTAATTGCCTCATATTGTGTTTTGTATTGAATTCTGTCTTTACTTTGTGTACTAGTCATGTCTCTACTATTTATTTCATTCCCCTTACATGTTTTTCCTATACATGCTCAATTTTTGTAAGGTGTCCTTGAGACTCTTGAAAGGCGCCCATAAATAAAATGTATTATTATATGTATATCCACTTATGACTGGTTGCTGTTACGAGATTGCACGCACCGAAAGATTTGGATTTATGACTCAATAACTTTGGTGGCAAGTAGCGATAATTTATCTAGCAATCAGTCGCCACCAATAAGTTTGCAAGTCGACGCACAGCACTTTTGAAATATAAATGACAACTTATTTATTAATGTGTAATTGAAAAACAAAAAATATGCAGATGCAGAAAATCTGGCATAGAAACAGAAAACGACTGACTGGGGACTATTGCAAGACGGGGGAAACCCACGCAGTCACGGGGAGAAGGTACAAACTACGTACAGACAGTACCCGTGGTCAGCATTGAACCCGGGTCTCTGGCGCTGTACGGCGGCAACTCTACCGCTGCGCCAGCGTGCCCCCCCCATGATTATAGATGTTGTATTCCAGTTCATAGCAGTACCCCTCTCATTCTGTGACTATAGTAATTCCAAGTGCTTCCAACACTAGAGGGCATTGAACTAAGGTGAGATGGGGAAGTTGGATGGGGATGTGCGGGGGCAAGATTTTTACACTGAGAGTGGTGGGGACCTGGAACACATGGCCAGGGGTGGTGGTGGAGGCAGATACAATAGTGACGTTTAAGAAGCTCTCGTATAGACACATGGAAGTGCATGGAATAGAGGGAGATGGATCACGTGCAGGCAGATGAGATCAGTTTAACTTGGCATCATGTTCGGCACTGACATTGTGGGCCGAAGGGCCTGTTCCTGTTCTGTACTGTTCTGTGTAATTACATCCAGGACAGAATAGTGGCTCATACATCAGTGATGAAAGTATTAAGTGTGTATTGAATAAAGCATGATGTGTGGAAACTTTGGAAACTTCGGAAGCAGCCTGAGGTGTCTATAATGGAAGTCAGCCTCATTGGGGTGGATTTTCCTCCTGCTTGGCGGAAATCAAGCAAGCAAGCTGTTAATGTCTCACGCAAAGTAGTGGCGGGCGTATGGAACGAGCTGCCAGGGGAGGTACCCCAACGTTTAAGAAAGAATTAGACAGGTACATGGATAGGACAGGTTTGGGGGTATAAGGCCCAAACGTGGGCAGGTGGGACTAGTGTAGCTGGGACATGTTGGCCGGTGTGGGCAAGTTGGGGCAAAGGGCCTGTTTCCACGCTATGATTCTATGACTCTAATATCCTATTTTCAATAGTTTTCTCAGCAGTTTCACTATTTTATCATACTTTTATTGCCAATGACTTTGGGAACCCCTCATGATAGGGGTTGGAGCATTATGACTTTGTGCCTGACTGCGCATTAGTGACACAATATTTCTCACCTCATCAAAGCAGGTCGATACTGCAGTTTCTAGCTCACTAAAGCATTCTAACTAAACCCTTTTGCCTAAATGAAATAATTTGTAAAAGATCTGCACTTTATTACATTAAACAAAGCTGCTAATTAAAATATTTGTCCAAAGAGGCTTTTATATGAAATCTTATGGAAAATATACCACCTTTCGTTACCTTGGGCATCATGGGGCTGTGTGCAACTGATTAATTACTTGTCAAATGTACTACTGCAGTAGGATGGGATCCAATTTCAGCACTGCAGCATAACCTACCACCAAATAATCTGCTTTTGATTGTTCCAGTCAATACACATTAGATTATGTTGCTCTGGACACATTAGATTAAAGATAGACACAAAGTGCTGGAGTAACTCAGCGGGTCAGGCAGCATCTCTGGAGAACAAGGGTGGGTGACGTTCCGGGTTGGGACCCTTCTTAAGTAGGGTCTGAAGAATGGTCCTGACCAGAAAGGTCACCCATCTTTTTTTTCTCCAGAGATGCTGCCTGACCCACTGAGTTACTCCAGCACTTTATGTTTATCTTGGGCATAAACCAGCATCTGCAACTCTTTGTTTCTACATGTTATGTCGGACCGGACACGTTAGATGATGTTGGTCAGGACATGTTAGATCATGCTGGTGTGGTGTGGACATGTTATATTACCTTGGTCAGGCCACCTTTGACCAGGAACAGGTGAATTTACCCAATGGTTTGGCTCCCCTCTCTCGGAGTGGAAAAGGTTTAACTCAATTGAGATGCATCATATTTCTCACCATTCCACTGACATGCCATATTCAAGGCTCTGAAGCGGAGTTTGAAATCGTAACTGACCTAATACCAGGCAGAAATGCCCAACTCTGCCTTAAAATGACTGGCAAACTGTTGAATAACTGGATGAATGAACTCGTTTGACACGCATTTCACTGCTCTCTGCACCAACCCCAATCTAAATAACAGCCTTGTTTTGGTTTATTTAATGTTCATAGCCAACGTTACTAAATGTTAAAGATATTGGATGCTGAGAACCAGAGGAAATAGGTTTAAGGTGAGGGGGAGGAAGATTTAATAGGAATCTGAGGGGTAACTTTGTCAAACAGTGGGTGGTGGGTGTATGGAACGAGCTGCCGGAGGAGGTAGTTGAGGTAGGTACTATTACAACGTTTAAGAAACAATTAGACAGGTACATAGATAGTACAGGTTTAGAGGGATATAGGCAAAATGTAGGCTGGTGGGACTAGTTTGGCTGGGACATGTTGTTCGGTGTGGTCAAGTTGGGCCGAAGGGCCTGTTTCTAGGCTATGTCATTATGTTAGTAATCAATTGAGAGACAGTTAATTTAAAATTACTTTGATTCCCTATGAAATCCAAGTATGAGTGTATGGAAAATATCTTAAATCCTTCCTGCTAGATCCGTAATGCTAAACTTGTACCATTGAAAGAATGTTTAACCTTTTGCTGAGAGCTTGAAGGCCTCTTTTTAGCTGTTTAATTTTTCATTTCTGCTTCTCCTCCTCATCCACAGTCCTTCAAGATGATCAATGGCAGGTACATTTGGATTGATCTATCTCTGCTTTCTTTAATTAAAGAGTGGTGTTACAGGCAAAGCTCACAGTCGATCAGTGCTCTGGCAGTGGAAAACCTAATGGCCTTGAAGTTCCCAATTAATACATGTGGCAGATTGTCTTAATGCTGTACTAACCCTGTGTGACTTTGGTGCATCAAATTGTAGTTTGAGGGTTGTGCATGTACTCGGCGGGGCACTAAACTGTTTTTTTTTTAGCAAGATAAACTGTAATATTCTGGATTCAACAATAACGTGGGCGGCATGGTGGTGTAGCTGGTAGAGCTGCTGCCTCACAGCGACTGAGTCCCGTGTTCAATCCTGACCTCGGGTTCTGTCTGCGCAGAGTTTGCACATTCTTCCCTGTGCGGGTTTCCTCTGGGTGCTCCTGTTTCCTCCCAGATCCTAAAAGATGTCGGGTTTGCAGGATAATTGGCCTCTGTAAATCGCCCCTAGTGTGTAGGGAGTGGATGAGAAAGTGGGATAACATCGAACTAGTATGAGGCGTGGACTCGGTGGGCTGAAGGGCCTGTTTCCAAGCTGTATCTATAAAACTGAAAGTTCAGTTTAGTTTGGAAATACAATGTGGAAACAGGCCCTTCGGCCCACTGAGTCCGTGCTGACCAGCGATGCCCGTACCATAGCACTGTCCCACACAGGGACAATTTACAATCTTTACCAAAGCCAATTAACCTACAAAGCTGTATGTTTTTGGAATATGGGAGGAAACCGGAGCAACCGGAGAAAGCCCACGCAGGTCACGAGGAGAACGCAAAACTCCGTTTAGACAGCACCCGTAGTCAGGATCGAACCAGGGTCTCCGGCGCTGTGGGGCAGCAACTCGACCGCCATCCTAACCAATAAGTTGATGTATTGTTTCAACAGAAACAATAAGTTTAGAAAACAAATTGTTGTCTCATTTGCTCCCACAATGGGCAAAGCAGCCCTGTGCATTGGTCTTGCCCTTAAGCTCCTATGAGAGTCAATGCTAGAGTCACACTGTGCCAATGCATAGTTTTCTCCAATGCATCGATATTTGGATTTAAGCAGCAGTAAAACCTCCTACTTCATTTGGCACAAGTGCCACCTGCTATCAAAGCAGATGTAGTGCCAGGCTCCTGTTGTTTGTGGGACCCACGCAACTCACGATGCTGCGGGTGGTGTAAGAAAGAAAGAGAGAGAGAGAGAAAGGCACGAGGAAATGAGCCCACGGCTATTTCTCCGGCTGTTATCTCGACATCTTAATGTAGAAAGATAGACAGAAAATGCTGGAGTAACTCAGTGGGTCCGGCAGAATCATTGGAGAAAAGGAATAGGTGACGTTTCGGGGTTGTTTGAAGTTGGGCACTATTGGCAGATAATGCATATTTATGCAACACCTGCAAACGTCAACCTTTTTAGCCCAAAGACCCACGTTTCTCTGGAATATCCACACCACTCATGATTTGGGGGCAGTCAATAAGACACTTGTCCTCTGAATAATATTTGCTGCATTACACACAACATGAGGCAGCATTAGAACACATGTAGAAGTCAAAGCTCGCTTGCAATGCTAATGACAACAGCTCAACTCCCTCGAGCTCCGATTGTCAGCTGAAGATAGACACAAAAGTGGCGGGGTAACTCTACCCGTGAGGCAGCAACTCTGGCGAAAAAGAACGAAGAGTTCCGACGCGCAATGTCACCCGTTCCTTCTCTCCAGAGTTGCTGCCTCACCCGCTGAGTTTCTCCAGCATTTGTGTCTACCTTCGGTTTTTTCAGCGTCTGCAGTTCCTGAATTGATACCGTAGTTTTGGATATAGCTCAGGAAATTACTGAACATTATTCCACTTTCCATCAGTCTCTGTCCCTCCCACATCCTAGTTCTCCGACTAATTCTCTTGTTATCCTGATTAAATATTACTGATTCTATGCCGCATTGTCACGTTCTCCTCAGCTAACACTGAACCATTCTACATTTCCTTATCATCGTCTGCTTTGACCTGTCGTTTTCACATCGTACCCTTCCATATCTCTGTGTCTCCATCTCCGCTGACTCTCAACCTGAAACATCACCCATTCCTTCTCTCCAGAGATGCTGCCTGTCCTGCTGAGTTACTCCAGCATTTTGTGTCTATCTTTGGTGTAAACCAGCATCTGCAGTTCCTTCCTACCTTGATTCCACTTACATGATCTGCTCACTTTAATTTGAGAAATAAATCAGTGTTTCTGGCAGGCTGTTATTTTTTTTAAATTGCTATTGCAAAAAAATTAGTTACCGAATTCCTTCCAGTTTGTCTAAGTTGTTTAATTTCCAAAATAATTCACTCTTGTCAGAACAGTTTTACTTGTGAAATTATGACAGATTCACAGTTTCATCTGCCACTGATAATTCTAGTCCTTAAATGCCGAGAAAACGGTTTGATAAAACAAAATATCTTTTGGCAAATTGCAGAACCCGCTGGAAATGCTCAGTGGGTTAGGCAGGGAACAGGAAACAGCTGTGAACACCTCCCAGCTCGGTCCGCATTAACCAACCTGATCTCCCGGTGGCTCAGCACTTCAACTCCCCCTCCCATTCCGAATCCGACCTTTCTGTCCTGGGCCTCCTCCATGGCCAGAGTGAGCACCACCGGAAATTGGAGGAGCAGCACCTTATATTGCGCTTGGGCAGTCTGCACCCTAGCGGCATAAACATTGAATTCTCCAATTTCCGGTAGCCCTTGCTGTCTCTTTCCCTTCTCAGCTCCCCCAGCCCTCGGGCTCCTCCTCTTCCTTTTTCTTTTCTTCTCTGCCCCCCCACCCTACATCAGTCTGAAGAAGGGTTTCGGCCCGAAACGTTGCCTATTTCCTTCGCTCCATAGATGCTGCTGCACCCGCTGAGTTTCTCCAGCACTTTTGTCTACCAACAGGAGCAGGAGCAGGCAACAAAGGGCGGCACAGTGGCGCAGAGGTAGAATTGCTGCCCTACAGCGCCAGAGACTCTGGGTTCGATACTGAATACGGGTGCTGTCTGTACAGGGTTTGTACGTTGCCCCTTGCGTAGGCTTTCTCCGAGTGCTCCTGTTTTCTCCCACAGATGAGCAGGTTTGTAGGTTAATTGGCCCTCGGTAAATTGTCCCTAGTGTTTAGGATGTGAAACAGGATAACGGGTGACCATTGGTTGGCGTGGACTTGGTGGGCCGAAGAGCCTGTTTCCACGCTGTATCTCTAAACTCAACTCAACTCAACTCAACATAGTTAACAGTTCAGTTCAATGACCTTTCACCAGTTCTGCATTGTCAGTGGGATGGAATAGCCAAACAAATACTGAATAATTATAAGGTAGACAAAGATGCTGGAGAAACCCAGCGGGTGAGGCAGCATCTATGGAGCGAAGGAATAGGTGACGTTTCGGGTCGAGATTATGTAAGTATAAGTTCCTTTAAGATTCTGATAGACACTTACTGCTAATAATCTACTAACTGCGATTAGCCAAAGTGAATTACGTGTAACTGTTGAATGATCATCTATTTACAGCGTGATATCTGCTTTTGAGGCTGCAATTTCTCTGGACCTGAAGCCAAAATGGTGTTCCTCCTTTGATGACGTTGCAATCAAATCTTCAAGATGTGGATTTGAGTCCTTGAAAAACCTGCCTGGTACTACTATTAACGTTTATTGGCTACATATAATGTCATTACTGCAGAGAAACTTTTCTCGTTAGGTGCAGGTTTCATGGATGGTTTGAGGATGTTGGGGCAGTGAGAAAATTAACACGATTGGGGATGTTATTAAAGGGGTAAGCAGTGACTTTCTGCGCTGCTGGAAGCATTATTATTTTGCTGCTATCTAGAAAGCAGTAAAATGAATAGACAAATATCAATGCATTAGTTATACTATAAGGTAATGCCCTATAAGGTATGCCCTAGTGTAGGTATAGGTTTATTATTCTCACAAGAGGGCCGCACGGTGGCGCAGCGGTAGAGTTGCGGCCTTACAGCGCCAGAGACCCGGGTTCGATCCCGACTACGGGTGCTGCCTGTACGGAGTTTGTACCTTCTCCCCGTCACCGCATAGGTTTTCTCCAAGATCTTCGGCTTCCTCCCACATTCCAAAGGCACACGGGTTTGTGGGTTAATTGGCTTGGTGTAAGTGTAAAATTGTCCCTAGTGTGTGTAGGATTGTGTTAGTGTGCGGGGATCGCTGGTCGGTGCGGACTCAGTGGGCCGAAGGGCCTGTTTCCGCGCTGTGTCTCCAAGCTAACCTAAACTAAACATGTAGTGAAAAGATTTATTTTGCATGCTATCCAAACAAATCAGATATAGAAACATAGAAACATAGAAAATAGGTGCAGGAGGAGGCCATTCGGCCCTTCGAGCCAGCACCGTCATTCATTGTGATCATGGCTGATCGTTCCCTATCAATAACCCGTGCCTGCCTTCTCCTCATATCCCTTGACTCCACTAGCCCCTAGAGCTCTATCTAACTCTCTCTTAAATCCATCCAGTGATTTGGCCTCCACTGCCCTCTGTGGCAGGGAATTCCATAAATTCACAACTCTCTGGGTGAAAAACTTTTTTCTCACCTCTGTCTTAAATATCCTCCCCTTTATTCTAAGAATAATCTGTATGCTGTACATAATATCTGGATACTTTCAAGAGAGAGCTAGATATGGCTCTTGAAGATAGCGGAGTCAGGGGATATGGGGAGAAGGCAGGAATGGGGTGCTGATTGGGGATGATCAGCCATGATCACATTGAATGGCGGTGCTGGCTCGAAGGGCCGAATGACCTACTCCTGCACCTATTGTCTATGAAGTGTAGGAAGGAACTGCAGATGCTGGTTTATACCGATGGCAGAGACAAAATGCAACAGTGCATGAAGATGACAGCGTTTGGTAGGGGAGTGGGGGGAAGTGGGTAAGAGTGGGTCATTGGACTTGATATTTCCCAGCTGCTGACTTGCCAATGACGCCGTCTCTTTCAGCACTCATTGAGCGCCTGCGGAAATGCTCCCGATTTTGCCATCATTTTCAGCTCCCCCAGAGCCATTCTTCCTCCTCATTAATATCACAGCTTTGGCCTCAATGGTATAATACAGTAATCTTGCCAATTAACCACAAAATATTGCTTCAAGCTATTTGCAATCCAGCCAAAATTCAGTTCAGAACATGGGAGTTCTCACGTCCTTTGGGAGCCTTTTAAGGATGAGAGGGAATCTTATTGAAACATATAAGACTATTAAGGGTTTTGGACTCGCTCGAGGCAGGAAACATGTTCCCGATGTTGGGGGAGTCCAGAACCAGGGGCCACAGTTTGAGAATAAGGGGTAAGCCATTTAGAATGGAGAAAAGGAAAAACTTTTTCACCCAGAGGGTTGTGAATCTGTCGAATTCTCTGCCTCAGAAGGCAGCGGAGGTCAATTCTCTGGATGCTTTCAAGAGAGAGTTAGAGCTCTTAAGGATTGCGGAGACAGGGGATATGGGAAGAAGGCAAGAACGGGGTACTGATTGGGGATGATCAGCCATGATCACAGTGAATGGCGGTGCTGGCTCGAAGGGCCGAATGGCCTACTCCTGCACCTATTGCTTATTGTCTATTAACTACGTTCCATGAGTTTTTCCGAATCCACAACGACCAGCGAACCCCGTACATTAACATTGCCCTGCACACACTAGGGACAATTATACATTTACACCAAGCCAATGAATCTACAAACCTGTACGTCTTTGGAGTGTGGGAGGAAACCGAAGGTATCGGAGAAAACCCACGCAGGTCACGGGGAGAGCGTACAAACTCCGCACAGACAGCACCCGTAGTCAGGATTGAATCTGGAGCTGTGGCGCTGTAAGGCAACGCTGTGCCGCCCTCATTGGCTTTAAGGTGAAAGGGACAAAGTTTGAAGGAGATGTGTGGGGAAAGTTTTTTACACGGAGGTTGCTCGAACGTGCTGTCTGGAGTGATATTAGAAACATACAGCACGGAAATAGGCCCTTCGGCCCATGCTGTCCAAGCTGCCCTATCTATGCTAGTCCCATTGGCCCACGTTTGGCCCGTATTCTTCCAAACCTTTCCTCTCCTTGTACTTGTCTAAATGTGTTTTAAATGTTGTTATAGTACCTGCCACAACTGGTTCCTCTGGCATCTTGTTCCATAATACTCACCACCCGCCGAGTGAAAACATTGACCTCGGGTTCTTATTCAATCTTTCCCTCTCACCTTAAACCTATATCCTCAGGTTATTAATTCCCCTACACTGGGTAAAATGACTGTGTGCATTCACTTTATCAATTCCCCTCAAGATTTTATACACCTCCATAAGATCACTCCTTAATCTCCTGCACCCCGTGGAATAAAGTCCCAGCCTGCCAAAACTCTCCTTATAGCTCAGGCACTCAAATCCTGGCAACGTCCTTGTAAATCTTCACTGCACTCTTTGAAGCTTAATGGCGTCCTTCCTGTAGCAGGGTGACCAAATCTGAGCTCTGCACTCCAAATGAAGCCTCACCAACATCTTGTACAACTGCAACGTTAAGGGCCTGTCCCACCAGCATGCGATTGCATGTGTCTAGCGCGACCAAACGTGGTCGCTTGAGGCGTACGGCAGCGCGGGGCCGGTCCCACTTCGAAGTGCGGGGGCGTATAGAGTTGTGCGGGGCTGGTCCTGACATCGTGCGGGGCTCTGAAAATCCCGCACTGTCCGAAAATTCTGCGCGACAATGGCCTGTCGGTCCGCAGGCGCATTGAGGGCGTACGCAGTGTCTTGACGGCGTATGCAGCGTCTTGACGGCGTACGCCGTGTCTTGACGGCGTTCGCCTAGCGCGTGCTGTTGCGTGATGACGTCACCGCCCGACGCCGTGCAACGTCCAAATACAGTCGGCCCGCCTCCTGCCCAGCTGATTGGTGAGTATGATGTAAATTACGTCATGCGCGAACTTTGCGCGTACTTACCGCGAACTTAGTGCGAACTCCGCTTCCGTTTGGTCGCGTCAAACGCATGCAATCGCATGCTGGCGAGACAGGCCCTTTACATCCCGACTTCTGTACTCAATATCCTGGTTGCGCCAATATGCCAGAAGCCTTCTTTACGACTTGTGATGCCACTTTCAGGGTGGTGGTGGAGGCATATTCAATCGTGGCATTTAAGAGGCTTTTAGATATGTGCATGGTTATGCAGGGAGTGGGGATATAAGGACCATGTGCAGACAGAGGAGGTTAGTTTATCTTAGAACATAGATAGAACATAGAACAGTACAGCACAGGAACAGGCCCTTTAGTCCCATAATGTTCGGACCAAACATTATGCCTAGTTTGAAGCATCTCATCTGCCTGTACATGATCTCTCCTCAAAAGGGGAGATAACAATTGGGCTGCAAGATGAAGACAGGAGGGTGTGGAATTGAGGGAGGGGTGGTGTAACTGGGACGCCAGGTATCACCGTTGAGCCCTCTGGAGATGTTGTGGGCTTATCAATGAAGGAGGGTGCCCACCTGCTGACCCCGATGACGTACCTACCCTACCTTTCACCACTCCAATCCCACTGCAAATAACAAGAGAGCCGACTTACTACAGGGATTGAAACATCAAGTCCTATTGGCTCTACTACATATCCCTCCATTCCTTGCATCTCCAAGAGCCTATCTACAAACCACCATCTTAAACACCACCATCATAACTGCCTCCACCATCTCTACCGGCAATGCGTTCCAGCCCCCCGCCTCTCTCCATAAAAAAGAACTTGCCCTGCACATCTCCATTAAACTTTCCCGTTAAAATTTCAATAATATTTCATAGGACGATGTGTTTTTGATTTATATGAAATCTTTCTTTTTTTTTTTGCACAGGATTTTAATTGTGTTCTTTTTTTTCAGTTCCCCATTCTCCGACAGTTGTTCCCCAGGAGCCCAACACTGCAACGAGCACAACTATAACAGTCTACTGGACAGTGGCGGAGGACGATGTCATCGATTACTTCCAGGTTTTCTGCATGGATCAGTCAGAGGGAAGCGGAGACGCAAGTGGTGAGATCCCGAATATGGTTAGAGTTTAGAGATACAGCCCACTGGTCCAGAAGTGGGAAAACACACACCTCCCGATTCATGGGCAGGGCCAGCAGCATAATCAAGGACTAGTCTCAATAGACAATAGGTGCAGGAGTAGGCTATTCGGCTCTTCGAGCCAGCACCGTCATTCACTGTGATAATGGCTGATCATCCACAATCAGTACCCCGTTCCTGCCTTCTCCCCATAGCCCCTGACTCCGCTATCTTTACGAGCTCTCTCTTGAAGACATGCAGAGAATTAGCCTCCTGAGGCAGAGAATTCCACAGATTCACAACCCTCCGTGTGAAAAAGTTTTTCCTCATCTCCGTTCCAAATGGCTTACCCTTATTCTTAAACTGTGGCCCCTGGTTCTGGACTCCCCCAACATTGGGAACATGTTTCCTGCCTCTAGCGTGTCCAAACCCTTAATAATCTTATACGTCTCAATAAGATGCCCTCTCATCCTTCTAAACTCCAGAGTGTTCAAGCCCAGCCGCTCCTTTCTATCAGCATATGACAGTCCCGCCATCCTGGGAATTAACCTCGTGAACCTACGCTGCACTCCTTCAATAGCAAGAATGTCCTTCCTCAAATGTGGAGACCAAAACTGCACACAATACTCCAGGTGTGGTCTCACTAGGGCTCTGTACAGCTGCAGACGGACCTATTTGCTCCTGTACTCAACTCCTCTTGTTATGAAGGCCAACATGCCATTAGCTTTCTTCACTGCCTGCTGTACCTGCATGCTCACCCCGGTCACTTCCTCTTCTCCCCTCTCCCATCAGGCAAGACGGACTGAAATGTGAAAAACACACCTCCAGAATCTGGGACAGTTTCTCCCCAGCTGTTATCAGGAAACGGAATCATCCTATCACAACTAGAGAGCAGTCCTGAACTACTATCTACCGCATTGGAGACCCTCGGACTGTCTTTGATCTGACTTTATCTGGCACTAAATGTTATTGACATTATTCCCTTTATCACGTGGATTGCTCGATAGTAATCATGCATTGTCTTTCCGCTGACTGGTCAGCAGGCAACAAAAGCTTTTCACTGTACCTTCGTATGATACGATAGGATACAATAAAACTTTAATCATCCCTGGAGAGAAGTTGGTACACGTGATAATAAACTAAACTAATACAAATACTGAGTCCACGCCGTTCACACGAGTTCTATGTTATCCCACTTTCTCATCCACTCCCTGCACACTAGGGGCAATTTTACAGAGGACAATTAACCTACAAACCCCGCACGTCTTTGGGTTGTGGGGGAAAGCCGGAGCACCCGGGGGAAGCCCATGTGGTCGTAGGGAGAACATGCATACTCCACACAGACAGCACATGAGGTGAGGATCGAACCTGGGTCTCTGGCGCTGCGAGGCAGTGGCTCTACCCACTGTGCCGCCGTGACGTCCATTGAACAGTGTCCGGTTTTGGACATGTTTGCTTCAATACATTAACAATCTTCAATACCTACAGCCGGCAGTACTGGGTAAGTAATTGCCGTGATATACAATACATGTTATTAATAATGTTATTAAACCTCCGCCAGCTGGTCTTCTCGCTACGTGATGCGTGTTTCAAACAAATCATAAGTATAACTGCTCTGGCACTGGACGGTGCGCATTTTCCCTTTGTAGGTCATATCAATAGATGCGGCCGCGCTGAATTCTATCTTTAACTTAAAGCCGCAGGATGGAGCTGTCTTCTTTAGCACTGTTGCTTCGCCGCCACCGCCTCCTTGCTGCACAATGGCAGCGATTGCGGGGCCGAGATCCTGCCGAGGTTTTTTAAGTTCTGAAATTGAATAACTCTCAATACTGAATCAGAATATATTTACTGTAGGAGATGCTGTCCGGCTCCTCTAGTTGATACTTAAAACAGACCTTCATTCACGGTTGGCTCAAGAGTAACTCGGGAGAGGAACTTGGTACATCGCAGAAATGAAAAGTAAACGTCAAACTTAGACGTACACGAGGGAACTCGTTTAAACTCGTGAACATAAACTTGGAATCTCGCAGACAACCACGAGTGTGATTTTTTTTCTTTCACTCGGGATCACTCGTGGGTGTACTTGCACCGTGAGACAGGGCCATTTGAAACTTGGAGATTTTTAATATACTCTGTCTGAATCATCTTTGTCATCTCTCCAGCAGCTCTCTATATACACACTTGGTTCTATATTGAGAGATGCCCCTTCTGGTTAGCTACATTTTCTTTGTAAATTGCTGTCTCGCTTAGGGTCATGTTTGCCTGTGTCGATCCTCACTCTACCATGTGAACCCTCGTGCCGAGTTGTATATTTGAGTTGTTATTTTATGGGTAAGTATGCCATAGACCTCACTCTGAAAGGTGATTCCCGATAGATTCTGAAGCATGATGCGTACAACGATGTTGCAGGAATGCCCCATTGGGCCTGTACGCGCTGGAGTTTAGAAGGATGATGGGGAACCTCATTGAAACTCAGTGAAATGCCAGGATAGAGTGGATGTGGAGAGGATGTTTCCACTAGTGGGAGAGTCATCATAGCCTCAGAATACAAGGATGCACCTTTAGAAAGGAGATGAGGAAGAATTTCTTTAGTCAGAGGGTGGTGAATCTGTGGAATTATTTGCCACAGAAGGCTGTGGAGGCCAGGTCAATAGATATTTTTAAGGCAGAGATTGACAGATTCTTCATTAGTGCGGATGTCAGGGGTCATCATCATCATCATCATCATCATCATCATCATTCTTTATTGTCATCATGCAAAGCAACAAATTGTACAGCGCAAAATGAGAAGACGTTTCCCAGGGAATACCGGATCATCGCACATAAAAACTTAAACATTTCACACATAAATAAAAACAATCCAGTTCCTGATAAAAAACAGTACGAATAGTAAAAAAAAAAAAAAAGTGCAGGTAAAAAAGCAACATTAAAATACAATTTAAAAAAAAGTCGTTAAATGTCCAGGGCAGCTGATTTAAGTGACCTGAGCCAGTGCCAGAGTTATTACTCAGTGCCAGTTATTAAATTGTCAGTGCAAAAGCAGCAGAATCAGGTGGAGTGACTGTTTAGCAGCCTCACAGCCTGTGGAAGGAAGCTGTTTAGCAGTCTGGTTGTCCGGGCTTTGATGCTGCGGTATCTCTTTCCTGATTGCAGGAGATCTAGATGTGTGTGGAGGGGGTGCAGTCTGTCCTTTGCTATGCTCAGTGCTTTTTTCAGGCAGCGGCTCTGGAACAGTTCTTGTACCGAGGGTAGCGAGACACCAATGATCCTCTCTGCTCCCCTCACTACCCTCTGCAGAGACTTCTTGTCTGAGCAGTTACAGTTGGAGTACCACGTGTTCATGCAGTACGCGAGTACAGACTCCACCGTACCCCTGTAAAAAGTCCTGAGGATGTTGGTGGGAAGTGAGACCTGTTTGAGTTTCCTCAGGTAGTGCAGTCGCAGATGGGCCCGTTTAACAATCCCAGTGATGTTCCTGGACCAGGTGAGACTATCTGTTATTTGCACTCCGAGGAACTTTAACTTTATAGGGTTTAAGGCAGGAGAATGAGGTTAGGAGGGGATAGATCAGCCATGGCGGAGTAGATTGATGGGCCGAGTGGTCCGAGAACCTATGAACGTATGAAAGGATGCTGCAAATGTTTCAAGCAATGACCCAGCATTAGTAGCCCCCAAGGGAGAGTCATTGATCTGTCTCTCCTGCTGTGGATGTGATCTGAGCTACTGAGAATTTCCAATGGTTTCTGATCTTGTCTTACAAATGCAGACACTGCAAGTGGAAGATTACCGTTGCCCTTTCATTGTTAGTGAGCTGCCAAACATTGTAGAAAGGTTCAGGGGATACGGGGAGAAGGCAGGAACGGGGTACTGATTGGGGATGATCAGCCATGATCACATTGAATGGCGGTACTGGCTCGAAGGGCCGAATGGCCTCCTCCTGCTCCTACTTCCTATTGTCCCTTACATTTGTTCTTTCTAGGTAGATTTATATGTTTTTATCCCAAAGAAAAGTTTGTTTTGTGTGTTATTGTCACGTGTACAGATATCCAATGAAACGTTGGGAGCAGCTCCATCCAAGACCGCAAGAAATTGCAGCGAATTGTGGACGTAGCCCAGACCATCGCACAAACCAACCTCCTGTCCATTGACTCCATCTACACCTCACGCTGCCTCGGCAAGGCCAGCAGCATAATCAAGGACGAGCCACTCCCTCCTCTCTTTTATTCCTGAGGAAGCGCTGTCCTGTACGGCTGCCTGTCCTGCAGCTGTCCGTTTATTTTCACTTCTTTTTTATTATTTTTAGTACGTTAAAGTGTGTAGTCGGGTGGTCTAATCTTTTTATGTGTGGGGGGGGTGGTGGGGGGGAAGGGGGAAACTGCTTTTTCAAGTCCCTACCTGGTCGGAGAGGCTGCCTTCCTCCGAGCAGCACCTTCGACCTGTCCTCGCGGCCTACCAGCGGGTCCTGAAGCGACGTTTCCTGAGGGGACCTGGCCAGAACCTCGGCTTTGGCGGCGGCACAGCGCTGGAGCGCTATCGCGGAGCGGGCGATGCCTTTCCTGGGTCGCCGCGCTGGAACTCCAGTATGCTGGGACTGCCGATGAAAACATTGTGGAGCCGCGGTTCTGTGGAGCGGCCAGCTGCGGCGCTGAACTTTACATCCCGGAGCCTGGGATCTCTCGCCGAGATCGTCAGTGTGTGGAGCTCCGTCAAACGCGGTCTGTTGGCTTGGAAGCCGCGGTCTCCGGTAAGAAGGCGGCCGTTCCTGGCACTCCAAGCCGCTGGGGGTTCTCCCGACGCCAGAGCACCATCACCCGGCGAGAAGATCGGGCGCCGTGGCGGCGACTGTGGAGGCCTCAATAGGCCCGACTCTGGGTGGACAAGAGGATGGGGACTGGACTTTGTGCCTTCCCCCACAGTGGTTCCCACTGTGGGGGGATGTTTTTGTGTTGAACTTCTTGAATGCTATGCTGTATTTTTATTAGTGTGCTGCAAGGACATCTGAATTTCCCCTGAATAAGGGGATTAATAAAGTAAATCTAATTTAATCTAATCTCCCCTCTCCCATCAGGCAAGAGGTACAGAAGTGTGAAAACGTCCAGATTCAGGGACAGTTTCTTCCCAGCTGTTATCAGGCAACTGAACCATCCTACCAACAACTAGAGAGCTGCTATCAACCTCATTAAAGACCCTCGGACTATCTTTAATCAGACTGTACTGGACTTTACCTTGCACTAAACAATATTCCCTTTATCCTGTATCTGTACACTGTGAATGGCTCGATTGTAATTATGTATTGTCTTTCCGCTGACTGGTTAGCATGCAACAAAAAGCTTTTCACTGTATTTCGGTACACGTGACAATAAACTAAACTAAACTTGTTCTGCATGTTATCCAGTCAAATCACACACACATGAGTACACTAGATCCTCTTCTGGAACTACACGCAGAGAGAGTCCACGTTCCGGCAATTTCTGTGGCAATGAAAATTCCAATCATGGCCTGCGGAGATATGCGTTTTCTTATTTTCTCACTGCTGAGGTCATTAATATAAGGTAGTATTGTTGGTAAATTCTACGCTACAAAATAAGTGCTATGTGAATAGGGCCACCTTTTCTTCCTGTGTCCAATATACATTTCTGCAGCTGCATTGGATAAATATAAATTAAACCATAAATAGTTTAACTATGGGTGTTGTTCAGACTTTAGACTTTAGAGATACAGCAGGGAAACAGCCCACTGAGTCTGTGCCGCCCAGCAATCACCCGTACACTAGCACTATCCCACACACAATTTTACCAAAGCCAATTAATCTACAAGCCTGCACGTCTTTGGAGTGTGGGAGGAAACTGGAGCACCCGGAGAAAACCCACACAGGGCGAACATCTATACAAACAACGACCGTAGTCAGGATGGAACCCGTGTCTCTGGCGCATGTCGGGCGGCAACTCTACGCTGCGCCACCGTGCCGTGCTCGTTTTAGAGCATATTTGTTGTTAAATAAGAAGCCGCGTTTGACAACGCCCTGAATCTAATGGGTGGTGTTTTTTCTTTTCAAAGGGACAACAGCGGAAGAGTATAAGATGGCAGTGAAAGAAAGTTACTGCACGTTGGACAGTCTGGAACCCAGTAGGTGTTATCTGGTCTGGGTGATGGCCGTGAATTTCGCAGGGTGCAGTTTGCCCAGTGAAAAAGTGACCATTCAAACTGGTAAGTGCGTTCACGCAACTTGGCCGAAAAATCATGATTTAAAAAAAAAAAAAAAAATCTAATTTAAACAGGGATAGTGCATATTAATAAACATTTACATGTAAATATGCAAGATTATAATCAGTAGCTAATTTCCATCTTTAGTGATAATGTCTTTTAATTTATGAGTGGAAGTTCCACAGAAGCAGAGAGTTACTTCCCTTCTCCATTGTTCAATATGGAGCAGCTTATTGGGCAAAAAAGCACAAAGTGCTGGAGTGATTCAGTGTTTAAGGAGGAACTGCACATGCTGGAAAATCGAAGGTAGACAAAAATGGTGGAGAAACTCAGCGGGTGAGGCAGCATCTATGGAGACAGGCGACGTTTCGGGTCAACCCACATAGATGCTGCCTCACCCGCTGAGTTTCTACACCATTTTTGTCCACCGAGTGATTCAGTGAGTCAGGTACCATCTCTGGAAGGTACCATGTGGATAGGCGATTATGTTTCTGGTCGGGGTCTTTCTTCAGACTGATCGTAATGGTGAAGGGGAGGGGGGGGGGGGGGTGGAAGCTGGAAGAGAGGCGAGGGCAGGACAAAGCCTGGCAAGCGATAGGTGGAGCACAAAATGCTGGAGTACCTCAGAGGGACAGGCAGCATCTCTGGAGAGATGGAACGGGTGACGTTTAAGGGCTTGTCCCACGAGCATGCGGCGAGCGGGGGCCGCGCGGAGGTCGAGTGATCCCGTACGAGTTGACGTGAAGTTCGAGCGAAGTCCGCGGGAAGTTCGCGCGTGACGTACGGCGTCAAGACGCTGCGCACGCCCGTTGAGGAGGTGCCTATGGCCTCAATGCGGCTGCGGGCCGGCAGGCCGTTGCCGCGAGGAATTTTTGGACAGTGTCAAGTTTTTCAGAGCCCCGCGCGATGTTGGGACCAGCCCCGCACGGCTCCGGCGATCTACGTGGGACCGGCCCCACGAGGCCGTACGGCTCAAGCGACCACGTTAGGTCGCGCTTTCCGCATGCAGTCGCATGCTGGGGGGACAGGCCCTTTAGGGTCGAGACCCTTCTACCAACCCGACACGTCACCCATTCCTTCTCTCCAGAGATGCTGCCTGTCCCGCTGAGTTACTCCAACATTTTGTGTCTACCTTCGGTTTAAATCAGCATCTGCAGTTCCTTCCTACACAAATGATAGGTGGATACAGGTGAGGGGGTTTGATTGTCAGATGGGTGGGTGAATGTCAGTGATGGAAAGTAGTTTAAAAAAAAAGTCAGATATGGAGGGAAGAGGGGAGAAATGTGAAGCCAGAGGAAAGGATAGAGGTGGAAGGGGACGGGGGGGTAATGGGTGCGTTTCCAGGTGGGTCACAGCGAAGGGAGAGGGGAGAAATGGATGGGGGTGGGGAGGGGGGGATTTATCCATGCTGAGAGGTGATGGAGCTGCAATGAATGATAAACAGACACAAGAGACTGCTGACGCGGGAGCCTTGAGCAAAATACAAAGTGCTGTTGGGATCCAGTGGGTGGGACGACATTTCGGATTGGGACCCTTCTTCACACTGAGCCATCAACCTGAAGAAGGGCCCCAAACTAAAATGGCGCCCGCAGGTTTCCCTCCACAGATGTCGCCTGACCTGCTGAGTCCCTCCAGCAGTTTGTTCCTGTTTGCTGCAATAAATGACAGAGGGGAGAGGGTGGCATGATACTGGGAGAATTGGGGGTGATGATCTTTCATCAGAGCTGCTTCTAGTTTAGTTTAGTTGAAAGACACAGCGTGGAAACAGGTCCTTCATTCCACCCAGTCCAGGCCGATCAGCATTAGTTGTGTCTTAAATGCCAGGGACAATTCACAATTTCCAGAAACCAATTAACCTCCAAACCTGCACGTCTTTGGAGTGTGGGAGGAAACCAGAGCACCCGGAGAAAACTCACGCAGTCACGGGGAGAACATGCAAACTTGATACAGACTGCACCCGTAGTCAGGATCGAGCCCGTGTCCCTGGCGTTCTAAGGCAGCATCTCGACCGCTGCGCCACCGTGCTGATCTAAACAAGAGCTCATCAAGTAGATACATTGAATGCATTTTCCTGTCTCCACTAAAGGTCCCTGAGCTGCTGGTAACTTATAGAATGGTTTAGTTTTAGTTTAGGGATACACTTGCAGAAACAGGCCCTTCGGCCCACCGAGTCTGCACCGACCAGCGATCCCCGCACACTAACGCTAGAGTCAATTTACGATTGTACCAAGCCAATTAACCTGCAAACCTGTACGTCTTTGGAGTGTGGGAGGAAACCGAAGCACCCGGGGGAAACCCACGCAGGCCACGGGGAGAACGTACAAACTCCGTACAGACAGCACCCGTAGTCAGGATCGAACCAGGGAATCTGACGCTGTAAGGCCGCTGCTCCACCGTGCCGGCCAGCTGCTGTTCCTGTTTTATTTCTTTTTGGTCTTCCTGTTTTGCCCTTCGCTTGTACAAGGGCTGATTCTCACTGCGGGATGCTGCCTTGGACAAGGGCTGTTTCCCTAAGGCTTCCTTGCTTGGCATCTCATCCAACTGCCCGTTGCATGGATCTCGATGCCAATAGGCTTCTTGGCAGTAAGGAACGTCATAATTAAAACCAAACCCATTCTGTCAGGCATTCCAGAATGGGCCAATAGAAAATAGTCACTTTTTCCACTCCCATTTTTCTAACTATATGGCAATATTTATTAAATATCAATTTTCACTGCTGTGTGGTAAATTCAGCTACATGAGCTTCATCCAGCGTCCCCATTCTCCGACGTCCCAAAGGATGAAGGTTGGTCGATTAATCGGCCACTGTAACTTTCCTCCAGTGTGTGGATGGGTGGTAGAATCTGGGGAGTTGATGGGAACGAGAGTCGTGCAATAGACAATAGGTGCAGGAGTAGGCCATTTGGCCCTTCAAGCCAGCACCGCCATTCAATATGATCATGGCTGATCATCCACATCTTGAAAGCATTCAGAGAACCGGCCTCCACTGCCCTCTGAGGCAGAGAATTCCACAGACTCATAATTCTCTGTGAGAAAAAGTGTTTCCTCGTCTCCGTTCTAAATGGCTTACCCCTTATTCTTAAAGCATACAGCAATGAAACAGACTTGGGCCCAACTCATCCATACCAACCATCTCAGCTAGTCCCATATCCCTCCAAACCTTTCTTAGAACTATACCAGTACAACTCTACCAATGTCTTTTAAATGCTGTTATAGTACCTGTCTCATCTACCTCCTCCAGCAGCTCGTTGCTTATACCCACCACCCTCTGAAAAGAAAAGGTTGCCCTTCAGGTTCCTATTAAATCTTTCTCCTTTCACCTTAAACCCATGCCCTCTCTTAATTCTTAATTCTCCTACTCTGGGAGAGGAGAGGGACGTCGGTTCATGGGCCGATCCGGTCGAGGGTGATGGATGAAGGCCCTGCAGGAGCCTGGGGCTTGCCTGGATCAGGAGCCGCTCCAGTAGACTGAGGGCGCGGCCCGACCGAACTTTGGAAATGGCCCCAAAAACACGGCGGCGCCCACATGTGTAAATATGCAGAGAGAATCTGACTGTGCAGTTGCACCTGCGACAAATAAAGCATCACTGAAACATTGAACTTGCAAACTCCACAGAGATAGCACTGGTGATCAGGATCGAACTCGGGTCTCTGGCTGTGTGAGACAGCAGCTCTACCAGCTGTGCCACTGTGCCGCCCAAGTACTGAGAATTTTCTTTGTGGAATTAATAAATTGCACGTCAAAGTTCATGGCAGAGAGATGCCTAACCCAATATTCCTTTTCTCCAGAGATGCTGCCAGACCCGCTGAGTTAGAGTCATAGAGTGATACAGCGTGGAAACAGGTCCTTCGGCCCAACTTGCCCACGCCGGCCAACAATGTCCCATCTACACCAGTCCCACCTGCCTGCGCTTGGTCCATATCTCTCCAAACCTATCCATGTCCTATCCATGTACCTGTCTGACTGTCTCTTAAACGTTGGGATAGTCCCTGAGTTATTCCAGTATTTTGTGTCTGTAATCTAATTTTGACTTGTCGTTTCCACAGTTCCAGCAGCTCCTTTGATCAATTCCGCCGAATGCACGGTGAGCTGGGACAGTGCCACCATACGCTGGACCACCGCCGGGGATCTCAATGCGGTCGACTTTTTTATCCTTGAGTTCCACAGACAAAATGATCTTCAAAAGTCGAAATTCAGGTGGGTTAAACTTCCCGCCGGTGAAGTCTTGCTTTTTAATTCCGCGGTTATTTTATAAACAGTTTATCCCGTGATGTCAATAGCGACAGAGACGAGAAGTCGGTCACAGAGTGATATAGCGTGGAAACAGGCCCTTCGGCCCAACTTGCCCACACCGGCCAACAATGTCCCAGCTAAACTAGTCCCACCTGCCCACGTTTGGCCCATATCCCTCTACACCTGACCTATCCATGTACCTGTCTGACAGTTTCTTAAACATCGCGATAGCACCTGCCACAACTACCTCCTCCGGCTACTAGAAACAAAGAAGCAAAGAAAATAGGTGCAGGAGTAGGCCATTCGGCCCTTCGAGCCAGCACCGCCGTTCAATATGATCATGGCTGATCATCCAACTCAGTATCCTGCTTTCCCCCCATATCCCTTGATTCCGTTAGCCCTGAGAGCTATATCTAACTCTCTCTTGAAAACATCCAGTGAATTGGCCTCCACTGCCTTCTGTGGCAGAGAATTCCACAGATTCACAACTCTCTGGGTGAAAACGTTTATCTTCATCTCAGTCCTAAATGGCCTACCCCTTCTTCTTAAACTGTGACCCCAGGTTCCGGACTCCTCCAACATTGGGAACATTTTTCCTGCATGTAGCTTGACCAATCCCTTAAGAATGTTATATGTTTCTATAAGATACCCTCTCATCCTTCTAAATTCCAGTGAATACAAGCCCAGTCGACCCATTCTTTCATCATACGTCAGTGCCGCCATCCCGGGAATTAACCTGGTGAACATTCGCTGCACTCCCTCAATAGCAAGAATGTCCTTCCTCAAAGTAGGAGACCAAAATTGTGCACAATACTCCAGGTTTGGTCTCACCAGGGCCCTGTACAACTGCAGTAGGACCTCCTTGGTCCTATACTCAAATGTGTTCCAAACACCTGCCATCCTTTGTGTGAAAAAGTTACCCCTCAGATTCCTATTAAGTCTTTCCCCCTTCATCTTAAACCTATGTCCTCTGGTCCTTAATTCCCCTACTCTGGGCAAGAGACTCTGCGTATCCTGTTTGTGAAGACTTGCCTTTTAATTCCACAATTATTTTACAAACAGCTTATCCGGTGATTTCAATAGCAATGGAGACGAGAATGATTTTATCTGTGGGCAACAGTCATTATGTTGTATGTTCCTGTGATCAGTTGTACAGCATCTAGCTGTCTCAGTATTATGATTGCCATCACTGCAGCCCTATAATATAAAAGGTGCATTTGGTAGATGGAAAGGATGACCCTTCTCTACACGAATCATCCCCTAATCCTTTTCCCCAGAGATGTTGTCTGACCCGCTGAGTCACTCCTGCATTTTGTGTCTATCTCTAACTAAAGATAGTTTGATGGTCTCCAAAGAGGTAGATGGGAGGCCAGGACCACACTCTAGCAGGTGAGGGGACCGTTCAGTTGCCTGATAACAGCTGGGAAGAAACGGGCCCTGAATCTGGAGGTGTGCGTTTTCAAACTTCTGTACCTCTTGCCTGGTGGGAGAGGGGAGAAGAGGGAGTGACCGGGGTGAGACTGGTCCTTGATCTACCCCATTGCTGGCCTTGCCGAGGCAGCGTGAGGTGTAAATGGAGTCAATGGAAGGGAGGTTGGTTTGTGCGATGGTCTGGGCTGCGTCCACAATTCGCTGCAATTCCTTGCGGTCTTGGATGGAGCTGTTCCCAAGCCGTGCTGCGATGCTTCCCGATAAAATGCTTTCTGCAGCGCATCTGTAGAGGTTGGTGAGTGGTGTTGAGGACACACTAAACTTGCCCATTTAAATGCCTGCTTCTGTGATCTGAATGGTATTCCACACTCAGCCGGCCATTAAAATAGAACAGCGAATACTACAGATTGATTCAGCTTTATTAAGACTGTGAAAGCTGGTCGATGATTTTTTAAATCTGCCAACTATAGTTTTGCTATTCTTTGGGTGCTGAAACGGCAAGCAGCATTTATAGACAACAGACAATAGGTGCAGGAGTAGGTCATTCGGCCCTTCAAGCCAGCACCGCCATTCAAAGTAACATAAGCAAATTTGCAGATGACACAAAGCTGGGTGGCAGTGTGAACTGTGAGGAGGATGCTATGAGAATGCAGGCTAACTTGGACAGGTTGGGGGAGTGGGCAGATGCATGGCAGATTAAGTTTAATGCGGATAAATGTGAGGTTATCCACTTTGGTGGCAAAAACAGGAAGGCAGATTACTATCTAAATGGCGTCAAGTTGGGAAAGGGGAAGTACAACGGGATCTGGGAGTCCTTGTGCATCAGTCTATGAAAGTAAGCATGCAGTGAAGAAAGCAAATGGCATGTTGGTCTTTATAACAAGAGGAATCGAATATAAGAGCAAAGAGGTCCTTCTGCAGTTGTACAGAGACCTAGTGAGACCACACCTGGAGTATTGTGTGCAGTTTTGGTCCCCTAATTTGAGGAAGGACATTCTTGCTATTGAGGGAGTGCAGCGTAGGTTTACAAGGTTAATTCCCGGGATGGCAGGACTGTCATATGCTGAGAGAATGGAGCAGCTGGGCTTGTACACTCTGGAGTTTAGAAGGATGAGAGGGTATCTCATTGAAACATATAAGATTGTTAAGGGCTTGGACACACTAGAGGCAGGAAACATGTTCCCGATGTTGGGGGAGTCCAGAACCAAGGGCCACAGTTTAAGAATAAGGAGTAAGCCATTTCGAACGGAGGCGAGGAAACACTTTTTCTCACAGAGAGTGGTGAGTCTGTGGAATTCTTTGCCTCAGAGGGCGGTGGAGGCAGGTTCTCTGGATGCTTTCAAGAGAGAGCTAGATAGGGCTCATAAAAATAGCGGAGTCAGGGGATATGGGGAGAAGGCAGGAACGGGGTATTGATAGGGGATGATCAGCCATGATCACATTGAATGGCGGTGCTGGCTCGAAGGGCCAAATGGCCTACTCCTGCACCCATTGTCTATTGTCTATTGTCAATGTGATCATGGCTGATCATCCCCAATCAGTACCCCGTTCCTGCCTTCTCCCCATATCCCCCGACTCTGCTATTTTTAAGCCCTCTCTTGAAACTCTTTGTTGTTTATCTCTTTACATCGCTCTCTATATCTCTCGTTTTCCCTTTCCCCTGACTCTCAGTCTCTGAGTCTCGACCTGAAACGTCACCCATTCCTTTTCTCCAGAGATGCTGTCTGACTCGCTGAGCTTTTTGTGTCTATCTTCGGTTAAAACCAACATCTGCAGTTCCTTCCTACACAGCTTGAAAGCAATGATGGTGACAGTTTGCACAAGCCCTTGAAAATAAAAAGAAGCAATGTGATCATTGCCGATCAGAGGAAAGAAGCAAAAAGTATTTGCCATCACTGCTCGTCGACATGGTAACGCACGTCATTCAGTCTGTAAAAGTGTCCCGACCCGAAACGTCACCTATCCATGTGCTCCAGAGATGCTGCCTGACCCGCTGAGTTACTCCAGCACTCTGTGAAACGTCACCTATCCATGTTCTCCAGGGATGCTGCCTGACCCGCTGAGTTACTCCAGCACTCTGTGAAACGTCACCTATCCATGTTCTCCAAAGATGCTGCCAGAACCGCTGAGTTACTCCAGCACTTTTTGCCTGCATTAGAGCGCATGAGGAGAGGTTGGACAAGCTTGGATTAAGTTCTCTGGAACGCCAGAGGTTGAGGAGAAACCTTTAGACGTTAGAGATACAGCACAGAAACAGGCCCTTGGAGCCAAGGTATCTGTGTTGCCCCGAGGCAAGGCCAAGCCAGCATTGTCCACATTCCGTGACTTAACTAAAGGGAAGTTGGGAAGTTGTTTTGGCTCAGTGACAGCCCCAGAGAGACCGGGCCCTGCTTGCATCCAGGACCATTAGTAACACTGCCGTTTTACGACTTCCATTTGGCTTCTTATTTTCTCTTTCAGATCTGTGGCAGGGATCCGAGGATGTGAGCAGACAGTCAGCCTACCGCCCATGGAGAACTTCCTATTCTTTGTTAAAGCTGTGAACAGTCTTGGACCTAGTGACATCAGCAAACCTGCACTGATTTCCACTAAAAGTAAGAGAATGAGAGAATCCTGCTTATTGTTGCACTATTGTTTGAAATGGAAAAGCACGATGACCAGAGTCCTTTATCTATTTTAGACCGTAGACTGTGGTGGCGCAGCGGTAGAGTTGCTGCCTCTTACAGCGCCAGAGACCCGGGTTCGATCCTGACTATGGGTGCTGTCTGTATGGAGTTTGTACGCTCTCCCCGTGACCGTGTGGGTTGTCCCCAGGTGCTCCGCTTTCCTCCCACACTCCATAGACACAAAAAGCTGGAGTAACTCTGCGGGACAGGCGGCATCTCTGGAGCGAAGGAATGGGTGACGTTTCGGGTCGAGACCCTTCTTCAGGGTCACCCATTCCTTCTCTCTTCTTCCTTGGTGTTAGTGTACTGGGGTCGCTGTTCAGCACGGACTCGGTGGGCCAAAGGGCCTGTTTCCGCGCTGTAACTCTAAACTTTACAGGTACTGCGCGGAAACAGTCCCGTCGGCCTGCCGGAGAGAGGGCAGGGGATAAATTTGTGTGTGAATCCATGTGAGAAGGGAGATAAAAGGGATGGGGTGGAGGGGGTTGTAGGTTAGTTACCTAAAATTGGTGAATTCAATTCACTTCATTGTGTCTCCATTTTACACCTTGAACGATCTTATCCCGTTAGGCAAGAGGTACAGAAGTGTGAAAATGCACACTTCCAGATTTAGGGACAGTTTCTACCCAGCTGTTGTCAGGCAACTGAATCATCCGATCACCAACTAAATAGCAGTCCTGAGCTACTATCTACCTCATTGGAGACCCTCAGACTATCTTTGATCTGGACTTTCTCTTGCACTAAACGTTATTCCTTTTATCATGCATCTGTAAACTGTGTCGGCTCGATTGTAATATTGTCTTTCCGTTGACTGGTTAGCATGCAACAAAAGCTTTTCATTGTACGATAAATTAAACTAAACTAAACTAAGCTTATTATTGCAAGTTATCCAGTCAAATCAAACCATCTCTGAGGGTATCATCCACCTCACTGGAGAACTATCTCTCATTGGAAGGTACACAAAAATGCTGGAGAAACACAGCGGGTGCAGCAGCATCTATGGAGCGAAAGAAATAGCCAACGTTTCGGGCCAAAACCCTTCTTCAGACTGATGGGGGTTGGCGGGGGGGGGGGGGGGGGGGGGGGGGGGGGGGGGAGAAGAAAGGAAAAAGGAGGAGGAGGAGCCCGAGGGCTGAGGGAGAGATAGGAAGGGGAGGAGACAGCAAGGGCTAACAAATTTGGGAGAATTCAATGTTCATGCCCGCAGGATGCAGACTCCCCAAGCGGAATATGAGGTGCTGTTCCTCCAATTTCCGGTGCTGCTCGCTCTGGCCATGGAGGAGACCCAGGACAGAGAGGTCAGATACGGAATGGGAGGGGGAGTTGATGTGCTGAGCCACCGGGAGGTCGGGTTGGTTAATGCGGACCGAGCGGAGGCATTTTGCACTAAACGTTATTCCCTTTATCGTGTATCTATACACTGTTGATGGCTCAATTGTGTTCATGTATTATCTTTCTGCTGACTGGTTAGCATGCAACAAAAGCTTTTCACTGTACCTCTGTACATGTGACCATAAACTGAACCAAACTAAAAAGTTGTTAAAATAATTGTTTTAATAGCTTCTTATAAAATAATTTGTTACTGAACAGGTACCCGCTTTCATCTGAACAAAGAGACAGCCCCTCCAAACATGCAGTTGTCTGAAGATGGGACAGTAATTCACTTTGATGATCTGGCAATGGAGGGTGCGAGTCCACTGTCTGAGTGAGTAGCCACAGCCCCGGGTTCAATCCTGACCTCGGGTGCTGTCTGTGTGGAGTTTGCATGTTCTCCCCGTGTTCGTGTGGGTTTCCTCCGGGCACTCCAGTTTCCTCCCACATCCCAAAGACGTACAGGTTTGTAGGTTAATTGGCTTTGTAAAAACA
Source organism: Amblyraja radiata (assembly GCF_010909765.2). Classification (NCBI taxonomy): domain Eukaryota; kingdom Metazoa; phylum Chordata; class Chondrichthyes; order Rajiformes; family Rajidae; genus Amblyraja; species Amblyraja radiata. Next base: position 111,490,183 of record NC_045958.1, on the reverse strand, counting down.
ATAGTTTCTAGTGGGCATAGGATAGTGTTAATGTGCGGGGATCGCTGGTTGGAGCGGACCCGGTGGGCTGAAGGGCCTGTTTCCGCGCTGTATCTCTAAACTAAAAGTGAGATAATATAGACCTAGTGTGGGCGGGAGATTGATGGTCGGTGTGGACTCTTTGGCGTGAAGTTATTCCTGTAAATAAATACTAAAGGCAGTAACACATGAAAAGAACGATTCTACTATACAGTAAACCCATGGAACTCTTTATAATGGATTTTGGTTATGGCAGACCTTCACCTTCAGGCTGGGCTGCCGACAGCTCACCCGGCCTGCACCGCGTCCCCGGCCTCCCCAGGCCGTACCTACTGCCGCCACCGCTGCCGCTCGCAGGCCGGGGCCGTCAACTCACCCGGATCCCAGGCCCAGTTCCAGACCGAGAGTCTGAAGAAGGGTTCCGACCCGAAACATTACCTATCCATGTTCTCCAGAGATGCTGCCTGGCCCGCTGAGAAAATTGGTTGGCAGACAGGAAACAAAGAGTAAGGATTAACGGGTCCCTTTCAGAATGGCAGGCAGCGACTAGTGGGGTACCGCAAGGCTCGGTGCTGGGACTGCAGCTATTTACAATATGCATTAATGATTTAGATGAAAGGATTAAAAGCAACATTAGCAAATTTGCAAATGACACAAAGCTGGGTGGCAGTGTGAACTGTGAGGAGGATGCTATGAGGATGCAGGGTGACTTGGACAGGTTGGGGGAGTGGGCAGATGCATGGCAGATGCAGTTTAATGTGGATACATGTGAGGTTATCCACTTTGGTGGCAAGAACAGGAAGGCAGATTATTATCTGAATGGTGTCAAGTTCGGAAAAGGGGAAGTACAACGGGATCTGGGGATCCTTGTTCATCAGTCACTGAAAGTAAGCATGCAGGTACAGCAGGCAGTGAAGAAAGCTAATGGCATGTTGGCCTTCATAACAAGAGGAGTTGAGTATAGGAGCAAAGAGGTCCTTCTGCAGTTGTACAGGGCTCTAGTGAGTATTATGTGCAGTTTTGGTCCCCTAATTTGAGGAAGGACATTCTTGCTATTGAGGGAGTGCAGCATAGGTTCTTCCCGGGATGGCGGGACTGTCATATGCTGAGAGAATGGAGTGGCTGGGCTTGTATACTCTGGAATTTAGAAGGATGAGAGGATATCTTATTGAAACATATAAGATTAACAAGGGTTTTGACACGCTAGAGGCAGGAAATGTGTTCCCGTTGTTGGGGGAGTCCAGAACCAGGGGCCACAGTTTAAGAATAAGGGGTAGGCTATTTAGAACGGAGATGACAAAAAACGTTTTCACCCAGAGAGTTGTGAATCTGTGGAATTCTCTGCCTCAGAGGGCAGTGGAGGCCAATTCTCTGGATGCTTTAAAGAGAGAGAGTTAGATAGAGCTCTTACAGATAGCCGAGCCAGGGGATATGGGGAGAAGGCAGGAACGGGGTACCGATTGTGGATGGTCAGCCTGGGTCTCCTCCATGATCACAGTGAATGGCGTTGATGGCTCGAAGGGCTGAATGTACTACTCCTGCACCTATTGTCTATTGTCTATTGTGTTGCTCCAGCACTTTGTGTCCTTTTTTTAATTAACCAACATCTGCAGTTCTTTGTTTCTACTACTTTGGGTCACAGAGTGATACAGTGTGGAAACAGGCCCTTCGGCCCAACACACTGACCAACATGTCCCATCTACACTAGTCCCACCTGCCGGCATTTGGCCCACATCCCTCTAAACCTGTCCTATTCATGTACCTGTCCAAATCTCAAACGTTATGATAATCGATACTTATACAATGAAACTCTAATACTCTGTAATCCCTTACTCGGTTATAGTGGTCAATCAGCAATAATAGACAACTTTCTCTACCCACCTCCGTTATAATAAGGATTTACTATATTGTACTTGATGGTTTGATGGAGCCTTTATTTTACAATTAATCTTGAAAAAGGGGCAGTATTGGATTAAAACATCTCCCCCAAATTTACTATTCTTTAATAAATCGCTTAAATTGACACAAAATGCTGGAGTAAGTCAGCTGGCCAGGCAGCATAAATCCCTGACCTAAACAAGGACAACTTGTATTTCAAGAGGACATTTAATCTGTGAAGGACGATATCAAACTATACTAGCCAGCGCATAAGTGGAGATAATAGGGCTGATAGTAAAAACGTTGGCCGGGAGTATGCTTGTCTCTCTGAAGAAGAAGTTCCCACTGTATCACTCAATAACTCTGTGACCCTTTAGCCTTTTGGTCCAATATTTAACCAGTTGGGTGACTATCCTGTAGAGTGAGTGAATTGGATACAGTAGACGAGGTTGCAGGAGGTGCGAGTGAATCTCTCCCTCACCTGAAAGGACTGTCAGGGTCTCTGGTCAGAGTCGAGGGAGGAGACTACAGATACTCAGCACAACTGTCTGTAGGGAGAGGAACAGCATTAACATGTCAGGTCGATTATTAATCTTTATTCAGCATCAACGGGTATTTTTTGCTTTGTAGTCACTCTTTCGACATACTTGAATGAAGGCACAAGGAACTGCAGATGCTGGCTTACAAAATGAGACACAAAATGCTGGAGTAACTCAGCGGGTCAGGCAGCATCTCTGGAGAACATGGATAGGTGACCATCTGAAGTCTGTCGACCCGAAACGTCACCTATCCCTTCTCTCCAGAGATGCTGCCTGTCCCGTTGAGCTACTCCAGCATTTTGTGTCTATCCTCGGTTTAAACCGCCATCTGCAGTTCCTTCCTACACATGCTTGTCATTTACTGGAATGCCCAGCCTCAATGGGCCGCGTAAGCTGATTTAACAGTAACTTCCGCACAGTTATTGGAGAGATATTTGAATGCAGATAGAGGCAAGCAGGGACATGGTGATTGCATTTTGAAAGGACTATCGCAAGCATATTGGGGGGAAAAGACCTGGTACAAAGCACGAAAGGGCAGTAGAACCTGACAGATTGGGCAGCATCTGTGGAGGAACCAGTCTGGGAAGGGTCTCGACCCATCTCCTTTTCTCCAGAGATGCTGCCTGACCCGCTGAGTTAAGGGCTTGTCCCACTTGGGCGTCATTTGCGCGTCACGCAGATGGCGCGTGAAGATTTTGTACATCCCAAAATCCTGGGGAGCCGCGGGCGACCGCGTGCCACTGCCTACGTCTCCACGCACCATGCGCGCATCACGTGCGTGTCACCACGCGCGCGTCACACGTCGGGATGAGTAAATGATGTTGCGTAAATTACACACAAGTGACGGCCAAGTGGGGCAAGCCCTTTACTCCAGCATTTTGTGCCTATCTTCCGAGCAAATGGCTTTCTTTATATGGAGTGATTCGAGAGTAAAGCCATTCCACGTATCTCTCATATCTCTGACTGTCCCAGTCATTCATTTAATTCTGCTTTTAAATCTTCCTCCCATCCTCTCGGGTGTGTCATGATAGCATGCATACAAAACAATTAATTAGGAGTAAGGGGACGGTTAAATGAGGTGGAATCTCCATCACAGGCCCAACCAGGGAAACTGAACAAGATTATTCAAAGGCAGTGATTGTTTCATAGTCATGTATGCCCACACCGACCAACATGTCCCAGCTGCACTAGTCCAACCTGCCTGTCTTTGGCCCATATCCCCCTAAACCTGTCGTATCCATGTACCCGTCTAAATGTTTCTTAAACGCTGCGATAGTAATTGCATCAATTACCTCCTCCGGCAGCTCGTTCCATAGACCCACAACCTTTTGTGTGAAGAAGTTACCCCTCAGCTTCCTATTAAATCTTTCCCCCCCTCACCTTAAACCAATGTCCTCTGGTTCTCGATTCCCCTACTCTGGGCAAGAGGTTCTGCGTTTACCCGATCTATTCCTCTCATGATTTTGTACACCTCTGTAAGATCGCCCCTCATCCTCTTGCGCTGCAAGGAAGTTTCATCCGCGATTCGTCTTCGGCTCGATTGGGAGTCCCCATCTCCAGGTCATGAGAGTCTAGGAGAGGCTCAGAATAAAAGGACGTAGCTTTAGAAAGTCAATGTATATTATTACGGCGGAGATTGACAAATTCTTGTTTAGTACGGGTGTCAGGGGTTATGGGGAGAAGGCAGGAGAATGGGGTTATGAGGGAGAGATAGATCAGCCATGATTGAATAGCAGAGTGGACATGATGGGCCGAATGGACTCATTCTGAACCTACAACTTATGAACTTATGACATTCCTAGTTCTCATTCTAACGTGACCGTCCATTCGCTGAAACCCAGCAGACCCGGATGAGTAGCAAAGAGACGCACAAAACTATAGATGTGGCGATCTGGAGCAAAGCACAAAAGTGCTGGATAAACCCAACAGATCAAGCAGCATCTGTGGAAGGACCAGTCTGAAGTGAGGGTCTCGACCCGAAATGGTGTCTTCCAATTCCCTCCACAGACGCTGCCTGAGCAGCTGTGTTCCTCCAGCACCGTGTGCTTCAGATAAGTAGCGAGCAAGAGTGCAAGTTCATAGAAGATTGAGGGGGATCTTATAGGAACTTACAAAATTCTTAAGGGGTTGGACAGGCTAGATGCAGGAAGATTGTTCCCGATGTTGGGGAAGTCCTGAACAAGGGGTCACAGTTTAAGGATAAGAGGGAAGTCTGCATGGACCCGTTGCAGTTCGCATACCGTCCGAACAGATCCACGGACGATGCGGTCTCCCAGGTTTTGCACACCGCTCTCTCCCATCTGGACAGCCAGAAGGGGGGCTACGTGAGGATGCTGTTCATAGACTACAGTTCAGCCTTCAACACGATAGTCCCCACCAGACTGGCCGGGAAGCTACTGGAATTGGGGCTCAACACCTCCCTGTGTGCCTGGGTCCTGGACTTTCTCACCGCCAGGCCCCAGGTAGTCAAGATGGGAGGGAATACATCGAAGTCCCTTACCCTGAGCACAGGATCGCCCCAGGGTTGCGTCCTCAGCCCCCTATTGTACTCCCTGTACACACATGACTGTGTGGCTAGGTTCAGCTCCAACTCATTAATTAAGTTTGCTGATGACACTGTGGTGGTGGACCTGATCTCAGACAACGATGAGAAGACCTACCGGGAGGAGGTGGCTGGTCTAGCATTCTGGTGCCAGGATAACAGCCTCCTCTTGAACATCAAAAAAACGAAGGAGCTGATCATGGACTTTAGGAGGGCACATCATCCGAGGACGTACATTCCATTGAGGATAAATGGGGATCCTGTGGATAGGGTGAACTGTTTTAAATATCTGGGAGTCCACATCTCCGAGGATATGACATGGGCATCTCACGCCTCAGCACTCGTGAGTAAGGCAAGGCAGCGCCTTTACCACCTCAGGCAATTGAGGAAATTCAGAGTGTCTCCGAGGATTCTCCAGTGCTTCTACGCAGCGGTGGTGGAAAGCATCTTGTCCGGGAACATTACCATCTGGTTTGGGAATTGCTCTGCCCAGGACAAGAAGGCTCTGCAGAGAGTAGTGCGTTCGGCCGAACGCACTATGGAACTTCACTTGCCCCCCTGCAGGAACTATACATCAGGAGGTGCAACTCCCGAGCCAACAATATCATGAGAGACCCCTTCCACCCCTGCAACGGACTGTTCCAGCTGCTACGGTCAGGCAAACGCCTCCGTTGCCATGCGGTGAGAACGGAGAGGTTGAGAAGGAGTTTCTTCCCAGAGGCCATTCGGACTGTAAACCCCTATCTCACCAGGGACTAACTCTACTGAACGTTTTTCCTTCCATTATTTATTATGTAAAAGAATATGTGTGTTATGATTGTGTTTATAGTTTGTTTGGTTGTTTGGTTGTTTGTCTTTTGCACAAAAGCCCGCGAGCATTGCCGCTTTCATTTCACTGCACATCTCGTATGTGTATGTGACAAATAAACTTGACTTGACTTGACTTGACTTTTAGGACCGAGATGAGAAAAACATATTTCACACAGAAAGTGGTGAATCTCTAGAATTCTCTGCCACAGAAGGTAGTTGAGGCCAGTTCATTGGCTATATTTAAGAGGGAGTTAGATGTGGCCCTTGTGGCTAAAGGGATCAGGGGGTATGGAGAGAAGGCAGGTACAGGATACTGAGTTGGGTGATCAGCCATGATCATATTGAATGGCGGTGCAGGCTCGAAGGGCCAAATGGCCTACTCCTGCACCTATTATCTATGTTTCTAAGTGTATCTCTGCTCATTCCCGGGGCTCTGCAGGTCGCTGGAGCTATTTCACCAACATCATTCAGACAAAACAAATCTGTAAAGCGACGTGGGGGGGGGCGACACAGTGGCACACCGGCAGTTGCTGCCTTACAGCACCAGAGACCCGGGTTCATACCCGGCTACGGGCGCTGTCTGTACGGAGTTTGTACGTTCTCCCCGTGACCAGGGGGGTTTTCTCCGAGTGCATCGGTTTCCTCCCACACTGCAAAGACATGCAGGTAAAATTGTAAATTATCCCCAGTGTGCAGGATAGTGCCAATGTACAGGGTGATCGCTGGTCGGCACGGACTCAGTGGGTGGAAGAGCCTGCTCCCGCTCTGTACCTCTAAAGTCTCAAGTTAAATCATAGTTTTGTTTGTGGAATTTTAATAAATGTAATTTCAAAGTCCCAGCGAAAGTACTCTAAAAAGTTTCAGGTAATTGGTATTGTTATCATTCAGTATCTAACCTGCGGCAATATTGTATGAGCACTCTATCAATGACATTATACAACTCTTAAAAGTAGACCATTTATAGCTCTGCTTTAATGGTGAACAGGCACCGCACAATAGGCACGTTATTCCTCCAGCAAAGGAATGCGTAACAAAGAAGTTGTTTCTTCTCCAAAAAGTTTCCGAGGTATAAATTTCCGAAATGATGAATTTCTGTCTTCCCAATGGACTTGAGGTAACTCATTCTCTGATGACAAACACAAGGGCCGCGGGCCAAGTCATTACCTCATCAGAGTGGCTCCTCTGGGCCGCCGTCTGGTGGTTCAATCACGGGTATTCAGTTTCCCTCTCAGTCTGCCCGCAGGTCATATGACTGTTCCTGCAACAATTTAACCTGCTGCCAAAAGACATATTCCATGTCATGTAGGTCTCAGTCTGGAGAAAGGTCTCGACCTGAAACGTCACCCATTCCTTCTCTCCAGAGATGCTGCCTGTACATTCTGCTTGCACTGAAAACCTCCGGCACTCCTTCTTCAAAAGTGGAATTGTGAAGCATTTCCTTGAGCACCTTCCTCTTTGATTTGTCGTTTTCACACCTTACCCTTCCATATCTCCGTGCCTCTCTCTCTCCCCTAACCCTCAGTCTAAAGAAGGGTCTCGACCTGAAACGTCCCATTCCTTCTCTCCAAAGATGCTGCCTGTCCCGATGAGTTACTCCAGCATTTTGTGTGCATATTCCGTGTCAATTGATTATCCTGTACATTCTGTAAATCTCTTTACTCCTTCTTCAATAGTGGAATCATGAAGCATTCTCTCCATCAACTGTACGACTAGGACGTTTTGATTTAAAAGTACATTTGTATGTTCATACGTGGTAGGAGCAGAATTAGACCATTCAGCCCATCAAGTCTACACCGCCATTCAATCATGGCTGATCTATCTTTCCCTCTCAACCCTATTCTCCTGCCTTCTCCCCATAATCCCTGACACCCGTACCAATCAAGAATCTGTCAATCTCTGCCTTAAAAATAACCATTGACTTGGTCTCCACAGTCTCCTGTGGCAATGAATTCCACAGATTCACCACCCTCTGGCTAAAGAAATGATCTCTAATTCTAACTCGGGTTGCGCTCTCGATGTTTCTAGTTAAGACTGAGTTTGCAGTCAACAGAAGTTGCAGCATTTGGGAGGGGAGGAAAGTATCGGCGGGCCGACGAGAAGGTTCGAGGGGGAAAAAGAGGATAACAGGGCAGCACGGTGGCGCAGCGCAGCGGTAGAGTTGCTGCCTCACAGCGCCAGAGACCCGGGTTCGCACCTGACCACAAGCGCTGTCTGTACGGAGTTTGTACGTTCTCACCATAACCACGTGGGTTTCATAGAAACATAGAAAATAGGTGCAGGAGGAGGCCATTCGGCCCTTCGAGCCAGCACCGCCATTCATTGTGATCATGGCTGATCGTCCCCAATCAATAACCTGTGCCTGCCTTCTTCCCATATCCCTTGACTCCACTAACCCCTAGAGCTCTATCTAACTCTCTCTTAAATCCATCCAGTGACTTGGCCTCCACTGCCCTCTGTGGCAGGGAATTCCACAAATTTCCTCTGGGTGCTCGGGTTTCCACCCACATCCCAAAGGCGCACGGGTTAGTCAGTTAATTGGCTTTTGTGAATTGCCTCTGGTTTGCGAGGAGTGAATGCATTAGTGGGATAACATAGAACTAGTGAGTCCGGGTGATCGAAGGTCATCGTGGACTCGGTGGGCCAAAGGGCATTTTGCCATGCTGTGTTTCTTAAAGGTCAGTGCAAATTCGAATATCACTGTCCCATCATTGGTGCACGGCACAATAAAAGACCTTTGAAACCTTTGAATTCTTTGCGCTAATCAATTTGTAATTGTGTAAATGTCTACCTTTACATGTCTGGTCTTCATAACAAGTGGAGTCGAGTATAGGAGCAAAGAGGTCCTTCTGCAGTTGTACAGGGCCATAGTGAGACCACACCTGGAGTATTGTGTGCAGTTTTGGTCTCCACATTTGAGGAAGGACATTCTTGCTATTGAGGGAGTGCAGTGTAGATTAATTCCTGGGATGGCGGGACTGTCATATTTTGATAGAATGGAGCGGCTGGGCTTCTATACTCTGGAATTGAGAAGGATGAGAGGAGATCTCATTGAAACATATAGGATTGTTAAGGGTTTGGACACGCTAGAGGCAGGAAACATGCTCCCGGTGTTGGGGGAGTCCAGAACCAGGGGCCATAGTTTAAGAGAAAGGGGTAAGCCATTTAGAAGGGAGATGAGAAAAAACTTTTTCACACAGAGAGTTGTGAATCCTCTGCCTCAGAGGGCGGTGGAGGCAGGTTCTCTGGATGCTTTCAAGAGAGAGTTAGATAGAGCTCTTAAAGATAGCGGAGTCAGGGGATATGGGGAGAAGGCAGGAACGGGATATTGATTGGGGATGATCACCCATGATCACATTGAATGGCGGTGCTGGCTCGAAGGGCCGAATGGCCAACTCCTGCACCTATTGTCTATTGTTTACCTTCCATGTAATTAATGGTTCAATGGTTCTTTATTATCACATGTCCAGAGGTACGGTGAAATTATTTTATTGCTTACAGTTTAGTAAAGTATTACAATACATAGGCACATTCCCCGATTAAGTAGAAAGTGTATGGAATTAGTCCATTAAGACCATATCCAAGAATCGCCAGGTTTTGGCACCATTTTGTAGTGTCCAAGTTGTTTGAAGTGCTGCTGGTCATAAATGCCCATTGTTCTGCAGTGATGCAGGTTCAGCCTGGCCAAGCGAAGCTCTAGGCTTCGATTCTCCATCGAAGGTAGACACAAAATGCTGGAGTAACTCAGCGGGACAGGCAGCATCTATGGAGCGAAGGAATGTTTCGGGTCGAGACCCTTCTTCAGACTTCTGAAGAAGGGCCTCGACCCGAAATGTCACCCCTTCCTTCTCTCCAGAGATGCTGGCTGGCCCGCTGAGTTACTCCAGCATTTTGGGTCTACCTATAGAATGAAGGTCGAGTCGCAGGTGGATAAGGTGGTCAAAAAGGCTTCTGGCACTTTGGCCTTCATCAGTCAGAGTATTGAGTATAGAAGTTGGGAGGTCATGTTGTAGTTGTCGGGACCCTTCTTCAGACTGAGTGTCAGGGGGAAAGGGAAACGAAAGATATAGACAGTGATATAGAACAAATGAATGAAAGATAAACAAAAAAATAACAATGATAAGACGTTGGTGAGACTGCATTTAGAATATTGTGTTCAGTTCTATGAACCATGTTAGAGGAAAGATATTGTCAAGCTTGAAAGGGTTCAGGAAAGATTTACGAAGATGTTGCCAGGACTAGAGGGTGTGAGCTATAGGGAGAGGTTGAATAGGCTGGGTCTCTATTCCATGGAGCGTATGAGGATGAAGGGAGAACTTCATGTTCTCCCTTCATGTTCAGGGTGTACAAAATCATGAGAGGAATAGATCAGGTAGATGCACAGGGGAGTTTACCCAGAGTAGGGGAATCAAGGACCAGAGGACACAGGTTCAAGGTGAAGTTTAATAGGAATCCGAGGGCTAACTTTTTCACACAGAGGGTGGTGGGTGTATGGAACAAGAGGTAGTTGAGGCTGGGACTATCCCAACGTTTAAGAAACAGTTGAACAGGTACATGGATAGGACAGGTTTGGAGGGTTATGGACCAAGCACAGGCAGGTGGGACTAGGGTAGCCGGGACATGTTGGCCGGTGTGGGCGAGTTTGGCTGAAGGGCCTGTTTCCACACTGTATCACTCTATGACTCTGTGACTCTAACAGTTCTTTATGGGTGAGAGGAAGTTGACAACGAGGCATACAAACCAGTAAAATTAATCAGGAGGAGAGCGAAACTAGTTGAATAACTAGTGTGGGGGAGGGGCGGAGAGAGAGGGGATGCAAGGGTTACTTGTAGTTAGAGAAATCAATATTCATAGCGCTGGGTTGTAATCTGCCCAGCGCGCCCCACCGCTGCTCTGCGCCGCTGCAGGCTGCGTCTGGTCCGCGCGCTTGGTCTCCTGGAGCAGCGCGTAACTGCACTCTTTCCACAGGTCCTCTGCTGTTCTGGGAGAAACGTTACCAGCTCGAGGCCGACACTACTGGGAGGTGAGGGTTGACCGGTGCGAAGCCTACAGGATTGGAGTGGTGTATCCTGTCGCAGACATCCATGCACTGGGGACAAGCAACACGTCCTGGTGCATGCGATATTTTGCAACGCCTGCAGGGTATGAATGATGCTTTATTTGCTCCATCATCGCGCGATGCAGAGATTGTTGTCGCTAGATTTTCAGAAAGCCTTTGATAAGGTGCCACACCTGAGGCTGCTAAGGAAGATGAGAGCCCACGGTATCAAAGAGCAGATACTAGCATGGATAGCAGGTTGGCTGGATGGCAGATGACAAAGGGTGGCAATAAAGGGGGCTTTTTCTGGTTGGCTGCCAGTGACTAGCGGAGTTCCGCAGGGGTCGGTGCTGGGGCCGCTGCTCTTCACGTTGTATATTAATGATTTGGACGAGGGGATTGAAGGCTTGGTGGCCAAATTTGCAGATGGCACGAAGATAGTTGGAAGGGCAGGTAGCGTAGAGAAAGCAGGGACTCTGCAGAAGGCATGGACAGGTTGGGAGAGTGGGCAGCGAAGTGGCAGATGGAATATAGTGTAGCAAAGTTTGGAGTCATGCATTTTGGTAGTAGGAATAAAGGGGTAGACTATTATCTAAATGGGGTGAGAATTCAGAAATCGGAGGTACAAAGGGAGCTGGGGGTGCTGGTGCAGGATTCCCAAAAAGTTAATTCGCAAGTTCAAGAATTCAAGAGTTCATGAGAGTTTATTGTCATGTGTCACAGATAGTATAATGAAATTCTTGCTTTGCTTTAGCACACCAGAACATACGAATCGGTAGTAAGGAAGACAACACAATGCTCGCATTGATTTCGAAACGACCAGAATATACAAACAGGGATGTAATGCTGAGGCTCTATAAGGCGCTGGCCAGACTGCATTTGGAATATTGTGAGCAATTTTGGGCCCCATATCTGAGGAAGAGGTGCCGTCATGCAGCAGGCCTCCTGCGGACCGATCTGCTGTTAATGGTTATTGCATCATTGAGAGTATTTGCTGAGTAACTATTTCAGCCACGGATTATTATATTTCCAACAGATCATCGCTCCAATGCCAAGAGTTTCTTCACACCTCCCACATCATTTTTAAAGAAATACAAAAGTGAGATTGCAGGCATTTTCTCTTCATCATGTTGAATTTACAGTGATTTGACTCATGTGAAGGCTTTAATATTGGTCCCGTGTACCAAGATATCAAGGGACCAGAGGGAGAGGCTTGGATGGAGTTTTTCCACTAGTGTAGAGATGATGCATCCACTAGTGGAGTCTCGGACCAGAGGTCACAGCCTCAGAATAAAAGGACGTACCTTTAGGAAGGAGATGAGGATGGTGAATCTGTGGAATTCATTGCCTCCGAAGGCTGTGGAGGCCGTCAATGGATACGTTAAGGAGAAGATCAATAGAGTCTTGATTAGTGCAGGTGTCCGGGGCTATGGGGAGAAGGCAGGAGAATGGGGATGAGAGGGAAAGATAGATCGGTCATGATTGAATATTGTAGTGGACTTGATGGTCCGAATAGTCTAATGGCCCTGTCCCACAGTACAAGTTCATTCCAAGAGCTCTCCCGAGTTTAAAAAAAAATCAAACTCGTGGTAAGCACGGAGAATGAACGTTGCGGGTACGTCGGAGCTCGGGGACGTCTCTTAGCGGCTCGTAACGCTAACGGCTGGTACTCGGGAAGAATCTCTAACGGCAGGGAAGCACGGGAAGACTCGTGAAGATTTTTCAACATGTTGAAAAATGTCCACGAGAGCCCCGAGTACCGACGAACGGCCATTACCGTAAATCTCCGAGTTCGAATCAGGGCAAACTCGGGAGAGCTCTTGGAATGAACTCGTACCGTGGGACAGGGCCATAATTCTGCTCCTAGAACATATCATAGTCATTCGCCTGTATATCCCACATTTTCTGTGTGGTCGTTGCTTAGTTGTATTCTGTTCCTTTCGTTCAGTTTGTTACCTTATTAACATTTCTATTTTTCCAATAGGCATAGATATGAATTTATTCACGACAGTACGTTGCACGATGTCCTGCTGACAGATTTCACAGCCAGCGTTGGCGTTTTTGCGGACTGCGGCGGCGGTCTATTGTCATTCTTCAACGCCCATAACGGACAGCTACTTCATACTTTCAGGCACCAATTCGTTGACTTCATCTGCCCAGCATTTGTAGTTGAGAAGCCTGGCTTTCTGTCAGTGTGCACAGGAGTTGATTTACCTGAGTTTGCTAAACACAGCTAATGCCTAAGCATTTTCTTACCGGTAGAATCGCCAATTGTCCATGCGGGTAGCTGATAACTGCTGCATTCTTTATATTTCCACATCCCAGAGCTAACCAGGTACAAAGATACAAGAAGATATGTGTAGGAAGGAACTGCAGATATGTGTAGGAAGGAACTGCAGATGCTGATTTAAACTGGAGATAGACATAAAATGCTGGAGGTATATTCTACACTGTTGTATTTAAGTTATTATTGACTCGTTATGAAGGACTATCCACAATTAAGTTCCATGGTGCAATTAAAGGTGCTGAACTAAATAGAAGGATAATATGTTCCTTTTTATTCTCACCGCAACAAAACTTCCGGTAGATCTATCCAACTTGCCACATGGCAATCACTATTTATTGGTTTTATTTAAATTGATTTGAATTGAATAAATTTTACTATCCAAATATGTACACATACAAGGAATTTGCATTGGTGCTCCGCTTGCAAGTAACAACATGATATACAGTAAACAATTAAAAATAAAACATTATAGTTTAAACATGTGAAGAATGAAATAAAATACCAGAGCAAAAGCAGGCTACCGACTTTAGGCTGTTGAGTAGAGCTACTGCTCATGGAAAAAAAAGCTGTTTTTATCTCTAGCTGTGGCGGCTTTGACAGTCCGGAGTCGCCTTCCAGAGGGAAGTGCTTCAAATCGTTTTTGGCCAAGGTGAGAGGGGTCAGAGATGATCTTGCCCGCTCACTTCCTGGCCCTTGAAGTGTACAGTTCATCAATGGAGGGAAGGTTGCAGCCAATAACCTTCTCTGCTGATCGGATGATTCGCTGCAGCCTCCAGGTGTCGTGCTTGGTGGCTGAGCCAAACCAGACCATGATGGAGAAGGTGAGGACAGACTCTATGATGGCCGTATAGAATTGGACCATCATTGCCTGTGGCAGATTGTGCTTCCTCAGCTGCCGTAGGAAGTACATCCTCTGTTGTGCCTTCTTGACTGTGGAGTCGATGGTGGCCTCCCATTTAAGGTCCCTGGAGATGATGGTTCCAAGGAACTTAAATGACTCCACAGATGTGACTGTGGTGTTGTTGATGGTGAGTGGGGTGAGGGGGGGGGCTCCATACTTTGGAGATGATCTGTTGCAACCACTACATTTTATTTTCAACTTAAATACATCATAACCAATCTCAACTCTCAGTGGAATCCTTCCTTGGAATTGATTAGAAGAAATGCCCAGATCAATCCAGTGTACATTAGATGTTCCCTTAGTTGTCAAATGTTTATGCTCAGGAGCTAAGTGATTTTTTAAAATGTGCATTTTATTAAATGATGTATTTATATTTATTATGTTTACTGAAAGGAGAATAATGTGGAGAACAGTATCTTCAGACTCTGTTTGACATCTACTACTGACGTATCATCCAAGCTGCATGCTTGACAAAATAACCTGGATTATTTGTGATTTTGCAAATCATTTAAAAGGTTACCTTTTACACACTACAACCATTTTTGTTATAGATCTGTGCAAATGAAGGAGCAAATGTTGATTTTTGTTTAGTTTAGTTTAGTTTATTGTCACGCGTACCGAGGTACAGTGAAAAGCTTTAAGGGCCTGTCCCACGAGCATGCGACTCCATGTGGCAAGTGCGACCTAACGTGGTCGCTTGAGCCGTACGGCCTCGCGGGGCCGGTCCCACTTCGATCGCCGGAGCCGTATGGAGTTGTGCGGAGCTGGTCCCGACATCGCGCGGGGCTCCGAAAAACTGACCGTGTTCAAAAATTCCGCGCGGCAACGGCCTGCCGGCCCGCAGCCGCATTGAGGCCGTACGCACCGCCTCGACGGGCATGCACAGCGTCTCGACGCAGTACGCAGCGTCTTGACGCCGTACGTCACGTGCGAACTTCTCGCGGACTTCTCTCGAAGTTCACGTCACTCACTCGACCTCCGCACGGCCCCCGCTTCCGGTTTGGTCGCGCTCGCCGCATGCAGGTGCATGCTGGTGGGTCCGGCCCTGTACGGGGATCACTCGACCTCCCCAAGGCCCCCGCTTCCGGTTTGGTTGCGCTTGCTGCATGCAAGTCGCAGGCTCGTGGGACAGGCCCTTAAGTTGCATGCTAACCAGTCAGCGGAAAGACAATACATGATTACAATTGAGCCGTTTACAGTGTGCAGATACACGGTAAAGAGAATAACGTTTAGTGCACGATAAGGCCAGTAAAGTCCGATCAAAGACAGTCCAAGGGTCTCCAATGAGGTAGATAGTAGTTCGGCACTAAAGTTGTGGTAGGATGGGTCAGTTGCCTGATAACAGCTGGGAAGAAACTGTCCCTGAATCTGGAGGTTATACCTCTTGCCTGATGGGAGAGGCGAGAAGAGGGAGCGGCCAGGGTGCCAAGTTGATGTATGAATTGGATATGAATCTGTAAATAATCATGAATGCTGTAGATATTGATGTTAAACTGTTTGCTCTGATGAACTATATCTTTATTGTGGATTTGGAAGATATTTTGGAAATGTTCTCAGTGAAATTCAAAATTTAGGATGTTGAATGTAAATTGAGAGACCATCCTACTCATGCAGGAGGCTGAGGTCCTTGGGCACGTGTTGTATGATTTTGTAATGATTAATACTTCAACGTGAATGAGTTAAACTACTGATAGAGATTCTTCATCGTTTTTAGAACACTGGTGGCTTTAAGACATACTTGATAACCGAGTCATAGAATCATTCAGCCTGGAAACAGGCCCTTTAGCCCAACTTGCCCATGCCGACCAACATGCAACATCTACACTCATTTAGTTTGGTTTAGTTTATTGCCATGTGTTACAGTGAAAAGCTCGTGTTGCCTGCTAACCAGTCAGTGGAAAGACAATAGACAATAGACAGTAGGTGCAGAATTAGGCCGTTCTGCCCTTCGAGCCAGCACCACCGTTCAATATGATCATGGCTGATCATCCAAAATCAGTACCCCGTTCCCGCTGCGCCACCGTGCCACGGATCGATTATCATTTTTATGACCTCCATGTTAATGGGCACAACCAGAATTTGATCCACAGACAAGACCACTGAACGTAAAGCTTCTGAAAATTAGTTCAGCGGATGCCAATGTATTTCCCCATAGTTAACTTCAATGGGAACATCTTTCAGAAATGTACTGAACATGCTGCCATAACTACACAGATGATGCATGGATGAATTTACAGAGAATTTAAATTATCTGGTTGTTCCCATTAACATGGACGTCATCAAAATGATCATCGATCCGCGGCACGGTGGCGCAGCGGGATAGTTGCTGCCTTACACCACTTGCGGCGCCAGAGACCCGGGTTCAATCCTGACTGCAGGTGCTGTCTATACGGAGTTTGTACATTCTCCCCGTGACCTGCGTGGGTTTTCTCCGAGATCTTTGGTTTCCTCCCACACTCCAAAGACGTACAAGTCTATAGGTTAACTGGCTTGGTATAAATATAAATTGTCCCTCGTGAATTTTCTCCGGGATCTCCGATTTCCTCTCACACTCCAAAGACGTGTAGATTTGTAGGTTAATTGGTCTTGGTAAAATTGTAAATTGTCCCGAGTGTGTGTAGGATATTGTTAATGTGCGGGGATCGCTGGTCGGCGCGGACTCGGTGGGCCGAAGGGCCTGTTTCAACACTGTATCTCTAAAACTAACTTTGTAGGATAATCATAAGGCTAATTCTTCGCATCCGAGACCTTGGTCAAAAGAAATAGGTCAATGTTAGATTTAGTTTTGATTGTGCAATGGATATTTGAAAGATAATGTAACCTTATGATTATTTCAGAAAACGTTAGGTATTGTGATAAGATTTTTTGTTTCAGAATGGGTGAAAATATTTGGCTGATCTATTTTCCATTTGCAATAAGAGGTTTGTACAGCTCTTATCAAGATTTGTTTATGAAGTTTATTGAAATAATATTGTGTTGCGGAGTAGTAGAGAACCAGTTTTCTAAGTTTCTGTATTGAAAGTATCGTAGGACAGGAGTTAAATTACTGGATTAGTTGTGTAAATTGTGGGCTATTAATCCAGTGACATAAATTCAAAACCTGCCAAGACAGTGGCACAGCTGGTCGAGGCGCTGCCTCATAGCGCCAGAGACCCGGGTGCTATCTGCACGGAATGTGCACGTTCTCCCTGTGACTGCATGAGTTTGCTCCGGTTTCCTCCCAGATCCTATAGACGTGCGGGTTTGTAGGTAAATCGACCTCTGTAAAATTGAGCCCTCAGGATGTAGGGAATGGATGCAAAAGTGGGATAACATGGAACTAATTTGAATAGGTGATCCATGTGCGGCATGGACTCGATGGGCCGAAGGGCCGGTTTCTGTGCTGTGTCTTTAAATTATATTAAAAATTAATTTAAAATCCAAGTAATTGAATAAATTTGGGGTCGGTTACTTACCTGTAAAAAAAAGAAGAGAAATTAGTCTCAGTAACTTGAAATGAATGGATTGTTGTTAAAACTCATCAGGTTCAGGAATACCATTCAGGGGAATCTGCCATCCTTAGAACTCAGTCAAGCCTTAATGTGACTCAATCTGACCGAGAGCCTGTCCCACTTACGCAATTTTATCGGGGACTTGCCAGCACCCGTCATAGTGGCAGCAGGTCTCCGAACATCTTCAACATGTTGAAAATCCAGCGGCGACCAGAAAAAGGTAAGATTCTTTGGGGCGACGACTCACGACCGTACAGACATCACTTGTTGACACCTGTGTGGTCGTGAGTAGTCGCACAAAGAGTGGTACCTTTTTACGGTCGCCGCTGGATTTTCAACATGTTGAAGATGTTCGGAGACCTGCTGCCACTACGACGGGTGCCGGCAAGTCGCCTATAAAATCGCGTAAGTGGGACAGGCTCTTAGTGTTGAATCAAAACTAGTCTTGGAGCCAATTAAGGATGGTCAATTAGTTTTGGTGTTGCCAGTGATGTATACATCATGTGAAAGAATACATTTAAAAAGGAAGTTCTTAGAAGGTGCAATATATTGTTAGGCAAGTCAATTGTCAGCTGCGTTTTCTGCTCTGAATTTATTTATTGATTTATATTTTATTTCATTAAAGTGAAGCTGTAATTAGGAATGTCAATGCTATGCATTGCAGCTAGAAAAATCCCTATTGAGCTGAAAATACCCCTTTAATGTGGGCATTATAGACATTATATTACACCCAAAGCCAGGAGAAATTTGAGAATATTGTAATAAGATTAATGGATAATTTGGGATATTTTCGTAAACGTTATTGAGTACTAGGGCGTCACAGTGGCACAGCTGCTAGAGTTGCTGCCTCACAGCGCCAGAGTCCCGGGTTTGATTCTGACCTCGGGTGCTGTCCGCGTGGAGTTTGCGCGTTCTCCCTGTGACCGCGTGGGTTTCCTCCGGGTGCTCCGGTTTCCTCCCACATTCCAAAGATGTGCAGGTTAATTTGCTTCTGTAAATTGTCCCCGGTGTGTAGGGAATGGACAACATAGAGCTAGTGTGAACAGGTGATCAGTGGTTGGCGTAGGACTGTATCAATCAATCGAGTCTCTTGCGCTGGGAAAAGTTTACAATACCATTGCTTCTCACATAAGCAACAAGGTTTATTAAAGTTCTGTTTTAGCTTATATAAAATTACTTGGTTCCCGTGTTTCATGGATAATTTTATACAAGCTAAAACTAAACTTTGATAAATCTTGTCATCTGAGCTAATGACATTCTGGCATCGTACATACAACAATGTTGTTAATGGGAAAAATAGAAACGATAATTGTATGTTATACACCAAAGACATTTTATATTCAACCATGAAGGTAGACAAAAGTGCTGGAGCATCTGTGGAGCGAAGGAAATAGGCAACGTTTCGGGCCGAAACCCTTCTTCAGACTCTGACTTCAGACTTCAGAACACTAGTGGCTTTATTGTATTATTTACTAACTAACCTTCTATCTCAGTTCTAAGATTACAGCATAAATCGAGCCTTTGAAAGATAAGCACTTTGAACGTTTATGAATCATTTATAAATGAATTGTTTATTTATTTATTCACCGTAAAGGCGAATTAAGTCAAGTGGGATACAAAGTCAACTCTTTCGCGATAAGAAACCTTGATTGTCTGTGTTCTGAACATACATATTAGATGATTGAATCAATTTTCGTTGTTTATGAAGATAATTTATCAGAGTGTCCTCATCCTCATGAAATATGATCTTTTGGCTCCTGGCACACAGATTGTTGAAGATTTGTTTATTGCGACTATTAACTTTCCTTTTGCCTTTCTGGAAAGAAATGTAATTAGGTCTCTCTGAATACTGCAAATGATGTTATCTACATATATATACAGTAAAATAAAGTGATTTTAAATTTGAAAAATGTGTGCTTTCTGATTGTAAATAGCTATTCATTGATATTGTGTATGGAACAAGTTGCCAGATGAGGTAGCAGAGGCAGGGACTATCCCAACGTTTAAGAATCAGTCAGACAGGTACATGGATAGGATAGGTTTGGAGGGATATGGACCAAGCTCAGGCAGGTGGGACTAGTATAGCTGGGATATGTTGGCCGGTGAGGGCAAGTTGGGCCGAAGGGCCTTATTTCCACACTGTATCACTCTGTGACTCTATATCAAACAAACCAAATGAGTATTTTGCACAGGATGAATGATGACGTTTTCCATTTCAGGACATTTAAGGCAGAGATAGATAGATTCTTGATTAGTACGGGTGTCAGAGGTTATGGGGAGAAGGCAGGAGAATGGGGTTAGGAGGGAGAGATAGATCAGCGTTGATATAATGGCGGAGTAGACGAAGGGCCGAATGGCCTTATACTGCTCCTTGAACTTATGAACTAATCCAGGATGTCTTATTTTTTTACTAAAAGTGCCCCCCCCCCCACCCTCCCTGCTTTCATAGATGGATCCCTCACCCCTGTGGAGTGTGGGAGGAAACCGGAGCACCCGGAGAAAACCCACAGAGGTTATGGGGAGAACGTACAAACTCTGTACAGACAGCACCCATAGACAGGATTGAACCCGACTCTCTGGTGCAGTCAGGCAGCAACTCTTCCCTTCCGCCACTGTGCCGCTTGTTGTGAATCATTTTCTGAAAGTTTGCAAGCCTTCCCTTCAACATGAAGCTAATTTTAAGTTGCAATCCACTAAAGTCTTATTTAAAAAAATCAATGCAGTCACAAACAGCATCCTACACACCAGGGACAATTTAACATTTTTTTTACCGAAGCCAATTAATCTACAAACCTGTACGTCTTTGGAGTGTGGGAGGAAACTGGAGCACCTGGAAGAAAACCTACGCAGTCATGGGGAGAACGTACAAACTCTCTACAGCAGCGCCTGGAGTCAGGTTCGAACCCGGGTTTCTGGCGCTGTAAGGCAGCAACTCTACCGCTGCACCATTATGCTGCACAAAGTATTAATGAGTACATATCCTCACCGCCAAAGACAAAGATCATGGGGGATTGGCAATGCTGGTCTGGTACGTTCATCTTTTCAACTTTTAGCATGTTCACCTCAACTTGAAGCTAGTGGCCTTTTCCTCAATCATAAGCCTGGAGCATGTTCTTACTCTGGTTTTTGTTAAGTATTATTCAAGCTTTTTGTGAGGAAACATAGAAACATAGATAATAGGTGCAGGAGTAGGCCATCCGGACCTTCGAGCCAGCACCGTCATTCAATATGATCATGGATGATCATCTAAAATCAGTACCCCTTTCCAGCTTTTTCCCCATATCCCTTGATTCCATTAGCCCTAAGAGCTAAATCTAACTCTCTCTCTTGAAAACATCCAGTGAATTGGCCTCCTGTGGCAGAAAATTCCACAGATTCACAACTCTCTGGGTGAAAAAGGTTTTCCTCATTTCAGTCCTAAATGGCCTACCTCTTATTCTTAAACTGTGACACCTGGATCTGGATTCCTCCAATATCGGGAAAATTTTTCCTGCATCTAGCCTGTCCAATCCCTTAAGAATCTTATGTTTCTATAAGATCCCCTCGCATCCTTCTAAACTCCAGCGAAGACAAGCCCAGTCGACCCATTCTTTCATCATAATTCCCGTGAATTAACCTGGTGAACCTACGCTGCTCTCCCTCAATAGCAAGAATGTCCTTCCTCAAATTAGGAGACCAAACCTCGTGTCAGAAAAACATCCACTGCTACTTTCCACCGATCACCCAGCCAACTTGGATGCACCAGTGTGGTCCCACATGCTTCACCATAGATTGGTACAGCACAGGAACAGGCCCTTCAGCCCACAATGTCTGTGCCGAACATGGTACTATGATAAACTATCTCATCTGCCTGTACATGATCCATATCCCCCACTTCCATGTGCCCATCTAAAGGCCTCTTAAACCCCGCTATGCTATCTGCCTCCACCACCACCAATGTGTTCTAGGCCCCTGGTGAGGAGCAATTCCTTTAGTCAGAGGGTGGTGAATCTGTGGAGTTAATTGCCACAGAAGGCTGTGGAGGCCAAGTCAATGGATATTTTTTAAGGCAGAGATAGATAGATTTTTGATTAGTACGGCTGTAAGAGGTTATGGGGAGAAGGCAGGAGAATAGTGTTAGGAGGGAGAGATAGATCAGCCATGCTTAAATGGTGGAGTAGACTTGATGGGCCGAATGGCCTCATTCTGCTCCTAGAAGTTACGAACTTATGACCTCTACCACTCTATGTGTAAAAAACATTTGCCCTGCACATCTGCATCAAACTTCCCCCCTCTCACCTTATAACTGTGCCATCTAGTTTTCGGACACTTACACCTTTTGTTAAAGGTTCTGACTGTCTACCCTATCTTTGCCTCTCATAATTTGGTATACTTCTCTGAAGTCTCCCCTCAACCGCAGACATTAATCTTCAGTACCAACTAGCAATAGGGTGGTTGCACGTAAGGTCACTGGGTCATAGGGCTCGACGCACGGAGCCGCTAAATCCAACTGGAAGACATCCGTCACTTCCGGTATATGTTATTAATGCTAGAAACACGTACTTTCCTACATGTTAAAAACCGCCAAAATGTTGAATTTGTGCGCTGAAAAAAATTGTGGGAGTCGGGGTAAGCGTGATAGACATGTACCCAACTTTAGAATTTCAAAAGTGAAGCGAAATGAAGGTATAGAGAAGCGAGAACTGAAGGGACAACAGCAGCTAAAGTGCTTGGTAAACATTGAAAATATTGGGAATTATCGCGTTTGCTCACTGCATTTCATCAAGTAAGGCATTATTTGCGTTTTTTCTTGATTCCTTTGGTATCTAAATATGTTCTAAAAGTGATAAACCTGGCTGTAAATTTTTCTTCAGATGCGTTTTCATTTTGTATGTAAAAACCCACGAGAACCAAGGGCGATTTAAAAAAATTACAGCCAGATTTATCACTTTTGAAACTTTTTAGATGCCAAAGGAATCAAGAAAAAACACAAATAATGCCTTGCTTGATGAAATGCAGTGAGCAAACGGCCAGTGTTCGCCAAGCACTCTGGCTGTTGTTGTCCCTTCAGCTCTCGCTTCTATCTACCGTCATTTCTCCTCACTTTTGGAATTCTGAAGTAGGCTAAATGTCTCACGCGCTTATCCCGATTAACATAATTATTTACAGCGCAAAAATTGACAATTTCAGCGGGTTTTAACGGGCCCGCTACGCTGGAAACAATGGTAAGTGCCTACCTGCAGTTCATCGCGTGTAATCCATTTGGTGTAGCCTAGCAACAGTACGGGTCATGGGTCGTGACCCGACTGCCGTGAAACCTCCCTATGCTGGACTTTGTCAAAAGTGTTACTAAAATCCATGTGGACAACATCCACTTCCTTCCCTGCCTGCATGCATCAGTCTCCACCATTCCCTCATTTGCACCAGCAGTAAGTACGAAAGAAGAATCATTTGAAGTGACTGAGACATGGCAGATTGGTTTTGGCCCATGAGGGAGGACAACCCTTTCACAATGCAGCCGTCAAGGGACAAAAAGGAGTGAGTTGTCGTACACACTGATGATCCTGCAGCTGATGTCCTTCCTCTTTGTGTTGTCCTGCATATTTTTTTAAAAGGCTGATTTTATTTCACAGAGCGTTGCAACAAACGAAAGGCCAGCAGGTATCATCATCCAGCATTTTCTAGTCTATCATTAATAATAGAAATGATCTTAAAATGGAAAGTAAGTGGCAATTTCCTTTTTACATTTTATTCTAATGATCTGCATTCTCTTTCACACAATAACAAGTTCCCTTCAACTGACATCGAGCCCTGGGAGTCTTTTAATAACCAGTGTTAAAATTGTACCCTGGCTTCTGTGTTTTCTTGGTTGTTTTCTTGTTAATGAACGCTGGCTCTTTGATCAAGGTATCATCATCTTATTTGGATATTTTTAAGGCGGAGATTGACAGATTCTTGATTAGTACGGGTGTCAGGGGTTATGGATAGAAGGCAGGAGAATATCCATTGACTTAAGGGCCTGTCGCACTTGGCGAATTTTTTTCAGCGACTGCCGGCGTCATATCAGCGTGGCCAAAAGATTTTGAGCATCACAAAATCCAGCGGCGACAAATATAATGCAGCGGGACTTGAAAAAATCACCGTGCGCTAATACATCATCATGCCGCGTCATGCGTCATCATGCCGTGTCATACGTCATCCCGCCATTACGCCCCGTCACCGCCGCATCACACCGCAAATTTATCGGTGGCCTGATACGTCAGTCAATGATGCCGGTAGTCGCCGAAAAATTGGCCAAGTGGGACAGACCCTTAAACCTCCACAGCCGGCTGTGGCAATGTATTCTCCACAGATTCTCCACCCTCTGACTAAAGATATTCCTCATCATCTCCTTTCTAAAGAGACGTCCAATAAATGCAATTACGTCATTCAGGATGTTGTTACAACCATTCATTCCATATTAAATTATTCAAGCCTGGCCAGTTGCATTTTACGGGCTGTATAAGGTAACGTTCTTCTGACAAACCACATTATTTTCATATAACTCTGTCCACGCTCTCCTATTGTCGCTTGTTAGTAAAGAGTCCCCCCCCCCCTTCCCCCCCCCACCCCCCACCTCCACCCCCACCCGTTCCCGCACAATGGAAGCACTTTTGATCCAGTGTTGTCAGTGTCTCATGAATAGTCTTAGAAGCTGCCTACACCTACTAACTAGGTGACTCAGTGGTATGTGGGACCGCTAATTGGTTTGACGCCACCAAGTACTACTCTGCTGCGAATGAATACATGAGCTATGAACGAATTTGGGCCCACTTACCCGTCTATTATTTAGTCTCAGATGGACACAAAATGCTGGTGTAACTCAGTGGGACAGGCAGCATCTCTGGAGAGAAGGAATGGGTGATGTTCTTCCAAAGGGTCTCGACCCGAAACGTCACCTATTCCTTCTCTCCAGAGATGCTGCCTGTCCCGCTGTGTTACTCCAGCATTTTCTTATCATAACCCTTGACACCCTTACTAATCAAGAATCTATCAATCTCCACCTTAAAAAATATCAATTGACTTGGCCTCCACAGCCTTCTGTGGCAATGAGTTCACCACCCTCTGACTAAAGAAATTCCTCCTCATCTCGTCTCCAAAGGTACGTCCTTTTATTCTGACACTATGGCCTCTGGTCCTGGACTCTCCCACTAGTGGCTTAGCGGTAGAGCTACTGCCTTACAGCGCCAGAGACCCGGGTTCGATCCTGATCATGGGTGCTTGTCTGTACGGAGTTTGTACGTTCTCCCCGTGACCTGCGTGGGTTTTCTCCGAGATCTTTGGTTTCCTCCTACACTCCAAAGACGTACAGGTTTGTAAGTTAATTGGGTTCGGTAAAAATATATAGAAACGTAAAATTGTCCCCAGTGTGTGTAGGATAGTGTTAACGCGCGGGGATCACCGGTTGGTGCCGACTTGGTGGGCCGAAGGGCCTGTTTGCGCGCTATATCCCTAAACTAAATTAGTGGAAACATCCTCTCCACATCCACTCAATCCAGGCCTTTCACTATTCGAGCCTTTCCAGCATTTTCTAGTCTATCATTAATAATAGAAATGATCTTAAAATGGAAAGTAAGTGGCGATTTCCTTTTTACATTTTATTCTAATGATCTGCATTCTCTCTCACACAATAACAAGTTCTCTTCAACTGACATCGAGCCCTGGGAGTCTTTTAATGACTAGTGTTACAATTGTGCCCTGGCTTCTGTGTTGTTTTGGTTGTTTTCCTGTTAATGAACGCTGGCTCTTTGATCAAGGATCATCCTGCTGTTTAGGGCTAACAAATGGATTGCCTGTTTTACCTGCTGGGGGTTTAAATGAAATGATTAATATCCCATGTGTTACTGATTTGACCCTGTTCCCAATGCTAGATCAGCTTTCAGCCTTAATTGCTTTCCTTTGATGTAATATGGCCAGTTGAAAGTTCTGAAGGAATTACTGACATTTTTTCGCAGTCTGCATTTGTCTAGGCATGTTTAACTGACATTTTGAGGAATTATTAATGAGTTTATTCTTTCAGTTGTTTTTAGAGTTACAACATGGCAACCAGACCATCAGTCTGAAGAAGGGTTTCAGCCCGAAATGTCGCCTATTTCCTTCGCTCCATAGATGCTGCCACACCCGCTGAGTTTCTCCAGCACTTTTGTTGTCTACCTTTGGCCTATTGAGTCCACTAGTTCTATGCTATCCCACTTTAAACGCAATCATACAGTGGGCCAATTAACCCACAAGCTCGCAGGTCTCTGGGAGGTGGGAGCAAACCGGAACACCCGGAGGAAACCCATACAGTCACAGGCAGAACGTGCAAACTCCACACAGACAGCACCCGAGGTTATTGTGTTTGGCGGCTAATAACTCACAATCGGCACTTGTTGTACCGAGCCTGTAAGTGTTGACTGTTCGAATGTTTTCCCCTCCGTCACACTCACTTTTACGCTTTCTTTGATCACGCGATTGAATCGTCCGACCCCGCCGTTCGATTGGGGGTTGTTACGCGACGTCCGCTGATGTTGAATGCCGTTGCTCGCGAGGAAAGTGGAGAACTGTTCAGATATGAACTGAGGGCCGTTGTCTGTCGTTGTGACCTCCGGCAGTCCCCACTCGGTGAACAGCTTTTCGAGAATCGCGATGATCGAGCTTGTCGTGACTGAAGAAGTAGTTGCGATCTCAGGCCACTTGCTGTGGAGATCATGTACTACAAGTAGAAACTGCTGCGTCTTGGCGCAGCTTGCACCTCTCCGAAGATGTCGACTTGCACGTGCTTCCATGGTTTGTCCGGCCATGGGATGGCCTGAAGAGGGGCAGGACGTGGTTTTGTTGCCTTCTCACTAATTGTGCATGCTGCGCAATTATTGACGAAATCTTCTACGTGACGATCAATTGCTGGCCGCCACACTGCCTCGCGACACCGTTGTTTCATCTTAACAATGCCCGGGTGTCCTTCGTGTGCCAGTTGTAACACGCGGTGTTGCAGTGATTTGGGTATAAACACTCGAGTTCCGCGCGTGACACGTGTATCGTCAAACACTGCCAGTTCGTGGCGTACCCGGTGGTATGGAACCAAGTTGTCTGCTATCTCCTTGGACTAGTCTGTCCTGAGATACTGGCAGACGATTTGCAGTATGCCGTCAGCTGTCGACTCTGCTTTCAGCTCTCCCCGCGTTACTAGATTCGCCGTCGCTTGCGAAATCGTCACGAGAACGTAGTCGTCGATGCCGCTATCGCCTGTGCGTGCAGGTGCCACCATTGGGACGCGACTGAGCATGTCTGCGATGCGATTGTGTGAACCTGCGAGGTATTCTACATTGAAGTTGTACTGGTGAAGGCGATCGGACCATCTGCAGATCCTGAGCGGACGGTGTCCTGAGCCTGACGTGTCCAGTAACGTAGTTAGCGCTTGGTAATCTGTACAGAGAGTGAATGGTCTCCCGTTTAGGTATACGTGCCAGTGTTCACACTCGTAGATGCACGCTAATGCTTAGCGTTCCCCGGTGGAGTACTTGCGTTCGGTTGCAGTCAAGGGACGGATGCGAATGCGATCGGTCGTTTGCTTCCATCAATGCACTGCGCTAACGCTGCTCCGATCGCGATACTGGAAGCATCTGTTGTGACCTACGTTTCCGCACTTGGGTCGAAGTGTGCGAGAACAGGCGGAGATGCTATTTTGTCTTTCAGCATGTTGAACGCGAAGTCCTGCTCATTTGTCCATTCCCACTGTGTGTCTTTCCGTAGCAGCGTCTGTAGCGGTTCTGCGATCTGCGAGCACTGCGGCACAAACTTGCGGAAGAAGTTGGTGGTGCCCAGAGATGAAGCTAACTCTTCCGCGTTAGTTGGGGTGGGGAGCGCGTTAATGGCTTGGACATTGTCCTGAGTAGGCTCAACTCCACTCGATGTCACTCTGTACACAAGAAAATCGATCTCGGATGCTGCAAATGTACACTTCACTGCATTGAGCGTCAAGTTGTGTTGCGCGAGACAAGCTAACACTGCATCCAGTCATCGATCGTGTTCCTCCTTGTCCCTGCCATGGATGACAACATCGTCGAGTGGGGTTGAGTGTTCCGTCAATGCCTGCCAGAACCGACGCCACGATTTTTTGAAATGCGTAATCGGCGCTGAGCACAGTCCGTACGGCATCCTACGGTACTGAAATACTCCTTCATGTGTGATGAATGCTAACAAATGCCGACTGCGTTCTGCTAGTGGTACCTGAAGAGAGCTTTGGCGCATGTCTGGTTTTGTGAACACCGTTGAACCGTGGAACAACGCAGCTAGCTCTTGTATTGTTGGCAGAGGATATTTGTCTGGAATGATGGCTTTGTTGACTGATTTGAGATCGATGCAAAGTCTGAGTTCACCGTTCTTGCGTTGCGCGATGACAAGATTCGATATCCACGGGGATGAATCGATGCGTTCAATGAAACCATCATTTGGTCTCCTAATTTGAGGAAGGACATCCTTGTGATTGAGGCAGTGCAGCGTAGGTTCACGAGATTGATCCCTGGGATGGCAGGACTGTCATATGAGGAAAGATTGAAAAGACTAGGCTTGTATTCACTGGAGTTTAGAAGGATGAGGGGGATCTTATTGGAACATATAAAATTATAAAAGGACTGGACAAGCTAGATGCAGGAAAAATGTTCCCAATGTTGGGCGAGTCCAGAAGCAGAGGACACAGTCTTAGAATAAAGGGGAGGCCATTTAAGGCAGAGGTGAAAAGAAACTTTTTCACCCAGAGAGTTGTGAATTTGTGGAATTCCCTACCACAGAGGGCAGTGGAGGCTTGGGAGCTGTGGCGGCGCTGTGGCTGCGGCTGCGGATGCGGCTGCGACCCGACTTCGGAGCTTCCAAACTCCGGCCACGGGCCCTGTGGACGGTGGAGTCGGGAGCTCGCAGGTCCCTGGTGGGAGACCGATTTTCTGCAACGGCAACTTCGCCCGCCCCAAATCGTGGGTGTTTGAATTGGCCGGAGCGGGGCCTTACATGGACCGGCGCCAGTTAAATGGCCACGGGATTTACCATCGTCCGCCGGGGGCTTTAATATCGGGAGCCCCAGTTGCCTCGATGTTGCAGTTTGGCTGCCTGACCGCAGGAGAAGAACAAAGGACAGGGAAGAGATGAAGTGTCTGTCCCACCAGCATGCGACTGCATGCGTCTAGCGCGACCAAACGTTTGAGGCGTACGGCCTCGCGGGGCCGGTCCCACTTCAATCGTCGGAGGTGTATGGAGTTGTGCGGGGCTGGTCCCAACATTGCGCGGGGCTCCAAAAATCTTGCACTGTCCGAAAATCCCGCGCGCCAACGGCCTGTCGACCCGCAGGCGCATTGAGGGCGTACGCAGCGTCTCAATTGGCGTACGCAGCGTCTTGACGTCGTACGCAGCGTCTTGATGGCGTACGCCAAGCGCGTGGCATTGCGCGATGACGTCACCACCCGGCGTGCCGTTGCGTGATGACGTCACTGCCCGACGCCGTGCGACGTCCAAATTCAGTCGGCCCGCCTCCTGCCCAGCTGATTGGTGAGTATGATGTCGGGACCAGCCCCGCACAACTCCATACGCCTCCGCGGTTGGAAGTGGGACCGGCCCCGCGAGGCCATACGCCTCAAGCCACCACGTTTGGTCGCGCTAGACGCACGCAATTGCATGTTGGTGGGACAGGCCCTTAAGACTTTTGCCTTCCATCACAGTGAGGAGGTGTTTGGAGATTCACTGTGATGGATATTTATGTGGAACTGTGTTAATTGTGAGTTTTGTTTTTTTTTGTGTTATGACTGCAGGGAATGAAATTTTGTTCTAACCTTGCTCGTTTGAATGACAATAAAGGGCAATTGAATTGAATTGAACTAAGCCATGAAAGGAATGATGAGGCATGAGATAGAAAGGTATTTTGGGGATTTTCTGCTCGACTGGGCTACATTTTTTTAACGAGTCGTTATAGACTCTCAGCTTGGCTGCAGACAGAATACCCACTGCGGGGAAAGTGAACAATCCTAACCTTATGCACCAGGCTTTGTGAGGTTGCTTCCTGACAGCTGCTTTAACTGAGCACAACCGAGACTGGAAACTATGAAAGATTTAGCAGCCTACTTAACTGCTCTCCTCGCCAAGAAATAGCGAAGGTTCACGAAACAGCTATTAAAATACAGGAACGAAAAGTCAAACATAACTGTAAAACAAAAGTATCGGAATTCAGTCTCGCAAACTTTGAGACCTGAGCTGCACTGGTTAAAGAGATAAATACCATGTATAATCACCGTAATGTGTTTGATCTTTCTCCCTGGGGTGACAGAGGCTGAAGGGAGATCTGATAGAGGTTCATATGGTTGTGAGAGGTATAGATCGGGTTAGGCAGTCAGAACCTTTTCCCCAGAGTGAAAAGGTGAAAGACTGGAGGGCATAGACCAGGGGTCTCCAAACTATGGCCCGCGGGCCACATCCGGCCCGCCATGAGATTTTATCCGGCCCGCGGCAAGCTCTTAACACGTTCCGTGCGGCGGGCTATTTAGCGGGTTCTGTGGCAGCGCGGCAACTTACACGTCAGTTTGCCGAAGGCTATCAAGCTGAGGGTTTGTGTGCAGCTGCTGACAGGTTACTGTTGATGACCCCACGGAGACAGTGAAGATCAGCAACAGTGGTGGCGGTGGCCCCAGTGAGTGAATGAGTGTGTGTGTGTGTGTGTGTGTGTGTGTGAGTGTGTGAGGGTGAGTGTGTGTGTGTGTGTGTGTGTGTGTGTGTGTGTGTGTGTGTGTGTGTGTGAGAGTGTGAGAGTGTGAGAGTGTGAGAGTGTGTGAGTGTGTGAGTGTGTGAGTGTGTGAGTGTGTGAGTGTGTGAGTGTGTGAGTGTGTGTGAGTGTGTGTGAGTGTGTGTGAGTGTGTGTGAGTGTGTGTGAGTGTGTGAGTGTGTGTGTGTGTGTGAGTGTGTGAGTGTGTGAGTGTCTGAGAGTGTGTGTGTGTGTGTGAGTGTTTGTGAGTGTGTGTGTGTGTGAGTGTGTGAGTGTGTGTGTGAGTGTGTGCGTGTGCGTGTGGGTGTGTGTGAGTGTGTGTGTGAGTGTGTGTGTGAGTGTGTGTGTGAGTGTATGTGTGAGTGTTTGTGAGTGTGTGTGTGTGAGTGTCTGATAGTGTGTGTGTGAGTGTGTGTGTGAGTGTGTGTGTGAGTGTCTGAGAGTGTGTGTGTGAGTGTGTGTGTACTGCCCGCAATAATGTGCCAAATATATAATGTGGCCCTCATGCTGAAAAGTTTGGAGGCCCCTGGCATAGACCACAAGATATAGGAGCAACGTTTTGCAAGTGTATGTTGCTAATAGTCATGCCCTTTTCTCTAAAGGGCACACTGTTCCAGCTTTCATCAATACAATCAACACTGAACCAATGATGAATTGATTTGTGCAGCACGGTGGCACGGCAGTAGAGTAGCAGCCTTACAGCGCCAGTGTTACTTGAAATAAGGGAAATCAATGTTCATACCGCTGGGGTGTAAGCTGCCCAAGCAAAGTATGAGGTGCTGTTCCACCAATTTGCGTGTGGCCTTACTCTGACAGTGGAGGAGGCCCAGGCAGAAAGGTCAGTGTGGGAATGGGAGTTTGACAACTGGGAGGTTGTGTAGGCCAAGGCAGACTGAGTGACTGAGTATTCAGTGAAACGATCGCCTGGTCTACACTTGGTCTCACCGATATACTGGAGCCCACACCGGGAGCACTGGAGAACTGGATACAGTAGACGAGGTTGCAGGATGTGCAAGTGAATCTCTGTCTCACCTGAAAGGACTGTCAGGGTCTCTGGTCAGAGTCGATGGAGGAGGCAACAGATACTCCGCACACCAGGCCCAGTCTATAGGGAGAGGAACAGCATTAACACGTCAGGTCGATGTTGGGTTGCCAACTTTCTCACTAAGAACTGTCTGAAGAAGGGTCCGGACCTGAAACGTCACCCATTCCTTCTCACCAGAGATGCTGCCTGACCCGCTGAGTTACTCCAGATGCCGGGCACAAAGATGGCGAGGGGAGGGGAGGAGAGGGGAGGAGAGGAGAGGAGAGGGGATGGGAGCAGAGGGGAGGAGGGGAGATGGGAGGGGAGGAGGAGGGGAGAGGGGAGGAGAAAAGAGGAGAGCGGAGGAGAGGGGAGTGAGGGGAGGAGCGAGGAGGTTGAGGGAGGGGAGGAGGGAAGAGTAGAGGGGACGGGGAGTTGAGAGGAGAGAGGCTATTAAGGGATGTGGCTTTGAGTCATGGTTTCGACAACCGGGGCAGGGCTCGAAAAAAAGGCGTGGTTTGAGAGGGGTAGGGAAAGAGGGGATGGTGGGAAAGGGGAGGGGAGGGGAGGAAGAGGGGATGGGAGGAGACATGTGCGGACGTGGTGCCGACGGACGAGAAGCCGAAGCAAAGAAGTGGAAGCCAAATAACCGAACGGAAACAAAGCCGAAACGCCAACTAACCGAAAGTCCGCGTTGCCTAAAAGCAAACTCACCGAATGGCCGTTCTGACGAAACGCCACCTACCCGAAAGGCGGCGTCGCCTACAAGCCAACGGACCGACTGCCGCTCAACAGAAAAGTCAAATAACAGACATGACGTTGCCGGGGGCGGGACTTGTCAGCGATTGGTCCAGACCCCCGCGTCCATCACATCACTGAGGAGGGATGAACACTGTCCCACAACTCCGCTCCACCCGACCCTCAGCCCGCGGAGGGTGGCCGTGGGAGAGTGGGGGCTGTCCCGAGGGATGCGCACCTTCGGCTGCTTACAACTTGGTGCTTGGGTTCAGATTGTCCAGTCACCTATGGCTTGTGTGGGGAAATGACCCCCACCCTCCCGCCGGTGGAGACCCACCCTTTCGGTTAGTTTGCATTTAGGCGTCCCACCCTTTCGGTTATTTGGCGTTTCGGCTTTGTTTCCTTTCGGTTATTTGGCTTCCACTTCTTTGCTTCGGCTTTTCGTCCATCGGCGCCACGTCCGGGTACCGAGAGGGCAGAAGAGGGGAGCAGAGGAGAGGAGAGGCATAAAGATAGCACCCGTAGTCAGGATCGAACTCGGGACTCTGGCGCAGTGAGGCAGCAACTCTACCGCTGTGCCACGGTGCCGCCCTAGAGTAGAATAGTATAGGTGAAGGAGTAAAAAATGCCGAATTGGAGGACCCCCCTCTCCAAAATCAACTTTACTTTTCACTGACCTGTACCATCTGCCATAGAGAAACCGACCCCCAAATGAATAGATTCTAGAAACACAAAAAACTGCAGATGCTGGAATCTTGCGTAAAAGACAAAGTGCTGAGTATCTCAATGGTCAGGCGGCATCTCTGGTGGCTGCGGACAGACAACGTTTCAGGTCGGCACCCTTCTTCAGCGTTCCCAGTCGGGACACTTCTGTAAGCCTGAAGAGGGTTCCTAACCCATAAAGGTCACCTATCCACGTTCTCCAGAGATGCTGCCTGATCCGCTGAGTTACTCCAGCACGCTGTATTCTATGGGTGGCACGGTGGCGCAGCAGTAGAGTTGCTGCCTTACAGCGCCAGAGACCCGGGTTTCATCCCGACTACGGGTGCTGTCTGTACGGAGTTTGTGTGTTCTCCCCGTGACCTGCGTGGGTTTGCTCTGAGATCTCTGGCTTCCTCCCATTCTCCAAAGACTTGCAGGTTTGCAGGTTAATTGGCTAGGTAAACGTAAAAAAAATGTTCCTAGTGTGTGTAGGATAGTGTTAATGTGCGGGTTTGCTGGTCGGCGCAGACCCGGTGGGCCGAATGTCCTATTTCCGCGCTGTATCTCTTATCTAAACTAAACTAGAATTGCAGTGCACCCTAAAATGAAAAAAGATACAAAGTGCTGGAGGGTCAGGCAGCATCTCTGGGGAACGTGGATAGGTGACCTTTATGGGTCAGGAACATTCTTCAGGCCTAAAGAAATGTCCCGACTGGAAACACTGAAGAAGGGTCCCGACCTGAAACGTTGTCTGTCTGCGTCCTCCAGAGATGCCGCCTGGCCATTGAGATACTCCAGCACTTTGTCTTTTACGCAAGGTTCCAGCATCTGCAGTTCCTTGTGTTTCTAGAATCTATTCATTTGGGGGTAGGTTTCTCTATGGCAGGGGGCACAGGTCAGTGAACATTAAAGTTGGTCAGGACCCTTTTTCAGATTTCAGGTTGGGACCCTCATACAGAAGTCCAGAACCAGCACAATATGGGATTTCACTTGAGGTTGCAAACCTCAGTCATTCCAAATCTAAAGAGCTTTTGTGCAAGTGCAAATGCCTTTACTTAAGAATCGAAAGTTGACTTTAACAAAAAAACCCTGTAAATCTCGCAAAATGTCGTTGATGGAAAACCTATTTTCACCAAATGAGTCTAACAGGTTACCTTTCCTTCCCCGATGGCGTTCCCTTTCCAAGATCTAACCTCCAGAGACATGACAATGGTTTTACCATGTGTTTGGGATCTCTGATCATCAGAAGTTTAAATATCTGAAATTCTGGAAAGTTGAGTTATACCGTGACAAACTAGCAGCACTCTGCGCCATTCTAATTTCTAATTCGATGAGTTCATGTGAAAAGTATCAGCGGCCAGAGCCTTTAAAGGTGATCTTTAAAACATTTATATTACAGTATTTAAAGGGTTTCTTATTGTTTAATGCACCTTTTTACTGTTGACATCTTAGTGTATTTAATTCACTCAGTGTGAGTGGGTAGGGTCGACGGAGCTGGGGCCGGGGTCGGGACCACGGATGTGTCCAGAGAGGGCCCGGCAGCGATAGTGGACAGGTCAGTTCGCCGGCGATTATGGCAACGATCGACAGACGAGGATGGACAGGTGGAAGAGTGGATGCCGCTGCCGGGGGAAGGAACAAAGGAGGACCCGGCGTGGGGGGGGGGGCCGCCTTGGGGGTGGGGTAGGGGGGAAGAGCAACGGGGGGACCACCGTGAGGAGGGGGAGGGGGGAGAACAAAGGGGGAACTGCCGCGGGGTTACTTTGTGACGTTGTAAGCACCCTTTATGTGGCCACTATTTGCATACCTTGGGGATGCAAACAACAAATTTCACTGTGACTTGTCACATGTGACAATAAAGTATTGAATTCAAATCAATTCAATTCAATTTAAATCAAAATGTGAGCTCGTCTCAACAATATTGCAACTTGGCCCATGGTCCGGACCCGGGACATGGCTACTTCTGCTGAACTTGAATGATTTCTGCGTAATGATGGGTCGTTTACTGTGGAACCAGGAAGCACCAGAGACAGTGAGGTTCACCGCACATCACTGCTAAGTATGTGACATCATGTCCGTATCTGAGTTGGAGTTGAGTTTATTGTCACGTGTACCGAGGTACAGTGAAAAGCTTTTGTTGCGTGCTATCCAGTCAGAAGAAAGACAATGCATGATTACAATCGAGACATTTACAGTTTACAGATGCATGATAAAGGAAATAGCATGAATAATGTTTAGTGCAAGAATAGTGAAAGGCCTGGATAGAGTGGACGTGGAGAGGATGTTTCCACTAGTGGGAGAGTCTAGGACCAGAGGTCATAGCCTCAAATTTAAAAGACATTTCTTTAATTTCTTTATTTAAGAAGGAACTGCAGATGCTGGAATAATCAAAGGTAGATAAAATTGCTGGAGAAACTCAGCGGGTGAGGCAGCATCTATGCAACGAAGGAATAGGTGACGTTTCAGGTCGAGACCCTTCTTCAGACTGATGGAGAACAGTCTGATGAAGGCAGTCTGAAGAATGTTCTCGACCCGAAACGTCACCTATTCCTTCGCTCCATAGATGCTGCCTCACCCGCTGAGTTTCTCCAGCATTTTGATCTACCTTCTTTAATTTCTTTAGTTAGTGGTTGATGAATCTGTGGAATTCATTGCCACAGAAGACTGTGGAGGCCAAGTCAATGGATATTTTTAAGGCAGAGATAGATAGATTCTTGATTAGTACAGGTGCCAGAGGGTTATGGGGAGAAGGCAGGAGAATGGTTTCAGGAGGGAGAGATAGATCAGCCATGACTGTGTTAGTGTGCGGGGATCGCTGGTCCCCGTTGGACTGAAAGGCCTGTTTCTGCTCTGTATCACTAAACTAAACTAAAGGTGGATTGGAAATGCAGTCACTATTAAAACATAGATTTGATGAATAGATGCTTCCATTCGATAATTAACTTGTGGTTTTCACTGAAGTCCAAAAAGCACTTTGGTTTCTTGAAAATATAAGTAATTCAAAACTTTTATTTTGAGGATAGCAGTGCCTTTTTCAGAGTAGTGTTTCCAAAAGAGTCTAAAAATCTACTGATTGTTGGCTGCTCCTCTGAAGGTATCTCTTCTGCAGTATATCCTGTAACCCAAGTAGACAATGTTCTCCAAAGCACACCTTGAATTGCCATCATAAGCGGTAATATTTTTGGATGGGAGCAGGCTTGGCAGTTTAAAACAGAAGCAAACGAGAAGTGTATAAGTTCTTTAGCTGGGCAGCTGGGACTATAGGCTTTCATAGGGGTCTGTTTTAGGAACACTGCTCACAAATGTAGGAGAGCGTGTCCCACAATAGTTTAATAAAATTTATTGACGTCTTCAACTAGATGTCTGGATAACGAATATAAGGGAGATTTATTGGATTTAAAAGAATCTGGATCCATTAATCGGACGGTAATTGATATAAAAGATTTGCTTCTGTCGGAGAAAGACATTTGAGAGAAGTGTTTAAGTTTATGAAGGGAGGATGTGGAGAAGACAATTTCCTGACTGGACTGCTCCAGAGATGCTGCCTCACCCGCTGAGTTACTCCAGCATTTTGTATCTACCTTCGACTTAAACCAGCATCTGCAGGTCTTTCTTACACACAGGGTTTAGGTTTAGGTTTATTTGGGTCTGGACTCTTCCTGGAGTAGGGGGAGAAAGCTGGAAAAAATAGGTGGGGTCGAGACAAAGCCTGGTTGGTAATAGTTGGATACAGATCAGGGGGATTGAGTAGTTTAGTTTAGTTTAGGTTAGAGATAACGCGTGGAAACAGGCCCTTTGACCTGCCAACCAGCGATCCCCGCACACTCATATTATCCTTTCCCATATCCTGGGAAATGTACAATTTTAGCCGACAACCCTGTTCGGCTTTGGAATGTGAGAGGAAACCCTAGTACCCGGAGAAAACCCACGCAGGTCACGGGGAGAACGCACAAACTCCTTACAGACAGCGTCCGTAGTCAGGATCGAACCCGGGTCTCATAGAAACATAGAAACATGCAAAATAGGTGCAGGAGGAGGCCATTCGGCCCTTCGAGCCAGCACCGCCATTCGTTGTGATCATGGCTGATCGTCCCATCAATAACCCATGCCTGCCTTCTCCCCATATCCCTTGACTCCACTAGCCCCTAGAGCTCTATCTAACTCATCACTGTAAGGCAGCAACTCTACCGCTGCGCCACCGTGCCAAGTTAGGAGATGGTGGAATAAGTAACAAAGACCAGAAGTGATCTGATACGATGCCTATCCATTCCCTCCATAGATGCTGCCGGACCCCGCCGAGTTCTTCCAGCACATTGTGCTTTTCTTAAGGTTCCAGCATCTGCAGTTCCGCGTGTCTCCAAATTAGGCCCTGCCAGAGCCCTGACTTTATCTAAGCAGTTTCACATAAAATGCCAACCAGAGATAAAGTGATGGAATGCTTCCACCTAGCATGGACTTGCTTAAAATTGTTTTAACAGCAAACAAATTGCTGGAGGAACTCAACGGGTCGGTCGGGCACCATCTTCGGAGAAAATGGACAGATGTCCTTTCAGAGCAGGAGCTGGTGGACGTTTTAGTACTTTAGACTTACCTCAGGTCTGAAGAAGGGTCTTGACCCGAAACGTTGCCCATTTCTTCTCTCCTATCTGCTGAATTACTCCAGCATTTTGTGTCTATCGTATTACTTTAATTACTAATTGAGACTTTAGAGATGCAGCACGGAAACGTGCCCTTCGGCCCATCGAGACCGCACCGACCAGCCTTCAGCCCATGTGTGGGAACACTATCCCACACAGTAGGGACAATTTACAATTTACAGAAGCCAATTCACCTACAAATCTGTACGTCTTTGGAGTGTGGGAGGAAACCAGAGCACCCGGAGAAAACCCACGTGGTCACGGGGGGAACGTACAAACTCCGTACAGGCAGCACCCGTAGTCAGGATTGAACCCGGGTCTCTGGTGCCCTAATGCCCCTGTCCCACTTAGGAAACCTGAACGGAAACCTCTGGAGACTTTGTGCCCCACCCAAGGTTTCCGTGCGGTTCCCGGAGGTTTTTGTCAGTCTCCCCACCTGCTTCCACTACCTGCAACCTCCGGCAACCACCTGCAACCTCCGGGAACCGCACGGAAACCTTGGGTGGGGCGCAAAGTCTCCAGAGGTTTCCGTTCAGGTTTCCTAAGTGGGACAGGGGGGATTATTAGGCAGCATCTCTACCGCTGCACCACCGTGCTGCTCAACTGCTGCTGAATAATCCAAGTATCGCTCAACCAAACAGCTCTGAAGTGTGTTCAGGTCTCACGTTTCATTATCTCATGGTCTAATCTCTCACAGTGTGTGATCGTTGACTGGTGTCAGTGTTTGGAAATCTCTTAAATCTCAAAATCAATCAACATGTGCTTTATATTTTATGCATTTCCAGTCCATTACATAATATTCACGTCAAATAAATCTCAACAACTGCAGAGAAGAGGGACATTAACATTTTTTACGCATTAACTCATTTCTTCCCATGTGCTTCTTCCAACCTCTTGAGTTAAGGTAGCCAAGTGAAGTCAATGATGTAATGTGCTCTCATTGACGAAAAAACGCACAGCATATCCAGCAATTTTTAAACATTTATTTGAAGGTAATTCTGAAGAAGGGTCTCGACCCGAAACGTCACCCATTCCTTCTCTCCGGAGATGCTGCCTGTCCCGCTGAGTTACTCCAGCATTTTGTGTCTACCTTGGGTGTAAACCAATATCTGCAGTTCCTTCCAACACATGATCGCATTTCAGCCATGATCACATTGAATGGCGGTGCTGGCTCCAAGGGCCGAATGGCCTACTCCTGCACCTATTGTCTATTGTCTATTCAATTTTGCTGCTCCACTAATCGCTCTTGGCCAAACAATCATGATTGAAAGTCTTCGAAAATTTCTACGGTTGTTTCTTCAACTGAGCATCAGAAGATAAACGAGATCAGTGTGGCAAAGATGAGGGAGAATAAGACTAATGCAGTACGAGAGGCAGATCAGATAGAATCATGTGTATTCATCAGTCCTACATTTTATTCACCCTTCATGTTGCAGCCAAATTTAGTTTGGTTTCGAGATACAGCCTGGAAACAGGCCGTTTGGCCCACCGAATCCAACCTGCCTTAACTACCTCCTCCGGCAGCTCAGTCCAAACACCCTCTGTGTGAAAAAGTTACCCCTCAGATTCCTATTAAATCTTTCCCCCCCCTCACCTTAAACCTATGTCCTCTGGTTACCGATTCCTGTACTCTGTGCATCCACCCGATCTATTCCTCTCACAATTTTGTATACTCTATTCCTCTTGCAATCTTAAGAGAACTGTTAAGAATAAGGGGTAAGCCATTTAGAACGGAGATGAGGACAAACTTTTTTACCCAGAGAGTTGTGAATCTGTGGAATTCTCTGCCTCCGAAAGCAGCAATTCTCTGGGTGCTTTCAAGAGAGAGTTAGATAGGGCTCTTAAAGATAGTGGAGTCAGGGGATATGGGGAGAAGACAGGAACGGGGTACTGAGTGGGGATGATCAGCCATGATCACATTGAATGGCGGTGCTGGCTCGAAGGGCCAAATGGCCTACTCCTGCACCTATTGTCTATTGTTTGACTGGGGCAGATTCAGAAATGTTTAAGAAGGAACTGCAGATGGAAAATCGAAGGTAGACAAAAGTGCTGGAGAAACTCAGCGGGTGCAGCAGCATCTATTGAGCGAAAGAAATAAGCAACGTTTCGGGCCAAAACCTTTCTTCAGACTGATGTAGGGTGGGGGGGGGGAAGGGAAGAATTGACCAGGGAGTTACGGAAGGAGCGGTCTTTGCGGAAAGCAGACAGGGGGGGGGGGGGAGATGGGAAGATGTGGCGAGTGGTGGGGTCACGTTGGAGGTGGCGAAACTGACGGAGGACTATTTGTTGTATGTGACGGCTAGTGGGGTGAAAGATGAGGACTAGGGGGACTCTGCCCTTGTTACGAGTGGGGGGATGGAGAGAGAGAGCAGTGTTGCGGGGTATTGAAGAGACCCTGGTGAAAGCCTCATCTATAGTAGGGGAGGGGAACCCCCGTTCCCTGAAGAATGAGGACATTTCCGATGCCATGGTGTGGAACACCTCATCCTGGAAGCAGATGCGGCGTAGACGGAGGAATTGGGAGTAGGGGATGTAGTCCTTACAGGAAGCAGGGTGGGAAGAAGTGTAGTCTAGATATGGCATAAACATTGACTTCTCCAATTTCCGGTAGCCCTTGCTGTCTCCTCCTCTTCTCCTCCCCTTCTCAGCTCTTCCTCAGCCCTCTGGCTCCTCCTCTTCCTTTCTCCTTTCTTCTTCCCCCCCCCCCCCCTCACCCTACATCAGTCTGAAGAAGGGTTTCGGCCCGAAACGTCGCCTATTTCCTTCGCTCCATAGATGCTGCTGCACCCGCTGAGTTTCTCCAGCACTTTTGTCTACCACAGGCTCAGAAATGGTTGATGTGGAAAGTTCGCTTCTGATAAGCTGCAGGTTGCAGGTGTGGAATCATGCTGACCAGGTTAAGTGTGGGACTCGCCACCCATGCTTTAACTGGAGCACGTGCTTTCCCCTTCAGATCAATACCCATCCCGCACTACATCTAATCACCACCGATGGAACTGGCACACATAGTCATAGAGTGTGGATACAGCCCCTTCAGCCCAACCTGCCTACACCAGCCAACATGTCCCATCTACACTAGTCCCACCTGCCTGCATTTGCCCCGTGTCCCTCTAAACCTGTCCTATCCATGTACCTGTCTAAATGATTTTTAAACATTGCAATAGTATCTGCCTCAACTACCTCCTCTGGCAGTTCATTCCATATACCCGCCACCCTCTCTCTGTGTGAAAAAGTTCCCCCTCAGGTTCCTATTACATCTTTCCCTTCTCACAAACCTATTTCCTCGATTCCCCTACTCTGATTCTGTGCATCCGTTTACCCAATCTATTCCTCTCATGATTTTATACATCTCTGTGTATAACAGAGACCACACCTGACATCGGGAGAAGAATGGAGAGCAGGGGAGAGACAAGACTTTGCCTTCCATCACAGTGAGGAGGAGATTCACTGTGATGGACGTTTGTGTAAATTGTGTTGGTGTGTGTCTTGGTTCTTTTCTTGTATGGCTGCAGAAACCAAATTTCGTTTGAACCTCATGTGAGGTTCAAATGACAAATAAATGGTATTGTATTGTATTGGAGTATTGTGTGCAGTTTTGGTCCCCAAATTTGAGGAAGGACATTCTTGCTATTGAGGGAGTGCAGCGTAGGTTCACCAGGTTAATTCCCGGGATGGCGGGACTGTCATATGTTGATAGAATGGAGCGGCTGGGATTGTATACTCTGGAATTTAGAAGGATGAGAGGGTATCTTATTGAAACGTAAGATTATTAAGGGTTTGGACACGCTAGAGGCAGGAAACATGTTCCCGATGATTGGGGAGTCCTGAACCAGGGGCCACAGTTTAAGAATAAGGGGTAAGCCATTTAGAACGGAGATGAGGAAATACTTTTTCACACACGGAGATTGTGGAATTCTCTGCATCAGAGGGCGGTGGAGGCTGGTTCTCTGGATACTTTCAAGAGAGAGTTAGATAGAACTCTTAAAGATATCGGAGTCAGGGGATATGGGGAGAAGGCAGGAACGGGGTCCTGATTGTGGATGATCAACCATGATCACATTGGATGACGGTGCTGGCTCGAGGGGCCGAATGGCCTACTCCTGCACCAGGTGCAGGAGTAGGCCATTCGGCCCCTCGAGCCAGCACCGTCATCCAATGTGATCATGGTTGATCATCCACAATTGTCTATTGTCTACAAGATCACCCCACATACGGTGATAATTTCCCTCGGTGCTCAGTTCCTCTTTTCTAAAACAAAATGCTAATAATATCAACAGCACCACAGGTAACCATGGCAATCCTCACTCTTGATCCCACTCGCAGGGGAAATGCAGAATGTAATACAGCAGTTAATTTATCCAATTTGCCTTATATCTGGCCCTACATGGGTATTTTGTTTGCTGGGGAGGAGGGTGTGTTGGGATGATTTGTTTTTTTTTCTTTGCAACTATTGATTCTATCACAATGAGTAATTGCCAAGTTTATGCAATGAACACACAAGGCTGTTAACATGTCAGGCACCTGATCTCAAGCTCCACGAGGTACCTGCCGGTGTTTCAATAGTGAGAGGTTCTTCGGCCCACCGACCACTGATCACCCCCTACACTAGTGCTATTCCACACACTAGGGACAATTCACAGAAGCCTCCAAACCCGTAGGTCTGTGGAGTGTGGGAGGAAACCGGAGCACCAGGGGAAAACCCATGTGGTGGTTCCAGGGAGAATGTACAAAGTCCGTACAGACAGCAAACATTGTCGGGATCGAACCCGGGTCCCCGGCGCTGCGAGGCAGCAACTCTACCGCTGCGCCACCGTGCCAAACATAAGAGACATAAAGGCGGCGCAGCGGTAGAGTTGCTGCATTACAGCGCGAGAGACCCGGGTTCAATCCTGCCGTCTGTACGGAGTTTGTACGTTCTCCCCGTGACCTGCGTGGGGTTTTTCCCCCGAGTTCTTCGGT
The DNA here is from genome assembly GCF_010909765.2 of Amblyraja radiata. NCBI lineage: Eukaryota > Metazoa > Chordata > Chondrichthyes > Rajiformes > Rajidae > Amblyraja > Amblyraja radiata. Next base: position 111,447,883 of record NC_045958.1, on the reverse strand, counting down.
TTGCCCCCACACTCCAAAGACGTACAGGTTTATGTAGGTTAATTGGCTTGGTATAAATGTAAATTACCCCTAGTGTGTGTAAGATTGTATCTGTGTGTGGCGGTCGCTGGTCGGCGCGGACTCGGTGGGCTATAGGGCTCGTTTCCACGCTATTTCTCTGAACTAAACTAAACATATCTTCAGTGGCTGTTCCTAATATTCAGTCCTTCAGCTTCACGCCAAGAGAAATATTATTCTAATACACAGGCAGCATAAAAGTTTATTTAAGCAGGTCAGCGTATTGAGAAAAAAACTTAATAAAGTCCCCAGATGTAAAGGGAACTTAAAACCAACCTACACTGGTTCAAAGGTGCCCCAAGGTTGATGTTGAATCTCACAGAACATTTTAATTTAGTTGTTTAGTTTATAATTGGCACTTACTGAGGTACAGCGGCAAGCTTTTGTTTCTATGCTATCCAGTCAGAGAAGACTATACATGCCATGCACAGATAGAGGTTAACGGCACAGTCTGAATCATAGTCATACAGCGTGGAAACAGGCCCTTTGGCCCAACTTGTGTCCACACCAACATGTCCCATCTACATTAGTCCCACATGCCTGCGATTAGCCCATATCCCACGAAATCTGTCCTATCCATGTACGTGTCTAAATGCATCTTACACGTTGCGATAGTACCTGCCTCATCTACCTCCTTCGGCAGCTCGTTCCACGCACTCACCACCCTTTGTGTGAAAAATTCCTATTAAATCTTCACCCCCCCCACCTTAAATCGATGTCCTCTGGTTCTCGATCCCCCTACTCTGGGCAAGAGACTCTGTGCATCTACCCGATCTATTCCTCTCATGATTTTATACACCTCTAGAAGATGACTAGTGACTAGTGGGGTACTGCAAAGGCCCGGTGCTGGGATGTAATGTTAAAATTGTACAAGGCATTGGTGAGGCCAATTCTGGAGTATGGTGTACAATTTTGGTCGCCAAATTATAGGAAAGATGTCAACAAAATAGAGAGAGTACAGAGGAGATTTACTAGAATGTTGCCTGGGTTTCAGCAACTAAGTTACAGAGAAAGATTGAACAAGTTACGTCTTTATTCCTTGGATCGCAGAAGGTTAAAGAGGGACTTGATAGAGGTTTTTAAAATGATGAGAGGGATAGACAGAGTTGACATGGATAAGCTTTTCCCATTGAGAGCAGGGAAGATTCAAACAAGAGGACATGATTTGAGAATTAAGGGACAGAGGTTTAGGGGTAACATGAGGGGGAACTTCTTTACCCAGAGAGTGGTAGCTGCGTGGAATGAGCTTCCAGTGGAAGTGGTGGAGGCAGATATTTTCTCATTTAAAAACAACGATTTTATCATTTAAAAATAAATTGGATAGGTATATGGACGGGAAAGGAATGGAGGGTTATGGTTTGACTGCAGATAGATGGGACTAGGGGAGAATAAGTGTTCGGCATGGACTAGAAGGGCCGAGATGGCCTGTTTCCGTTCTGTAATTGTTATATGGTTATATGGTGCTGGGACCGCAGCTATTTACAAAATACATTAATGATTTAGATGAAGGGATTCAAAGTAACATTAGTAAATTTGCAGATGACACAAAGCTGGGTAGCAGTGCGAACTGTGAGGAGGATGTTATGAGAATGCAGGGCGACTTGGACAGGTTGGGGGAGTGGGCAGATGCATGGCAGATGCAGTTTAATGTGGATAAATGTGAGGTTATCCACTTTGGTGGCAAAAACAGGAAGGAAGATTATTATCTAAATGGTGTCGTCGGGAAAAGGGGAAGTACAACGGGATCTGGGGATCCTTGTTCATCAGTCAATGAAAGTAAGCATGCAGGTACAGCAGGCAGTGAAGAAAGCAAATGGCATGTTGGCCTTCATAGCAAGAGGAGTTGAGTATAGGAGCAAAGAGGTCCTTCTGCAGTTGTATAGGGCCCTAGTGAGACCACACCAGGAGTATTGTGTGCAGTTTTGGTCCCCTAGTTTGAGGAAGGACATTCTTGCTATTGAGGAAGTGCAGCGTAGGTTCACAAGGTTAATTCCCAGGATGGCAGGACTGTCATATGCTGAGGGAATGGAGCAGCTGGGCTTGCATACTCTGGAGTTTAGAAGGATGAGAGGATATCTTATTGAAACATATAAGATTATTAAGTGTTTGGACACGCTAGAGGCAGGAAACATGTTCCCGATGTTGGGGGAGTCCAGAACCAGGGGCCACAGTTTAAGAATAAGGAATAAGCCATTTAATAATAATAATAATGGATGGGATTTATATAGCGCCTTTCTAATACTCAAGGCGCTTTACATCGCATTATTCATTCACTCCTCAGTCACACTCGGTGGTGGTAAGCTACTTCTGTAGCCACAGCTGCCCTGGGGCAGACTGACGGAAGCGTGGCTGCCAATCTGCGCCTACGGCCCCTCCGACCACCACCAATCACTCACACACATTCACACACAGGCAAAGGTGGGTGAAGTGTCTTGCCCAAGGACACAACGACAGTATGCACTCCAAGCGGGATTCGAACCGGCTACCTTCCGGTTGCCAGCCGAACACTTAGCCCATTGTGCCATCTGTCGTCCCTATTTAGAACAGAGATGAGGAAACACTTCAAGAGTTAGATAGGGCTCTTAAAAATAGCGGAGTCAGGGGATATGGGGAGAAGGCAGGAATGGGGTACTGCTTGTGGATGATCAGCCATGATCACATTGAATGACGGTGCTGGCTCGAAGGTCGGAATGGCCTACTTCTGCACCAATTGTCACACCTCATCCTCCTGTGCTTCAAGGAATAGTCCTAGCCTGCTCAACCACTCTCCCTAGCTCAGGCCCTCTCGTCCTGGCAACATCCTCGTAAATCTTCTCTGCACCCTTTCCAACTTGCAACATCGTTCCGATAAGATAGTGGCCAAAACTGAACTTGTACAACTGCAAGATGACCTCCCAACTTCTATACTCAATACTCTGTGACAGGTGAAGGCCAATGTCCAAAAGCCTTTTTGACCACCCGATCTACCTGTGATCTACCTGGAATCTTTCATCAAACCCCCCACATACCTTCCATAAATCCTCATTCCTGGAATCTTTCGGGCTCTGGGTTTTGGGGCTTGTGCATTTTCCGTGGGGTTTTAACCTCTCGTTAACGAATCGTGGCTTGAAATCTTATAGATGGATTGTAGCGATGAAAAAATAATGTACGTTTGTGGCATCATATTATTCACAAAATCTTTATTTGGTTGACTTTCCATACATTCACTGCAGTAACTGCAGGGGCATTAAAAAAATACATTACAGTACAAGATTTTACATTCCAAAGTTGCACTCTAAAAATGTGGCATTTTCAATTTGCCTCCCAGTTCTCACAAACCCAATGCATTCATTGTACGATCACACATGTACCATGCCTGTGTTGAAAAGTCTTTGCCAATGCTCCTCTGACCCCCCCACCCCCCCCCCCCCACACAAATTTCATAAGTACCCAGTTCCCTTGCTGATAGATTTATTGACCTGTCCCACTTAGGCGTTTTATTCGGCGACTGCCGGTGACTGTCATAGTCGTGGCAGGTCACCAAAAAAACGGCGACTGGACCCCCCCCCACGACAATCTGCCACCTAGTCGACGTCAAGCTACCGACAACCGGCGGCCATTAGGACGTCCACCTACGACCACACCTACGACGACCGACTTCCACCAGCGACAAGCAATGACAAGGTAAGACAATTCAGTCGCCGGTACCTGTCGCCGGTTGACGTAGGTATTCGCCAATGGAATTCACCGCAGCCAGCACCCGGCGACAACCTACCACAGCGCCAACGTCAGGAGAAGTCATGATACGCTCATTGGCGTCAAACCCGCTGTTGCCCCAAACTTGTCAACACGTTGAAAATTTTGCGGCGACCCGAAAGACGCTACAACTCTTTGGGCGACTGAGGGGACGACTCACGACCATACAGGTGACACCCCAGCAACAGTAGTCGTAACATGTAGTAGTTACATGTGGCAACAGTAGTCGCCTAAAAAATCGCCTAATCGCGGGGGGCTTTAACATCCAGTTCGCCTCACCGCTGCAGTTGGACCGCGGGTGAAGAATAAAGGGAAAAGATAAGACTTTGCCTTCCATCACAGTGAGGAGGTGTTGGAGACTCACTGTGATGGATGTTTATGTAAACTGTGTTAAGTGTGTGTCTTGCGTTTTTTTGTAATGTAAAAAACTGTAGTAAATGTAATTTCGTTCAAACCTAGGTTTGAATGACAATAAATAGCATTCCATTCCATTCCTAAGTGGGACAGGCCCATAATTTAGGTTAGAGAGTCTGTAGTCATTAAAGTAACTAAAGGTACAGCAGGAAACAGGCCCTTCGGCCCACTGAGTCCATGCCAACCAAAAATCACCCGTATACTATTTCTATCCTACACACCAGGGACAATTTACAGAAGCCAAATAACCGACAAACCTTTAGGAACTTTAGAGATTATAGCGAGGAAACACGCCCTTACTCATTCTCATATTTCTCCAGTTTTCCTAATAAAGGAGGCAGCCATTCAGCCCATCGAGTCTATACTAACACCCTCACTTTTATTTCCCCAATAACCTATTCTCTCCCACATTCACACGAACACCACACTGATATCATTACCATCCACCCCCACTCAGGCTAAATGACAATCACCAATCCTGCCATCAATTCATGTGCTCAGTCCGCCTCGGCCTACCTGATCTCCCAGTTGTCAAACACTTTAACTCCCCTTCCCAGTCCCACACTGACCTTTCTGCCCTGGGCCTCCTCTACTGTCAGAGTGAGGCCAAATTGGAGGAACAGCACCTCATATTTCGCTTGGGCAGTTTATGACCCAGTGGTATGGATATTGGTTACTCCAATTTCAAGTAACCCTTGCATCCCCTCTCTCGCCATCCCGCCCCACCCTAGTCATTGTACTAGTTTCACTGTCGTCATGTTGAGTTTCACTGTCTGTATAACTCGTTATCATCCAGCCCACAGCCAACAATGGACCATTGTGGGCTCCACATTTCCTTGATCATTGTTATTTTTTTGCACATCTTTCATTCATTCGTCGTGCCATGGACCCAGATCTCCTCCTCCATCAGGCTATCAGCAGAGAGCAGAGGCCACCCCGACTGAAGTCCCATCACCCCTTTGCTCCACATGGAAAACAACTCCTAGCATCCATCCAGCCAACTGAGACAAAAGCACACTGGATAGCCACCAAGTGGTCACAGCAGTGGAAGGCAACCTCGTCTCCATTACACAGCTACATCTCTTCACCAAATAAAAGCTGTCCAGGGTCTGACCTCTCCAGAGGAGCATGCGTGAAGCTCAACAGACTTGGTACTGGAGTGGGGCGTTTCAATGCCAGCGTGTGGAGATAGATGGGGGCTCCGCCAGAGCCCAGCCTGTGAATGCGGAGCAGAACAACAGATAGCCAACCATGTCATCTCTGGGTGCCCGCTCTACCACCCACCAAATGGAGCTCAGGGCCCGGCAGACATTGACGCAGACAACACAACCTGGCTGCTCAACACCCGGCTTGAGATCTAACTATTCCTTTGGTTTATTTATGTTTCATTCGCAAGAAGAAGAAGATTCATTTGTTCAATATCTCTCTACATCACCGTCAATATCTCTCGTTTCCCTTTCCCCTGGCTCTCAGTCTGAAGAAGGGTCTTGACCTGAAACGTCACCTATTCCTTTTCCACAGACATGCTGCCTAACCCGTTGAGTTACTCCAGCATTTTGTCATCTTTTAGCTCCATTGCCAGTTCCTTTAATCTGTGTTGCCTGGGTTACCTGCACTCATCTCCTCCACCATTCAAGTGTTTAACGCAGGATGATATCAGTTGCATTTCCAGGATGTATATACTGATTACATGCTGGCACGGAACCTCAATGCTAACATGATGAAAATCGATGTTAAAATCCTCTTTGTTATACAGGTCCACCACTGGTTTTTCCTACCAATACCAGACTGCCGCGAGTCGATAGTTTTTCAGAGACGCAGTGAGCCTCCTAGAATGTTTGGGGCAGTCCTTTAGACTTTAGTGGTATAGCGCGGAAACAGGCTCTTCAGCCCACCGAGTCCGCGCCGACCAACACTAGCACTATCCTACACACACTAGGGGCAATTTACAAATGTTGAAATATTGAGGGTAGTGCTAGTGCACTGGTCTGCGCAGACTCGCTGAGCTGAAGGGCCTGTTTCCGCACTGCGTCTCTGATATCAAAAGCCTAACTGCGTGGTGCTTTCAAAGTACCAGCACAGACACAACACACACAGACACAACACACACCAACTTTCCTCAGAGCTTTGCAATCTACAATTCTCCCATTTCTTATTTTTCTGGGAGACTCCGTATCCTAAGGGTGTCTTGTCATTTTCTCAAGTACTGGACATTGGGGTATTTTTAATTGAATTGAATTGAATTGAATTCCTTTATTGTCATTCGCACCTTACGGTCTGAACGAAATTTCGTGCCTGCAGTCATACATACAATAATAAACAACACTAAACACAAATTAACATCTACCACAGTGAGTCCTCCAAGCACCTCCTCACTGTGGTGGAGGCAAAAATCTTAGGGCTGCAGTCTCTTCCCTCCTCTTCTCCCTCTGCGCTGAGGCGATTCCCCACCGGGCGATGGCACAAACAGTCCCGCGGCTCACCGAACCCCGCAAACGGGCCGGCTCAAACACCGCGGCCCGGGGGTGGTCGAAGCTGCCGCCCTCCAGTCCAGCTGGCCCGCGGCTGAACCCCGGACTCAGGTCACTGCCGCCAGAACGCCGTCCCAGCCACCGGAGCACCGTTCCAGCCCCGAGCCGGATCGCCCTCACGTGAGTACCGTTCCTCCCTCGAGCCGGGCCGCTCCGACGGGAGCGCCATTCCACCCTCGAGCTGGGCTGCTCCGACGGGAGCGCCACAGCCCCTCACGGGAGCGCCGTTCCAGCCCCGAGCTGGGCCGCCCTCACGGGAGCGAGCCCAGGGTGAGTCCTGACTGGCTCTGCCTCCGGAGTCTCGAGGTCGCCAGCTCCGCCATTAGGCCTCAGCGCAGACGGAGGCAGAGAAGGGGGATACGACCCGAGAAGGGGGACTCGCATTCCCCCGAAGGGAGAGACAGCAAGCCCCGTTTCAACCCCCCCCACCCCCCCCCCCCCCACATAAACACAACCTAAAAACCAAAAACTTAACTAGACAAAACGAAAAAAAACAACACAAAAAAGTAAAAACAAACGGACTGCAGGCGAGCCGCAGCCGTTCACCAGCGCCACCACTTCCGGCTCTTAATGACTCTTGATTAGTATATAGAAGGCAGGAAAATGGGGTTGAGAGGGAGAGATAGATCAGTCATGACTGAATGGCAGAGTAGACTTGATGGACTGAATGTCCTAATTCTGCTCCTATGTATTATGGACTTACTACTTTCCCCTTCAGGTGCAGGCAATACTATGAACTGTCTGAAGAAGGGTCTGGACACGAAACGTCACCCCATTCCTTCTCTCCAGAGATGCTGCCTGTCCCGCTGAGTTACTCCTGCATTTTGTGTCTATCTTCACTGCAAATCCTCTACTTGCTAAACTATAGCAAGAAGCACAAAAGGGATTCCCTTCTCTGCGTTCAGACAGGCTCCTTTGGCATGTTACTGTGCCTGCCGTGTCTTAATTCAAAACACATTCCTCGAACATTAAATTCAAAAGCAGACTGATAGCGTAGTAAATCTGATAAACGGGTTGGTGAATCTGTGGAATTCTTTGCCACAGACGGCTGTGGAGGCCAAGTCAGTGGATATTTTTAAGGGGGAGATGACAGATTGTTGATTAGTACGGGTTTCAGGGGTTATAGGGAGAAGGCAGGAGAATGGGGTTAGGAAGGAGAGATAGATCAGCCACGAGTAGACTTGATGGGCCGAATATCCTAATTCTGCTCCTGTCACTCTTGAACGCATGAATTCATTATAGTTTAAATATGTTTCTTAAATGTTAAAGCTAACAACATTTTACTCTCGCCCTTTCATTATATTATTGAAATGGTTGGATACAATTCTTTTCTCTCCACCCAACCTCTGCCTTTTGCACATCGTGACGACTTTACTGCAAACTCCACATCCCAAGGTTTGCTTGTGCTTTGGCTCTTGATGTTCTAACTAGTGTCATGGAATTTAAAACATCATTGCCAGGACAAACCGAAGTTTCATCCACAATCTTACTGTCATTTTAACTTATAACCCCCCCACAACACGAACAATGATTACATCTTAATAAGCCTGTATGGTAGTAGTGGTGTTCACTGGGTCAGCAATCCAGAGGCCTGGACTAATTGTGTAAGGAACTGCAGATGCTGGTTTAAACCGAAGATAGACACAAAAAGCTGGAGTAACTCAGCGGGACAGGCAGCATCTCGGATTGAAGAAGGGTCTCGACCTGAAACGTCACCCATTCCTTCTTCCCAGAGATGCTGCCTGTCCCGCTGAGTTACTCCAGCATTGTGTGTCTATCCACGGCCTAGACTAATTGGTCTCCACATGGCAATTTAACAAAGTTTAAACAACCATTCAAAATAAGACTGCCTTCAGTAAAATGAACATGAAACAGGCAGGATGCTGTAAGAACCAAAAAATGCATTCAAAGATAGACACAAAATGCTAGAGTAACTCTGCGGGTGAGGCAGCATCTCTGGAGAGAAGGAATGGGCGACGTTTCGGGTCGAGACCCTTCTTCAGACTGAGGTCAGGGGAGGGGGCGGGACAAAGATGGAATATAGGTGGAGACAGTAAGACTAGAAACATAGAAAATAGGTGCAGGAGTAGGCCATTCGGCCCTTCGAGAAGTTCTCCTCCTCTCTCCGACGAGAGTTGTGCAACACTCTCTTTCACTGCTCCCCCTCTCTGATTCATATCTTTCATTCATTCAATAGACAATAGGTGCAGGAGTAGGCCATTCGGCCCTTCGAGCCTGCACCACCATTCAATATGATCATGGCTGATCATCCAACTCAGTATCCTGTACCTGCCTTCTCTCCATACCCCCTGATCCCTTTAGCCACAAGGGCCACATCTAACTCCCTCTTAAATATAGCCAATGAACTGGCCTCAACTACATTCTGTGGCAGAGAATTCCAGAGATTCACCACTCTCTGTGTAAAAAATGTTTTTCTCATCTCAGTCCTAAGACTAGTGGGAGAACTGGGAAGGGGATGGAGAGAGAAAGCAAGGGCTATCGGAAGTTAGAGAAGTCAATGTTCATACCGCTGGGGTGTAAACTACCCAAGCGAAATATGAGCTGCTGTTCCTCCAATTTGCGCTGGGCCTCACTCTGACAATGGAGGAGGCCCAGGACAGAAAGATAAACTGATCTCCTCTGCCTACATGATCATATCTCTCCATTCCCAACATATCCATGTACCTATCTAAAAGCCTCTTGAATGCTGTTTATATCTGCCCTCACCACCCCTGGCAGTGCATACCAGGCACCCACTACGCTCTGAGTGAAAAGAAAAATTGTCTCTTTTGAACTTTGCCTTCTCACCTCAAAGCTATGCCCTCTAGTCTTTGACATTTCCACCCTGGAAGGAACTATGCCCCAGGGATAGTCCAGCCCCGCCTCACCCGTCCCGACGCAGTGCAGCCCATGGAGTGCAGCAGCAGCAGCAGCACCTCGCCCGTGGCCCCGTCGGTCGGCAGCCCGGCCAGCTGTCCGACCTTCGGACCTTCGTTTACCGCCGACACCACCACCCCTCCTTCTCATGGCCGATCATCTGTTCGTGAGTGGGATGGGGCGCCGGACTTTGCACGCGACGTCGCGCGGCCCTGGGCCAAAACTCCTCAGCTGGCCCGCCGGCTGGGCTTTGTGTGCACTCCAGCACCCGGGCCAACTCATCATTCACCCAGCCACGGCCGAGTCGGTCAACGAATTGCCGTCGGGAATTTGTCCCTTATTTTGACCGTTTGTCCCTTATTTGGGAGTGAGAACGTTGGCGAGCCTAGTCACCCTGCAAGGCGCACACACTTCTCCGAGCAGTTCTTGGGCGCATTGAGTCGGAATTTTCTCATGATTCAGTGCTGCTAAGACGAGGAAAATTCACAAGCAACCCACCAAATCTGATGAAACAAGTTAAAGACAAATTGGGAAAAAAACTGTCCACACCTTGGCAAACATATAGACACAAAATAATGGAGTTACTCAGCGGTTCAGGCAGCATCTCTGGAGAGAAGGAACGGGTCGAGACCCTTCTTCAGACTGAGAGTCAGGGGAAAGGGAAACGAGAGATATAGACGGTGATATAGAGAGATATAGACCGGGATGGCCGGACTGTCATATGCTGAGAGAATGGAGCAGCTGGGCTTGTACACTCTGGAGTTTAGAAGGATGAGAGGGTATCTCATTGAAACATATAAGATTGTTAAGGATTTGGACACGCTAGAGGCAGGAAACCGATGTTCCCGATGTTGGGGGAGTCTAGATCCAGGGGCCACAGTTTAAGAATAAGGAGTAAGCCATTTAGAACGGAGACGAAGAAACACTTTTTCTCACATATCGTGGTGAGTCTGTGGAATTCTCTGCCTCAGAGGGCGGTGGAGGCAGGTTCTCTGGATGCTTTCAAGAGAGAGCTAGATAGGGCTCTTAAAAATAGCAGAGTCAAGGGATATGGGGAGAAGGCAGGAACGGGGTACTGATTGGGGATGATCAGCCATGATCATATTGAATGGAGGTGCTGGCTCGAAGGGCCGAATGGCCTACTCCTGCACCTATTGTCTATTGAATGAATGAAAGATATGAATCAGAGAGGGGGAGCAGTGAAAGAGAGTGTTGCACGGCTCTCGTCGGAGAGAGGAGGAGAACTTCCTCAAAGTAGACATGCCTTGAGGAGATTTCATTGTGGGGCAGACAAAATGTGTAGGAAGGAACTGTATCTACATCCATTCTAGAGGCTTAGGTTTTTAAAATGCTGTTGCATTTCACATGATCAGGAACCATTAATAGGACTGAAAAATCCTCCAAAAAAATAAAAGATGGAATATGTGCACAGCAAGTATATAGAGGCAATCAAAGACGGACACAAAGTGCTGGAGTAGCTCTGCGGGTCAGACCAGCTGAGTTACTCCAGCACTTTGAGTCTTTATTTTGTAAACCAGCATCTGCAGTTCCTCGTTTCTACATTTCGAGGCAACCAATCTAACTTCATGCCATCGTGAAACAAATGTATAGCTATTGATAAAGTGCAATCTGCAGCAGTAGTCACACGATCTTAACTCTAAATTAAGTACAGACAGCATTAAACGTTAAATTAGCGACAATCTCAAATTCAGTTCAACCATCTTCAACAGTGACTGACACATTAACCATATTCATAATAATTGAAAAACAAACTGTGCTTATACTGGCTTAAGTTATGCTAAGAACACAAAAACAAAGCAAAGGCAACCAGCTATTTGAATTTAAGCTGGACACCATCGAATACCGTTAACAAAAGCCCTGTCCCACGGTGCGAGTTCATTCCAAGAGCTCTCCCGAGTTTAAAAAAAACTCGTGGTAAGCACGGAGAATGAACGTAGCGGGTACGTCGGAGCTCGGGGACGTCTCTTAGCGGCTCGTAACGCTAACGGCAGGTACTCGGGAAGACTCGCTGACGGCAGTGAAGCACGGGAAGACTCGTGAAGATTTTTCAACATGTTGAAAAATGTCCACGAGAGCCCCGAGTACCGACGAGTGGCCATTACCGTAAATCTCCTAGTTCGAATCAGGGGAAACTCGGGAGTTCTCTTGGAATGAACTCGTACCGTGGGACAGGGGTTAAAAGCGTATTCACTCTCTACATATGAATTTAAAAAAATTAGATTTACTAAACATCCTCAAACACACTCCTCAGGCTACCAAGAAACCTTCGTGATCAGCTATCAGTGAAGGGGATAGTTTCCAATAGGATTTTTCCCCACAACTTTCATACATTGAAATTGCCATTAAATACGTTTCACAGAATACTTGGGACTGCCTAAGGATGTCGGAATTTGTTAATTAAACAGAGAAACTTTCAAATATGGTACTGTGTATAACACAACATGCTAAATCGTCATAGAATTAGTTTACAGACTATTATAAATATATGGATTTATTGTATTATTGTTATAAATGTGTTAGATATTATTATAAATGTATTATATATTTAGCCTCTTCCCATTATTTCATGAAAATGAATTCCACTTTTTAGTAGAATGAACTTATCAAGGCAGAATCTAATTCTATAAAATCTGTCATCAGTGGCATAATAATTCATGAGCCCTCTACAAATGAGTTGGTTTATCACAGTAGAATATTAAACCATGTCATATTAATTTTTTTAACAAACGATTTTTGACCCAAATCTATTTTCCCAGACGCTGACTGAGTATTTTGCAGTTTTCACTTCTTGTTTAACAGCATCTGTAGGTTTTTACGGAAGATAGATACAAAGTGCTGGAGTAATTCAGCGGATCAGGCAGCATCTCCGGAGAAAATAGGAGATATTATGAGCCAGAACCCAGAAGGGTTTTCCCCCACACCTCTCTTTGTCAGTAGAGGGTGATGGGAGTGGGTGGAGGGGGGGGGGGGGGGGGGGCCATGATGTCCGTCGTTGGCTAGGGAAGAGGATCATAACAAAGGGATTCAAGGATGCGAACATTGGAACTACTAGGCCGACTAGGGTGGAGGAAGGAGGGGGAAGAGAGGGAATGTCGGGGTTACTTGAAATTAGAGAAATCGACGTTCATACCGCTGGGGTGTGAGCCGCCCAGGCGAAATAGGAGGCGCTGTTCCCCCAATTTGTGGCCTCACTCTGACAATGGGGGAGGCCCAGGACAGAAAGGTCAGTGCGGGAATGTTAAAGTGTTTGGCAACCGGGAGGTCAGGTAGGCCTAGGCGGACTGAGCGGAAGCGTTCGGTGAAACGGTCGCCCAGTCTGCGCTTGGTCCCGCCGATATATCAGAGCCTACACCAGATACATTCGATTTTGTTGTCGATTTAAAAAAAATTGATATTCTTTGTATTCACTTATCGATTTAACCTAAACCTGAAGCAAATTTCCAGTTCAAAACCTGGATGCTTTAACTAAGTCGCTACTATCCTTGAATGACTGGGTTTCAAATGATACTGTTAAAATCAATTTGTTAATATTCCACTTCTAAAAAAAAAAGCTCCAAATTGTCCAGGATGATATTAAAGCACATTACATCAATTCAGTGACTTCTCTGTTCCCTGCAGCATGGGAACTAAATCTGATAGGGAGTATTGATCCAAGATGAATCAAATGGTTTTCCCGTGGATCACAAGCCATTACATTCACTTTTGCAGAGTAGAGCTCAAGACATATTTTGCTGTAAAACCTTATGTTGCTTATTAAGTTTAGTTTAGTTTAGTTTAATAATAATAATAATAATAATGGATGGGATTTATATAGCGCCTTTCTAATACTCAAGGCGCTTTACATTGCATTATTCATTCACTCCTCAGTCACACTCGGTGGTGGTAAGCTACTTCTGTAGCCACAGCTGCCCTGGGGCAGACTGACGGAAGCGTGGCTGCCATTCTGCGCCTACGGCCCCTCCGACCACCACCAATCACTCACACATTCACACACAGGCAAAGGTGGGTGAAGTGTCTTGCCCAAGGACACAACGACAGTATGCACTCCAAGCGGGATTCGAACGGGCCACCTTCCGGTCGCCAGCCGAACACTTAGCCCATTGTGCCATCTGTCGTCCCCGTTTAGAGGTACAGCGTGGAAACTGGCCCTTCGGCCCACCGAGTCCGCGCCGACCGACGATCACCCCGAAAGCTAGCACTATCCTACACACACTAGGGGTCAACTTATAATTTTTACCCAAGCCAATTAACCGATAAACCTGCACGTCTTTGGAGTGCGGGAGGAAACCGGAGCACCCGGTGAAAACCCACGCGATGACGGGGAGAACGTGCAAACTCTCTACAGACAGCGCCCGTAGTCAGGATCGAACACGGGTTTCTGGCGCTGTGAGGCAGCAACTCTACCGCTGCTCCACCGTGCCGCCCCGTTATGGACCTCTGAAGTCCATATTGTTTTAAAATACATTCAGGTGTTGTCCATACTTTGATAACCAATGTATGGAAATATTAGGAAAATAAAATTACAATTCTTTATAATTCTACACTAAAGGTGCCTACAACGCTACAAAGTCAGCATTGCATTGATTGAGGGATAGTAACTGGGGCATTTTAGATAGATTACCCAAGGTTAATACCTGTGCAGTTCCAACAAGCTCCCAGTAATGAGCGCTGCAAGAAGTCTATGTGTAGCTGGCACATTCAGACCAGTGTTGGTCAGCTATAGTCTATTGCAAACAGGAAAGGGGAAACAGAGGAGTATTCTAGGAAACACTGATGTCTCCAAAATTGGCAGCCACTTGGTGAAGCAATCAAAACCGGCATGTCAGCAGCTATTACATTCACTAATCTGGTTCCATGCATACCATTCATTGGAACCTAATATGCACCACATACGTCTATTGTCAGTGAACAGGTTAAGTCTGTCGTGGCTGATCGGTCTCTAGGAGGGAGAGATAGATCGGCCATGATTGAATGGCGGAGTAGACTTGATGGGCCGAATGGCCTAATTCTACTCCTATCACATGATCTTAAATTTAACGTTTAAAAGCAACATTCAGAAGCAGGCCTGAGGCGTCGCATCGGAACAGACGCTGCTGCTTCTTCAGTCCCGGACGCTGAATTAGAATCGAGCTCCGGTGATTTGTGCGTGGTTTCTAGACGGCTTCTTCAGCCCATGTTCAGTTTCAGACCCCCTTGAGAAGGTCTCTTTGTTTACCTCCCATCTCCACCTCCCTCCTCCTGTGTCTGTAGCAACTGTGAAAGATCTGCTAAACCCCCGACTTGCTGCATATATATACGTCCCTGCAACAAGGCCAGTCAAGGCGTGTCAGTGCTGCGAGGAGTTCACTTCACTGGTCGCGGTTGTCACTTTTAAAGAGGGGGGTGCTCCCTGGGGTTTATGTTGGGGGCTGTTGCGAAGATTGTCGTCCATCTGAAAGAAAAGGACACGCAAAGGTCTTATTTTTTGAAGAGTTTAAAAATCCCTTTAACTTAAGAAAATTGTTTGCAAGTTAACATTGATGGCTTCTTATGCTGCAATGGATTTTGCTTTTAAACACCAGTCACATGTTGAGCCGTACAGCACGGAAACAGGCCCTTCGGCCCATCTTGGCCGTGCCGACCAAGATGCTCCACCAAGTTGGTCCCTTTTGCCACAGTCTGGTTCATGTCCCTCCAAACCTTTCCTAACCATGTACATGTCCAAATGTCTTTTAAAAGTTCTAAAGATCATCTGTGAACTTTTGAAACTTTGTCAGCACCAAAACGTGCAGCCTAGGTGAGGTCTGCTATCCAATTTTACTGGGTTGTATGCAAAACATAGCAGTTCATAAGTGATAGGAGCAGATTTAGGCCATTCGGCCCATCAAGTCTACTCCGCCATTCAATCATGGCTGATCTATCTCCCTCCTAGCCCCATTCTCCTGCCTTCTCCCCATAACCCCTGACACCCGCACTAATCAAGAATATGTTAATCTTCACCTTAGAAATATCCATTGACTTAGCCTCCACAGCCGTCCCTGGCAATGAATTCCACAGATTCACCACCTTCTGACTAAATAAATTCCTTCTTATCTCCTTTCTAAAGGTACATCCTTTTATTCTGGTCCTAGACTCTGCCACTAGTGGAAACATCCTCTCCACATTCACTCTACCCAGGCCATGTTGTTAGAATTGTGCGGGGCTGGAAAGAGTTGCTGCCTTAAGCGGCCTTTTCACGGGGCGACTTGACGCAAGAGTTAACCGGAGTTTAACATCGTGGGAACCTCGTGCGATAACAGTGCGGCATTCGTGGACCACCGTGGACCACCGTAGCGCTAACGGCAGGTCATCGTGTAACTTGGTCACTCGGGAGAAAATTCAAGAAAGTTTGAATTTCTCCAAGAGTGACTTGTACACTTGTGGTTGAGTATTGCAACATTATATGAACGTAGTGGCCAGTGCGATATCCGTAATAACTCTTGCGGGTACCGTGGGAACTCCTGCGAACGGTGAACCCGGAAGCTGGACAGAGGGAACAGAAGGTGAGTAAAAATTATCTTATGTGGGATTGAATTTAAAAAATAAATAAAAATAAAGATTTGCATCCGCATATGGACATCAACTTATTCATGAGTTATGTTAATGAGATTCAAGAAAATAACTATAATCTTTAAAAGGGACTTTAAAAGGGACTTTACTGAAAGGTTACGCATTTTTATGGTCCGTGAGAAATTTTTCACATGTACTTCTTTGAGAGATACAGGTCGGAGTCCTCGGGTCCAGGGGTCCGGAACGCTACCAATCAATGTTGTACAGAGACCCGTGTAAGGAGTGAACTGTACATGCTGGTTTAAACCGAAGACAGACACAAAAAGCTGGAGTAACTCAGCGAGTCAAGCAGCATCTCTGGAGAAAAAAAGCTGATGTTTCGGGACGAGACACATCTTCAGACTCAATTCCGATTAGGCTGTCTGAAGAAGGGTTCCGGTGTTGGGGGAGTCCAGAACCAGGGTCCCAGTTTTACAGTCTACCGTGGGAACTCTTTAACTCAGTAAAGTAAAGTAGCCTTTATTGTCATATCAGCGCACAGGCAGCAGTTGACTGTTGCTCTATTCAGTTTCCCAGGGGGTCGGGACGGGACTGGAGTTGGGAGAGAAAGGTGGGGGAGTCGAGGGAGAGGAGGGGGAGACAGATGGGGGTGTCTTCATTTACTGACGGCGGGTGTCTGTCACTGAAACAGGCAGGTGAGATTTCACATCCACCTTGTGTGTGCCTCTCTCTCTCTCTCCCTCCCTCTTACACAGGCTGAGAGACTCTGCCTCTGTGAGTGTACGTCTCTTTCTCCCCCTCTCCCACACACAGTAAGACCGAGGTACTGTGCTCAGTCCATCTGTGTCTCCCACATACACAGTAAAATATGTCTCCAAATGAGCCAATTCAACCAAGGGAGGATATATATAGTGTGTGAAAAAAAAAGTTACATCATTTGTGTCACGTGTAGTTCACGATGTTCATTCAAGATTTAACGGGAAAGCTCGGGAAACGGACAAGTCACTCGCACAAATAACAGAAATGCCGAGTACCGTGGGAACTCTCTATCTACTGCCGTTATATCGTGCGAGACTCGTGCTGGACCACGACCTCTTCACTCTGGTGACATCTTGCGTCAACTCGCCCCGTGAAAAGGCCGCTTTACAGCAAGATGCAGCACCGGAGACCCGGGTTTGATCCTGACTACGGGGGCTGTCTGTACGGGGTTTGTACGTTCTCCCCGTGACCTGCGTGGGTTTTCTCCGAGGTCTTCGGTTTCCTCCCACACTCCAAAGACGTACTGGTTTGTAGGTGCATTGGCTTGGTAAATGTAAAAATTGTCCAGTATAAAATTGTCCAACTTCCAGTGGTGGACTCTTCAGAAGGTACAAGGTACAAGGAAATGCATTGCAACGGGTGGTGGTGCTGGAGGTAGATGCGATAGTGCCATTTAAGAGGCTTTTAAATGGGCACATGGAAGTGTAGCGAATAGAGAGTTATGGATCATGTACAGGCAGATGAGATCAGTTTAACTTAGAAACATAGAAAATAGGAGCAGGAGCCCATTCGGCCCTTCGAGCCAGCACCGCCATACATTGTGATCATGTCTGATCGTCCCCAATCAATAACCCGTGCCTGCCTTCTCCCCATATCCCTTGATTCCACTAGCCCCTAGAGCTCTATCTAACTCTCTCTTAAATCCACCCAGTGATTTGGCCTCCACTGCCCTCTGTGGCAGGGAATTCCACAAATTCACAACTCTCTGGGTGAAAAAGTGTTTTCTCACCTGTCTTAAATGGCCTCCCCTTTATTCTAAGACTGTGGCCCCTGGGTCTGGACTCGCCCAACATTGGGAACATTTTTCTTGCATCTGGCTTGTCCAGTCCTTTTATAATTTTATATGTTTCTATAAGAGCCCCCCCTCATCCTTCTAAACTCCAGTGAATACAAGCCTAGTCTTTTCAATCTTTCCTCATATGACAGTCCCACCATCCCAGGGATCAATCTCGTGAACCTACGCCTCAATCACGAGGATGTCCTTCCTCAAATTAGGAGACCAAAACTGTACGCAATACTCCAGATGTGGTCTTATCAGAGTCCTATGCAACTGCAGAAGAACCTCTCTACTCCTATACTGAAATCCTCTTGTTATGAACTTGGCATCATGTCTGGCACAAACAATGTGGACCGAAGGCCTGTGTCTGTGCTGTACTGTTTTATGTTCCTGCCTCAACTACTTCATCTGGCAGCTCGTTCCATATACCTACCACTGTCTTTGTGTCAGTTAGGAATGGGTCAAATAACAAAATGATAACATTTGCCTTTTTTATAAAACAGGAAAATTGATTTCAAAGCCGATTATTGAGCCTATTATTTAAAGCTGACAATGTATAGTGTGTAACTATGAAATAAATGAACTTGTCTTGACAAAATATTTACCCAATTTGATTTTCAAATTGTTTACGCAAATCTAAATATTAGCTCTGTAATAACTGAAGCCCCCCCCCCACATCAGTCTGAAGAAGGGTCTCGATCGAAACGTCACCTATTCCCTCGCTCCATACATGCTGCCTCACCCGCTGAGTTTCTCCAGCATTTTTGTCTATCACCGTTAAGATCAAAAATGCAGTTTAGTTTAGTTTGTGTGCAGCAGTAAGGTGACTATGATACAGCGTGGAAATAGGCCCTTCGGCCCACCGAGTCCGCGCCGACCAACGATCACCCTAGTTCTATCCTACCCAATTTATAATTTTACCCAAAGCCAATTAACCTACAAACTTTCACGTCTTTGGAGAGTGGGAGGAAACCATGAAACAAATCAGCTCAATAGAAAATGATTAAAGTGATCAACCTTTTCGATTAAGTTGCATTCCTTGTTGACAAGTTGGGTTAGCTTCTGCAGGTTTTCATCCATCATTTCCTCAGAGGTGACTAATACGGAAAGAAAATCAGAGAGAGATGTATTTTAAACAAGAGAGTGACAAAAGGACTATCTATATAAGACCTGAAATACTCTCAGGACCGAAGGACCTTCATGTCACATCTAACTCAGCTGTCCGCAAGTCCACGTTATCTCGCAAGAGACCTCTGCTATATATCTTGGTTTCTGCAAAATCAACGTATTTTGGTGACACAAGGAACGGCAGACGCTGGTTTACAAAATAAAAAGAGATAAAAGTGCTGGAGTAACTCAGCGGGTCAGGCAGCATCTCTGGAGAATATGGACAGGTGACGTTTCGGGTTGGGGTCCTTCTTCAGGCTGTTTTCAGCTTTATTGGGGGTGAACACATAGCTGAAAAACAGAGTTTGGGGTGGGACAAAGCCCGGCAAGTGAGAGGTGGGCACATCATACTAGAGTAACTCAACGGGGTACTGATTGTGGATAATCAGCCATGATCACCTTGAATGGCGGTGCTGGCTTGAAGGGCCGTCTAGCCTACTCCTGCACCTGTTGTCTGTTGTCTATTGGGTCCTGGAGCATCGCTGGACAACATGGTGCAATGCTAACATTTATTTCAAGGGAACCGGAATACAAAAACAGGTTGTAATGCTGAGGCTCTACAAGGCGCTGGTTTTATGGCATTTGGAGCAGTTTTGGGCACCATATCTGAGGAAGGATGTGTTGGCACTGGAGAGGGTCCTGAGGAGGTTTACAAGAATGATCCCAGGAATGAGTGGGTTAACATATGATGAGCGTTTGACAGCACCGGGCCTTTACTCAAAGGAGTTTGGAAGGATGAGGGGGAACCTCATTGAAACTTACTGACTAGTGAAAGGCCTGTTTAGAGTGGATGTGGAGAGGATGTTTCCACTACTGGGAGAGTCTAGGACTAGAGTTCATAACCTCAGACTTCAAGGACGTTCCTTTAGGAAGGAGATGTGGAGGAATTTCTTTAGTCAGAGGGTGGTGAATCTGTGGATTTCTTTGCCTCAGAAGGCTGTGGAGGCCAAGTCAAAGGATATTTGTAAGGCAGATATTGACAGATTCTTCATTAGTACGGGTGTTTGGGGTTATGGGGAAAAGGCAGGAGAATGGGGCTGAGAGGGAAAGATAGATCAGCCATGATTGAATGGTGGAGTAGACTGACTTGATGGGTCGAATCGCATAATCCTGCTCCAAGAACTTAAGAACTGTTCCTTTTTCCGGAGTAGCTGCCTGACCCGCCAAGTTGCTCCAGCACTATGCGTCTACCTTCAAATCAGATGGGATTCACTCTGAAGTCAGCTTTGAATAAGCTGACAAAACATTTTCCTTTACCTTATTCACTCTCTTGGGCATGATGAGAAATGTTAGGTCTGCTTGCATCGAAACCCTTCCCACCATCCCCAGATGTGCATGAAACCCAATATCCAGTCAGTAGACGGTCTGCACTGAGATTTATTAACATGTGTGGACCTCGGAAAACGGGACGAGTCATTAGGCACCCTCAACACTTGTGCCAAGCAGGCATGTTGAGACTTCTTCATATCTCAACCCCTTCATGGCTTCATTGCCCTGAACGCCATCAATCCTGGCTTTGACATTTAACCTAGCGTTACATTTTTATTTTGGCAAGTGTGGTGATAATTGGAATTCCACATCTCCACCACTGCGTTAAGAGGTGCTTTCTGACATCAACCGGGGTCTAATTTAAATCAGAATATCTCCCTTTTCTATACTTCTGAATATTTCTTATGTCGTTAGATATGCTCTTTAATCTTATATACACAGCGGTCTAAAAATATAATCTTTGCAACCTGCGTTCTACATTTCACACTAAAATCCAGTTTCTTTTTTTAAATATATATTTTTATTAGAAGCAATGTACAATCGTATAAACCATGGCATATCTATATTAATAAATCTTTGATCTTGACCGCTTTTGGCCCACTGTGCTGCGATTTCCGATAGAACGCCGCCACCTACGGCCGTCATTTTTGGCCACCTCGCTCAGAGCCCCCCTCTGCCTTACGGGTGCGGAGGATTTTTCCCATCAATGACAAATCAGAGAGATATTAATGTTTTTTAAAAATTCACCATTCTCTCTGCTGCCCCTGCTGGAGGGAGGGGGAGGGACTATAAAACCAGGAAGAGGTGTGCCTCACTCACTCTCTGCAAGATGGATGAAGCCAAGGGTCATGTCTCTCTGAGCTCTGAATAACACTGAACAAATGTCTACACAATTGTGAGTACCCTTAATGTGGTTTGAAAATGAAAATATGGTTTGTTTGAGGTAAAAAGGCACTGCCTGCAAATGGTTGTTTGGGTGATTTGGCTTGAAGTTGAAAGGCACTTCTTACTGCAAATGGTGGCTTGGGTGCTTTGGCTTAAAGTTGAAAGGCACTACTTACTGCAAATGGTGGCATGAGGTTGAAAGACACTACTTACTGCAAATGGTGGCTTGGGTGCTTTGGCTTGAAGTTGAAAGGCACTATTTACTGCAAACGGTGGCTTGGGTGCTTTGCTTGAAGTTGAAAGTCACTACTTACTGCAAATGGTGGATTGGGTGCTTTGGCATGAAGTTGAAAGGCACTACTTACTGCAAATGGCGTCTTGGGTGCTTTGGCTTGAAGTTAAAAGGCACTACTGCAAATGCACTTCCTGTTTGCTCTGTATATTCATTTTAGATAAAACGCTACCACTTACTGCTGTGATTTTTGGCCATCTTACTCAGTCCCCCCTCCGCTGAGCAGGTGCAGAGAATTCTTCCCATCAATGAAAAATAAGTGTTATTAGTGTTTAAAAAATGTTGAGAATCTCTCTCCTGTCAATCACGCCCTGAAAGCCACACCTTTTCCGGTCGGAGGGGGAGGGGTTATAAAACCCGGAAGTGTGGGTGTGGCTCAGTCTCTGCATGATGGGGGAGGGAGAGGTCATGACTCTGGCTGATCTGTGAATCAACTGAACACACTGAATGTCTACTGAACTGTGAGTGTGGTGTTTTGTGTGGTTTTATGGTGGTTTCACCCTGCATGAAATGGTATGAAGCTGCATTTGAATTTGGTGGCCTTCGACCCTGCTTGAAGTGGAATGAAACTGCACTTGAATTTGGCGGACTTGCATCCTACTTGAAGTGGTATGAAACTGCACTGAATTTGGTGGCCTTGCACCCTGCTCATAGTGGTAAGAAACTGCACTTGAATTTGGTGGCCTTGCACCCTGCTTGAAATGGTAGGAACATGGATTTGAATTTGGTGACATTGCACCCTTCTTGAAATGGAATTTCAAGGAATAGCCATGAGTCAACAGCCAACCCACCAGCCGTGAGTGAGCTGCCAGCAGATCAGGCTTGAGGGACTGAGCTGCCACCCCAAGAACCCATACCAGCACCCCAGAAAGCCCCCCCACTGGCCACTAATATTGGAATTGGTGGAGAGGTGGAATATTACGTCGGGGGACCAGCCCTCCCGTGTGAACATGGGACCCAACGGGTCCCACTTAGTCTAGTAACATAATACATTTCGTGTACAACTTCTTGTTTTAAATTTAACAATAGAAAAATAATAGACGCAAGAAAAGAAGAAAAAAGAAGAGATTGAGGAAAGTAGTGTAGGCCCCAAAAGTTAACAATTAGTAGTTTGTGGATAGATAGAAAGAAAGAGCCCATAGAGGTGTAGAAAAAAAGAGAAGACCAAAAAGGAAGAGCAAAAAAAAGAAGTAGAAAAGAAAAAGGAAGAGAAAAAAAAAACAGAACAGAAAAGAAAAGGAATATACCTACTTCATATCATATCAAGAAACAGAGGACATGGGTTTAAGGTGAGGGGGAGGAAAGATTTAATAGGGACCCGAGTGTGTATGGAATGAGCTGCTGGAGGAGATAGTTGAGGCAGTGACTATCGCAACATTAAAAAAAAACATTTGGACAGGTACATGGATCAGATTGCCTTAGAAGGTCTTTCAGTCTGAAGAAGGGTTCCAACACGAAACGTGAACTATTATTTTTCTCCTGCTGTATCCTTGCGTTCCCTTTCTCTAGGTCCCTCACACACCCAATTCGTGGTATTGTATAACTGTCGTTCTGCTAAGTTCCTCTGTCTGTTTACTTTTAATCACCCAGCCCACAGCAAACAACGGCCTGTTGTGTGCCACACATTTCCTTGGTAATCGCTGCTTTTAGTACAACATAGAAACATAGAAACATAGAAATTAGGTGCAGGAGTAGGCCATTCGGCCCTTCGAGCCTGCACCGCCATTCAATATGATCATGGCTGATCATCCAACTCAGTATCCTGTACCTGCCTTCTCTCCATACCCTCTGATCCCCTTAGCCACAAGGGCCACATTTAACTCCCTCTTAAATATAGCCAATGAACTGGCCTCGACTACCCTCTGTGGCAGAGAGTTCCAGAGATTCACCACTCTCTGTGTGAAAAAAGTTCTTCTCATCTCGGTTTTAAAGGATTTCCCCTCTATCCTTAAGCTGTGACCCCTTGTCCTGGACTTCCCCAACATCGGGAGCAATCTTCCATTCATTTCTTCTAAATACCATCTACATCTCTCGTTCCCCTTTCACCCGACGCCCAGTCTGAAGAAGAGTCTCGACCCGAAACGTCGCCTATTCCTTTTCTCCTGAGATGGTGTCTGACCCACTGAGTTACTTCAGCGGTTGGTGTCTATCTTCAGTACGAGCCAGCATCTGCAGTTCCTTCCCATACATAGGTTTAGAGGGATATGGCCCTCTAAGGGCAGGCAGGTGGGACTAGTGCAGATGGGGCATGTTGGTCAGCGTGAGCAAGGTGGGCCGAAGGGCCTGTTTCCATGCTGTATCTCTCTATGACTCTACTCCTTTCTCTTCTGCCTCTCAAGATCGAGAGCCTCTGGTTTATTTATTTTTGTGTACTTGCTAACTAAATGCTTACTATTTCAGTTACTTGGAC
Organism: Amblyraja radiata; assembly: GCF_010909765.2. NCBI lineage: Eukaryota > Metazoa > Chordata > Chondrichthyes > Rajiformes > Rajidae > Amblyraja > Amblyraja radiata. Next base: position 111,423,881 of record NC_045958.1, on the reverse strand, counting down.
CCACTTAATCTCTGCTCGTGAAACAACTGTGAAGTCTGTTATCGGTTCTGCTTTTGCCACTGGGCCAATGTGGATGACATTCAACGATACCTTATTGTCACAGGTAGCCAGGTACAGTGAGATTGTAATCAAGGTTCTGAATTAGCGCGGGTGTCAGGGGTTATGGGGAGAAGGCAGGCCATGGGGTTGATTGGGAAAGATAGATCAGCCACGATTGAATGGAGTAGATTTGATGGGCCGAATGGCCTAATTCTGCTCCTATCACTTGCGAGCGGCTATGTTTTGCATACAACCCGGTAAAATCATACAGCAGACCTCAAGTGGGCAGTACACAAATGGTGCACGCTTTGGTGCTGACAAAGTTACAAAAGTTCACTAATGATCTTTCCGAGGATGTTGCCAGGATGGTGTGAGCAATAGGGAGAGATAGAGTAGGCTGGGACTCTATTCCTTGGAGCGCAGAAGGATGAGGGGTGATCTTATAGTGGTGTATAAAATCATGAGAGCTGGCTCTGAGCTAACTTCATTTCAAAGACGTTTCCTTAACGACGACTCAAATTTTGGAAAAATGCACCCACCCCAACGCTTAAAATGTGGATCACCAGCATGTCTGAGACGCTACATCTTGAAGATATGAGATTCGTCCTAGCAGGAAAATCAGAACAATTCTTAAAGATATGGTCTCCTTTCATCGATTTATTACAAGTATAATATGGTGCAACATAACTCGGGAAATTAACCGTTTCTGAACTGGGTGAGGGGTGTGGAAAGATATGAAGTAGGTATATCCCCTTTCTGTTTTTCTGTTTTTTTTACAACTACGGGTGTTTTCTCTCTATTCTTCTACAAACTATCACTTGTTAACTCTTGGAGTGGTACACCAGGGGTTTACACATCACTACTTCCCTTACTTTTTTCTTTTCCCTCTTTTTTCTTTCTTTTACTTTTCTATTAGAAACTATTTTTTCAGTTGTCTCTTGCCCAGAGAAGGTGAATCGAGGACCAGAGGCCATTGGTTTAGGGGAAAAGATTTAATAGGAAGCTGAGGGGTAACTTTTTCACACAAAGGGCGGTGGGTGTATGAAACAAGCTGCCAGAGGAGGAAGTTGAGGGTGGGACTATCCCATCGTTTAGGAAACAGTTAGGCAGGTACATGGAGAGGACAGGTTTGGAGGGATCGAGTCAAGTCAAGAGATTTTATTGTCATGTGTCCCAGATAGGACAATGAAATTCTTGCTTGCTGCAGCACGACAGAATATTGTAAGCATAAATACAGAGCAGTTCAGTTCAATATACACATAAATAAGCAGATAAAGTGCAATAGGCGGTTACAGTTCAGAGTCTGTTTGTTGCCGAGTTTAATAGCCTGATGGCTGTGGGGAAGAGGCTGTTCCTGAACCTGGATGTAACAGATTTCAGGCTCCTGTACCTTCTGCCCAATGGGAGCTGAGAGATGAGTGCGTGGCCAGGATGGTGTGAGTCCTTGACGATGTTAGCTGCCTTTTTGAGGCAGCGACTGCGATAGATCCCTTCGATGGGTGGGGAGGTCAGAGCCGATGATGGACTGGGCAGTGGTCACAACTTTCTGCATCCTTGATAATGAACCAAGCGCAGGCAGGTGGGACTAGTGGAGCTGAGACATTGTTGGCCGGTGTGGGCAAGTGGGGCCGAAGGGCCTGTTTCCACACCGTATCACTCTGTGACTATAACTTTGGTCAACGTGAGTTGTTTTTAAATGTGCTTTATAAATAAATTTGATTTGATTTGATTTGACTTCATCACACTGCACTCCATTTGTGCCACAGTCTTAACACAATCATTGCATCGCTTGCATGATGAAACCAATTTCACAAGTACATACTGACTAAAGCAACAAATTACTCACATCCCCTTCTTCCCCCCTCCTCGCTGACTGTTCTCGATACACACAATGACCCATAAACAACTAGTGGCAGGAGGCCGCTGTATTTTCTCCGAGATAGCGATTAACTTGGGTCAAGTACGCACATCTTTCCCGCCCGGCATGCCCAGTGACTCACCTGCAGAGCTTTGTGCGAAGTACTGAGTCAAGATGTGGTCACAGAAGTGGCACAGGTTTGGGAGCTGATGCAAATGCTTCTGCAGGTGGGCGTTAGGCAGCTCTGCTTTATAGAGCGGAGCCAGAAATCCAAAGGCAAAGGCATCAAAGCTCGTTGGTCTGAAACGAGAAACAATTAAAATAAATTGCAACGCACAAATAAATGCACTCGTACAAGAAGTTGTTCCTTGAGGCTGCATTTAGTGTCATTGTGTGCAGTTTGGGGCCCTGGGTTATAGGAAAGATGTTGTCGAGCTGGAAAGGGTCCAGAGAAGATATAGACAATAGACAATAGGTGCAGGAGTAGGCCATTCGTCCCTTCGAGCCAGCACCGCCATTCAATGGCCGATCATCCCCAATCAGTACCCCGTTCCTGCCTTCTCCCCAGATCCCCTGACTCCGCTATTTTTAAGAGCTCTATCTAGCTCTCTCTTGAAAGCATCCAGAGAACCTACCTCCACCGCCCTCCGAGGCAGAGAATTCCACAGACTCACCATTCTCTGTGAGAAAAAGCGTTTCCTCGTCTCCGTTCTAAATGGCTTACTCCTTATTCTTAAACTGCGGCCCCTGGTAGACGAGGATGTTGCCAGGACTCGACAGCCTGAGCTATAGGGAGAGGTCGTGTAGGCCGGGACTCTATTCCTTGGAGCGCAGGCGGATGGAGGTGTATAAATCATGAGAGGAATAGATCGGGTAGATGCACAGAGTCTCCTGCCGAGAGTTGGAGCATCGAGAACCAGAGGACATGGGTTTAAGGTGAAGGGGAAAAATTTAACAGGAACCTATGGGGCAACTTTTTCACACAAGGGATTGTGGGCGTATGAAACGAGCTGCCGGAGGAGGTAGTTGAGGCAGCGTTTAAGGAACATTTGGACAGGTGCATGGATAGGACTGGTTTGGAGGGATATGGACCAAGCGCAGGCAAGTGGGACTAATGTAGATGGGTCATGTGGGCCAGTGTGAGCAAGTTGGGCTGAAGGGCCTGTTTCCACACTTAAAGACAACACAATATCAGAGATGTTATTGTAAAAGCTTTATCAATATTTTGGACTGTAAGACACACAAGCAGAATTAAGCCATTGAGTGCAGTCAATCCTGGCTGATCTAATTAACCCTCTCACACACATTCTCCTGCCTTCTCTTCTTTGACAGCCTTACGGACAGCACGTTGACGCAACAGTAGACTTGCTGCCTCACAGCGCCAGAGTCCTGGGTTCGATCCCGACTCCAGGTGCTGTCTGTGCAGAGTATCTACATTCTCCCCGTGACCCTCGTGGGTTTTCTGTGGGTGATCCGGGTTCCCACCCACGACACAAAGACGTACAGGTTTTCAGGTTAATTGCCCCCAGTGTTTAGGGAGTGGATGCGAAACTGGGACAACAGAGATCTAGTGTGAACGGGCGATCGATGGTCGGTGTGGACTCGGTGGGCCGAAGGGCCCGTTCCCATGCTGTAGCTCTGAAGTAAAGTTTAGTATAGTTTAGACATACAGCGCAGAAACACGCCATTCGGCCCACCGAGTCCGTGCCGACCAGTGATCCCCGCACTATCCACTAACACTATCCAACACACTAAGGGCAATTTACACATTTTTTAGCGAATTCAATTAACGGACAAACGTGTACATCTTTGGAGCGTGGGAGGAAACCGGAGCACCCGGGAAATTTTATCGCGGTTAAAGAGAGAATGTACAAACTCCGTACAGACAGCACCAGTGGTCAGGAACAAACTTGGGTTTCTAGTGCTGTCAGGCAGCAACTCTATCTCTGTGCTGCTCTGTCTAAATCCGTTGGCTATTAAGTAACAACCAGTAGTCCATTTAACTGCCTGCCTGGCACGACTAAAGTCCCAAGTGTGCCAGATTAGAGTTTACCGATCTATTCCTCTCACGATTTTATACACCTCTATAAGATCACCCCTCATCCTCCTGCTCTCCAAGGAAGAGAGTTCCAGCCTGCTCAACCTCTCTCTGCACATCGGACCCTCCAGTTCTGGCAACATCCTCGTAAATCTTCTCTGAATACTTTCCAGCTTGACAACATCTTTCAATATAACATGGTGACCAAAGCGGAACACAATATTCTAAATGTGGCCTCACCAACGTCATATATGTGTAACGTGAAACTCCCAACTTCTATTTCCAATACTCTAACTGATGAAAGCTAAAAGCCTTCTTGACTACACTATCTAACTGTGCTCTTGGAGTAAAGGGCCTGTCCCACGAGCATGCGTCTCCATGCGGCAAGCGCAACCTAAAGGGCCGGTCCCACCAGCATGCGCCTGCATGCGGCAAGCGCGACCAAACCAGAAGCGGGAGCCGCGCGGAGGTCGAGTGAGTGACACGACGTCGAGGCGGCTGCGGGCCGGCAGGCCGTTGCCGCGCGGAATTTTTAAACACGGTCAGTTTTTCAGAGCCCCGCGCGATGTCGGGACCAGCTCCTCACAACTCCATACGGCTCCGGCGATCGAAGTGGGACCGGCCCCCCGAGGCCGTATGGCTCAAGCGACCACGTTAGGTCGCGCTTGCCGCATGCAGGCGCATGCTGGTGGGACCGGCCCTTTAGGTCACGCTTTAAAGAGCAACGGAGACTCAAGGGACTGCAGATATTGGCATCCTGAGCAGACAAAAAAAAAAGAGCCAGAGGAACTCAGGAGGTCAGGCAGCATCTGCGGAAAGAAAAGGGCAGAAAAAGTTCCAGGTCGGGGACCCTGCTTCAAACTGATGGAATGGAGGGAAGAAAGCTGGGAGAGAGAGGAGCATGGGATGGGGTAAGTCCAGACCTGATATGTCATCTTCTCCTATTCCCCCCACAGATGCTGCCTGACCCACTGAGTTATTCTGACTCTAAAGAAGGGCCCCCACCCAAAACTTCACCCACCCATGTTCTCCAGGGCCGCTGCCAAACCCGCCGAGTTACTCCAGCACTTTGTGTCCTTTTGGGTATTAAACCAACATCTGCAGTTCTTTGTTTCTATATTCCAACACTTTGATATTTTATTTCAGTCACACACAAGTGAGGCTTCTACTCTTCTTCTTTGAAGTATTTTTAAAGGGGTTTTCCCCATTGACGAGGAGTCAGGGGCAGTTGTGGAGGATACAGTCAAATATTGGGTTGAGTGGTCCCATTTGAGATTACTTCATGCGGCCTAGCGGTAAAGTTGCAGCCTTACAGTCCCCCCCGCCACGGGTACCGTGTAATCCCGTGCTACCTGCTCCATGGTCGGATAGTCGCCGACTAAACCGTCTCCCCCACCTGGTTCGCCGGGTGAGGAGGGGGCTGTGGACCCCCAGCAGGACCAAAAACAAGACCTGTCAAAGGGCGGATGAGCTTCTAGCAAGCCAACGGCCATCTACACTTCAGTAGAAGTTGCGATCACTGTCGTACACGGCATTGTAAGGAATGATGATAAAGCACACACACACCAGGATCCTATACTTCCAGCGGCGGAAGTCCGCAGGAACTGGAGGACAGAGAAGTGTGGTGCGTCCGTCACCGTTCCCGTTGGAAACCAGCACCACTGCGTCGCTAATGTTTTCAACGATGATGAATGAATTGCAGTGCCAGGGACCCGGGTTCAATCCTGACTACGGGTACTTGTCTGTACGGAGTTTGTACGTTCTCCACCGTGACCTGCGTGGGTTTTCTCCGGGTGCTCCGGTTTCCTCCCACACTCCAAAGACGTACAGGTTTGGGGGTTAATTGCAGGTGCCAAGGTTTACGGAAAGGCAGGCAAATGGGGTTAGGAGGGAGAGATAGATCAGTCGTGATTGAATGGTGGAGTAGACCTGATGGGCCGAATGGCCTAATTTTGATCCTATCACTTATGAACATGAACTTATGTGTAGCAAGGAAATGCAGATGCTGGTTTACACTGAAGATAGGCACAAAAAGCTGGAGTAACTCAATGGGTCAGGCAGCATCTCTGGAGAGAAGGAATAGGTGACGTCACGGGTCCAGACCCTTCCTCAGTCCTTCCTCTGATACAATAGACCATAGACAATAGGTGCAGGAGTAGGCCATTCGGCCCTTCAATGTGATCATGGCTGATCATCCCCAATCAGTACCCCATTCCTGCCTTCTCCCCATATCCCCTAACTCCGCTATTTTTATGAGCCCGCTATTTTTAAGAGCTCTCTCTTGAAAGCATCCAGAGAACCTGCCTCCACCGCCCTCTGAGGCAGAGAATTCCACAGACTCACCACTCTCTGTGAGAAAAGGTGTTTCCTCATCTCCGTTCTAAATGGCTTACTCCATATTCTTAAACTGTGGCCCCTGGTTCTGGACCATCCCAACATCGGGAACATATTTCCTGCCTCTAGCGTGTCCAAACCCTTAACAATCTTATATGTTTCAATAAGATTCCCTCTCATCCTTCTAAACTTCAGAGTGTACAAACCCAGCTGCTCCATTCTCACAGCATATGACAGTCCCGCCATCCCGGGAATTAACCTTGTAAACCTACGCTGCACTCCCTCAATAGCAAGAATGTCCTTCCTCAAATTAGGGGACCAAAACTGCACACAATACTCCAGGTGTGGTCTCACTAGGGCTCTGTACAACTGCAGAGGGACCTCTTTGCTCCTATACTCGATTCCTCATGTTATAAAGGCCAACATGCCATTTGCTTTCTTCACTGCCTGCTGTACCTGCATGCTTACTTTCAAAGACTGATGTACAAGGACCCCCAGATCCCATTGTACGTCCCCTTTTCTTGATGAAGGATCTCGACTTGAGACATTGCCTATTCCTTTTCTCCAGAGATGCTGCCTGGCCCGCTGTGTCACTCCAGCACTTTGTGTCTATCTTCGAGATTAATTCATGATGAACTAAACAGAATTTAAAGTTCTCAGTACATCGTTTATGTCCTTCCCCAAACGCTGCACAACTCAGTAAAACAACATGATGGAACCATTTTATCCTCTTATTACTCACGTTTTCCCAAAGAAGAAATTAGATGTTCCCAATCTATAAGACAGAAGGTTCAGACATTCCTTCGCATCTCGGTATATCTGTGCAAAACAGATGGAAATTAGTAACAATTAAGTCGTCTGTGGGGTGAATCAAACTGTAATGTTTACACACGTATCACTACTATGTTCCGTTTTGGGCACCATGTTAGAGGAAAGATGTTGGCAAGCTGGAAAAGGGTGCAGAGAAGATTTACGAGGATGTTGCCAGGAGACGAGGGCCTGAGCTATAGGGAGAGGTTGAGTAGGCTGGGACTCTATTCCTTGGAGCGCAGGCCGATGAGGGGTGATCTTATAGAGGTGTACAAAATCATGAGAGGAATAGATTAAGCTTTTTGGGATAGGCATATTGGATTATAGCAGGCTGGTCGGCATCGGGTTTGGCACAGACGTTTTTGGCTGAAGGGCCTGTTCTTGTGCTGCACTGCTCTATGTTCTATGATAGAGGAACTCTGTGGGTCAGGCAGCATCAGTGGTGAGAATAGGCAGGAGACAGATGTTTTGGGGGGGGGAGGGGGGGGCAGGGGGAGGATTCTTCACAGAATCCTAAGTGTTTTGTTCAAGATACCAGCATCGGTAGTTCCTTATGTCTAAATTCTTAGAAAGTCATTTTCATAAGTTCATAAGTTGTAAGCGCAGAATTCGGCAAGGTTTCCGCCTGGGTTTTCTCCGGGTGCTCCGGTTTCCTCCCGCACTCCAAAGACGAGCAGGTTTGCCAGGTTAAACAGCTTCTGTAAATTGTCCCTAGTGTGTGTAGGATAGAACTAGTATACGGGATGATCGCTGGTCGGCGCGGACTCGGTGGGCCAAAGGGCCTGTTTCCATGCTGCATCCCTAAAGTTAACTAATTTGTGTCTGCAGCACAAATTTTACAAGATAGATTACAATATACGAACTGATAATTCCGTCAAAAAATGATTCGAGCTTTCAAAATATTTTATTTTGGCTTTGCAGAGGCTTAATTGGAAAATTAGGGCATCAAATAAAAATTAAATTAAATGACTGAGAACAAAATTGAGCATTGCAACAACATGGAGTGGTACTGTTGCTCTCCCGAGCTGCCCCTTGCATGCTGACACTTGTACAATCGTTTCAACAACTTTTGCTGACATTTTCTCCAACTTTGCTTTCATATTTTTGGATCGCCCCATCCCCCCTCCCCTCCCCAACACTCCCCCTCCCCCCCAACCCTTTCCCTCCCCCCAACACCCCCTCCCCCCCAACCCTCCCCCCCCCCCCAACCCTCCCTACTCCCCCCCACCTCCCCCTCCCCCTCTCCCCCTCTCCCTTCACAGACCAGTTTCAAGCCTTCACAACCCAATTTAAGGGCCCAGCCTGAGTTTGGGAAACAGCAATTTAGTCAAACGACTGTCGGGGGTTCCAGGTCCTTGATGAGGTGGAATTTCTTTAGTCAGAGGGTGGTGAATCTGTGGAATTCATTGCTACCGAAGGCTGTGGAGGCCAAGTTAATAGGTATTTTTAAGGCAGAGATAGATAGATTCTCGATTAGTACGAATGTCAGGGGTTATGGGGAGAAGGCAGGAGAATGGGGTTAGGAGGGAGAGATAGATCAGCCACAGATTGAATGACAGAGTAGACTTGACAGGACGAATGGTCTAATTCTGCTCCTGTCACTTAGGAACATGACTGGGCTGTTGCTTTTCTTTGGTCTGCATATGTTGTGGTGTTAAAAAATAATTAAAATAGTTTAAATGCAACTGAAGTTAACATTTAATTAAAAAAAAAGCTGGGTATGTTTTCGAAAACATTTTTAATCTAGCTTCCACTAAAAAGAATAAATACCTTTCAATAACAGAAACAAAAAGCGGAGAAGGCAGGAGAACGGGACTGAGAGGGAAAGATAGTCGTAGTGATAGAGCATGGAAACAAGCCCTTCGACCCAACATGCCCACACCGGCCAACATGTCCCATCTACACCAGTCCCACCTGCCACATGTCTCTCTAAACCTATCCTATCAATGTCAGATCAGCCATGATTGAATGGCAGAGTAGACACGATGGGCCGAATGGCCTCCGATAACTTGTGAAAAACTGCAGATAGAGTCCTAGAATCATACAGTGTGGAAACTGGCTCTTCAGCCCTACTTTCTCATGCTGACCAACATGCCCCATCCAAAATAAATGCAGAAATGCTGCAAAATACTCAATACAATACAATACAATATTTATTCCATGTCATTTGAACCTCAGTGAGGCTCAAACGAAACTCTGTTTCCACAGCCATACAAACAAAACACTTCCTACAAGACACACAAACAATTCAATTAACACAAACATCCATCACAGTGAATCTTTGCCATGCAGTGGGTCTCTGACAAATGATATATTAATTGCTTCCCTGTGGACAGATGCAGCCTAACCTGCTGAGTGTTTGTCGCATGATCACTTTTCCAATAACTAAATTGGAATGATTAAAAGTATCCCAAATCAGCATGTTATTTTAAACTGGAAAAAAAAAAAAAGACACAAAATGCTGGAGTGACTCAGCGGGTCAGGCAGCATCTCTGGAGAAAAAGGACGGGTGACTTTTCAGGTCGGAACCCTTCTTCAGAAGAAGGGTCTGAAAAAGAGTCCCAACCCGAAACGTCACCCATTCCTTTTTCTCCAGAGATGCTGCCTGACCCACTGAGTCACTCCAGCATTTTTTGTCCATCTTCAGTATAAAACAGCATCAGCGATTCCTTTTTAAGGTACAAAACGTAGACTGCACATAAATTACAATGCTGCAGAACAGTAAAAGATTTTAACAAAGGGGCTGTGCAAGAAAGATAAAACACGAGAATTAGAGTGAAAGAAACAGGTGGAGCAGCGGTAGAGTTGCTGCCTTGTAGAGCCGGAGACCCGGGTTCGATCCCAACTACGGGTGAGATCTGTATGGAGTTTGTATGTTCTCCCCGTGACCTGCGTGGGTTTTCTGCAGTTTCCTCTGACACTCCAAAGGCACGCGGGTTTGTAGGTTAATTGGCTTGGTATAATTGTAAAATGTCCCTATTTGTGTGTAGGATAGTGTTGGTGTGCGGGGATCGCTGGTCGGCGCGGTCTCAGTGGTCCGAAGGGCCTATTTCCGAGCTGTATCGCCAAACTAAACTAACCAAAGCACTGTGGTTATGGAGCCTTATGCCCCTGTCCCACTTAGGAAACCTGAACGGAAACCTCTGGAGACTTTGCGCCCCACCCAAGGTTTCCGTGCGGTTTCCGGAGGTTTTTGTCAGTCTCCCTACCTGCTTCCACTACGTGCAACCTCCGGCAACCACCTGCAACCTCCGGTAACCGCACGGAAACCTTGGGTGAGGTGCAAAGTCTCCAGAGGTTTCCGTTCAGGTTTCCTAAGTAGGACAGGGGCATAAGAGCTCTACATCTATACATAGAGTTACATGTTGAATGATCAGGGGTCGGTGTTGGCTCCCTTACCTGTGTTTCCACCTCCTTGATGTTGAAGAAAGGAGGTTCACCCCTGGACAGAACAATCTGATTCATGGCACACCTCGACATCTGCCCTGGTATGTAGAAATTCAACGGAAAGGGAATTCTCGAAGCAAACCATGGACGCGTCAGATTGCAGTAATTCTCGATGTCCACCCAGAAAGCATGCAGCTGCACAGAATTGTCATTAAACAACATATAAATTAGTTAGCTAGTGAGCGAATCTAGTTTATTGTCACATGCACGTGTACAGTGAAAAGCTTTTGTCAGAGTCATAGAGTGATACAGTGTGGAAACTAACCCTTCAGCCCAGCTTAACCCGCCAACCAACATGTCCCATCTACACTAGTCCCACCTGCCTGCATTTGGCCCATATCCCTCGAACAGATTTTTACCAAAGCTGGGCGAAGTTTCTCCTCAATCAGTGCAATGAATGCCAGCGTGTCCGCTCCCTGTGTAGCTGTCAGTTCGTAGTCAGCGTTGTACTTCTGTCAAATGAAACAAAAACAACACACTTTCAATTAGCCGTAGAGTCATAGTCACACACAGTGTGGGAACAGGCCCTTCGGCCCAACCTGCCCACACCCCACTAGTCCCACCTGCCTGCGTTTGGCCTATAACCCTCCAAACATGTCCAATCCATGCACCTGTCCAAATGTCTCTTAAACATTGCAATAGTCCCTGCCACAAGTACCTCCAGAGGACAGGTTTAAGGTAAAGGGGGAAACATTTAATAGGGATAGAAACATGGAAAATAGGTGCAGGAGTAGGCCATTCGGCCCTTCGAGCCAGCACCACCATTCAATATGATCATGGCTGATCACCCAATATCAGTACCCCGTTCCTGCTTTCTCCCTATATCCCTTGATTCCATTAGTCCTACAAGCTAAATCTAACTCTCTTGAATACATCCAGTGAATCGGCCTCCACTGCCTTCTGTGGCAGAGAATTCCACAGATTCACAACTCTCTGGCTGAAAAGGTTTTTCCTCATTTCAATCCTAAATGACCTACCCCTTATTCTTAAACTGTGACCCCTGATTCTGGACATGCCCAACATGGGGAACATGTTTCCTGCATCAAACCTGTCTAATCCCTTTTGAATGTTGTATGTTTCTATTAGATCCCCTCTCATCCTTCTAAATTCCAGTGAATTTAAGCCCAGTCGACCCATTCTTTCACCATATGCCAGTCCCGCCATCCCGCGAATTAACCTGGTGAACCTACGCTGCACTATATCAATAGCAAGAATGTCCTTACTTAAATTAGGAGACTAAAACTGCACGCTGAATCTGTGGAGTAACTTTGTCACACAAAGGGTAGTTGGGTGTATGGAACAAGATCCCAGACGCGTTAGTTGAGAGAGACAATTCCAACATCTATGAAATAATTAGGTTAAGTGGGATATAGGCCAAAGGCAGGCAGGTGGGACCAGTGCAGATGGGACATGTTGGTCGGTGTGGGCAAGATGGGCCAAAGTGCATGTTACCACACTGTATGACTATAACTCAATTAATACATGAATGGGTCACTACCACATTGTACATGGAACATAAAACTATACAGCATAGCATCAGGCCCGTCGGCCCACAATGTCTGCTCCAAACATGATGCCAAGATAAACTAATCTCATCTGCTGGCACGTGATCCATATCCCTCCATATCTTTGTGTTGACCCAAAAGCCTCCTAAAATGCCACCGCGTATCTGCCTCCTCCACCACCACCTCTGGCAGCACCTTCCAGGCATCCAACACCCTCTGTGTAAAACACTGCCCCGCACACCTATATAAATGTTGCACCTCCTGATCTTAATGCTGTGCCTGCTAGTCTTTGACATTTCCACCCTAGGGAATAGTTCACAGAATGTCAGCGTCACAGTATCAACAAGAGCCACACTTCAGAAGTACATTTTAGTTTAGTTTTAGAGACACAGAGAGGAAGCAGGCTCTTCGGCCCACCGAGTCCGCACCGACCAGTGATCCCCGCGCATTCACACCACCCTACACACACTAGGGACAATTCACAAATTATACCAAGCCAATGAACCTACAAACCTGCACGTCTTTGGAGTGTGGGAGGAAACCGAAACACCTGGAGAAAAACTCACGCAGGTCACGGGGAGAACGTACAAACTCCGCACCGGTGGTCAGGATCGAACCCGGGTCTCTGGCGCTGTGAGGCAGCAACTCTACCGCTGCGCCACCGTGCCGCCCAGCATTCTGACATTCAATTATGAAAAATACTATACAAATGTGAACTAAAGCCGCACATTACTACAGGTAAACTTGAATAACGCTGCAATCTGCCCTAAACATTCAAGTGGAATCCAATTAGCTACGCTATGACTATTATACGTCTCCACTGACATTTAATTAAACTGTCACAACAAACTTACCTGTTTTCGTAGAAAATTCAGAATACTATCAGGTTGCACAAAGTTCTTATTATCATAAATCAATACTGGAATATCACCTAAAGAAGGGAAATGAACAGCATTATAAAGCATTCTTCACTATTTATAACATACTAAGGCAGAGAGACAAAAAAAGTGCTGGAGTAACTCAGCGGCTCAGGCAGCATTTCTGGAAAAAAGGGCGGGTGATGTTTCAGGCAGGAACAATTCTTCAGGACTCTTCGTCACCAGTCCTTTTTCTCCAGAGATGCTGCCTGTCCCGCTGAGTTACTCCAGCACTTTGTGTCTATCTTCAGTATAAACCAGCATCTGCAGTTTCTTTATACGAATACTGTGGCAGCATTACTGAGATCGCAGGATATTTAGCCTTAGTTATACCAGTTAAACAACATCCGCATATTTGAAACAGGGCAATTGGCTTACACTTCGAGAGAGAGTTATAGACATAGAAAATCGGTGCAGGAGTAGGCCATCCGGCCCTTCGAGCCTGCACCGCCATTCAATATGATCATGGCTGATCATCCAACTCAGTATCCCATCCCTGCCTTCTCTCCATACCCCCTGATCCCTTTGGCCACAAGGGCCACATCTAACTCCCTCTAAAATAAAGCCAATGAACTGGCCTCAACTACCTTCTGTGGCAGAGAATTCCACAGATTCACCACTCTGTGTAAAAAATGATTTTCTCATCTCGGTCCTAAAAGACTTCCCTCTTATCCTTAAATTGTGACCCCTAGCTCTGGACTTCCCCAACATCGGGAATAATCTTCCAGCATCTAGCCTGTCCAACCGCTTAAGAATTTTGTTAGTTTCAATAAGATCCCCCCTCAATCTTCTAAATTCTAGCGTGTACAAGTCTATCCAGTCTTTCTTCATATGAAAGTCCTGCCATCCCAGGAATCAGTCTGGTGAACCTTCTCTGTACTCCCTCTATGGCAAGAATGTCTTTCCTCAGATTAGGAGACCAAAACTGTACGCAATACTCCAGGTGTGGTCTCACTAAGACCCTGTACAACTGCAGTAGAACCTCCCTGCACTTATACTCAAATCCTTTTGCTATGAATGCTAACATACCATTTGCTTTCTTCACATATTTAGCTCTTAGGGCTAAGGGAATAAAGGGATATGGGGAGAAAGCAGGAACTGGGGTACTGATTTTGGGTGATCAGCCATGATCATATTGAATGGCTCGAAGGGCCGAATGGCCTACTCCTGCACCTATTTTCCATGTAAACCCACACGTCTTTGGGCTGTGGGAGGAAACCCGCGAGGTCACAGGGAGAACGAGCAAACTCCACACAGACAGCAGCCGAGGTCAGGATCGAACCCGGGTCTCAGGCACTGTGTGGGGAGCAACTCATATCCGATGCGCCACTGTGCTGCCAGCTTGCGCTCCATTTTTCTCCCACATCCCAAAGATGTGCGGCCTTGCAGGTAAATTGGCTTCTGTAAATCGTGCCTAGAGTGTCGGGATTGGATGAGAAAGTAGGACAACATAGAACTAGTGTGAACTCGTGAACGATGGTCGGCGTGGACTCGGTGAGCCTAAGAGCATGTTTCCATGCTGTATCTCTAAACTAATCCTTTCTTATTCATAGATTTCCGCCATCCCCCTCAGCAAACCTGCAACCTTGGTTATTGAGAATAGCAGCAAATGTATCGTTCAGTTAACGGATTCAGTAACGCACAGTGTATGGGACTCCCTTGGGACCTGACCCGTAATCTTATGCAGGTTGAAACTGGTCTTGATCCCTCTCTGAGGATTGAATAAGGCATAAGCAGAACCAAATGTGCATTTTTCCCACTGTTACCTTTTTGTTGCAAGCCTGGATTTTCTGAATGGTGTTATTTTAACTTATGTCATAATGGACTTATACATAACAGAAACTCAATGTATGGAACCTAACCTCACAGAAGTCTTTGTCTATTATACATACCATACATTTTTTTTTGCCAAAAATTGAAGCACAATTCTTCACTCAATTCCACAATTCATGTCTAACTCAGAGAGAGTTAGATTTAGCTCTTTGGGCTAATGGAATCAAGGGATACGGGGAGAAAGCAGGAACGGGGTACTGATTTAGGACGATCAGCCATGATCATATTGAATGGCGGTGCTGGCTTGAAGGGCCGAACGGCCTAACCTTGCACCTATGTTCAATGTGCACCTATGCTTCACCATGGGATAGGTTAGGACCAGAAGGCACAGCCTCAGAATAAAAGGACGTACCTTTAGAAAGATGAGGAGGAATTACTTTAGTCAGAGGGTGGTGAATCTGTGGAATTCTGTGGAGGCCAAATCATTGCGTATTTTTAAAGAGGAAATTGACAGATTCTTGATTAGTAAGGGTGTCATAAGTTCTAGGAGCAGAATTAAGTCATTCGGCCCATCAAGTCTACTCCGCCATTCAATCGGGCCTGATCAATCTTTCCCTCTCAACCTCATTCTCCTGCTAAAGATCAACGATTATGGGGAGAAGGCAGGAGAATGGGGCTGAGAGGGAAAGATAGATCAGCCACGATTGAATGGTGGAGTAGACTCGAAGGGCTGAATGGCCTAATTCTGCTCCTATGACTTATGAACAATTCAAAAGACCGAATAAGTACAACTTAAAATGCAATTTTCCATTGGATACGTTATCATATATGACTTCTGTAACCCTAATATACCGGGCATGTATGTCAGGTTACACAATTGGAAGACCTCCAAGGATGAGAGGGCATCTTATTGAACATTTAAGATTATTAAGGGTTTGGACACGTTAGAGGCAGGAAACATGTTCCCGATGTTGGAGGAGTCCAGAACCTGGGGTCACAGTTTAAGAATAAGGGGTGAAGCCATTTAGAACAGAGATGAGGAAACACTTTTTCACACAGAGAGTTGTGAGTCTGTGGAATTCTCTGCCTCAGAGGACGGTGGAGGCCGATTCTCTAGATACTTTCAAGAGAGAGCTAGATAGAGCTCTTGAAGATAGCGGAGTCTGGGGATAAGGGGAGAAGGCAGGAACGGGGTCCTGATTGTGGATGATCAGCCACGATCACATTGAATGGTGATGCTTTGAATTCCACAGACTCACAACTCTCTGTGTGAAAAAGTGTTTCCTCGTCTCCGTTCTAAATGGCTTACTCCTTATTCTTAAACTGTGGCCCCTGGTTCTGGACTCCCCCAACATCGGGAACATGTTTCCTGCCTCTAGCGTGTCCAAACCCTTAACAATCTTATATTTCAATGAGATACCCTCTCATCCTTCTAAACTCCAGAGTGTACAAGCCCAGCTGCTCCATTCACTCAGCATATAACAGTCCCGCCATCCCGGGAATTAACCTTGTGAACCTACGCTGTATTCCCTCAATAGCAAGAATGCCCTTCCTCAAATTAGGGGACCAAAACTGCACACAATACACCAGGGTACACAAAAATGCTGGAGAAACTCAGCGGGTGCAGCAGCATCTATGGAGCGAAGGAAATAGGTAACGTTCGGGCCGAAACCCTTCTTCAAACCCTTCTTCTTCTAGCAGTCTGAAGAAGGGTTTTGGCCCGAAACGTTACCTATTTCCTTCGCTCCATAGATGCTGCTGCACCCGCTGAGTTTCTCCAGCATTTTTGTGTACCTTCGATTTTCCAGCATCTGCAGTTCCTTCTTGAACACAATACTCCAGGTGTGGCCTCACTAGGGCCCTGTACAACTGCAATCCGAATCTGGATTCGGATTCTGGAACCAAAAGTGGTGGAAAATCAGTGGTGGACCTGCAATACTAGTAGTTTGAAGATTTACTGCAATATAAATAAGTTTAAAATGCTACCTGTGGGTGATTTCCAGGGATTATTAATGAAGTGCACATTCAGTGGAGCCCGTGAAAATTTGGCATATGCCTGCAGTGAAGAGAGAAAGGATATTATGCACAGTCATTTCAAAGTCTTTAAATAGATACTGCTCATGGTCAAAAGGTTTTACTTTGCAGCAAGACGAGTAACATTTCTATTTATTTCCTTTGCATCCCCTGCCATTTACAAGCTGTAACTTTTTAAACACAGAATAAAGAGATTTCTATCTTGTCCCTAACATTAGCTCCAGCATTGCATCCCCCCTCTATCTCCGTCTGAGTAAACCAGCGAGATTGACATTCATTGAGGAAAGCTGCTGTAATGGACCTCCTGCATTTTATAAAGTTCCCAGTTCACAATTGTCTAGTGTAAATATAGCACAGGTGAGATGGGCAAAGTTTAAAGTTTCTAAAGAGAGTTAGATAAAGCTCTTAAAGATAGCGGAGTCAGGGGATCTGGGGAGAAGGCAGGAACGGGGTACTGGTTGTGGATGATCAGCCATGATCACAGTGAATGGCGGTGCTGGCTCGAAGGGCCAAATGGCCTACTCCTGCACCTATTGTCTATTGAGATGGAAGGTGAGAGGGAGAAGATTTAATAGGATCCTCAGGGGCAACTTTTCACACAGGTGGGTGTATGGAACGAGCTGCCAGAGGAGGTAGTTGAGGCAGGTACATGGATTGGACAGGTACATGGATTGGACAGGTTCAGAGGGATATGGGTAGATATATATAACATATAAACACGATACAATACAATAGAACTTTATTTTATCCCAGGAGGGAAATTGGTCTGCCAATAGTCACTAAACACAAAAAGATACATGAAATATTAAATTAAGGTGATGAATGGAAAATCCAGGATTGGGGATGTGCAAAGATTTGGGAGGGGGGGGAGTCAGTCTACCCATAACAGAAGGGGGAGGGGTTGTGCAGTTTGATAGCCACAGGGAAGAAGGATCTCCTGTGGCGTTCTGTGCTGCGTCTTGGTGAAACCAGTCTGTTGCTGAAGGTGCTCCTCAGGTTGACCAGTGTGTCACGGAGGGGGTGAGCTGTATTGTCCAGGATGTTCCGCAGTTTGTGGAGCATCCTCCCCTCCAAGACCAACCTCACCATGAACCCAACTCCACCCCCAGGACGGAGCCAGCCTTCCTGATGAGCTTAAGATAGACACAAAGAGCTGGAGTAACTCAGCGGGGCAGGCAGCATCTCTGGAGAGAAGGAATGGGTGACGTTTTGGGTCGAGACCCTTCTTCAGACTGATAACAGGGGAAGTGGGAAGTACATAGATAAGGAAGTGTAAGGTGTGAAAACAGGACAATGGGAATGGAGGAAAATATAGAATAGGTCATTGTTAACTGGGAGAAGGTAACAACAAAGCAGAGATAAAATGTAGTCAGACACAGTAAGACTGGTGCGAGAACTGGGAAGGGGGAGGGGATGGAGAGAGAGGGAAAGCAAGAGCTATTTGAAGTTGGATAAGTCAATGTTCATACCACTGGGGTGTAAGTAGCCCAAGCAAAATATGAGGTGGCAGGCTGTTCCTCCAATTTGCATTGGGCCTCACTCAGACATAGAAACATAGAAAATAGGTGCAGGAGTAGGCCATTCGGCCCTTCAAGCCTGCACCGCCATTCAATATGATCATGGCTGATCATCCAACTCAGTATCCTGTACCTGCCTTCTCTCCATACCCCCTGATCCCTTTAGCCACAAGGGCCACATCTAACTCCCTCTTAAATATAGCCAATGAACTGGCCTCAACTACCTTCTGTAGCAGAGAATTCCACAGATTCACCACTCTCTGTGTGAAAAAAGTTTTCCTCATCTCGGTCCTAAAAGATTTCCCCCTTATCCTTAAACTGTGACCCCTTTTTCTGGACTTCCCCAACATCGGGAACAATCTTCCTGCATCTAGCCTGTCCAACCCCTTAAGAATTTTGTACGTTTCTATAAGATCCCCCCTCAATCTTCTAAATTCTAGCGAGTACAAACCGAGTCTATCCAGTCTTTCTTCATATGAAAGTCCTGACATCCCCGGAATCAGTCTGGTGAACCTTCTCTGTACTCCCTCTATGGCAAGAATGTCTTTCCTCAGATTAGGAGACCAAGACTGTACGCAATACTCCAGGTGTGGTCTCACCAAGACCCTGTACAACTGCAGTAGAACCTCCCTGCTCCTATACTCAATCCTTTTGCTATGAATGCTAACATACCATTCGCCTTCTTCACTGCCTGCTGCACCTGCATGCCTACTTTTAATGACTGGTGTACCATGACACCCAGGTCTCGTTGCATCTCCCCCTTTCCTAATCGGCCACCATTCAGATAATAATCTACTTTCCTGTTTTTGCTACCAAAGTGGATAACCTCACATTTATGACAATGGAGGAGGCCCAGGACAGGAAGGTCAGATTGGGAATGGGAGGGGGAGATAAAGTGCTGAGCAACCGGGAGATCAGGTAGGACTGAGCGGGGATGTTCAGCGAAACGATCGCCGAGCCTGTGCTTGGTCTCGCCGATATACAGGTGTCCACAACTGGAACAGTGGATTAATATCGCTGGGGTGGAAACTGCCCAAGCGAAATATGCGTGGCTGTTACTCAAGTTACATGAGGTGCTCAACACTTTAACTCCCCCTCCCAATCCCACACTGACCTTTCTGTCCTGGGCCTCCTCCACTGTCAGAATGAGGTTAAATGCAAATTGGAGGAACAGCATCTTATTTTTCGCTTGGGCAGCTTACAACCCAGCGGTATCAATCCGCTGTTCCCCCAACTAACAATGATCTATTCTACATTTCCCTTGATCTTCATTCCCTTTGCCCTGTTTTCAAACCTTTCAAAACTTCCTTTTCTATGTACCTCCCACTCCTGACTCTCAGTCTGAAGAAGGGTCTCGACCCGAAACGTCACCCATTCCTTATCTCCAGAGATGCTGCCTGTCCTGCTGACTTACTCCAGCAATTACCTTTGATTTAAACCAGCATCTGCAGTTCCTTCCTACACATCCTATATATATATATGTGTATATATGTGTACACACACAGATATATATGTACACACACGTATATATATACACACACACACACACAAATATACACAGATATATACACACACATATACACAGATATATATATATATGTGTGTGTATATATATATATATATATATATATATATATATATATATATATGTGTGTGTATATATATATATATCTGTGTATATGTGTGTGTATATATAATCTGTGTATATTTGTGTGTGTGTATATATATATATATGTGTGTGTACATATATATATGTATATATACACACACACAGATATACACACATGTACGCAGATATATACACACATATATACATGCACACAGATATATATATACACACACATATAGAGATATATACACACACACATATACAGATATATATATACACACACACATATATATATACACACACACATATACACAGATATATATCCACACTCATACACACATATATATACACACACACAGAACAGAGATCTATATACACACACTTAGTTACATATATACACACACACATATACACACATACACACGCACACATATACACACGCACATATACACAGATATACACCCACATATACGCATATATATATATACACACACATATATACACAGATATAAATACACACACATATATACATATATATCCACACATATACATACACACATATACACAGATATATAAACACACACATAGATAAAAGCACATACCCACACACGCAGATATATCGTATACACAGATATATAATATATACACACATGGATATATATATATATATACGCAGATATACACATACATTTTATTTACTATTGGTAGAAAGAGTTCAAGCCTGACTTGCAAAAGAGTTTCCAATGCAGCGCAGAAATGATTTCTTAGCTCCCATTCCCTTCTTTAATAATATTCCCAGTGACACTGACATTGTGAGCATTTCCTCATGAACTCCCTTCCTCCCTCCCTCGCTCCCGGGCCGGCCTGACCTTGAGTGGCGGGTCAGGCGCCTTTGGGCTGTAATATAACACATGCCATTCACCAAGCAGGAGCCTGATCACAGCCACGCGTTATTATTTCGCTGCTTTGCTAATATTTGCATTTGTATTTCCTCTGCCTCTCTAAGCGACAGCAACACACAACATGCAACTCCAGGACCCTCTTGTACCACCAATGCACGAAAGCCAAGCTGTGCGGGTTGTGTTTGTTTACCAGCACGATGAGAGAGTCGGTGTGGACAGAGGGCAGCCCCCAGTCTCCTCCCCAGCACATCAGCTCCATGGAAGACGCCATGTCTTCACTCTGTCTGAGCCGGAACCACTAGCACCGTCTGTCACCAGCTGCTCATGCACGCAGCCTGAATGAACCCAGCAAAGCAGAGCCTGATACGCAATGCAGTGCTTCCAACTCTCTCTCAGTCACCCACTCTCTCCCTCCCTCCCTTTCTCCCTCTTCCTCTCTCCCCCCTCCCTCTCTCCCCCTCCCCTCCCTCTCTCTCTCCACACTCTCTCTCTCCTTCCCTCTCTCTCCCCTCTCTCCCCTTTCTCTCTCTCTCTCCCCACTCTCTCCTTCCCTCTCTCCTTTCTCTCTCTCTCTCATTCCCTCTCTCCCCTCCCTCCCTCCATCAATCTTTCTCCCACCCTCTCTCTTTCTCCCTCTCTCTCCCTCCCCCATCTTTCTCCCTCCCTCTCCCCCTCTTTCTCCCTCCCCCCTCCCTCTTTCTCCCTCCCCCCTCTTTCTCCCTCCCACCCTCTCTCTCCCTCCCCCTCTTCCTCCCCCTCTTTCTCCCTCCCCCCTCCCTCTTTCTCCCTCCCCCCTCTTTCTCCCTCCCACCCTCTCTCTTCCTCCCCCTCTTTCTCCCTCTCCCTCCTCTCTCTCTCTGCAGTTCCTCCAACAACCTCCCCTCCCAATTTCCCCTCCCCCTTTCCCCCTCACTCACTCTCTCTCCCTTCCGATTCCCCCTTTCTTTCTCTTTCTCTCCCTCCCTTGCCCCCCCCCATTGAATAATCACATACAAATAAGCTCTGAACTACCTAGACTGGGAGCATAGGTTTTGTCTTTTTGCACTATTACTGTTTGTTTGTTTGTGGCAGCTGCTCCACTGTGCCACCCGGTGATCGATGATCAGCATGGACTCGATGGGCCAAAGGGCTTGTTTCCATCAAAGGTAGATAGGGTGGTCATAAGGGCTTTTGGCACTTTGGTCTTTCTCAGTCAGAGTATAGAGTATAGAAGCTGGGAGGTCATGTTATAATATAATAATAATGTCTTTATTTATATAGCACATTTTTAGTCAACTTGCATTGACCCCAAAGTGCTTCACACAATTACTTCCATACAGACAGGCAAAGGTGGGTGAAGTGTCTTGCCCAAGGACACACACAGGCAAAGGTGGGTGAAGTGTCTTGCCCAAGGACACAACGACAGTATGCACTCCAAGCGGGATTCGAACCAGCTACCTTCCGGTTGCCAGCCGAACACTTAGCCCATTGTGCCATCTGTCGCGTTAGAATGTTGCAGTTATATAAGACGTGGTGAGTCCGCATTTAGCCTATTGTGTCAAATGTCTTTTAAATGTCATTTGTACCTGCCTCATCCTCTCTTTCTGACAACTCGTTCCATAAATGTATCCAAGGCAATGGGACTTTCTTAAATCCATATAAACAGAGTTTAGAGACAGTGCAGAAACAGGCCTTTCAGCCCCCCCAGGTTCACAACAACCAGCGATCCTCATACAATAATGCTATCCTTCACACTAGGGTCAATTTACAATCTTTACCAAAGCCAATTAACCTACAAACCTGTACGTCTTTAGAATGTGGGAGGAAACAGGAGCACCTGGAGAAAACCCACGTGATCACAGGGAGAACGTACAAACTCCGTACAGACAGCATCCGTAGTCGGGATCGAACCCGGTTCTCTGGCGCTGTTGGGAAGCAACTCTACTGCAGCCCAAAGAGATTATGTCTCAATTTCAAGATATCAAATAAAGAATGGTTATGGCAACTACAAACACAAACTGAACTACAAAGTGTCATAATGTCATAAATGATAGGAAAAGAAATAGCCCATTCGACCCATCAAGTTTACTCCGCCATTCAATCATAACAAGTTATAGGAGTAGAATATAGGCCATTCGGCCCATTGAGGCTACTCCACCATTCAATCATGGCTAATCTCTGCCTCCTAATCCTATTTTCCTGCCTTCTCCCCATAACCTTTGACACCCATTCTATTCAAGAACTTGTCCATCACTGCCTTAAAAATATCCACTGACTTGGCCTCCACAGCCCTCTGTTGCACTGAGTTTCACCGATTAACTACCCTTTAACTAAGGAAGTTCCTCCTTTTTAAAAGAGCGCCCTTTAAATGTATCTCTGCTGACTGGTCAGCACGCAACAAAAAGCTTTTCACTGTAACTCGGTACACATACCAATAAACTAAGCTCAACACAAACACACATATACACACACGCTGGCAGCACCCAAGATAGATCATGGCTGATCCCGTACTAATTAAGGATTAAAAATATCCATTCACTTTGTCTCCACAGCCTTCTGTGGCAAAGAATTCCACAGATTCACCACCCTCGTATAAAGAAATTCCTGCTCGTCTCCTTCCTAAAGGAACATCCTTTAAATCTAAGGCTATGACCTCTAGTCCCAGACTCTCTCAGTAGTGGAAACATCCTCTGCACATCCACTCTATCCAAGCCTTTAACTATTCTGTACGTTTCAATGAGGGCCCCCCTCATTCTTCCAAACTCCAGTGAGTACAGGCCCAGTGCCGTCAAACGCTCATCATATGTTAACCCACTCATTCCTGGGATCATTCTTGTAAACCTCCTCTGGCCCCTCTCCAGGGCCAGCACATCCTTCCTCAGATATGGTGCCCAAAACTGCTCACAATGTTCCAAATGTGGCCTGGCAGCGTTTTTGCATCCCTGTTGGTTGCATTGGGGAGCTTTTTTTTTTAAATCACTAACAGTGGTTTTTTTTTAATTTATTGAACTTTAATTATGTTTCTGATGCCCTCTCTGAGTACTGTTTGCAGACTTGATATGCTGCAGCAGGTAAGAATGTAATTGTTCTGTTTTCAGTACATATGACAATTAAAGACTCTTTGACTCCTGAACTTCCTTGCATGTTCAATTATATCAAATAGCACAAGTGATGTTTGAATATTTTCTTTACTTGAGATAAAGATGTTTTTGCTTCATGTTTCATTTAATCAGCACCTCTCCAGTTCAGTTTGCACTACAATCTTTGTGTCATTCTGCTGCGTTTGCATTCATGCTGTATTTATTCTGGTGCTCTTTGTATGCATTGTTTACGCTATGAGCTTCATGCGAACTAGGAATTTCATTGCAACCTGGTTTACCTGACAATTAACTCATCTGAATTTTGAATCACCCAAGCGGTAGAGCTGCTGCCTCACAGCACCAGAGACCCATGTTCGATCCTGACCTCGGCTGCTGTCTGCGTGGAGTTTGCATGTTCACCCTGTGACCGTGTGGGTCTCCTCCAGGTGCTCCAGATTTCTCCCACATCTCAGTTTAGTTTATTGTCACGTGTACCAAGGTACAGTGAAAATCTTTTATTGCGGGCTAACCAGTCAGCAGAAAGACAATACATGATTACAATCGAGCCATTTACAGTGTACCGATACATGATAAGGGAATGACGTTTAGAGCATGGTAAAGTGAGTAAAATCCGATCAAAGATAGTCCGAGGGTCATGAATGAGGGAGATAGTAGTTCAGCACCACTGTCTGGTTGTGGTAGGATGGTTCAGTTGCCTGATAACAGCTGGGAAGAAACTGTCCCTGAATCTGGAGTTGTGCGTGTTCACCCACATCTATACCCTTTTCCCGATGGGAGAGGGGAGAAGAGGGAGTGGCCAGTGTGCAAAGACATCTCAAAGACATGCAGGTTCAAAGGTAAATAAGCCTCTGTAAATTGTCCCTAGTGTGTAGGATGCGAATGTGGGATAACATAGAACCAGTTTACGGGTCCGAAGAATCAAAAGATCAGTCTGAAGAAAGGTCTCGACCCGAAACGTCGCCCATTCCATTTCTCCGGGGATGCTGCCTGTCCTGCTGAGTTATTGCAGCATCTTCGGTTTAAACCAGCATCTGCAGTTCTTTGCTGCACACTAGTGTACAGGTGATCGTGCACTCAGTGAGCCGAAGGACCTGTTTCCACGCTGAATCTCAAAACTAAACTGCACTCGTTTGCAATCCCCATTTCATTCTGCTCATAAAACCTCACACTCTTGGCAGGTTCTCCCGGCAATGTGAGAAAACATGTTTTACTGATCTTTCCAAATCAATGCAAGCAAGCAGGCAGTAATCTCCGCTCACTAACTCAGGTTTCCAATCTGGGTCAGTACCAGGGCTGCCGTTTTATGAGACGTAAATTGAAGATCATAAAATATTTCTCGCAATAGAAATAGCTGGTGGGTCTCGAATGATTCTTGATTGGCCTCAATCCCACCTCACCCCAAACTTTAAACTGCATTGCTGCCCTATGTACCTCATTAATCCAAATATTATTTTTGGAATTATTTTTTTATTTTATTTTTTAATATTTGAATTGTGTGTTGCTTCTTGTGTTACCATGCCAATGATTCCGGAATAAGGTGGAACCTTGAGATAGAGATTCTGCTGACCAAGTGTTTCTTAACTGCATTTTCTAGGTACAGCGTGTGGGCCGAAGGTTCTACTGTGTTCCATGTCATGTAACATGCTCAATGAAGTTGTCTAGGGAGGTAACTGGAAAGCATTGCCAGGGATGGTGGTGGAGGCAGATACACCTGTGGTGTTTAAGAGGCCTTTGGATGACTACAAAAAGATGTGACCATCACTGGCTCTGACCTCCCCACCGTCGAAGGGATCTATCGTAGTCGCTGCCTCCAAAAGGCAGCCAACATCATCAAAGACCCACACCATCCTGGCCACACACTCATCTCACCATTGCCATCAGGAAGAAGGTACAGGAGCCTGAAAACTGTAACGTCCAGGTTCAGGAACAGCTTCTTCCTTACAGCCATCGGGCTATTAAACACGATAACAAATAAGCTCAGAGCTCTGAACTGGAAAAGTCTATATTATTACTGTACTATGTTTGTTATTTCTCCCCGTTGGATTGCAACCTTGTCGTGGTCGGGGAGCTTGTGTGTGTCTCAGTGACCTCTAGAGCTATGCCAGCGGGAGATTCGTCTCCTGTTAGGGTCTCCCATGCTGGACAGGTCAAAGGGTAGAGGCGAGACGAAGAGCGATCCACTGGTCCTCCAGGTTGGAGGTTGAGCACAGGGCTAACAACCCTGTCTCGTAAAACAAATATGTTACAGAAACAGCAACTGAAGGAATCAACACTACTGGGTGTGATGGACTTCCAGGGCTATCGACAGATACTAGGATGAATGTCAATGGTGAAAGCCGAAAGGAAGCCACTGGCAGGAAGGTGGAAGTAGAATATTTTGGCCAAGCGCCATATCCAACCAAGATCTCCTTGCCCAATGCCAACAAGAGACCATGGGCACCATCATCACGAGAAGGCGCTGGAACTGGATTGGCCATATACTGTGAAGAGAACCTGACAGCATCCCAAGAATAGCCCTGCACTGGACACCGGAAGGGAAAAGGAAAAGAGGCAAAACCACCTGGTGTCGAACTGTAGAGGAGGAGATAAAAACAATAGACCTGACCTGGGGTAGTGTCCAGAAGCTAGCCCAGAACAGACATGAGTGGAGGACCTTTGTTGCTGCCCTACATGCCAGGAGGCATAATAGGCAGTAAGTAAGTAATATTTGTTATTTATTGAACTTTTTTTTCTCTTCCCCCGTTATGTACTATGTTTACATATTCACATATTCTGTTGTGCTGCAGCAAGTAAAGGGCCTGTCTCACCAGCATACGACTACATGTGGCAAGCGCGACCTAACGTGGTCGCTTGAGCCGTATGGCCTCGCGGGACCGGTCCCACTTCGATCGCCGGAGCCGTATGGAGTTGTGCAGAGCTGGTCCCGACATCGCGCGGGCTCCGAAAAACTGACCGTGTTCAAAAATTCTGCGCGGTAATGGCCTGCCGGCCCGCAGCCGCCTCGACGCCGTACGTTACGCGCGAACTTCCCGCGGACTTCGCTCGAACTTCATGTCACTCACTCGACCTCCGCGTGGCCCCCGCTTCTGGTTTGGTCGCGCTTGCCGCATGCAGGCACTTGCTGGTGGGACCGGCCCTTTAGGTCACGCGTGCCGCATGGAGTCGCATGCTCGTGGGACAGGCCCTTAAGAATTTCATTGTCCCATCCGGGACATATGACAATAAAACACTCTTGACTTGACATTGCATATGGAGGGATATGGATCATGTGCAGGCAGCCAAGAGTTGGTCTTGGCATCGGGTTTGGTACGGACATTGTGGGCCGAAGGGCCTCTTCTTGCGCAGTACCGTTCTACGTTTAGTTTAATTTAGACATACTGCATGGTAACAGGCCCTTCGGCCCACCGAGTCCGTACTGACCAACGATCACCCGTACACTAGTTTTGCATCCTGCACATGATGGGAAATTTACAGCGGACAATGAACCTACAAATCTGCACATCTTTGGAAGGTAGGAGGAAAACTGGAGCACCCGGAGGAAACTAATGCGGTCACAGGGAGAACGTACAAACTCCGTACAGACAGCACCTGTAGCCAGGCTCGAACCAGGGTTCATGGCGCTGTGAGGCAGCGCTTCTACCATTGCATCGCCATGCTGCCTTGGTAATGTTAATGGTACACAAAATTGCTGGGGGAACTCAGCGGGTGCAGCAGCATCTATGGAGCGAAGGAAATAGGCGACGTTTCGGGCCGAAACCCTTCTTCAGACTGATGGGGGGTGGGGGAAAGAAAGAAGGAAAAGGGGAGGAGGAGGAGGAGCCCGAGGGCGGGCGGATGGGAGGGTGGGAGGAGACAGCTAGACGGTTAAGGAAGGGGAGGAGACAGCAAGGGCTAGCCAAATTGGGAGAATTCTATGTTAATGCCATAAGGACGCAAGGACCCCAGACGGAATATGAGGTGCTGTTCCTCCAATTTGAAGTGCTGAGCCACCAGGAGGTCAGGTAGGTTATTGCGGACTGAGCGGAGGTGTTCGGCGAAACGATCGCCCAACCTACGCTTGGTCTCACCGATGTAAATCAGCTGACATCTAGAGCAGCGGATGCAGTAGATGAGGTTGGAGGAGATACAGGTGAACCTTTGTCGCACCTGGAACGACTGCTTGGGACCTTGGATGGAGTCGAGGGGGGAGGTGAAGGGACAGGTGTTGCATTTCTTGCGGTTGCAACGGAAAGTGCCCGGGGAGGGGGTGGTGCGGGAGGGAAGGGAAGAATTGACGAGGGAGTTGCGGAGGGAGCGGTCTTTGCGGAAGGCAGACATGGGGGGAGATGGGAAGATGTGGCGAGTGGTGGGGTCACGTTGGAGGTGGCGGAAATGGCGGAGGATTATGTGTTGTATTTGCCGGCTGGTGGGGTGAAAGGTGAGGACCAGAGGGACTCTGCCCTTGTTGCGTGTGCGGGGATGGGGAGAGAGAGCAGTGTTACGGGGTATGGATGAGACCCTGGTGTGAGCCTCATCTATGGTGGCGGAGGGGAATCCCCGTTCCTTGAAGAACGAGGACATTTCCGATGCCCTGGTATGAAATGTCTCATCCTGGGAACAGATGCGGCGTAGGCGGAGGAATTGGGAGTAGGGGATGGAGTCTTTACAGGGGGCAGGGTGGGAAGACATGTAGTCCAGATAGCCATGTGAGTCAGTGGGTTTGTAATGTATGTCGGCCAGGAGTCTGTCCCCTGCGATGGAGATGGTGAGGTCAAGGAATGGTAGGGACGTGTCGGAAATCGTCCAGGTGTATTGGAGTGCCGGATGGAAGTTGGTGGTGAAGCGGATGAAGTCAGTCAGTTGTGTGTAGGTGCAGGAGGTGGCGCCAAAGCAGTCGTCAATGTAACGGAGGTAGAGGTCGGGGATGGGGCCCTGGTACGTCTCGAACATGGATTGTTCAACGTACCCGACAAAGAGGCAGGCGTAGCTGGGGCCCATGCGTGTGCCCATAGCTACGCCTTGTGTTTGGAGGAAATGGGAGGAGTCAAATGTAAAGTTGTAATGTTATAGGTAATGTTAATGCCTGGTAATATTTTTTAATTATGTTTGTTTGGGTCTTTCCAATTTGGAAAAGCTCTGGAATGTTCACTCCAGTTTCTAATCTGTGGTATCTAGATCAGAGGCAAAACTGCTGCTCAGCATTTGCCTGAGAACAACAAAACGTACACATTCAACAATCTCTAGAACATAGAATAGGCCTTGGAAGCTGTACAGATATGGTCATACTTTAGACTTTAGAGATGCAGCGCGGAAACAGGCCCTTAATGGCCTGTCCCACCAGCATGCGATTGCATGCGTCTAGCGCAACCAAACGTGGTGGCTTGAGGCGTACGGCCTCGCGGGGCCGGTCCCACTTACAACCGTGGAGGCGTATAGAGTTGTGCGGGGCTGGTCCCGACATCATACTCACCAATCAGCTGGGCAAGAGGCGGGCCGACTGAATTTGGACATCGCACGGCGTCCAGCGGTTACGTGATCACGCAACGGCACGCCGGGCGGTGACATCATCGCGCAATGCCACGCGCTAGGCGTACGCTGTCAAGATGCTGCGTATGGCCTCAATGCGGCTGCGGGCCGACAGGCCGTTGCCGCGCGAAATTTTTGGACAGTCAGTTTTTCGGAGCCCCGCACGATGTCAGGACCAGCCCCGCAAAACCCCCCGATACGGCTCCGGCGATCGGTGGGACCGGCCCCGCGAGGCGGTACGGCTCAAGTGACCACGTTAGGTCGCGCTTGCTGCGTGCAGTCACATGCTCGTGGGACCGGCCCTTTAGGCCCACCGAGTCCGCACCAACCAGCAATCCCCATACATTAGCACCATCCTACACACACTAAGGACTATTTACAATTTTTACCAAAACCAATGAAACCTACAAACCTGTATGTCTTTGGAGTGTGGGAGGAAACCGGAGCACCTGGAGAAAACCCACACGGTCACACGGAGAACGTACAAACATTGTGGCAGCACCCGTAGTCAGGATCGAACCCGGGTCTCTAGCGCTGTGAGGCAGCTACTCTACCGCTGCACCACTGAGCTGCCCAATTGTGGTCTGATTATTATTGTAATTGGTATGGAGTTTATGTTGGAGTTTATCAAAACTATGTGCAAGTCCAAAAGTGGTGAACTGATTTCTTCACAAGAAACAAATGAAACATTCCACTGGATTTTCAAAGTGTTTTTTTGCACATATACTATAAGGGACGAGAATAAGTCTCCCGTCCCTTTGTTGCTCCACCATTTAATAAGATCATGGATGCCTCTATTGCTACCTCTAATCCTGCATTATCATCTACCCACTGAAACCTTCACCTCCTTTGCTGATCAAGAATCTATCTACCTCTGCCTTAAAAAACATTCATAGACTCTGCTTTCTCTTTGCTTTGAGGAAGAGACTTACAAAGACTAATCCTATGGGCATTAATTTTGTGTACCATATTCTTATGCATTCCAGCATTTTGTGTCTATCTTCGGTTTAAACCAGCATCTGCAGTCTCTTCCCGCAAGTCTCCCACTTTCTTCTTGGTAATGGCATGTTAAGTTTCGCTAGCTTAGTTAACGGAAGCACACCTCTGTATTTATCTCCCTAACAGTTTTTAGTTCAGAGATGCAGTGTGGAAATAGGCCCTTCGGCCCCCCTAGTTCATGCTAACCACTGAAAACGACCACTCTCCAACCACACGAAACCACAACACCACAGTGGCTGCACGGTGGCGCAGCGGTAGTGTTGCTGCCTCACAGCGCCAGAGACCCTTCTTCGATTCTGACCACGGGTGCTGCCTGTACGGAGTTTTACGTTCTCCCCGTGACCTGCGTGGGTTTTCTCCGGGTGGTCCGGTTTCCTCCACCACTCCAAAGACGTACAGGTTTGTAGGTTAATTGGCTTTGGTAAATTTGTAAATTGTCCCCAGTGTGTGTAGGATAGTGCTCGTGTACGGGGTTAGTACGGACTTGGTGGGCCAAAGGGCCTGTTTCCACACCGTATCTCTAAACTCTAAACAGTGTTGCCCCAATTAGTTAAGCATGTTAGTTAATAACTAAGTAGAATTAACATTCATTTGTAGAATATCACTACAATGGCAGATTATCTGGAAGGAATGAAAAATGAAAATACCCACAGTTTTGTTTATTGTCACGTGTACCGAGGTACAGTGAAAAGCTTTTGTTACGTGCTAACCAGTCAGCAGAAAGACAATACATGAGTACAATCAAAGGTAGACAAAAATTCTGGAGAAACCCAGCGGGTGAGGCAACATCTATGGAGCAAAGGGAATAGGCGACGTTTCGGGTCCACAGATGCTGCCTAACCCGCTGAGTTTCCCCAGCATTTTTGTCCACCTTCAATTTTCCAACATCTGCAGTTCCTTCCTAAACATGATTACAATCGAGCCATTTACAGTGTATAGATACATGATATGGGAATAACAGTTAGAGCAAGGTAAATCCAGCAAAGTCCGAACAAGGATAGTATGAGGGTCACCAAAGATACTCAAACAGTGCGATGTAGCATTCCTTTCACCCCATATTACTTTCACAATTTGGTGGTGAAATGAGAGGAATGAGACACATGCTCGCCACCATGTTAAGTGCAGTTGTGAATGACCGTACAGGACAAGTGCTCAGCACAGGTCACAGGTCACAGGTCCAAAGCTGGCATTTCTACTTTGCGGATGAAAGAGTCAGGAGTGGAGACGGATAGGAGCAGTAAACCATTCATTCTTCACGGCATCTTCATGGAATTTGTAACCTTCTTTGAAATGTTAGTGCATGTCGCTCAAGTAAATCGTAAACCGAGTTAAACATTCCTGAACAAAATTCTTTGCGATATGCCAGGAATACATTTGGAATCGTAGAGTTTTGGAGCATGGGACCAGGCCCTTTGGGACAACTTGTCAAGTCAAGTCAAGTCAAGTTTATTTGTCACATACACATACGAGATGTGCAGTAAAATGAAAGTGACAATGCTCGCGGACTTTTGTGCAAAAGACAAACAACCAAACAACCAATCAAACTATAAACACAATCATAACACACATATTCTTTTACATAATAAATAATGGAAGGAAAAACGTTCAGTAGAGTTAGTCCCTGGTGAGATAGGCGTTTACAGTCCGAATGTCCTCTGGGAAGAAACTCCTTCTCAACCTCTCCGTTCTCACCGCATGGCAACGGAGGCGTTTGCCTGACCGTAGCAGCTGGAACAGTCCGTTGCAGGGGTGGAAGGGGTCTCTCATGATATTGTTGGCTCTGGAGTTGCACCTCCTGATGTATAGTTCCTGCAGGGGGGCAAGTGAAGTTCCCATAGTGCGTTCGGCCGAACGCACTACTCTCTGCAGAGCCTTCTTGTCCTGGGCAGAGCAATTCCCAAACCAGATGGTAATGTTCCCGGACAAGATGCTTTCCACCGCCGCTGCGTAGAAGCACTGGAGGATCCTCGGAGACACTCTGAATTTCCTCAATTGCCTGAGGTGGTAAAGGCGCTGCCTTGCCTTACTCACGAGTGCTGCGGCGTGTGATGCCCATGTCATATCCTCGGAGATGTGGACTCCCAGATATTTAAAACAGTTCATCCTATCCACAGGATCCCCATTTATCCTCAATGGAGTGTACGTCCACATCAGTCAAGTTGCTGAACCCAGCTAGCTCCACTTACCTGGCCCATATCTCTCCAAGCCATTACTATCCACGCACCTGTCCAAGTGGTTTACAGGGTTTGCAAGAATATATCCAGGAATAAGTGGGTTTGGGTATGATGAGCGTTTGTCGACACTGGGCCTCTACTCGCTGGAGTTTAGAAGGTTGAGGGGGGACCTCATTGAAACTTACAGAATAATGAAAGGCACAGATCGAGCGGATGTTGAAAAGATGTTTCCACTAGTGGGAGAGTCTAGGACCAGAGGCCATAGCCTCAGAATTAAAGGGCGCTCTTTTAGAAAGGAGGTGAGGAGGAAGTTCTTTAGTCAGAGGGTAGTTAAGGGCGTCCCACTTGGTGATTTTTTTCGGCGACTGCAGGCATCATTGACTTACGTATCAGGTCACCGAAAAATACGCGGTGTGACGCGGCGTGATAACGTATGACGCGGCGGTGACGCGGCTCGATAACGTATGACGCGGCGGTGACGCGGCTCGATAACGTATGACGCGGCGGTGACGCGGCTCGATGACGTATTACGTGCGTTTTTTTTTCAAGTGTCGCAACATTTTTTTTGCCGCCGCTGGATTTTGAAATGTTCAAAATCTTTTGGTGACACTGATATGACGCCCTTTTAATCTGTGGAACTCATTGCCACACAAGGCTGTGGAGGTCAAGTCAGTGGACATTTTTAAGGCAGAGATAGACAAATTCTTGATTAGAACGGGTGATCAAGGGTTATGGGGAGAAGGCAGGACAATGGGATTAGGAGGCAGAGATCAGGCATGATTGAATGGCAGAGTAGACTTGATGGGCCAAATAGCCTAATTCTAGTTTTATAACTTGTGAACTTGTGAAGTGTCTTTTAAGTGTAATTGTACCCACCTGTACCACTTCTTCTGGCTTCTTGTTCCATATACACACTGCCCTCAAATTTACCCTTCCCTTTTAAAATCATTTTCGGAAGTTTTTCACTTCCCTTCCCCAGGATATAGAATGTGCCTATTCACCTTATCTGTGCCACTCATGATTTTATAAACCTCTATAATGTCACCTCTTAGCCTCCCTATGCTTCAGCGGAAAAAAAGGCCCAGCTTCTGTGTAGCGGTGGATTTTTATATCGTTCAAGAGATTACTCCCTCTAACCGCTAAGTGGACTACATGGTTAAGGGGAATGTCGTAATACGCACGCGAGCTCTCCGCGGGAACCTTCAGAGCTTCTTCACAGATCAATCTTCATAACACAGTCTTTTGATTAATATATTCTTCATTGTTGATGAAAAACAATAAGGTACATCCAAACTTCTTCCGACTCGTACACTATAATCTTCATTGAACTCCAGCATATCGCCTTCAAGGTTAGAAAACTCCTCGTGTCTCCGTTACACTCCACATGGTCAAAGGGTAAACCTTCCCCATGCTGGTCCAAAGCTAAACTAAAAACTAAGCTTCTGTGCAAGAAACTTAGCCCCTAAAACACACGTACAATTGAAAATGGATAACATAAGCATAGAAAGAGTATGTGAAAATAAATTTCTTGGTGTGACCTTAGACCACAAAATCTGCTGGAAACCACATATAAACCACGTCAAAGCAAAACTGGCAAAGTCTATAGCGATATTGGGAAAATCAAGACACATTCTGGACCACAAATCATTACATACTCTGTTTAATACACTCATATTGCCATATCTGAGTTACTGTGTGGAGATGTGGGGTAACACCTACAAAACCATCCTACAGCCGTTATGCACATTACAAAAAAGAGCAATAAGAATGATCAATAACGTTGGATATCTTGAACATACCAATTTATTATTCTTAAAGTCACATACACTGAAGTTCACCGATCTGGTTAAATTTAAGACTGCACTAAACATGTATAAAGCAAGAAATAATTTACTTCCAGGAAATATACAAAAACTTTTTTTTTTATACTCAATGTCAGAACAACTCTTAAAAGTATGTGCATAGCAATCTGTGGGGTGAATTTGTGGAACGGTCTGGAACAGGAGATAAAACTTAGCACAAACATAATTCAGTTTAAAAAGATGTACAAAAACACTTTTTTAAAAGGATATTGGGATGAGGATAGATCAGATTCAGATTCAACTTTATTGTCATTGTGCAGTGTACAGTACACTGTGATAGGTGACTGTGAGTGGGATATTTGTTATACTGATTGTATTGGGAAGGGTGATTATATGGTGATGGGTTGTATATATGACTAAGAGATACTTGTATAGTACAAGAGGGTTTTTTCATTTTTCTTTTTTTCTCTCTTTTTTTGTATGGCTTTGTAAATATTTGATTAGTGGATAAATGTAAATAATTTGATGTACATATCGCTGCTGGTGTACATATGATGTACATATAGCTGCTAAATTTGTATAAGATCATTATAGGCAGTTGAATAACGGGTGGGAATTAATAAGCTTTGGCTTCTTCCTGCTCCTTTTCGGACACATACGATTTCATTTATTTATAGATATTGTTTATGACACTTAATAAATATTGTTTTGTGGAGACTTCCGGTGGCGCCATGGAGCAGTAAGAAGCGCTCCTTTTAGCTCCGCTCCGAAAAATGCGTTAAAACGCATTGAAACAC
Organism: Amblyraja radiata; assembly: GCF_010909765.2. NCBI lineage: Eukaryota > Metazoa > Chordata > Chondrichthyes > Rajiformes > Rajidae > Amblyraja > Amblyraja radiata. The sequence goes on along the minus strand of NC_045958.1, from coordinate 111,388,741 downwards.
CTGGAAAGAAAAACAGACCGAATGAAAAATACTTACCGGCATCTGGCACGTTTTCTTGTGATATACCAGCAGGGTTTTGCAATTGGGATCACCCACCCAACATCCAGAAGGTTGATTTATTGTGTTGCCCCATCTGAAACAAGGGAATCCATGTAAGCCATAATTCAAGACGACCCTCTGAAGAAAACTGGAGGAATTACATTTTGTAGCTGGAATATTAGGGGCGTTAATGAGCCAATTAAAAGGGGTAAGGTTCTTGCCCAATTAAAATCGATTAATGCCGATATAATATTTTTACAGGAGACGCACCTCAAAGATCGAGCTCAGACCAGGCTGAAGGCTAACTGGATTGGTCAAATATATCACTCCTCTTTTCTCTCCAAAACCAGAGGTACTGCAATTATAATCCGTAAAGGTATACCATTTAAACGTAAAACCACCATAGCAGATAAAGAGGGTAGGTACGCCATAGTATCTGGGGAGATATATTCTAACCCACTTACTATGGTGAATATCTATGCTCCCAATTTTGATAATCCACAATTTTTTAACAGCATTTTTAATATAATCTCAGATTCCACCCAGCAAAATCTGATAATCGGGGGAGATTTCAACTGTGTTTTGGATCAATATTTGGATAAATCCTCGCAACAAAAGAGATCTGGACGACAGATGGCACAATGGGCTAAGTGTTCGGCTGACAACCGGAAGGTAGCCGGTTCGAATCCCGCTTGGAGTGCATACTGTCGTTGTGTCCTTGGGCAAGACACTTCACCCACCTTTGCCTGTGTGTGAATGTGTGTGAATGTGTGTGAGTGATTGGTGGTGGTCGGAGGGGCCGTAGGCGCAGATTGGCAGCCACGCTTCCATCAGTCTGCCCCAGGGCAGCTGTGGCTACAGAAGTAGCTTACCACCACCGAGTGTGACTGAGGAGTGAATGAATAATGCGATGTAAAGCGCCTTGAGTATTAGAAAGGCGCTATATAAATCCCATCCATTATTATTATTATATAACACAAAATCAAAATCCAGCGAAATCCTAAATACGTATATAAAAAATACATAACAGACGTGTGGAGGATTGCAAATCCATCCGGAAGAGAATATTCCTTTTATTCATCCGTACATAAAACTTATACACGTATTGACTATTTTCTGGTGGACACAAAATTAATACCTTTTACAACTGATCCCAATCAAATGAAGTTGCAACCTTGGGATATGTGTAGGAAGCATAATATGCACAGTGATTCTTCTATTTCATAAGTATGAGTCATGCATCTGGTTAGAAAGCATGTAATGTTATACCTATATAACATTAGATTATAGATTTAACTCTTAGGGCTAAGGGAATCAAGGGATATAGGGAGAAAGTAGGAACGGGTACTGATTTTGGATGATCAGCAAGTGGTGGCGGCAGGTTCGTTGGTATCATTTAAAAATAAATTGGATAGGCATATGGATGAGAAGGGAATGGAGGGTTATGGTATGAGTGCAGGCAGGTGGGACTAAGGGAAAAAAGTTGTTCAGCACGGACTTGTAGGGCCGAGATGGCCTGTTTCCGTGCTGTAATTGTTATATGGTTATATGGTTATCACATTGAATGGCGGTGCTGACTCAAAGGGCCGAATGGCCTACTTCTGCAGTTATTTTCCATGTTTCTATATTTATTAAAATTGAGATAAAGTATAAACCCCCTATCATAATCATCTGTAGAGGGAAATTTAGTTTAGTTTAGAGATACAGCGCGGAAACAGGCCCTTCGGCCCTTAGGCGGTGCTGGCCAGCGATCCCCGCACACTAACACTATCCTACACACACTAGGGACAATTTACAATCTTTTATGAAGTCCATTAACTTACAAGCCTGTACGTCTTTGGAATGTGGGAGGAAACCGGAGCACCCGGAGAAAACCCACGCAGGTCACTGGGAGAACGTACAAACTCCGTACAGACGGCATCCCGTAGTCAGGATCGAACCCGGGTCTCTGGCGCTGTAAGGCGGCAACTCTACTGCAGTGCCACCCTTATTGGGATTAGTTTAAACTTGGATCTAGACAAAGAGAGAAATTAATACACATTGAAACTCATACCTTATTCCTCCATTCGCTTCAAAAAAGACACAGCAAAATAAAAATGACATCTTGGTTTTTAGCTGCAGAAACAACCAGACTGATCAGCTGTTAATTGTAAATTTATCTCAAGGGACATTCTTCAAGTGGACGCTAATGCTCCACCCTGACCCACAACCTGTGGTTAGAAAAATGAGTAGATTGGCATTCAATCATTTATACCATGGCGACAAGTTGATAATTGGCACAGATCTGCAGGACTTGACTCCAAGACTCTACGGACCATAGTCAGGGTTTAGTTTAGTTTAGCGATACAAGGCGGGTAAAGCTCTTTCGCCCCACCGAGTCAGCGCCGGCCAGTGATCCCCGCACATTAACACTATCCGACCCACACTGGGGCAATTTACTAAAATCACCAAGCTAATTAACTTACAAACCTGTACGTCTTTGGAGTGTGGGAGGAGACCGGAGATCCTGGAGAAGACCCACGCAGGTCACGGGGGGAACCGTACAAACTCCGTACAGACAGCATCCATAGTCAGGATCGAACCTGTGTGTCTGGTTCTGTAAGCCAGCAACTCTACCGCTGCGCCACCGGGCAGCCCCTACACTGTTATACCATTCATAGTTCTCTAATCTAACGACACATTTCATTCAACATAAAGCTTGAAATCTGGCTGCCAACAAATTGACATTGTTTCCACTTTAGGATAGATCATTTTTTTGTAGAGTTAAGGGCCTGTCCCACTTTCCCGAGTTCTCTGCCGAGTTGAAAGGACCTTAAAAAAAAAAAAATCACGATTTTTGTGATCTACGAACTCCCCCTCCCGACTATCTTTTTACTCGTGGACTTTTTGTCAGGCTGGACAGGTAAACGTCCCGACTTACCTGATGCCCCGAGTACCTATGGCTGGCATAACGAGCCGCTACGATATATCTACGGACTCCTACGGACTCGCTACGGACATTTTCCGAGTTTGAATCAAGGGGAAAACTCGGGGGAATTCGTGAGCAACTCGGGAAAGTGGGACAGGCCCTTTAATCACAAGTTGAAGGAGAAGTTCCTTACACGTTAGAAACTATCGCACCGACACCTCTCTGAATGAAATGATCGCATCCATGCTACTGATGGATGATTGAATACTTCCTTCAGATTTATGTAGGAAAGGAAAAGCTTCATTCCTCTCCATGGCAACTGTCTAATGTGGGATCACACACTATTTGCAAAACTTGTGCGATTACATTTAGATCCATCCTAAACTGAAGGTCAGAAAATCCATTCTAAAAAGCATTTACTCCCACTACTGTATTATTAAAATATTCCCTGCTCCTGCATCTGTTCATCTGCTACCTAAACCCTCCTTTATATCATAAGTTTGTAGGTTGTAGAGCAGAATCACTTTCAGTGGGTACGGTGGCGCAGCGGTAGAGTTGCTGCCTCACAGCGCCAGAGACCCGGGTTTAATCCTGACTACGGGTGCTGTCTGTTCAAGTTCAAGTGAGTTTATTGTCATGTGTCCCTGATCGGACAACAAAATTCTTGCTTTGCTTCAGCACAACAGAACATAGTAGGAATTGACTACAAAACACATGAATAAATAAACTGATAAAGTGCAAATAACAGATAATGGGTTATTAATGGTCAGAGTTTTGTCCGAGCCAAGTTTAATAGCCTGATGGCTGTGGGGAAGTAGCTATTCCTGAACCTGGTCATTGCAGTCTTCAGGCTCCTGTACCTTCTACCTGAAGGTAGCAGGGAGACGAGTGTGTGGCCAGGATGGTGTGGGTCTTTGATGATACTGCCAGCCTTTTTGAGGCAGCGACTGCGATAAATCCCCTCGATGGAAGGAAGGTCAGAGCCGATTTTGGACTGGGCAGTGTTTACTACTTTTTGTAGTCTCTTCCTCTCCAGGGCGCTCAAGTTGCCGAACCAAGCCACGATGCAACCGGTCAGCATGCTCTCTACTGTGCACCTGTAGAAGTTAGAGAGTGTCCTCCTTAACAAACCGTACGGAGTTTCCACGTTCTTCCCGTGTCCTGCGCGGGTTTTCCCCAGTAGCTCCAGTTTCCTCCCACACTCCAAAGACGTACGGGTTTGTAGGCTTGGTAAAATTGTAAATTGTCCCAAGTGCGTGTAGGAGTGTGCGGGAATTCTGGTCGGCATATCTGACTCAGAAGGGCAAAGGGCCTCCTTTTGCGCTAAACTAATCTGAAACCAAATGAAACTAAACTAAACTAAAATTAGACCATTCACCACCATTCAATCATGGCTGATCTATCTACCCCTCCTAACCCCATTCTCCTGCCTTCTCCCCATAACCCCCAACCCTACAATGTCTCCCGCAAGGGGACATTTAAAGATTCACTGCCTGTGTCCTCATTTGCACCAATTACCAATTGCCCCATCACTCATTGACCTGCATTGGTTCCCAATCCAGCCAAATCCTCAGTTTAAAATTCTCATCCTTGCCTTCAGAGTTTTCCATGTTTGTACTAATCTTCATAATCTTCAGCCGCTTATCACCTGCTACCCTCCAATTTTGCCCGCTGTGGATACCCAACTTCAATGGTTCCATATTTGTCAGCTATGCCTTTAAACTGTAGGTTTGCATTCTATTCAATAGGTGTGAACAAGCCTATAGAATCTTACACCCCTCCCGCCACTCCCCCCCCCCCCCCCTCCTTGTTACCTCCCTTCCTCCACCCTAGTCGTTTTACCAGTTCCACAGTTCTGCAGATTCCCTGAATCTGTCCAGATTGGCCTACCTGATCTCTAGATTGCCAAACACTTTATAACCCCCTCCCATTCCCACACTGACCTTTCTGTCCTGGGCCTCCTCCACTGTCAGAGTGAGGCCCAGCGCAAATTGGAGGAACAGCATCTCATATGGTTCGGTCAGAACAACGGAAAGGTGGACAAGCGAGGGCATTGAGAACCTACAATCCTGCTTTGACGGCACGGATTGGAATGTGTTCAGGGAAGCAACCACAAGCCTCGATGAGTATACGGACACCGTATCATCATATGTCAGCTTTTGTGAGGACAGTTGCATTCCAACTAAGACATGGTTCAACAACAACAAGCCCTGGTTCACTGCAGAACTCAGACAGCTCCAACGGTCTAAAGAGGAGGCCTACAGGAGCAGGGATGCAGACCTCTACAGGCAGGCCAAGTACAAGCTGAGAAGAGGAATCAGAGCTGCCAAGGAAAGGTACTCTGAGAAGTTGAGGAGCAAGTTCTGAGCTAGTGACTCTTCTTCAGTTTGGAAGGGCTTGCAAGAAATTACCAGCTACAAGAGGAAAGCCCCCCGCTCTTTGGACAATCGTCAGCTGACCAACGACCTGAGTGAGTTCTACTGCAGGTTTGAAAATCAGAAACGTAACCCTGGTACCCCCTCCCCCCCTCCCCAACCAACACAACCAGACCCCAGTCTGCAAAGAATGGACCCTGCACCCTCTCCTTCCCATTCACCACTTCACACCTACTTAAGGCAAGACTCCAGTATGAAAAAACTGGACCATTTCCCAACCCCAACCAACACTTCACACCCACTCACAGCCTGACCTCAGTCTGCAAAGACTGGGCCCTTCTACACCCACCTCTCTCCAATCACCACTTCACACCCAATTACCCACCCCCTCCGTGCTGCACAACATCACTTCTCCATCAACAACAATAAAGGAGGTGGAGAGGCTTTTCAGATGACAGAAAAGCTGGAAATCTCCAGGACCTGACAATGTTTCCCCCTCTACTCTCAAGATCTGTGCCAAATAACAGGCACCGGTCTATACAGACATTTTTAACCAGTCCCTGCAAACATGTACTGTCCCTGCCTGCTTCAGAGTCTCCACTATTGTCCCTGTACCCAAAAAGGCAAGGATTACATAGAAACATAGAAACATAGAAATTAGGTGCAGGAGTAGGTCATTCGGCCCTTCGAGCCTGCACCGCCATTCAATATGATCATGGCTGATCATCCAACTCAGTATCCTGTACCTGCCTTCTCTCCATACCCTCTGATCCCCTTAGCCACAAGGGCCACATCTAACTCCCTCTTAAATATAGCCAATGAACTGGCCTCGACTACCCTCTGTGGCAGAGAGTTCCAGAGATTCACCACTCTCTGTGTGAAAAAAGTTCTTCTCATCTCGGTTTTAAAGGATTTCCCCCTTATCCTTAAGCTGTGACCCCTTGTCCTGGACTTCCCCAATATCGGGAGCAATCTTCCTGCATCTAGCCTGTCCAACCCCTTAAGAATGTTATAAGTTTCTATAAGATCCCCTCTCAATCTCCTAAATTCTAGAGAGTATAAACCAAGTCTATCCAGTCTTTCTTCATAAGACAGTCCTGACATCCCAGGAATCAGTTTGGTGAACCTTCTCTGTACTCCCTCTATGGCAATAATGTCCTTCCTCAGATTTGGAGACCAAAACTGTACGCAATACTCCAGGTGTGGTCTCACCAAGACCCTGTACAACTGCAGTAGAACCTCCCTGCTCCTATACTCAAATCCTTTTGCTATGAAAGCTAACATACCATTCGCTTTCTTCACTGCCTGCTGCACCTGCATGCCTACTTTCAATGACTGGTGTACCATGACACCCAGGTCTCGCTGCATCTCCCCTTTTCCTAGTCGGCCACCATTTAGATAATAGTCTGCTTCCTGATTACTTGTCTTAATGACTACAGGTCTGTCGCATTGACCCCTGTAGTCATAAAGACCCCTGAAAGACTTGTGCTGGCCAAGCTGAAAAATATCACAAACCGCCTGCTGGACCCTCTGCAGTTTGCCTATCGGGCCAATAGACCTGTGGATGACGCAGTCAACCTGGGCCTGCACTTCATCCTCCAGCACCTAGACCACCAGGGGACCTGTGCGAGGATCCTGTTTTAGTGATTTTAGCTCTGCATTCAACACCATTGTGCCAGAGCTACTATACTCCAAACCTTCCGAGTTGACTGTGCCTGAACCCCTCTGTCGGTGAATCACCAGATTCCTGACAAACAGGAAGCAGCATGGGAGGCTGGGAGAGCACATCTCGGACCCACAGACCCTCAGCATAGGAGCACCGCAAGGCTGCGTACTCTCTCTTCTCCTCTACTCTCTCTACACCAACGACTGCACCTCCACAGACACCTCTGTCAAGCTTCTCAAGTTTGTGGATGGCACAACCCTGATTGGACTGATCCAGGATGGGGAGGAATCTGCCCACAGACAGGAAGTGTCACAGCTGGCGTCCTGGTGCCGTCGCAACAACCTAGAGCTCAATGCTCTTAAGACAGTGGAATTTATTGTAGACTTTAGGAGAGCTCCCCCTCCCCTCACCCCACTCACAATCAACAACACCACAGTCACATCTGTGGAGTCTTTTAAGTTCCTGGGAACCATCATCTCCAAGGACCTTAAATGGGGGGCTACCATCGACTCCACAGTCAAAAAGGCACAACAGAGGATGTACTTCCTACAGCAGCTGAGGAAGCACAATCTGCCACAGGCAATGATGGTCCAATTCTATACGGCCATCGTAGAGTCTGTCCTCACCTTCTCCATCATGGTCTGGTTTGGCTCAGCCACCAAGCACGACACCTGGAGGCTGCAGCGAATCGCCCGATCAGGTGAGAAGGTTATTGGCTGCAACCTTCCCTCCATTGACGAACTGTACACTGCAACGGCCAGGAAGCGAGCGGGCAAGATCATCTCTGACCCCTCTCACCCTGGCCACAAACTCTTGGAATCACTTCCCTGTGGAAGGCGACTCCGGATTGTCAAAGCTGCCACAGCCAGACATAAAAACAGTTTTTATCCACGAGTAGTTGCTCTACTCAACAGCAAAAAACCTATAACCTCCCTTTGATCTGGTATTTTGTTGATTCACATGCCAAGACAAGTCAAGTTTATTTGTCACATATACATACGAGATGTGCAGTGAAATGAAAGTGGCATGATCAATGGTGTTTTATCAAGAATGTCACCGCCATTCATTGTGATCATGGCTGATCGTCCCCTATCAATAACCCAGGCCTGCCTTCTCCCCATATCCCTTGACTCCACTAGCCCCTAGAGCTCTATCTAACTCTCTTAAATACATCCAGTGATTTGGCCTCCACTGCCCTCTGTGGCAGGGAATTCCATAAATTCACAACTCTCTGGGTGAAAACGTTTTTTCTCACCTCAGTCTTAAATGACCTCCCCTTTATTCTAAGACTATGGCCCCTGGTTCTGGACTAGCCCAACATTGGGAACATTTTTCCTGAATCAAGCTTGTCCAGTCCTTTTATAATTGTATATGTTTCAATAATAGTCCCCCCCATCCTTCTAAACTCCAGTGAATACAAGCCTACTGTGTTTACATATTCTTTTTTCTGTTGTGCTGCTGTAAGTAAGAATTTAATTGTTCTATCTGGGACATACGACAATAGTATTAGCACTCTTGACTCTTAGCGGCCGTGAGAGGTTAGTTATGTCTACAGTGTGAGAAGTCAAGCAAACCTGGGCACATATGGAGCAAGTTTTCGTCGTCACGCTGTCTCAGTGTGAGGCGAGCGTTCGGGAGAGTTAAAAAGGAAAGTCGCTCAGGAACCCTGCACATTCCTGCAACAGGGTCTCGATCACATCAGGTGGGTGAGGGCAAAGTGCCAGCATGTCCGGATGAGATCAGCCGTCTCTCCAACGCCTTCAGACCGAAGAGGACACACTTCTGCTGAAAACTTTTTTTTTAAAGTTAGCTTACTCGAGTTCATTGGAAAACCAGATCCGAAGAGATGAAGTGGAGTTTTGTGCTATTGTTTCTCCGGCTTCTCCTGGACGAGTCAGCTGGCAGTTCCTCAACGGACGCAGAACCAGAAAGTGAGTATGTGTGTGTTGTAAATCGACACTCGAGAATTTCAGAGTTGTAGAAACAAAGAACGGCAGATGCTGGTTTATTTAAACCAAAGACAGACACAAAGTGCTGCAGTAACTCAGCGGCTCAGGCAGCATGTCTGGAGAAAAAGAATAGATGACAATTCGGGTCGCGACCCTTCTTCAGACTTTGACTTTAATCCCAGTTATAAGTTATTTAGCATCATTTATTCAATTTTGTGCTCTGGGACGTTTCAATGCCTCGTGAAAGGCGTCGTGTAAATCTAAGTTGTTGCTGATGACTTTTTTTCACACTAGTTTTCATGAATACATGTATAAATGTAAAAAATAATTCACCTGGTTTATCAGGATTCAATTGCTTGCCCGTGGAAATAATGTGACTTTAATTAAAAACATACTTATATGGGCATTGTAGAAAGCGTCTACTCTAACTCCTAGGTATAGACATGTTTCCCAGAGTCTGGCTTCTGTGATGTGTTTTACTTAAACTAAAATGCTACAAACCATTGAAATTGCTTCGTTCTTTTCAAAATAATAAGAAAGTAAACTTTCCAACTCAGACGTTCCCGGGGGCACCTTCAGTCCTGAGTTCTGACCCGCAACAAACTCATTTAGTTATCAAACAAATAGACACAAGAATGGTCTCGACCCGAAACATCACCCATTCATTCCTTCACGCCAGAGATCCTGCCTGTCCTGCCGAGTTACTCCAACATTATTTTCTCATTTATCTTCGGTGTGAACCAGCATCTGCACTTCTTTCCTACACAAAAAGTAGACACACAAGGGGAGAGGGAATGGGAGACCTTTCGGGTCGAGATCCTTCTTCAGCCGAGTGCTGGAGTGACTCGGCGGGACTGGCAGCACCTCTGGAGGACATGGACAGGCGAAGAAGCCGGTCGCGGCCCTTCTTCAGCAGAACTCTCACCTATCCATAATCTCCAGAGATGCTGCATGTCCTGGGACACACGTGTAAAGCAGCAACTACAGGTTAACAGTCAAAAGAGTATTTTATCCTCAAATGTCCCGAAACGGAACAATGCCATTCTCATTTGCAAAAATATGTAGACATAGAACTCTGTAAAACCAGTAATAAATAACAACAACGTTCAGTGTGGGGGTGTGTGGGTGTGTGTGTGTGTGTGTGTGTGTGTGTGTGTGTGTGTGTGTGCGTGTGTGCGTGCGTGTGTGTGTGTGTGTGTGTGTGTGTGTGTGTGTGTGTAAGAAGGAACTGCAGATGCTGGTTTACACCCAAGACCGACTCAAAAGGCTGGCGTTTACTCAGCGGGTCAGGCAGCATCTCTGGAGTGAAGAAATAAGTGATGATTCGAGTCCAGCAAGACCCTTTATCATTATAAACAGACAGATAAACAGACAATAATAGTTCCTTGGTTCTTTATTTCTCCTCTGGTAAGGTGTACCTTTGTTCTGCTTGAAGCCGTGTGCATCTGATATTTCTCTCACGAGAAAACCATCTGTTTAATGTTAAAGTGTTGTGTTTTAGTTTTGATTGTTTAGAGATACTCCACCTGAACAGTCTTTGTCTCTCTTAACATATTTTTCTTGAGAATGTCCAATCGAATCTATGTTATATGAATGAGCTGGTTAATAGTATGATTTAAAAAAACAGTTCGTCTGCCGTCGGAATTAAAAATGCAACAATGTGGTTTTGCTTGGAGATCTCAGCGATGCGCTGAGATCTCCAAGCAAAACCACATTGTTGCATTTTTAATTCCGAACTGTTTTTTTTTTAGATTAAAGTCCGGGTTGCGTTGGAACTCAGCGCCAGAGAGCAAGTTAGCAGCTGTTTTGCTTCATCCGTCTCTGCTAACCGGCTACCCAGTGAAATCACCTTCAAGTATTTCAGTTTCATGCAACCAAACACTTGGTGGCTAAGGAAACAATCAGCCAGATTGTAGTGTTATTAAAATAGCGGAAACAGCAAACAGTAGTTGTTCTTGCCATAATAACGTGTTTCATTGCGCGGAGGCGCAGCGGTAGAGTTGCTGCCTCAAAGCGCCAGAGACCCGGGGTTCCACCCTGACTGACCTCGGGTGCTATCTGTGAGGAGTTTGCACGTTCTCCAAGTGACCTCGTGGGTTTCCTCCGGGTGCTCAGGGTTCCTCCCACATCCCCAAGGTGTGCAGGGGTTTCGTAAGTTAATTGGCACTCTGTAAAATGCCCCTGGTGTGTAGGGAGTGGATGGAACTCATGTGAATGGGTGATCGTTGGACGGCATGAACTCGGTGAGATGACGGGCCTGTTTCCAGCTTGCATCTCTGAACTGAACTGAACTGAACTATGTTCCTGGCAACTCTATGATCTTTCCAATGATGTGAGTTATGGAATGATGGAACGATGAAAGGCCTGGATAGAGTGGACGTGGACAGAATGTTTCCACTAGTGGGAGAGTCTAGGACCAGTGGGAGAGTCTAGGACCAGAGGGCAAACCCCCAGAATAAAAGGAGGTACCTTTAGAATGAAAATGAGGAGGATTTTTTTTTAGTCAGAAGGTAGTGAATCTGTGGAATTCATTGCCGCAGACGGAGGCGGAGGCCAAGTCTTTCCTAATCTGAGGAAAGACATTCTTGCCATAGAGGGAGTACAGAGAAGGTTGACCAGACTGATTCCTGGCATGGCAGGACTTTCATATGAAGAAAGACTGGATAGACTCGGCTTGTACTCGCTAGAATTTAGAAGAGTGAGGGGGGATCTTATAGAAACGTACAAAATTATTAAGGGGTTGGACAGGCTAGATGCAGGAAGATTGTTCCCGATGTTGGGGAAGTCCAGAACAAGGGGTCACAGTTTAAGGATAAGGGGGATGTCTTTTAAGACCGAGATGAGAAAATCATTTTTTACACAGAGAGTGGTGAATCTGTGGAATTCTCTGCCATAGAAGGTAGTTGAGGCCAGTTCATTGGCTATATTTAAGAGGGAGTTAGATTTGGCCCTTGTGGCCAAAGGGATCAGGTGGTATGGAGAGAAGGCTACTGCTCACAGGATACTGAGTTGGATGATCAGCCATGATCATATTGAATGGCGGTGCAGGTTCGAGGGGCCGAATGGCCTACTCCTGCACCTATTTTCTATGTTTCTATCTATGTTTCTAAGTCAATGGGATTTAGGTTCTTGATTGGTACAAGTGTCAAAGGTTGTGGGGAGAAGCGATGCGCTGAGATCTCCAAGCAAAACCACATTGTTGCATTTTTAATTCCGAACTGTTTTTTTTAGATTAAAGTCCGGGTTGCGTTGGAACTCAGCGCCAGAGAGCAAGTTACCAGCTGTTTTGCTTCATCCATCTCTGCTAACCGGCTACCCAGTGAAATCACCTTCAAGTATTTCAGTTTCATGCAACCAAACACTTGGTGGATAAGGAAACAATCAGCCAGATTGTAGTGTTATTAAAATAGCGCAAACAGTAGTTGTTCTTGCCATAATAACGTGTTTCATTGCGCGGAGGCGCAGCGGTAGAGTTGCTGCCTCAAAGCGCCAGAGACCCGGGTTCCATCCTGACTGACCTCGGGTGCTATCTGTGAGGAGTTTGCACGTTCTCCAAGTGACCTCGTGGGCTTCCTCCGGGTGCTCAGGGTTCCTCCCACATCCCCAAGGTGTGCAGGGGTTTCGTAAGTTAATTGGCACTCTGTAAAATGCCCCTGGTGTGTAGGGAGTGGATGGAACTCATGTGAATGGGTGATCGTTGGACGGCATGAACTCGGTGAGATGACGGGCCTGTTTCCAGCTTGCATCTCTGAACTGAACTGAACTATGTTCCTGGCAACTCTATGATCTTTCCAATGATGTGAGTTATGGAATGATGGAACGATGAAAGGCCTGGATAGAGTGGACGTGGACAGAATGTTTCCACTAGTGGGAGAGTCTAGGACCAGTGGGAGAGTCTAGGACCAGAGGGCAAACCCCCAGAATAAAAGGAGGTACCTTTAGAATGAAAATGAGGAGGATTTTTTTTTAGTCAGAAGGTAGTGAATCTGTGGAATTCATTGCCGCAGACGGAGGCGGAGGCCAAGTCTTTCCTAATCTGAGGAAAGACATTCTTGCCATAGAGGGAGTACAGAGAAGGTTGACCAGACTGATTCCTGGCATGGCAGGACTTTCATATGAAGAAAGACTGGATAGACTCGGCTTGTACTCGCTAGAATTTAGAAGAGTGAGGGGGGATCTTATAGAAACGTACAAAATTATTAAGGGGTTGGACAGGCTAGATGCAGGAAGATTGTTCCCGATGTTGGGGAAGTCCAGAACAAGGGGTCACAGTTTAAGGATAAGGGGGATGTCTTTTAAGACCGAGATGAGAAAATCATTTTTTACACAGAGAGTGGTGAATCTGTGGAATTCTCTGCCATAGAAGGTAGTTGAGGCCAGTTCATTGGCTATATTTAAGAGGGAGTTAGATTTGGCCCTTGTGGCCAAAGGGATCAGGTGGTATGGAGAGAAGGCTACTGCTCACAGGATACTGAGTTGGATGATCAGCCATGATCATATTGAATGGCGGTGCAGGTTCGAGGGGCCGAATGGCCTACTCCTGCACCTATTTTCTATGTTTCTATCTATGTTTCTAAGTCAATGGGATTTAGGTTCTTGATTGGTACAAGTGTCAAAGGTTGTGGGGAGAAGCGATGCGCTGAGATCTCCAAGCAAAACCACATTGTTGCATTTTTAATTCCGAACTGTTTTTTTTAGATTAAAGTCCGGGTTGCGTTGGAACTCAGCGCCAGAGAGCAAGTTACCAGCTGTTTTGCTTCATCCATCTCTGCTAACCGGCTACCCAGTGAAATCACCTTCAAGTATTTCAGTTTCATGCAACCAAACACTTGGTGGATAAGGAAACAATCAGCCAGATTGTAGTGTTATTAAAATAGCGCAAACAGTAGTTGTTCTTGCCATAATAACGTGTTTCATTGCGCGGAGGCGCAGCGGTAGAGTTGCTGCCTCAAAGCGCCAGAGACCCGGGTTCCATCCTGACTGACCTCGGGTGCTATCTGTGAGGAGTTTGCACGTTCTCCAAGTGACCTCGTGGGCTTCCTCCGGGTGCTCAGGGTTCCTCCCACATCCCCAAGGTGTGCAGGGGTTTCGTAAGTTAATTGGCACTCTGTAAAATGCCCCTGGTGTGTAGGGAGTGGATGGAACTCATGTGAATGGGTGATCGTTGGACGGCATGAACTCGGTGAGATGACGGGCCTGTTTCCAGCTTGCATCTCTGAACTGAACTGAACTGAACTATGTTCCTGGCAACTCTATGATCTTTCCAATGATGTGAGTTATGGAATGATGGAACGATGAAAGGCCTGGATAGAGTGGACGTGGACAGAATGTTTCCACTAGTGGGAGAGTCTAGGACCAGTGGGAGAGTCTAGGACCAGAGGGCAAACCCCCAGAATAAAAGGAGGTACCTTTAGAATGAAAATGAGGAGGATTTTTTTTTAGTCAGAAGGTAGTGAATCTGTGGAATTCATTGCCGCAGACGGAGTTGGAGGCCAAGTCTTTCCTAATCTGAGGAAAGACATTCTTGCCATAGAGGGAGTACAGAGAAGGTTCACCAGACTGATTCCTGGCATGGCAGGACTTTCATATGAAGAAAGACTGGATAGACTCGGCTTGTACTCGCTAGAATTTAGAAGAGTGAGGGGGGATCTTATAGAAACGTACAAAATTCTTAAGGGGTTGGACAGGCTAGATGCAGGAAGATTGTTCCCGATGTTGGGGAAGTCCAGAACAAGGGGTCACAGTTTAAGGATAAGGGGGATGTCTTTTAGGACCGAGATGAGAAAATCATTTTTTACACAGAGAGTGGTGAATCTGTGGAATTCTCTGCCATAGAAGGTAGTTGAGGCCAGTTCATTGGCTATATTTAAGAGGGAGTTAGATTTGGCCCTTGTGGCCAAAGGGATCAGGGGGTATGGAGAGAAGGCTACTGCTCACAGGATACTGAGTTGGATGATCAGCCATGATCATATTGAATGGCGGTGCAGGCACAAAGGTCCGAATGGCCTACTCCTGCACCTATTTTCTATGTTTCTATCTATGTTTCTAAGTCAATGGGATTTAGGTTCTTGATTGGTACAAGTGTCAAAGGTTGTGGGGAGAAGCAGGAGAATGGGGTTGAGAGGGAAAATACATCACAGTCATACAGGTCAGAAACAGGCTCTTTGTCCCAACTTGTCCACGCCACCAATCAGCCAAGATTGAATAGCAGAGAAGACTCAATGTCAAATGGTCTAATTCTGCTTCTATGTCTTATGGCCTTATGGAATGGGGAAAAGTTGGAAAGAGACTGAATTATTTTGGAAAGTCTGTATTATTTCCGAAGGGAATCCAAGTAGACTGAATCCTCTGTTGTGATATTAATTAGAGCTATTATGATCAAAACTCAGGAGACTGACTACCTGTAATGGGTATCACTCACTCCTGGTAGAGAGAAGGGACATCTGATCTCGGGTAGGCTTTTCTTCAGTAGTCTCTTGCCCAGAGTAGGTGAATCGAGGACTAGAGGACATGGGTTTATTAAGGTGAAGGGGAAAAAATTTAATAGGAACCTGAGGGGTAACTTTTTCACACAAAGTGTGGTGGGTGTATGGAACGGGCTGCCAGAGGAGGTAATTGAGGCAGGGACAGTCCCAACGTTTAAGAAACATTTAAACAGGTACATGGGTAGGACCAGGTTTGGAGGGATATGGACCAAACGCAGGCAGGTGGGACTAGTGTAGATGGGACATGTTCGCCAGTGTGGGCAAGTTGGTCTGAAGGGTCTATCACTCTATGAGTAACAGTCTGAAGAAGGGTCTCGACCCGAAACGTCGCCTATTCCTTTGCTCCATCGATGCTGCCTCACCCAATGAGTTTCTCCTGCATTTGTGTCTACCTATGACTGTGAGCAGTCTGTTTTTGGGGAAATTACTAAAGTAGTACAGCGTTGTTCAAATGGGACATGTTTTAGGTGGCTGGGAAGTTGGAATAACATGCTGACTGAATCTTCAGGAGTGTAGGAATTGAACTCGAAGGAGTAAGAAATCTTGATGAAGTGAAAACCATAAAATCTCTCATTTAAAAGGACGGAGTGAATTTTACAACACTTATTCCCCCTGTGGTGTCCAATTTCACTGACTAAGGAGAATGTCCACGATGCACAGATGTACACATATGGAATGCATAAGGCGTTCGTCTCAGCTCCACTCAACAGGAAATTAAGGACTAATCTGGTTAATTTCCAAATAGGTATCAGTAGGCAGAGCGAATTCCCAGTCAGTATTAGATCATAATCATAAGACATAGAAGCGGAGTTAAGTCATTCGGCCCATCAGGTCTGCTCTGCCATTTGATCATGCCATGTCTATTTTCCCCTTTTAATCCCATTCTCCTGCCTTCTCCCCTAATCTCTGACACCCTTACTAATCAAGAACGTATCAATCTCCACTTTAAAAATATCCATTGACTTGGCCCCCACAACCATCTGCGTTGATGAATTCCACAGATTCACCACCCTAAACAAACTCCTTATCTCCATTCTAAAGGTACGTCCTTTTATTCTGAGGCTGTGCCCTCTGGTCCTAGACTCTCCCACTAGTGGAAACATTCTCTCCACATCCACTCTATCCAGGCCTCTCGCAATTCGGTAAGTTTCTATGAGGCTCCCCCCCCCCCCCCACTCAGTGAGTGCAGGCTCAGCTCCATCAAACGCTCATCATATGTTAACCCAATCGTTCCTGTAGATGGTTTGCTGTGACTCTGACTGAATAATGGTTGGATCACCCCCCGACCCCCCTCCACCAGTTCCCCATTTGTTCGTCCAATAATAATGCAACTGTATTAGATTCAACCCATCTAACCACACACACAATGTGCTTCAAAGAGATAGCCTCTCCCTTCAACACGGTTGCCTCATCTTCATGACAGCAGTTCTGCTCATCCCAACTATTAATGTCACTGCTCACCGGCATTTCAGCAGAAGCAGCAGCAAGCATCCCAATTGACAAATCTCTGTAGATAGACACAAAATGCTGGAGTAACTCAACGGGTCAGACAGTATGACAGAGACCCTTCTTCGGACTTCAGACTCTCGACCCGAAACGTCACCCATTCCTTCTCTCCAGAGATGCTGCCTGACCCGCTGAGTTACTCCAGCATTTTGTGTCTATCTTCGGTGTAAGCCAGCAACTGCAGTTCCATCTTACACATAAAGCCACGTTATCCTGGCCAAGCTAAGTTGTTGGTGCCTTCTTTACCACTTAAAATTAACTGCTTAATTTATAACAAACTTTATACGTTTAAAAAAGAACTGCAGATGCTGGTAAAAATCGAAGGTAGACACAAAATGCTGGAGAAACTCATCAGGTGAGTTTGGGGTACTGATTGGGGATGATCAGCCATGATCACATTGAATGGCGGTACTGGCTCGAAGGGCCGAATGTCCTCCTCCTGCACCTATTGTCTATTGAGGCAGAAGGAACTGACGACGTTTCAGGTCGAGACCCTTCTTAATATATAGGAAGGAACCGCGGATGCTTGGGTCTATGATGAATTTATATTGAATTCTTAATCTTGTCCATAATTGCTCTATTGCATAAATATGCCCTTTCTCAGCTAACTTTGCTGGACACATCTTGTTGCGGGGGGAGTGGGGGGGGGGGGGGGGGGGGGGGGGGTTGTTGGTGCCTTCACTAAAAAGGTTAGCAGGTGGATTCAAATCAGTCAGGCAAGCGAGTGAGACCCAAATGAATCCACTAGATGTAAAAGTTGATGCAGATGTGGAGGTTGGAGCAAACAGGCCCAGTGGGCAAAACAGGATATGTTGAAGAGACAAGGAACTGCTGCTGCTGCTGCTGCTGGAACCTTGAGCATTACACAAAGTGCTGGAGGAACTCAGCGGGTCAGGCAGCATCTGCGGAAGGAACTGGCAGGAGACATTTCGGGTCAGGACTCTTCTTCGGGAAATGTGGAAGGTCCGATAGGCTAAGCCATACTTTCTTCTGCAGATACAACTCAGAAACAGGCCCTTGAGTCCACTGAGTCCGCGCCGACCAGCGATCCCCGCACACTAACACTATCCTACACACACTAGGGACAATTTACAATTTCAACCAAGCCGATTAACCTACAATCCTGTACGTCTTTGGAGCATGGGAGAAAACCGAAGCACCCGAAGAAAACTCACGCAGGTCACGGGGAGAACGTGCAAACTCCGTACAGACAGCACCCGTGGTCAGGATCAAACCTCAGATTCCTATTAAATCTTTCCCCCCTCACCTTAAACCTATGTCCTCTGGTGTAGTTTAGTTTAGTTTAGAGATACAGCACGGAAACAGGCCATTCGGCACCGACCAGCGATCCCCGCACACTAACACTATCCTACACCCACTAGGGACAATTTTTACATTTACCAATTAACATACAAACCTACTGGTTCTCGATTCCACTGCTCTGGGCAGGAGACTGTGCGTCTACCTGATCTCACACACAGTGTATGTGATGGAGTGGGAGAGGGATTGGGGGCGAAACTGAGAAAGAGATATTTTTGCTATTCACAAGAAGAGCTATTGACGTTCAATCTTATTAATTTTTCTTTTCTTTTTGAATTTCTCTTGCAGTTCTTGACCTCCTCTCCCTCTCGGAGCACAGAAGTTATGTGGACCTACTCCAACAAGCGCTCACCGATACTCCAGCAGTCAATGATATTTATATCGTGTCAACGTTAAAAGTACGACCAAAAACCCTCGCCGTCGTTTTCGGACTTTATTCCACACGGAGCAGCGTTAGATACTTTGAATTTTCAGTTTTGGGTCGGCTGAATAAAGGTAAAAAAAACATATTCTGCCGTATAAAACCAAAAAGTGTTTCTGTAGGATATGGCCATTGTAGATAAACTGGTGAGTATTGGTGATCACTGATTACCCTTGAAAGGGTGGCATTCATCTTCATCTTGCATCAATTTTGGGACGACAGATGGCACAATGGGCTAAGTGTTCGGCTGGCAACCGGAAGGTAGCCGGTTCGAATCCCGCTTGGAGTGCATACTGTCGTTGTGTCCTTGGGCAAGACACTTCACCCACATTTGCCTGTGTGTGAATGTGTGTGAGTGATTGGTGGTGGTCGGAGGGGCCGTAGGCGCAGATTGGCAGCCACGCTTCCGTCAGTCTGCCCCAGGGCAGCTGTGGCTACAGAAGTAGCTTACCACCACCGAGTGTGACTGAGGAGTGAATGAATAATGCGATGTAAAGCGCCTTGAGTATTAGAAAGGCGCTATATAAATCCCATCCATTATTATTATTATTATCAATTTGGTGGCCACTGGGCCAGTGAAGGTGCACTCATTCCACTCTGACGGACAGCAATGAGTAATATGTATTTATCTCTCATTCATACTCTCGTCCAGTTACAAGTTTAAATTATTGTCACATGTACCGAGGTACAGTTTTGTCAGTCAGTGGAAAGACAAAACATGATTACAATCGAGCTATTCACAGCGTACGGATACATGACGAGGGAATAATATTCACACCCTCACACAAACTCTCTCTCAGTCACACTTGTTCACACTCACATTCACATTCTCTCTCATTCACCCTCACCAACTCTAATTCACACACACACTCTCTCATTCACTCTCTCTCTCACGCTCTCTCACTCATTCACACTCTCACTCCTCTCTCTCAATCTCTTTCTCACTCTGTCTCATGCTCACACTTGCTCATTCATGTGCTCTCTCTCTCTCTCTCTCTCTCTCTCTCTCTCTCTCTCTCTCTCTCTCTCTCTCTCTCTCCTCTCTCTCTCTCTCTCTCTCTCTCTCATCTCTCTCTCTCCTCTTCTCTCGTCTCTCATCTCGCTCTCTCGTCGCTATCTCTCTCTCTCTCTCTCTCTCTCTCTCTCTCTCTCTCTCTCTCTCTCTCTCTCTCTCTCTCTCTCTCTCTCTCTCTCTCTCTCTAGTATACAAGTATACAGTGCGTGGATAGATATGTCCCTGTACATAAACTCGCAATAGACCTATAGCCCTTTATTGATTGCTACATGTTCTTGCAGCTGTAAGCAGTACAACAGAATAGCAAGTTTAGCAATTCAATATTAATTTCTTAGTGTCAGTTAATGTCAATTAGTGTGTGCGTGCATATGTGCATATTGGTCATTCACCGTCTCTCAGGTTATGGCATGCTGTTACGTATTGTGCACCAAGATGTGCCGTATTTCCTTCACCAAGGATTATTCTTAGTTTCGATGTATCATCTAGTTCTTTAAAATCAGGGGTTGCCAGACTGAGTTTGTCAAAGTATGTTTTCCTTGTTTTGTCAATTTTTTTGCATTTTAGGAAGAAGTGCATCTCTCTCTCTCTCTCCCCCTCTCCCCTTCTCTCCCTCTCTCCCTCTCCCTTGAGGAAGGATGTGCTGGCTTTGAAAGGGGGGCCTGAATGATCCCGGGGATTGTTGGGTTAATGAATGACCAGTATTTGAAAACACCGGGTCTGTACTCGCTGGTGTTTAGAAGGATGAATGGTGATCTCATTGAAACCTATTGAATAATGAAAGGCCTGGATAGAATGAACGTGGAAAAGATATTTCTAATAATGGGAGAGCCTAGAACCAGAGGGCCCATCCTCAGAATAAAAGGACGTACCTTTAAACTAGAGATGAGGAGGAATTTCTTTAGCCAGAAGGTGATGAATCTGTGGAATTAATTGCTGCAGATGGCTGTGGGGCCCACATCATTGGGTGTTTTTAAGGCAGGGATTGTCTAGGTTCTTGGTTAGGAAGGGTGTTGAAGGTTACAGAGAGAAAGCAGGAGAATGGGGTAGAGAAGGAAAAATAGATCATCCATTAATGAAAGGCAGAATAGACTCGATGCGACTTGGAGTGAGGGAGTGCAGCTTAGGTTCACAAAGTTAATTCCCGGGATGGCGGGACTGTCATATGTTTAAAGAATGGAGCGACTGGGCTTGTATACACTTGAATTTAGAAGGGTGAGAGGAGATCTCATTGAAACGCATAAGATTATTAAGGGATTGGACAAGCTAGAGGCAGGAAACATTTTCCCGATGTTGCGGGAGTCCAGAACCAGGGGCCACAGATTAAGAATAAGGGGTAAGCCATTTAGAACGGAGACGAGGAAACACTTTTTCACACAGAGAGTGGTGAGGGCGGCGGAGGCAGGTTCTCTGGATGCTTTCAAGAGAGAGTTAGATAGAGCTCTTAAAGATAGCGGAGTCAAGGGATATGGGGAGAAGGCAGGAACAGGGTACTGATTGGGGATGATCAGCCATGATCACAGCGAATGGCGGTGCTGGCTTGAAGGACCGAATGGCCTACTCCTGCACCTATTGTCTATTGTCTGTTGTCTATTGATGGGCCGAATGACCTAATTCTGCACCTGTGTCTTGCGTGAACTCTCCCATACGTAAACAGTTCTGTACTCGGCCCCCGAGTGCGAACAAGGCAGTTTGTAATTTCCACAACACTGTACGATCAGTGAAGATTACATCGGAATCAAGCCGGCAATGGCGGCGGTGATTACCCAGAAGGCCGTGCCCGACAGAAAGTGCCCTGGATGCGGCTGAGACAGTTAATGCTCTCACTCACTGATTTCAGGATGGGGATGGGGATGGCGATTCCAACTTGCGTAATAACTGATGCCCGCAATGGTTCACGGAACATAACCCCTTATGCAAGTCGGGGGATGCCTGCATTAACACCTTTGGCTTGTAAGCTACAGTACCCAAGTGAGATGTGTTCTGTTTTTCTTCCAATTTACATTTGGTCTTTCTGCGGCAACGGAGAAGGCCAAGGGCAGACAGGATGGTGCGGGAGTGGGAAGGAGAGTTGAAATGATATGTATTTGGATATATAAGATGGTCAAGGCGGTGGCCATGGTCATTTGGGACTCGCCACTTTGTTCGTCTTAGTTTAGTATTAGAGATACAGCACGGAAACAGGCCCTTCGTCCCATCGAGTCCGCGCCGACCAGCTATCCCCGCACACTAACACCATCGCACACCCACTAGGGGCAACTCACACTCATTCCAAGCCAATTAACCAACTAACCTGTACATCTTTGGAGCGCGGGAGGAAACCGGAGCACCCGGAGAAAACCCACGCAAGTCACGGGCAGAACGTGCAAACTCCGTACAGACAGCACCCGTAGTCAGGATCGGACCCAGGTTGCTGGCGCTGTGAGGCATATTGTTGAAGCATGTGAAAATAATTGTACCTATTTTAATGAACTGTAGAACTTTTCTGAGTCTGAAGAAAGGTCTCGACCCGAAATATTTTCTGTCTATTTCCCTCCATTGCTGCCTAGTCCCTTGAGTTACTCCAGCGCACTTTGTTATTTTTCCTCAAGATTCCAGCATCTGCAGTTTCTTGTATCTCCAGCTTGTTTTTACCTTTGGGTTGAGGTTCTCTGCCAGCAGAGACGATGAGCTCTCACAGACTGCTCCCAATCCGGGCAGTATTTGTGAGTGGGGAGGATGTTAGGCAGAAACAAGGAACTGCAGGTGCTGGTTTCCTCCCCCAAAAAAATGACACAAAATGCCGGAGTAACTCAGTAGATCAGGCAGTATCTCTGGAGGATAGGCACAAAACGCTGGAGTAACTCAACGGGCCAGGCAGCATCTGTGGAGGAAAGAAATAGATTACATTTCAGGTCAAGGCCCTGCCTCAGACTGAGAGTCAGGGGGGATAGGAACTAGTGGTATGAAAAGGTTCAGAACAAATCAGAGCCGGCAGCGATGGCCAAGGAGCCCACAATGGTCCATTGTTGGCTGGGGGGGAGGGGGGGGGGGGGGGAGAGAGGGAATGCAAGTGTTACTTGAAATTAGATAAATTAATATTCATACCACCGGGTTGAATAAGGATCTGAAGAAGGGTCTCAACCCAAAACGTCACCCATTCCTTCTCTCCAGAGATGCTGCCTGTCCCGCTGAGTAACTCCAGCACTTTGTGTCTATCCACTGGGTTGTAAGGTGCCCAAGCGCAATGTGATGTGCTGTTCCTCCAAGTTGCGTCTCCGGAGAACATGGTTAGAATAGAATAGAATAGAATAGAATATTCCTTTAATAATCCTTTTCAGGAAATTATTTGCCACGACAGCTTCAAGACAAACATAACATAACACCACGCTTTCATACATAACAAGTTAAAATACGTTAAAATACAAGTTAAAATACAATTAATTTAAAAAAAGTGCAGTTATTTGTGCTCATTAAAAAGTCTTATTGCAGCTGGTAAACAGGACTTCCTGTATCTCTCCGTTTTGCACATTGGTGCAATCAGCCTCTTGCTGAAGATACTGCTCTTGATCACCTTCAGGGCATGGAGTGGGTGAGTGGGGTTTGTCATTATGGAACCAAGTTTATTTAAAGTTCTGGCCTCTGCCACCTGCTGGACCGTTCGTTGCTCAGCCCCGACCACTGAGCCGGCCTTCCTAATTAGTTTGTCCAATCTGTTTTTATCCGCTATACGGGCGCCATCTCCCCAACAGGCCACAGCAAAGAACAGAGCACTGGCCACCACTGAATGGTAGACACTGCACAGTAGGGGTTGGCAGATATTAAAAGACCTCAGCCTCCTTAAAAAATACAGTCGGCTTTGGCCCCTCCTGTACACCGCCTCCATATGACACTTCCAGTTCAGCTCACTGTCAAGCTGCACCCCAAGGTACCTGTGATTAGCAACCACCTCCACCTCAGTGCCCTTAATGTTGATCGGCGTTGCTTGAGTCCTCCTCCTCCCCCTCCTAAAGTCCACCACTATCTCCTTTGTTTTTTTGGTGTTGAGATGGAGATTATTGTGTGCGCTCCACTCCACAAAGTTACTTATAATGTCTCTGTATTCCTCCTCATTGCCCCCTTTAATGAGGCCGACAACAGCTGTATCATCCGAATACTTCTGCAAAAAGCAGTTGTTGGTGTTCCATTGGAGATCCGCTGTGTAGATGGTAAACAGGAACGGAGCCAGCACAGTTCCTTGTGGAGCCCCTGTGCTGCTCAAGATGGTGCCCGAGACACTGTTCTGTAGGCGCACGTACTGTGGTCTGAGGGAAAGGTAATCCAAACACCACAGTACCAGTGATGGATCCACTTTCATCTTCTCCATCTTCTCCCCTAGCAGTCGGGGCTGAATAGTGTTGAAGGCGCTTGAAAAGTCAAAAAAAGTAATCCTTACAGATGCATCAGCAGTGTCCAAATGTGTGTACACCCTCTGCAGCATGTAAATGAGGGCATCATCGACACTGATGTTAGGCTGATACGCAAACTGCAAAGGATCCATGTGATTTGACACACTAGTCCTGATGTAGGAAAGGACAAGTCTCTCAAATGTCTTCATTATATGTGAAGTGAGCGCTACTGGTCTGTAGTCATTGTAGAGAGTGGGATGGGTCTTCTTTGGGACAGGTACCAGGCAAGATGTTTTCCACAGCCTTGGAACCCTCTGTAGACGTAAGCTCAGGTTGAACAGGTGTGTTAAAATACCACACAGCTCTGAAGAGCAAGTCTTCAGTAGCCTTGGGCTGGTGTCATCAGGCCCCACTGCCTTCCCTGGCTTCAGTCTGTCCAGCATCACCTTGACCTGAGCAGTATAAAGAGTCATGTGTGGGGCTGCCGGTGGAGTGGGAGGTGGAAAGAGGGGACTCCGTACAGGTGACGTCTCAGGAGTGATGGAGAGAGGGATGGGAGGTGGAGAGGAAGCAGCAATGGTCAGCAGACCAGGTGGGGGAGGCTGGGGTGGTGTGGAGCCGTCGAATCTGTTGAAGAATCTATTCAGATCATCAGCCAGACCCTGTTCACCATCAGGCAGTGTACCACCGTTCTGCTTCATGCCCGTGATCTTTCGCATTCCAGCCCATACCTGCTTCACACCATCTTGCTGCAGCTGTCGTTCTAATTTGAACCTATAGGCTTCTTTCCCCTCCTTAATCCTCACCTTCAGTTCCTTTTGAAGTTCTTTGATTTTATTCCTGTCGCCCTCCCTGAAAGCCTTTTTCTTCTCATTTAGTAAGGCCTTCAGGCTGCTGGTAATCCAAGGTTTGTTATTGGGGTAGCAACGAATTACCCTGGGTGGCATGATGTCATCATAACAGAAATTGATGTAATGGGTAATGCATTCTGTTAGGCCGTCAATGTCTTCCCCATACTCCTCACAGAACGCATCCCAATCTGTTGTCTCAAAACAATACCTCAGGGCTTCATCTGCCTCAGGATACCAGTCTCTTGATGTTCTGATGGTGACAGGCAACCTCTTGGCAGCTGGTGTGTAGGAGGGAGAGAGATGTAACATGTAACATGGTTAGGCATCGTCTCGGGTTGGGACTCTTCTTCATTCTGAAGGAAAGTTCCCGACTCGAAAAATCACACATTCTTTTTCTCCAAAGATGCTGCCTGACCCGCTGAGTTACTCCAGCACTGTGCCACTGACGTTTGACAATAGACAATAGGTGCAGGAGTAGGCCATTCAGCCCTTCGAGCCAGCACCGCCATTCAATGTGATCATGGCTGATCATCCCCAATCAGTACCCCGTTCCTGCCTTCTCCCCATATCCCCTGACTCCGCTATTTTTAAGAGCCCCCATCTAGCTCTCCCTTGAAAGTTTCCAGAGAACCCGCCTCCACCGCCCTCTGAGGCAGAGAATTCCACAGACTCGCAAATCTCTGTGAGAAAACGTGTTTCCTCGTCTCCGTTCTAAATGGCAAGGGTTACTTGAAATTAGAGAAATTAATATTCATACCACTGGGTTGAATAAGGATCTGAAGAAGGGTCTCAACCCAAAACGTCACCCTTATTCTTAAACTGTGGCCCCTGGTTCTGGACTCCCCCAACATCAGGAACATGTTTCCTGCCTCTAGAGTGTCCAAACCCTTAACAATCTTACATGTTTCGAGAAGATTCCCTGTCATCCTTCTAAACTCCAGAGTGTACAAGCCCAGCCGCTCCATTCTCTCAGTATATGACAGTCCTGCCATCCCGGGAATTAACCTTGTGCACCTACAGCTGCACTCCCTCGTTTGGTAGCGTGAATGTGGATGGATAGCAACGGATCGCCGATCCTCTACTCCCCCACCTCCCACCAAGCATCTGAATACCCACCCCTGCAGTACAACACGGTGATATTAAGTGTACCTTTGGCAGGTGACCAAGAACTGGTGAAGCTCATCTCCCGGCTGAAACAAGTCAGTCCAAGAATAAGTTCAGTTCAGGCACAGATTTATCGTTCAACAGATCCTTATTCCCCCATCAGAAAAAATAACAAACTGCTCTGGAAATTCAATAGCCGAGGCAACATCTGTGGAGGGAAATGGACAGGCGGCATTTCAGGTCACGATCCTTCGCCGAACAATTTTGGTCGCCAAATTAAATGAAAGATGTCAACAAAATAGAGAGAGTACAGAGGAGATTTACTAGAATGTTGCCTGGGTTTCAGCAACTAAGTTACAGAGAAAGGTTGAACAAGTTCGGTCTTTATTCTTTGGAGCGCAGAAGGTTAAGGGGGGACTTGATAGAGGTCTTTAAAATGATGAGAGGGATAGACAGAGTTGACGTGGATAAGCTTTTCCCATTGAGAGTAGGGAAGATTCAAACAAGAGGACATGATTTGAGAATTAAGTGACAGAAGTTTATGGATAACATGAGGGGAACTTCTTTACTCATAGAGTGGTAGCTGTGTGGAATGAGCTTCCAGTGGAAGTGGTGGAGGTAGGTTCGATTTTATCATTTAAAAATAAATTGGATAGGTATATGGACCGGAAAGGAATGGAGGGTTATGGTCTGCAGGTAGATGGGACTAGGGGAGAATAAGTGTTCGGCGCGGACTAGAAGGGCCGAGATGGCCTGATTCCGTGCTGTAATTGTTATATGGTTATATGTAGAGAGAGGTTGAACAGGCGAGGACTTTATTCCTTGGAATGCAGGAGGATGAGGGGGTGATCTGATAGACGTGTACAAAATCATGAGAGGAATAGATCGGGTAAATGCATCGAGTCTCTTGCCCAGAGTAGGGGAATCGAGGACCAGTGAACATTCGTTTAAGATGAGGGGAAAAGATTTAATAGGAATAATAGCTTTTTCAACAAAGGGTGGTGGGTGTATGGAACGAGCTGCCAGAGGAGGTAGTTGAGGCAGGGACTATCGTAACATTTAAGAGACATTTGGATCGGTTCATGGATAGGACAGAGTTAGAGAGTGATACAGTGTGGAAACAGGACCATCGGCCCCAAGATCCGCGGACACCCCTTACACTCACATTATCCTACAAACATGACTATAAACTAATCCCAATTATTGGCCTTCTGGCACCCAACCATCTTAACTGTAGCATTTGTAGTTCCTTACAAGTCTTCTGTCGGTTTAGATCCTTGTGCCTACAGTGATTTTGAAGAGCTCTTCGTATTGAGTCCACATCACAAGATTAGTTGTGTAAGAAAGAACTGCAGATGCTGGTTGAAATCAAAGGTAGAAACAAAATGCTGGAGTAATTCAGCAAGTGATGCAGCATCTCAGCATTCCCTAATTCGAGGAAGGACATTCTTGCTATTGAGGGAGTGCAGCGTAGGTTTACAAGGTTAATTCCCGGGATGGCGGGACTGTCATATGCTGAGAGAATGGAGCAGCTGGGTCTTGTACACTCTGGAGTTTAGAAGGATGAGAGGGAATCTCATTGAAACATATAAGATTGTTAAGGCTTTGGACACGCTAGAGGCAGGAAACATGTTCCCGATGTTGGGGGAGTCCAGAACCAGGGGCCACAGTTTAAGAATAATGGGTAAGCCATTTAGAACGGAGACGAGGAAACAATTTTTCTCACAGAGAGTGGTGAGTATGTGGAATTGTCTGCCTTAGGTGGAGGCCAATTCTCTGGATGCTTTCAAGAGAGAGCTAGACAGGGCTCTTAAAAATAGCCCAGCCAGGGGATATGGGGAGAAGGCAGGAACGGGGTACTGATTGGGGATGATCAGCCATGATCACATTGAAAGGCGGTGCTGGCTCGAAGGGCCGAATGGCCTACTCCTGCACCTATTGCCTATTGTCTATTGTCTTTGGAGAGAAGGAATGGGTGACGTTCCCATTCCCAAATGTCACCATTCCTTCTCTCCAGAGACGCTGCCTCACCCGCTGAGTTACTCCAGAATGTTGCGTCTTCCAGTTGAGGGCATTCCAGCATGTGTTCCATTGCTTGTGGTTCAATACCACATTCGCAAGGTGACATCGTTGGAGTTATATCCCCACTTGTTTGGAGACACCGTGGCTCTGCCAAACCAGTTCTCAATCGATTGAGGCATTTCCATCTGGCCCAACTAGCGTCTGCACCAGGCAGGAGTTGCTCACTTGCCGTTAGTCCCATGGCGGTAGAGGCAGGTAGAGTGGATATTCTATCACCCCATATGGAGCCTCGTGCTTTACTTGTTGTAATGCCAGCCACAAGAGGAGTCACACAGTTATGAAGGGTTTGAAGAGTTCATCTTCCATTAGAGATTAGCTTAATTTTGTTTCCAGATACAGCAGGGAAACAGGCCCTTCGGCCCACCGAGCCCACACCAACCAGCGATCACCCTATCCTACACACGCTAGGGGCAATTTACAATTTTTACCGAAGCCAAATTAACCTACAAACCTGCACGTCTTTGGAGCGTGGGAGGGAACCGTAGCTCGCTGAGAAAACCAACACAGTCACAGGGAGGTAGACAAAAATGCTGGAGAAACTCAGCGGGTGCAGCAGCATCTATGGAGCGAAGGAAATAGGCAACGTTTCGGGCCGAAATCCTTCTTCAGACTGATGGGGGGGAGAGCGTTCAAACTCCATACAGACAGCACCCGTAGTTAGGATCGAACCCATGTCTCTGGCGCTATAAGGCAGCAACTCTACCGCTGCACCACCGATAGGTTTAGAGGGTTATGGGCAAGTTGGGCTGAAGGGCCAGTGTTTCCACACTGTCTGACTCTATGACTAGACCGATGAAGGTCTCTAGTCCCGTCTGGAAATATGGTCTCTCTATCTCCCTCCACAGACGCCGCCTGACCCATTGAGTTTAGCATCCAGCCATTCGTATTTTGCTCATGTTTCCTGCACCTGCAGTCTCTCGTGCCTAGATTAGTCCCATCTGCGCTGGGACGTGGAAATTCTGATCCAAGTAGCTTCAAGAAAATGATGCGAGAGAAGCAAACTGACTTTCACATATTTAGCACATCATCACATTACTCAAATACGTCTCAAAGTGCTTCACACAATATTTACTTTGTAGCTGCTATTACCGAGCCAAGGTAAATTTAGACGGGATTCATGCACATTGCTATAAATACAGTATTTCATCTTCATTCAGCATTCCTCCGAAGGGAATTGTAGGGTCTCGACAGCTAAACACATGCTACCAATGGTCGAACAATTAAGCTCAGGGAGACTCCGGAGACCAGGACTCCAGGCAGGAAGATATTTCAAAGGGTTTCGCAGCTGCCGCAGAATGCAGACAATATTCCCCAGTTGGAACCAGGGCCTGATTCCAAAACAAAATCCGACTGCCTCATACTGATGTGTTTAAGAAGGAACTGCAGATGCTGGAAAATCGAAGGTACACAAAAATGCTGGAGAAACTCAGTGGGTGCAGCAGCATCTATGGAGCAAAGGAAATAGGCAACGTTTCGGGCCGAAACGTTGCCTATTTCCTTCGCTCCATAGATGCTGCTGCACCCGCTGAGTTTCTCCAGCATTTTTGTGTACCTGCCTCAGACTGATTCTCCTTCATTTCGGAGTTATTTTCAGAAGTATAACTTCGGAGTCATTTTTTTTAACGAGATTTTATAAAAATGATCCCAGGAATGAGTAGGTTAACGTATGATGAGCGTTTGTCGGCACTGGGCCTGTACTCGCTGGTGTTTAGAAGAATGAGGGGGGACGGGCCCTCATTGAAACGTACAGAATAGTGAAAGGCCTGGATAGAGTGGATGTGGAGAGGACGTTTCCATTAGCGGGAGAGGACTAATGAGGACTAGAGGTCATAGCCTCAGAATTAAAGGACGTTCTTTTAGGAAGGAGATGAGGAGAAATCTCTTTAGTCAGAAGGTGGTGAATCTGTGGAATTCTTTGCCACGGAAGGCTGTGGAGGCCAAGTCAGTGGATATTTTTAAAGGCAGAGATAGATAGATTCTTGATTAGTATATACAGTGTTATTGACCGTTCCCCCAACCCAATTACAAAGCGCCCCATTACAATGTTTCTACAGAAGCTTCTGGAAAGAAGTCAGTTAATCAAGTAATGCAACATTCTCCCAGGGAGTATAAACAATTCAAACAAGGCTTCACACTTCAGCCAATCATCAAACAGTAACACAAACACCTTGCAACATTATTAACAGTATTTACAACCCTTCTGCAGCGGGCCAACCCTGATAATGCATCTGAAACACCTTTGAGCACTTCAGCAAAGTCCTCATACATTTTAACAATAGAGAGGTCATCTGGATCTTTCCCCATCCTGCATATTAATCTATGGTTCAGACTATCTGGCGCAAACCCACAACCTGTAGCTTTTCACAGACAGAGGCCAAGCAGGCCCTGCAAATGCAATGATCCTCCATTTTATAATAACTCTAATTTAGTTAATATTAACACCTTTAGGAAGGAGATGAGGAGGAATTTCTTTAGAGGGTGGTGAATCTATGGAATTCTTTGCCACAGAAGGCTGTGGAGGCCAAGTCAATTGATATTTTTTAAGGCAGAGATAGATAGATTATTGATAAGAACGGGTGTCAGGGGTTATGGGGAGAAGGCAGGAGCATAGAGTTAGGAGGGAGAGATAGATCAGCCATGATTGAATGGCGGAGTAGACTTGTTGGGCTAATTCTGCTATTATCAGTTATAACCATATGACCTTATGTAGGTTAATTGGCTTTGGTATGTTGGTTAATTTCCTTAGCCTGTAAGATAATACTAGTGTGAACAAGTTGGTCGGGCGGTCTGAAGTCTAAGTTTGAAGTCTAAAGGTGACCTGTCATAGAATAGTACAGCACAGGAACAGGCCCTTCGGCCCACAATGATGCCATGATAAATAATCTCCTCTGCCCTGCATGTGATCTATATCCCTCCATCTTCTGCGTATGCATGTCCCTTAATAAATGCTTCTTAGATGCCACTATTGTATCTATCTCCATCACAATCCCAGGCCGTGCGTTCTAAGCACGCTCCATCCTTTATGTAAAAAAATACATATCTCCTTTAGATTTTTCCAAGTCAAGGCGTCAAGTCTATTCGTCACATACACACACGAGATGTGCAGTGAAATGAAAAGTGGCAATGCTCGCGGACTTTGTGCAAAAATAACAAACAAACAAACTACAAACAGAATGGAACAGAATCACATATTCTTTTACATATTAAATATTGTGGGCGGAAGGAAAAAGGAGAATTAATAAAAACAGCAATTTAAAAAAAAAAAGCAGTAGAGTGGTACAGTGATGTTAGTCCCTGGTGAGATAGGAGTTTACAATTTAATTTTTCCCCTCCTACTTTAGAGCCGAGCCCTCTAGTGTTTGACATTTCCATCATTGGAAAAAGGTTCTGACTGTTTATCCTATCTATTGCCTCTCATAACGGTATACACTTCAAACTGGCCTCCCGCCAGTCCCCCGACGCTCCAGAGAGAACAATTCAAGTTTGTCCAACCTCCCCTTGTAGTTAATACCTCCTAATCCAGGCATCATTCCGCATGCCCCCAAAGCCTGCGCATCTTCCCTGCAATGAGGCAACCAGAACATAGACCATAGGACAGTACAGCACACACCCGGCTCAGTGGTCGGGGCTGAGCAACGAACGGTCCAGCAGGTGGCAGAGGCCAGAACTCTGAACAAACTGGGTTCAATAATGACCAACCCCACTCACCCACTCCATGCCCTGAAGGTGATCAAGAGCAGCATCTTCAGTCAGAGACTGATTGCACCAATGTGCAAAACTGAGAGACATAGGAAGTCCTGTTTACCAGCTGCTATAAGGTTATATAATGCGCATAAATAACTGCACTTTTTTTAATTAATTGTATTTTAACTTGTATTTTAACTTGTATTTTAACTTGTTAAGTATGGAAGCTATTTGAGGAAATGTGTGGTGTTATGTCTGTCTTGAAGCTGTCGTGGCACTGTAATTTCCTGTAAAGGATTATTAAAGGTATAATCAATCAATCAATCAATAATCAATCAATACCTGTGCCGAACATGATGCCAAGAGCAGAGCTCGCCTGCCTGCACGTAAATCATATCCCTCTAATTCATGCACGCAATACTCCAAATAGATTGAGGATTCACACAGAGAGTGGTGAGTATATTGAATGAGCTGCCAGAGGTGGTAGTTGAGGCAAGTACTATAATAGCATTTTTTTTTAATTAAAAAAAAAAAAAATTATAATTCATTATTTCGAACAGAATAACAAATAAAAAGCAAGTATGAAACAGCATATAAAAAATTCAAAAAAACAAAACAAGAATATTTATAAAGTATCATAAACATTATTTTTAAATAAATGAATCGTATGTGTCTGAAAAGGAGCAGGAAGAAGCCAAAGCTTATTAATTCCAACCCCTTATTCAACTGCTTATAATTGTCTTATACAAATTTAGCAGCTATAAACACCAAATTATTTACATTTATACACTAATCAAATATTTACAAAGCCATACAAAAAAAGAGAGAGAAAAAAAAATTGCATGGATAGGACAGGTATGGGCTAAATGCGTAGATGGGGCCTCTTGTTCGGTGTGGGTGTTGGGCCGAAGGGTCTGTTTCTGTGCTGCATTACTCCACGAGCTGAGAGCAAAGAGTCAAGAGAGTGTTTTATTGGCATATGCCTCGAAATGGAACAATTGCATTCTTACTTGCACAACAGGTATGTAAAAACAAGATAGACGCAAGGTGCTGGAGTAACTCAGCGGGACAGGCAGCATATCTGGAGAGAAGGAATCGGTGATGTTTTGGGTTGAGACCCTGCTTCAGACTGAAGGTCAGGGGAGAGGGAAACGAGAGATATGGGAGGGTAAGGTGCAAAAATGACAGATCATAGCAGGTGATGATCGAGGAAATGTAGAATGGTTAATTGTTGGCTGCGGGGGAACATGACAACGAGGCGTGCGAACAGTAAAATTAAATGTTGAGGACAATGATCATCGTCGGTGTAAACTAGCATCTGCAGTTTCATCCGACACAATCAATAATTGTTTCTAGAATTGCTCTGATTGTTGCCCCTGGCAATATTGTAAATGCCCACTGAATGAATAGATGGGGGAACTGCATCGCCTTTGACCCTCAGAAGGCGGTGGAGGCCAATTATCTGGATACTTTCAAGAGAGAGTTGGATAGGGCTCTTAAAGACAGCGGAGTCAAGGAGTATGGGGAGAAGGAAGGAACGGGGTACTGATTGTGGATGATCAGCCATGATCACAGTGAATGCCGGTGCTGGCTCGAAGGGCCGAATGGCCCACTCCTGCACCTATTGTCTATTGTCAAGTCAAGTCAAGTTTATTCGTCACATACACATACGAGATGTGCAGTGAAATGAAAAGTGGCAATGCTCGCGGACTTTGTGTAAAAAACAAACAATCAAACAACAAACTACAAACAGAATGGAACAGAATCACATATTGAATAGAAGACAGGTGGTCACAGCAGTGTGGGTTTTCAGATAAGACCGTAAGACATAGGAGTAGAATTAGGCCATTCAGCCCATCGAGCCTGTTCTGCCATTCGATCATGGCCGATCTACTTCTCCCTCTCAACCCCATTCTCCTGCCTTCTCCAAGTAACCTTTGACGCTCTTACTAATCAAGAACCTGTCAATCTCCGCTTTGAAAATACCCAATGGCTAAGCCTCCACAGTCGTCTGCGGCAATAAACGCAGGTAAAGGAATTCCACCTCGTCTCCATTCCAACGGTATATTCTTTTATTCTGAGGCTGTGCCCTCTGGTCTTAGACTCTCCCACTAGTGAAATATCCTCTCCACATCCACTCTATCCAGGCCTTGCACTATTTGTTAAGTTTCAATGAGGTCACCCCTCATCCTTCTAAACTCCAGCGAGTACAGGCCCAGTGCCAACAAACGCTCATCGTACGTTCACCCAACCATACCAGGGATCATTCTCATAAACCTTCTCTTCCCACACTAAACTGGAAAGGGTGCAGAGAAGATTTACGAGGATATTGCCAGGACTTGAGGGCCTGAGCTACAGGGAAAGGTTGAGCCGGCTGGGAATCTATAATCTATTCCTTGGAGCGCAGGGGGATGAGGGATGATCTTATAGAGGTGTACAAAATTATGAGATCGGGTAGACGCACAGAGTCTCTTTCCCAGAGTAGGGGAATCGAGAACCAGAGGACATAGGTTTAAGGTGAGTGGGGGAAGATTTAATAGGAACCTGAGGGGTAACTTTTTCACACAAAGGTTGGTGGGTGTATGGAACGAGCTGCCGGAGGAGGTAGTTGAGGCAGGTATTATTGCAACGTTTAAGAAACATTTAGACATGTACATGGATGAGACAGGTTTGGGGGGATATGAGCCAAACGCAGGGCAGGTGGAACTAGTGCAGTGTGAGTTTGAGTTGAGTTTATTCTCACGTGTACCGAGGTACAGTGAAAAGCTATTATTGCGTGTTAACCAGCCAGCAAAAAGACAATATATGATTACAATCGAGCCATCCAGAGTGTACAGATACATGATAAGGGGAATAGTGTACAGATACATGATAAGGGGAACCAGGGGCCACAGTCTTAGAATAAAGGGGAGGTCATTTAAGACTGAGGTGAGAAAAAACTTTTTCACCCAGAGAGTTGTGAATTTATGGAAATCCCTGCCACAGAGGGCAGTGGAGGCCAAATCACTGGATGGATTTAAGAGAGAGTTAGATAGAGCTCTAGGGGCTAGTGGAGTCAAGGGATATGGGGAGAGGGCAGGCACGGGTTATTGATAGGGGACGATCAGCCATGATCACAATGAATGGCGGTGCTGGCTCGAAGGGCCGAATGGCCTCGTCCTGCACCTAGTTTCTATGTTTCTATGAATAACGTGAATTATGTTTAGTGCAAGATAAAGCCCAGTAAATTCCAATCAAAGATGGTCTGCGGGTCTCCAATGAGGTAGATAGTAGCGCAGGACTGCTCTATAGTTGTTGATGGGATGATTCAGTCGCCTGATAACAGCTGGGAAGAAACTGTCCCTGAAACTGGAGATTCACATTTTTCACATTTCCATCCCTTTTGCCTGATGGAGAAGGGGGCGTGGCCATGGTGCGACTTCGCCCTTGATGATGCTGCTGGCCTTGCCAAGGCAGCGTGAAGTGTAAATGGAGTCAATGGAAGGGAGGTTGGTTTGTGTGATGGTCTGCGCTGCTTCCACAATTTGCTGCCATGTCTTGTGGTCTTGGATGGAGCTGTTCCCAAACCGTGCTGTGATGCATCTGGGGTTTTTATTCTTCTTCTTGGTTCTTGCTCCTCCAAAAATATTCCAAATGGAATTTAAACTGGAGGTGGCGGAGGGTGGACCTATGCAAAAAGGGATTCTTGGAGGAGGTAGTTGAGGCAGGGACTATCGCAACATTTAAGAAACATTTGGACAGGTACATGGATAGGACAGGTTTAGAGGGATATGGGCCAAGCATAGGCAAGTGGGACTAGTGTAGATAGGTCATGTTAGTTTGTGTCGACAAGTTGGGCCGAAGGGCCTGTTTCCATATTGTATGACTTCAGCAAACAGATGAGGGGGAACTTCTTTAGTCAGAGGGTGGTGAATCTGTGGATTTTTATGCCACAGATGGCTGTGGAGGCAAAGTCAGTGGATATTTTTAATGCAGAGATTGACAGATTGTTGATTAGTACGGGTTTTAGAGGTTATAGGGAGGAGGCAGGAAAATTGAGTTGCGAAGGAGAGATAGATCAGCCATGATTGAATGGCGGAGTAGCCTTGATGGGCCGAATGGCCTAATTCTGTTCCTAGAACTTCTGAACATAAACCGTGTTGGTGTGTGTGGGCGAGTTGGGTTGAAGGGCCTGTTTCCACGCTGTATGACTGTACGACTTGTGGATGATCAGCCATGATCACAGTGAATGGCGGTGCTTGCTCGAAGGGCCGAATGGTCTACTCCTGCACCTATTGTCTATTGCCTATTGACTTGCTCTCTCTGCTTCCATCCACAGTCAGTGTCCGCTACATGAAGAGCGACGGGAAGCCGCAGGTGACCACGTTCCACAACGTGCCGCTGGCCGACGGGAAGCGGCACGCGGTGCTGCTGCACGTCAGCGGGCTGCGGCGCGGCCCTGCCGCCGCCGAACTCTACATCGACTGCACGCAGGCCGGCTCCGCCCACAATCTGCCCCCCCTCTTCACCAAGATGCCGCAGAACGCAGACTCCATCGAAATACGCACGGCCCACAGGCGGGCTCAGGTACGGCTGAAGATAACGCCGCCAACTGTCCCGAACGCACTTTAGTTCCACCGACTGTACAGAGAATAGCGTGATTAGAAAGATTTATGAGTTCCAGTCAAATGATCAGTCTTAGCAAGTAAATTCTTTGAAGAAGTAAATAGCAGGACAGGCAAAGGAGACGTCAGTAGATTTTCAGAAAGCCTTTGATAAGGTGCCACAACTGAGGCTGCTAAGGAAGATGAGAGCCCACGGTATCAAAGGGCAGATACTAGCATGGATAGCAGGTTGGCTGGATGGCAGAAGACAAAGGGTGATGATAAAGGGGGCTTTATCTGCTCGGCTGCCAGTGACTAGTGGAGTTCCGCATGGCTCGGTGCTGGGGCCGCTACTCTTCACGTTGTATATTAATGATTTGGACGAGGGGATTGAAGGATTTGTGGCCAGGTTTGCGGATGATACGAAAATAGGTGGAGGGGCAGATAGTGTAGAGAAAGCAGGGCCTCTGCAGAAGGACTTGAACAGGTTGGGAGAGTGGGCATAGAAGTGGCAGATGGAATATAGTGTAGCAAAGTGTGGAGTCATGCATTTTGGTAGTAGGAATATAGGCACAGATTATTTTCTAAATGGGGAGATAATGGGGAGGTGCAAAGGGACTTGGGAGTGTTGGTGCAGGATTCCCAAAAAGTTAATCTGCTAGTCGAATCGGTAGTAAAGAAAGCAAACTCAATGCTGGCATTTATTTCAAGAGGGCTTGTATACATAAAGAGGGATTTGATGCTGAGGCTCTATAAGGCGCTGGTCAGGCTGCATTTGGAATATTGTGAGTCATTTTGGGCATCATATCTGAGGAAGGATTTGCTGGCTCTGGAGCGGGTCCAGAGGAGGTTTGCAAGAAAATTCTCAGGAATTAGTGGGATAACATATGACGAGCGTTGGATGGCACTGGGTCTGTACTCGATGGAGTTCAGATGAATGAAGAAGAATGATGAAGAAAAGTGTCTATCCTATCTATGTCTCTGGTGGCCGATTAGGGAAAGGGGAGATGCAACAAGACTTGGGTGTCGTGGTACACCAGTCATTGAAAGTAGGCATGCAGGTGCAGCAGGCAGTGAAGAAAGCGAATGGTATGTTAGCATTCATAGCAAAAGGATTTGAGTATAGGAGCAGGGAGGTTCTACTGCAGTTGTACAGGGCCTTGGTGAGACCACACCTGGTGTATTGTGTACAGTTTTGGTCTCCTAATCTGAGGAAAGATATTCTTGACATAGAGGGAGTACAGAGAAGGTTCACCAGACTTATTCCTGGGATGGCAGGACTTTCATATGAAGAAAGACTGGATAGACTCGGCTTGTACTCTCTAGAATTTAGAAGATTGAGGTGCGATCTTATAGAAACTTACAAAATTCTTAAGGGGTTGGACAGGCTAGATGCAAGAAGATTGTTCCCGATGTTGGGGAAGTCCTGAACAAGGGGTTACAGTTTAAGGATAAGGGGAAAGTCTTTTAGGACCGAGATGAGAAAAACATTTTTCACACAGAGAGTGGTGAATCTGTGGAATTCTCTGCCACAGAAGGTAGTTGAGGCCAGTTCATTGGCTATATTTAAGAGGGAGTTAGATGTGGCCCTTGTGGCTAAATGGATCAGGGGGTATGGAGAGAAGGCAGGTACAGGATACTGTGTTGGATGATCAGCCATGATCACATCGAATGGTGGTGCAGGCTCGAAGGGCCGAATGGCCTACTCCTGCACCTATTTTCTATGTTTCTATCCTATCTATGTCTCCCATAAATGTATATACTTTTATCCGGTTTCCCCTCTACCTCCGACACTCCAGAGAAAACAATCCAAGTTTGTCTCCCTCTCATAATAGTTAATGCCCTTGTAATCCTGGCGGTAGCTGGTAAACCTCTTCTGCATTCTTTCCAAAGCCTTCTGTTATGTGGTGAACAGAGCTGCACACTATTGCCCGTATTAACATGTTCATTCCATCTTTAAAGAGGGGGAGCAGGGTTTGTTTAAATGTCCTGAATATAACCAATGTCACCTAAATTAATTTTTGTTCAGCTGAGTTTAGTTTAGAGATACAGCGCGGAAACAGGCCCTTCGGCCTACCGTTTCCGCGCCGACCCACGATCCCCGCACATTAACACTATCCTACAGACACTATGGACAATTTACATTTACACCAAGCCAATTAACCTACAAATCTGTACGTCTTTGGAGTGTGGGAGGAAACCGGAGATCTCGGAGTAAACCCACACGGTCAAAGGGTGAAGGTACAAACTCCGTACAGACAGCACCCGTAGTCGGTATTGAACCCAGGTCTCTGGCGCTGTAAGCGACTCTACCGCTGCGCCACCGTGCCACCACGGTCAATTTTTGATTGAATGGAATTGAGTGTGGAGCATGGAATTACAGCCCAGGGAGTCCACGCACACCTTTGAATACCCGTTAAACTAGTTTGATGTTATCCCACTTTCTCATCCACTCCCTACACCCTCTGGGCTCTTTATGGAGGCCAAAACTGTATGTTTTGGGGATGTGGGAGGAAACCAGAGCACCCGGACGAAACCCACTTGGTCACCGGGAGATCATGCAAACTCCACAGAGACAGCACTCAGGATCAAACCCGGATCCGTGGCTCTGTGAGGCATCTCTTTGCACCATTTAGGGGATCCTTGTGACAGGAGACAATATGTAGCTCCTTGGGCTTCTCTCCTTTTCGTTTAGTTTAGTTTAGAGATACAGCGCAGGAACAAGCCCCTTGGGCCACCTAGTCCGTGCCGACCAGCGATCCCCGCATTATAACACTATCCTACACACCCTAGGGAGAATTTACATTCGTACCAAGCTGTATGTCCTTGGAGAGTTGGAAGAAACCGAAGATCTCGGAGAAAATCCACGCAGGTCATAGGAAGAATGTACAAACTCCGTGCAGACAGCACCCGTAGTCAGGATTGAACCCAGGTCCCTGGCACTGTAAAGCCCCTGTCCCACTTAGGAAACCTGAACGGAAACCTCTGGAGACTTTGCGCCCCATCCAAGGTTTCTGTGCGGTTCCCGGAGGTTTTTGTCAGTCTCCCTTCTTGCTTCCACTACCTGCAACCACCTGCAACCTCCGGGAACCGCACGGAAACCTTGGGTGGGGCGCAAAGTCTCCAGAGGTTTCCGTTCAGGTTTCCTAAGTGGGACAGGGGGATTAGGCAGCAACTCTACCACTGCGCCACCGTGCCGCCATGCTCCTACATGGCCCTGGCTCCATTTTGTGTCTGTCTTGCCACCTGCTTGGCCCCGGATTATTATTCCGTCATACTCCTTTTTCAGCAGTTCTTTTCCCGAATGAGAAGTTTGAGTAAGGCGGGATGGATTTCCCCACTCCACTTGCACAGTTTAGCCACTCAGCTCCTGCTCGTTAAAGTCACCAGGCCGCTTGCTGTGGCTGAACTGCGATGGGCCGCGGCTACATCTGCATCAGGCGGTAACATTCAGCTGCTATTCATTCCAAACAAGATGGCTTTCTACGGGGGCAGTAATCGCGAGTAATTACCTCTGGAAGCATGTCGGGGTCTGACGGCCGGGAAGTGCGGAACAGTGTTCCACTCTGGTTTCTTATTTTTAATAGGTAATAAATAACGGTGAGAGAGGGGAGCAGTAATTTGTTGATTACCGCTTCCAGATGATAGATTTGGAACAGAAACACATGAAATGACAATGTAACTTGGCACAAGACTAGAGAACAAACGGGCCTATGAGCAAAGTTCAAGTGGTTTACTATCACCTTGGCCTATGCCATCTCCTGGTCGCCAAACATTTTAACTCCCATTCCCACACTGACCTTTCCGTCCTGGGCCTCCTCCACTGTCAGTATGAACCCCCTGCGGAAATTGGAGGAACATCATCTCATATTTCACTTTGGACAGCTTACAACCTAGCGGTATGAATATTGAGGCTCCTTCTCCTCCTTTTTCCTTTCTTCTACCCGCCGCCCCCCCCCCCCACCCCCCATCAGTCTGAAGAAGGGTTTCAGCCCGAAACGTTGCCTATTTCCTTCGCTCCATAGATGCTGCTGCACCCGCTGAGTTTCTCCAGCATTTTTGTGAACCTTGGTATGAATATTGACTTTGCCAACTTCAAGTAACCCTTGCTTTCCCTCTCTCTCCATCCCTCCACTGTGACTCCAGAATCTTGTGTTTGTGTAAATCAGCATCTACAGTTCCTTCCTGCATAAGTGGTTTATTAATAAACCTGAGAACAAGAACAATTTTTATGAATGCAGGCATAACTCAGCTCAGGCATGGACTATGTCTGTGGGTAGCTTTCTCGCGCTGATACAGTTTTGGTTACTTTATTATTGTCATGTGTACAGAGGTACAGTGGAAAGCGTTTGTGTTGCGCGCCAACCAGTCAGCGGAAAGGCTATACATGATTACAATCGAGTGGAGGTAGACACAAAATGCTGGAGTAACTCAGCGGGACAGGCAGCATCTCTGGAGAGAAGGAACAGGTGACGTTTCAGGTCGAGACCCTACTTCAGACTCTCAGTCTACTGCTTCTGTCTGAAGAAGGGTCTCGACACAAAACGTCACCCATTCCTTCTCTCCAGAGATACTGCCTGTCCCGCTGAGTTACTCCAGCATTTTGTGTCTACCTTCGATTTAAACCAGCATCTGCAGTTCTTTCCCACACATTACAACCAAGCCATCCACAGTGTACTGATAAAGGGAATAACGTTTAGTGCAAGATAAAGTCCAGTAAAGTCCAATTAAACATTTCCAACTGAGTAGATGGAAGGTCAACCCTGCTCTCTACTTATGAATCGGACATGTTTGGAGGGATATGGACCAAACGCGGGCAGGTGGGACTAGTGTAGCTTGGGCATTGTTGGCCGGTGTGGGCAAGTCGGGCTGAAGGGCATGTTTCCACACTGTATCACTCTATGACTACTTGGTGAGAGGATGGTTCAGTTGCCTGATAACAGCTGGGAAGAAAGAGTCCCTGAATCTGGAGGTGTGCGTTTGCACACCCTTGCCAGGATGAGATAGGTCATTGACGTTCAGAAGTTCCAGTTCAAATTCTACTCCTGGCTTGTGAATACAGACATCAGCATAATAGAAACATAGAAACATAGAAAATAGGTGCAGGAGGAGGCCATTCGGCCCTTCGAGCCAACACCGCCATTCATTGTGATCATGGCTGATCATACCCAATCAATAACCCATGCCTGCCTTCTCCCCATATCCCTTGATTCCACTAGCCCCTAGAGCTCTATCTAACTCTCTCTTAAATCCATCCAGTGACTTGGCCTCCACTGCCCTCTGTGGCAGGGAATTCCACAAATTCACAACTCTCTGGGTGAAAAAGTTTTTTCTCACCTCAGTCTTAAATGACCTCCCCTTAATTCTAAGACTGTGGCCCCTAGTTCTGGACTCACCCAACATTGGGAACATTTTCCCTGCATCTAGCTTGTCCAGTCCTTTGATAATTTTATAAGTTTCTATTAGATATGCCCCTCATCCTCCTAAACTCCAGTGAATACAAGCCTAGTCTTTTCATAGTCATAATCATAGAAGGGTCTCACGCTGGTCACTCCCTCTCCCTCTCCCTGGTCACTCCCTCTCCCAACAGGCAAGAGGAACAGAAGTGTGAAAACGTACATTTCCAGAATCAGGGACAGTTTCTACCCAGCTGTTATCAGGCAACGGAACCATCCTACCAACAACTGAAGAGCGATCCTGAGCTACTATCTACATCATTGGAGACCCACGTTCCATCTTTAATTGGATTTTGTCTTGCACTAAACATTATTCCCTTTATCATGTATCTGTGCACTGTGAATGGCTTGATTGTAACACTTTCACAGTCTTTCCGCTGACTGGTTAGCACGCAACAAAAGATTTTCACTGTACCTCGGTACACGTGACAATAAACTAAACTAAACTAAAACGAAACAGCTGGGAAGAAACTATCCCTGTGTCTGCAAGGTGTGAGTTTTCAAACTTCTGTTCCTCGTGCCTGATGGGAGAGGGGAGAAGAGGGAGTGACCAGGGCTGAGACTGCTCCCTGATTATGTTGCTGGCCTTGCCGAGGCAGCGTGAAGTGTCGACGTTCAGAAGTTCCT
Organism: Amblyraja radiata; assembly: GCF_010909765.2. Lineage (NCBI taxonomy): Eukaryota > Metazoa > Chordata > Chondrichthyes > Rajiformes > Rajidae > Amblyraja > Amblyraja radiata. The sequence continues at coordinate 111,346,306 of NC_045958.1, read as the reverse complement.
ATTCAAATTCTACTCCTAAGATCTGATCAAAGACATGAGTGCTACCAATCTCATGTAGCCTGAGGGAGGACGGCAATAATAGGGTCTGCAGTCAATCAGATGTGACATTGAACCACATCTCAATTAGATGTGAAAGATCTTATCGCGCTCTCTTGAGGACAGATAGACAGGTTACTTCAACTGAAGATGGACACAAAATGCTGGAGTAACTCAGCAGGACAGGCAGCGTCTCTGGAGAGAAGGAATGGGTGATGGTTTGGGCACTTCTTCAGTTGCACCCTCAATCACCACCACCTCTAAGGGGCGGCACGGTGGCGCAGCGGTAGAGAGTCTGCCTCACAGCGCCAGAGACCCGGGTTCGATCCTGACTACGGGTGCTGTCTGTACGGAGTTTGTATGTTCTCCTCGTGACCTGCGTGGTTTCATTCCACAGTCCAAGGATGTGCTGGCTTGTAGGTCAACCGCTTTATGTAAATTGTCCCTAGTGTGTAGGATAGAACTGGAGTGAACAGTTGATCGATGATCGGCACAGACTCGCTGGGTCGAAGGGCGATCTCCACGCTGTGTCTCTAAACTAAACTAAACTAAAGCAGGTCATCTGGTCATTACACAATTGCAGCCTCTGAAACCCACCTGTGAATAAATAGCCGCGATGGCCTCTCTTGTACAATGTCCTTTACATGAAAAGTGCTTTGTTGACCGTTTAAGACATCCTGTGATAATGAAAGGCAGTTTGCAATTAAATTGGTGAATGCAAGTCCTTCGAATTTTTTTCTGTGAAGGTGCCTTTACAATGCAGTGCAGCGCTTTGAAATATCCTGTCTTTCCTTTGACATTGTCCATGCTGGGCAGCTTCCAATGGATTTCTAAATGGACTTTGTCATTGACCAACATGACGCCTGGTTTAGGGGGTATTACATAGCAACAGGGAGAGGTTGGATAGACTTGGATTGTTTTCTCAGGAACACTGGAGGTTGTGGAGACACCTAGTGGAGGTGTATAAATTTATGACACGCATAGATAGGGTAGACAGTCAGAACCTTTTTCCCAAGGGTGGAAAAATCAAATACTTGATGGCATCGCTTGAAAGTAAGAAGGAGGGGGGGGGGGGGGGGGGGGGGGGGGGCAAAGTGTAAAGGAGATGTGCGGGGTAATTTTTTTAACACAGAAGTTGGAGAGTGCCTGGAACACATTGCCAGGGGTGGTGGTTGAGACAGATTCAATAATGGCATTCAAGAGACGTTTGGAAAGGCAGGTGGACATGCAGGGAATAGAGGGATATAGATTATGTGAGTTATGCCCCTGTCCCACTTAGGAAACCTGAACAGAAACCTCTGGAGACTTTGTGCCCCACCCAAGGTTTCCGTGCGATTCCCGGGGGTTTTTGTCAGTCTCCCTACCTGCTTCCACTACCTGCTTCCACTACCTGCAACCTCCTGCAACCTTCGGGAACCGCATGGAAACCTTGGGTGGGGCGCAAAGTCTCTAGAGGTTTTCGTTCAGGTTTCCAAAGTGGGACAGGGGCATTAGATACAAGATGGTCTGGGCATTATGTTCAGCACAGACATTGTGGGCTGAAGGGCCTGTTCTTATGCTGTACACTTCTATGTTCCATGTGTCACTAGAGTATGTCAAGTAAATTATTTACTCCTGCTTCAAGCCATGCAATTCATTTTATTGAATTCCGATTTTAGTAATAAGACATGGCAGCTTGGTGCTGTTGTGGTGATGGCGTAGGGAGTTATGGTTTCTAGTACCATGTGTGATAAGAACACGGTGCTTTCTTGTGAATGAAACATAAACCAAAGGAATAGTTAGATCTCAAGCCGGGTGTTGAGCAGCCTGGTTGTTGTCTCTGGGTCAATGTCTGCCGGGCCCTGAGCTCCGTTTGGTGGGTGGTAGAGCGGGTACCCAGAGATGACATGGTTGGCCGTCTGTTGTTCTGATTATGAAAGACATAGATAGAAACATAGAAACATAGACAATAGGTGCAGGAGGAGGCCATTCGGCCCTTCGAGCCAGCACCGCCATTCATTGCGATCATGGCTGATCGTCCCCAATCAATAACCCGTGCCTGCCTTCTCCCCATATCCCATGACTCCACTAGCCCCTAGAGCTCTATCTAACTCTCTCGTAAATCCATCCAGTGATTTGGCCTCCACTGCCCTCTGTGGCAGGGAATTCCATAAATTCACAACTCTCTGGGCGAAAACGTTTTTTCTCAGCTCAGTCTTAAATGACCTCCCCTTTATTCTAAGACTGTGGCCCCTGGTTCTGGACTCGCCCAACATTGGAAACATTTTTCCTGCATCTAGCTTGTCCAGTCCTTTTATAATTTTATATGTTTCTATAAGATATCCCCTCATCCTTCTAAACTCCAGTGAATGTAAGCCTAGTCTTGTCAATCTTTCCTCATATGACAGTCCCGCCATCCCAGGGATCAATCTCGTGAACCTACTCTGCACTGCCTCAATCACAAGGATGTCCTTCCTCAAATTAGGAGACCAAAACTGTACACAATACTCCAGATGTGGTCTTAGCAGAGCCTATACAACTGCAGAAGAACCTCTCTGCTCCTCTACTGAAATCCTCTTGTTATGAAGGCCAACATTCCATTAGCTTTCTTCACTGCCTGCTGTACCTGCACGCCAACTTTCAGTGACTGGTGTACAAGGACACCCAGGGTAGACAGTCAGAAACTTTTTCCTCAGGATGGAAAAATCAAATACTAGATGGCATAGCTTGAAAGTAAGGGGGGGGGGGGGGGGGGGGGCGAAGTGTAAAGGAGATGTGCGGGGTAACTTATTTTACACAGAAGGTGTAAATGTTTTTTTTACACAGAAGGCACACATGCTGCCAAAGGAAAGGCTTCCCTGAGGAACATGACTTAATAAGCAACACTTACGATGGTCCAGGGATCGCAGCTTTGACTTCGACACAAAACACCACAAACACTGAAGGATATTTTAAAAATCTTATCACTTGCACCTTTGTTTGTCACCATCGGGGGGCAGTGGTGCTTCACTTTCCTTCCCACAGCTCAGCTTGGAAGCAATGAGGTCACTTGGATAACTTACATTCCATCCACAGACCTCTCGTTCAGACACTCAGTCTTTTCCAGAGGACAGCAGAGTTTCAGTAGATGGATGTTAAGACAACTAAACCCAAGCAATAATCCGCTTCATTACAGTTTTCTCAATTCCTTTCACTAAAGAGCAATCGATCTTCAAGTAGCAATGGTTATTATTTATTATAATATTGATTAATTTGTTTGTTTATTATTGTCCCGTGTACCTTAATGTACCATTCACGGGTACCATGTAATCCCGTGCTACCTGCTCCGTGGTTGGATAGTCAGCGACTAAACCGTCTCCCCCACCTGGTTTGCCGGGTGAGGAGGGGAAGTCCGCAGGAACTGGAGGACAGAGGTGTGTGGTGCGTCCGTCACCGTTCCCGTCGGGAACCAGCGCCACTGAGTCGCTAATGTTCTCAACGACGATGAATGATGAATGACAGTCAAATCCAGGGGACGGCACGGTGGCGCAGCGGTAGAGTTGCTGCCTTCACAGCGCCAGAGGCCAGGGTTCGTTCCTGACCACGGGTCGATGTTTGTAGGTTCTCCCCGTGACCTGCGTGGGTTTTCACCGGGTGCCCAGGTTTCCTCTCACACTCCAAAGATATACAGGATTGTTGGTTTGGCTTAGTATCATTGTAAATTGTCCCTAGTGTGTGCAGGATCGTCTTAGTGTGCGGGGATCGCTGGTCGGCATGGACCTGGTGGGCCGAAGGGCCTGTTTCCACACTGTATCCCTAAACTAAAATAATCTCAAATAATACTGTACATGTGTAGGATTAAGTCCTACTCATGAACATGCTAATGATAAAAATAACCAGTGGTTAATAATATCGAACACAGTATAATAGCTACAGAGAATGTGCCGATAAATAACAAAAAACTGCAGGAGGTACAATCTCCCACAAGGTTGGGAGATTGGGAGTTTTGTTGCGTGCTAACCAGTCAGCAGAAAGACTATAATTGATTACAATCGAGCCATCCCCAATGTACAGATACATGACGAAGGGAATAATGTTTCGTGCAGGAGAAAAGTCCAGTAAAATTCGACTAAATGTATTCCGAGGGTTTTAGTTCTAGTTTTCAGTTTTACAGAAACAGGCCCTTCGGCCCACTGTGCCTACACACACTAGGGACAATTTACACTTATACCAAGTATACAAACCCAAGCTAAATTAACCTACAAACCTGTTCGTCTTTGGAATGTGGGAGGAAACAGAAGGTCTCGGAGAAAACCCACGCGCTCACAGGGAGAACGTGCAAACTCTGAACAGACAGCACCCGTAGTCGTGAGGCGGCAATCAGTATCAAACCTGGGTCTCCGGCGCTGCAAGGCAGCAACTCTACTGCTGCGCCACTGTGCTGCCCCTCCAATGAGGGTCTCCAATGAAAAGAGATGAAGGAGGGTGACGAAGAGGGTTAGACGGGTCCAGGTGGGGACAGGGGTGAGGATTGAACTCTGCTTCCTTGCTGGGATGATTGCAAACTCATTTATTCCATGGTACCGTATTATACAGGAAGAGACTACACTTGTGGTAGGTTATTACAATGTTCAATCAGGGGTGGCACGGTGGTGCAGCGGTGGAGTTGCTGCCTCACAGCGCCAGAGACCCGGGTTCGATCCTGACTACGGGCGCTGTCTGTACGGTGTTTGTACGTTCTCCCCGTGACCTGCGTGGGTTTACTCCGCGATCTTCGGTTTCCATGCACACTATAAAGACGTACCGGTTTGTAGGGTAATTGGCTTGGTATCGTTGTAAATTGTCCCTGGTGTGTAGGATAGTGTTAGTGTGCGGGGATCGCAGGTCGGCGCGGACTCGGTGGGTCGAAGGGCCTGCTTCCACACTGTATCTCTAAACTAAACTAAACTAAAAAAATCCCTTGGTCCTGGGAACGTTTCCATTCCCAATTGCTGACGATACCCTTGTATTGACCAGTGAGTGTGTGCAAGTGATGGAGCTGGAACCTTGTCTCACGCTGATTCATTTTTTGCTCTTTGCAGGATTCTGTAGAAGATGTGAAGTTCGTCTTGGGAGGGTCGATCAATAAGGTGGCGGCGCTCCAGGATTGCATGTTGCAACAGAGTGATGCTGCTGGCATTGCAGGTAAGCAGTAGCAAGCAGGAGGATTCATGAGAGGAGCACTCATTACCCCCTTAACCCCTTGCTTATTAGTTACAGGCCACTGACACAGACCACAGACCACAGACCTAGACCACAGACCACAGACATAGACCACAGACCACAGACCTAGACCACAGACCACAGACCATAGACCACAGTAGCAAGCAGGAGGATTCATGAGAGGAGCACTCATTACCCCCTTAACCCCTTGCTTATTGGTTACAGGCCACTGACACAGACCACAGATATAGACATAGATATAGACAGACCATAGACACAGACCACAGACCATAGACACAGACACAGACACAGACATAGACATAGACATAGACACAGACCACAGACATAGACACAGACCACAGACATAGACACAGACCACAGACATAGACACATACACAGACATAGACACAGACCACAGACATAGACACAGACCACAGACATAGACACAGACCACAGACATAGACATAGACACAGACCACAGACATAGACACAGACCACAGACATAGACACAGACCATAGACACAGACCACAGACATAGACACACAGACATAGACACAGACCACAGACATAGACACAGACCACAGACATAGACACAGACCACAGACATAGACACAGACCACAGACATAGACACAGACCACAGACATAGACACAGACCACAGACATAGACACAGACCACAGACATAGACATAGACACAGATCACAAACATAGACATAGACATAGACACAGACCACAGATATAGACATAGACACAGACCACGGACACAGATCACAGACATAGACATAGACACAGACATAGACACAGACCACAGACATAGACACAGACACAGACCACAGACATAGACACAGACAACAGACATAGACACAGACCACAGATATAGACACAGACACAGACATAGACACAGACCACAGACCACAGACATAGACACAGACCACAGACATAGACACAGACCACAGACATAGACACAGACCACAGACATAGACACAGACCACAGATATAGACACAGACACAGACATAGACACAGACCACAGACATAGACACAGACCACAGACATAGACACAGACCACAGACATAGACACAGACACAGACCACAGACATAGACACAGACAACAGACATAGACACAGACCACAGACATAGACACAGACACAGACCACAGACCACAGACATAGACACAGACACAGACCACGGACACAGACCACAGACCACAGACATAGACACAGACCACAGACATAGACATAGACACAGACCACAGACACAGACCACAGACCACAGACATAGACACAGACCACAGACATAGACACAGACACAGACCACGGACACAGATCACAGACATAGACATAGACACAGACCACAGACATAGACACAGACCACAGACATAGACATAGACATAGACACAGACCACAGACATAGACACAGACCACAGACATAGACACAGACATAGACACAGACCACAGACATAGACACAGACCACAGACATAGACACAGACATAGACACAGACACAGACATAGACACATACCACAGACATAGACACAGACATAGACACAGACCACAGACATAGACATAGACACAGACCACAGACATAGACACAGACCACAGATATAGACATAGACACAGACCACAGACATAGACACAGACCACAGATATAGACATAGACATAGACATAGACATAGACACAGACATAGACACAGACCACAGACATAGACATAGACACAGGCCACAGACATAGACACAGACCACAGGCATAGACATAGACACAGATATAGACATATACATATACATAGACTAGACATAGACACAGATATAGACAAAGACAAAGACATAGACACAGACATAGACACAGACATAAGTATAGATAGAGACAGACACAGACACAGACAAATTATTTCCAAACAAGGAACTGCATATGCTGGTTTATTCTGAAGAAAGATATAAAGCGCTGGAGTAACTCAGCAGGTCAGGCAGCAGCTCAGGAGAACATGGATAGGTGACGTTTCGGGTCATGAAGAAAAGTCCAACCTGAAACGTTACCCATTCATAGATAGACACAAAAAGCTGGAGTAACTCTGCGGGACAGGCAGCATCTCTGGAGAGAAGGAATGGGTGATGTTTCGAGACCCTTCTCCAGACTGATGTCAGGGGGGAGGGAGATAGATACTGTAGATAAGGACGTGTGAAGACGTGAAAACAGGGCAAAGTGAATGGAGATCAAGGTAAATGTAGAATAGATCATTGATAACTGGGAGAAGGTAACAACAAAGCAAACGGAGATAAAATGTCGTTGGAGACAGTAAGACTGGTCGGAGAACTAGTCAGGAAGTGATGGAAAGCAAGGGTTACTTGAAGTTAATTGCCAAGGACCCCGACAGTCTTCAGGTGAGTCAGAGGTTCACTTGCACCTTCTCCGACCACATCTACTGTATCCGCTGTTCCAGGTGTGGACTCCTATATATCGGTGAGACCAAACGCCCGCTCAGTCCACCTAAACCTACCTGATCTCCCGCTTGCTCAGCATTTTAACTCCCCCTCCCATTCCCACACTGTCCTTTCTGTCCCAGGCCTCCTCCATTGTCAGAGTGAGGCCCAGCGCCATTTGGAGGAACAGCACCTTATATTTCGCTTGGGCAGCTCTTACAACCGGTCACGGTTACAGCGAATGCAGCTCCAGAGAACCGGGTTCGATCCCAAATTCTCCCCGTGACCTGCGTGGGGTTTCTCCAAGATCTTCGGTTTGCTCCCACACTCCAAAGACGTACAGGGTTGTAGGTTAATTGGCTTGGTGAATGTAAAAATTGTCCCTAGTGGGTGTAGGATAGTGTTAATGTGCGGGGATCGCTGGTCGGCGCGGAACCGGTGGGCCAAAGGGCCTGTTTCCATGCTGTATCTCTAAACTAAACTAGACTAAACCCAGCGGTATGAACATTGACTTAAAAAAAAAAATTCCAGACAGGTCACCTATCCATGTTCTCCAGAGATGCTGCCTGACCCATTGAGTTACTCCAACACTTTTTGTCTTTCCTTGATACAGACACAGAATAGTACAGCACAGGAACAGACCCATTGGTACATAATGTCAGTGCCGAACATGATGCCAGTTTAACCTAATCTATGCCTGCACTTGATCAATATCTTTTCATGAATGAATAAAGTTTTCATTCATTCATTCATTCATTCATTCATTCATTCATTCCCTGAATAACTATGTGCTTATCAAGGTTAATCCCCGGGATGGCGGGATTGTCATATGCTGAGAGAATGGAGCGGCTGGGCGTACATTCTGGAGTTTAGAAGAACGAGAGGGTATCTCATTGAAACATATAAGATTGTTAAGGGTTTGGACAGGCTAGAGGCAGGAAACATGTTCCCGATGTTGGGGGAGTCCAGAACCAGGGGCCACAGTTTAAGAATAAGGAGTAAGCCATTTAGAATGGAGACGAGGAAACACTTTTTCTCACAGAGAGTTGTGAGTCTGTGGAATTCTCTGCCTCAGAGGGTGGTGGAGGCCGGCTCTCTGGATGCTTTCAAGAGGGAGCTAGATAGGGCTCTTAAAGATAGCGGAATCAGGGGATATGGGGAGAAGGCAGGAACGGGGTACTGATTGGGGATGATCAGCCATGCTCACATTGAATGGCGGTGCTGGCTCGAAGGGCCGAATGGCCTACTCCTGCACCTATTGTGTATTGTCTATTGTCTATTATCGAAATGCCTCTTAAACACCATTACCTAACCTGCCTCTGCCAACACCCCTGGTAACAGGTACCCACTGCAGTTGTGTAAAATAAAACATTGCTGGACACATCTCCTTTGAACTTTACCCCTCTCACCCTCACGCTAGTCTTGGATATATCTTTGACATTCGTTGTAGCCGGTCGCTCCATGACAGGAAGGATGTAGAGATAGAGGTTGCCAAAGACGCTATCCATCCGAGCCAGATGTAAGAAGCAGATTAAAAAATACTTGTTGAATTGAGTAATTTGTCCCACCTTAGTCATTTCTTCTTCTCCCTGCCCCTGTCCAGCAGAAGGTACAGAAGCTTGAAAGTCCGCACCACCACCACACTCAGCAACAGTTTCTTCCCCTCTGTTACCAGGCTTCTGAACGGTCCTTGCACTGTCCGATTCACCTCTACCCCATTGCGGACAATGAACTCCGTGGACCTGATGCGCTACACCGCTGAGAACTATATTCGGAGTTTGTACGTTCTTCCCATGGCTTGCGTGGATTTTCTCAGAGACCTCCTGTTTCCTCCCACTCTCCAAAGACGTACAAGTTTGTAGATTAATTGGCTTGGTGTAATTGTAAATTGTCCCTAATGTGTGCAGGATAGCGTTATTGTGCGTGGATCGCTGGTCGGAGCGGACTTGGTGGGTTTTTCTGTGCTGTATCTCTAAACTAAACTAAATTCTGCACTCTGTATCTTCTACCTTGCTCTATCTATTGTATGAGTATGACCCGATTCAGATATCTGATCTGTTTGGATCTGTTTGGTTAGCACCTTTTGTACCTCAGCATGTGTGACGATACTAAACCTAATCCGAATGGGCCTGTCCCACTTAGGCGACTTTTTAGGCGACTGCAGGAGACTATGCAGTCGCCACATGGTCGCCACATGTTCGCGGGTGGTTGCCGGGGAGTCGCCTTCATGGTCGTGAGGAGTTCCCGGATTCTGTGAACTAGTCGCGGCCTCATTATGGTCATCGTGAATTTTTCAACATGTTGAAAATTTAGCGGCGACTAGAATGAAGCCGCCATGGAGAGAAGCGAGAATTCTCGTGCCGTAGGTGGGTCGCCAGGAGGTCCTAGTGGGTCGCCAGGAGATCGAAGGTTCTCGCTGGTTCTCGTAGGTTGTAGCCAGTGCTGACCGGTGAATTTCATTGGCTCATTGGGGAAAAAAAACGTAAGGAGTAGTTTTCAGAACCAAGGATAACCGACCGGTAATGTTAAATGTCCGCCGAGCTTCACAGCCGTGTATCTCTGGCTTCTTAAAAGTTGTCTCCATTCCTTCTCCCTCCTTCGACACCCCCCCCCCCCCCCCCCCCCCCCCCCCCCCCTGCTCGCCCCCTCGTTTAAAGGACTTACCGTACACTGTGTTTTAGACGTCTTAATTACAGCGCCAACCTTCATGTTCATCGCGGTGTGTGTCTGTATCACCTTGGCTTTGCACCGTATGAATTTCAGGCCTGAAAAATCGCCGAAGTGGCTGAGACATCCAGTTCCTCAATCTCTCACCCTAAAGCTAGTTCTGTTGTTCAATTAAATCATGGCTGATCTGTACCTCATCTCTATCTTCTGACATTTGCTCCATATCTTAAAAGAGTGCAGGTGAGGGTCTCAATCTGAATACTCTGTTCATATCTCTCCATGGATGTTGGCTGGCCTGCCGGGTTCTCCGGCTGTATAAGGAAGAACTGCAGACACTGGTTTAAATCGAAGGCAGACACAACATGCTGGAGTAACCCAGACCTTCTCCAAAAGCTCTAGAGTCCGGGAACATTTGTTTGCAAAAGTTATCTACTAGTTCTGCTGTCCTCCTGATTAAATATTACTGATTATATGCCTCGTTGTCACCTTCCCCTCAGCTAACAATGAACCATTTTACAGTTCCTTACCATCATCCGCTTTGATCTGTCGTTTTCACACCTTACCCTTCCATATCTCTAGACATCCTCTCACCTGACTCTCAGTCTGAAGAAGGATCTCAACCCGAAAGGCTCCCTTTCCTTCTCCCCAGAGATGCTGCCTGTCCAGCTGAGTCACTCCAGCATTTTGTGTCTATCTTCGGTGTAAACCAGCATCTGCAGTCCCTTCCTACTCAACGGTTATCTTGTTGATCTGTCTTCATTCCTTATCGATGCCCGGGAAAAAAATTCCCATGTTAACATGTTGTTTGAGAAGGAACTGCAGATGCTGGAAAATCGAAGGTAGACAAAAATGCTGGAGAAACTCATCTATGGAGCGAAATAAATAGGCAACGTTTTGGGATGAGACCCTTCTTGAGACTCAACCTCCCACGTTAACAAGTTCTCTTTGCATTGCAGGTGATTCAGGAAGGCATTTGGTTGTCCAGATGACCCAACTCAATGAAATGCTTGCAGAAATGAAGCAGCTGCTCAGACAGCAGGTAATACTGATCTCCTGGGTTGGAAGTCATACGTTTATAAGTTCTAGGAGCAGAATTAGGGGCGGCACGGTGGCGCAGCGGTAGAGTTGCTGCCTTACAATGCTTACAGTGCCGGGGACCCGGGTTCAATCCTCACTGCGGGTGCTGCCTGTACGTTCTCCCCGTGACCTGCGTGGGTTTTCTCCGAGTCCTTCGGTTTCCTCCCGCACTCCAAACACCTTACAGGTTCGTAGGTTACTTGGCTTAGTATAAACGTAAAATTGTCCCGAGTGTGTGTGTGGTGTAAATGTGCGGGGACCGTTGGTCAGTGCGGACTCGTTGGGCCGAAGGGCCTGTTCCCGTGCTGTTTCTCTAAACTAAACTAAACTTTAAAAAATCAGGCCTTTTGGCCCAACAAGTCAGCACCTCCATTCAATCATGGCTGATCTATCTATCCCACTCAAAAAGGCTGGCAGTATCATCAAAGACCCACACCATCCTGGCCACACACTCATCTCCCTGCTACCTTCAGGTAGAAGGTACAGGAGCCTGAAGACTGCAACAACCAGGTTCAGGAATAGCTACTTCCCCTCAGCCATCAGGCTATTAAACCTGGCTCGGACAAAACTCTGATAATTAGCAACCACTTTCTGTTATTTGCACTACCAGTTTATTTATTCATGTGTGTATATATTTATATCATGGTATATGGACACATTTATCTGTTTTGTAGTAAATGCCTACTATTTTCTGTGTGCTTAAGCAAAGCAAGAATTTCATTGTCCTATACAGGGACACATGACAATAAACTCACTTGAACTTGAAATGCATTCTCCTGTGTACAGAAACGGAACAATGAAATTCTTACTCGCAGCAGAAACAAGAGTTCGGCAAACACAGTTCTCAATAGATAATATAATCATAAAACACACACAAAAAAAGGCTCGATAAATTTTTAAAAATCCCAGAGCAAAAAACAAAAGCCCAAGGTTGTTAAAAGTCTGCTTTATTTTCACAGGTCACTGAAACCACCTTATTGCGCTACACCATTGCTAAATGTCACGCATGTGGTAAGTTTCTCAGTTACTTCTCAAGTCAAGTCAAGTTTATTCGTCACATACACATACGAGATGTGCAGTGAAATGAAAAGTGGCAAATGCTCGCGGACTTTGTGCAAAAAGACAAACAAACAATCAACCAAATAAACTACAAACAGAATGGAACAGAATCACATATTCTTTTTCATATTAAATATTGTGGGCGGACGGAAAAAGGGAAAAAAACAGCAATTTCAATCTCTGACGTTCGATGCTGTTTTACAAAAAGACAGACACCAAAAGCTGGAGTAACTCAGCGGGGCAGGCAGCATCTATGGAGGGAAGGAATGGGGGACGTTTATCGAGTCGAGACCCTTCTTCACATATTCGGCATATTTTTACACTGGCCACCTCCATACCACGTGTGGAAACGCCGAGTCCGCGCCGACCTGCGACCCCTCACACTATCCCACTCGGGGTCATTTACAATTTTACCAAGCGAATTAACCCTACAAACCTGCACGTCTCAGGAAAACATAGAAACATAGAAAATAGGTGCAGGAGGAGGCCATTCGGCCCTTCGAGCCAGCACCGCCATTCATTGTGATCATGGCTGATCGTCCCCCATCAATAACCCGTGCCTGCCTTCTCCCCATATCCCTCGATTCCACCAGTCCCTAGAGCTCTATCTAACTCTCTCTTAAATCCATTCCGTTCTTCCCGCTACCTTCAGATAGAAGGTACAGGAGCCTGAAATCTGCAACATCCAGGTTCAGGAATAGTACCTTCCCCACAACCATCTGGCTATTAAACTCAACTCAAACAAAACTCTGATAGTTAAATAGCCCATTGCACTTTATCTGTTTATTTATTTGTGTATATATATATATTCATTGGTATATGGACACACTGATCTGTTCTGTATTTATTTATGCCTACTATATTCTGTTATGCTGAAGCAAAGCAAGAATCTAATGGGGGGGGGGGGGGTGACAAATTGGGAGTATAAAGAAGGAGTTGAAGGGGAAGTGGCTACAGGAAAAATTACAAAAGATTCTCGAATTAATGGGAAGGAAAGCTTGAGAATGGACAACAGAGAAAGGTCAGGGCCAATTGCGAGGGGGGAAGTGAATACGGAGGTCAAAGTGTTGTATATGAATGCACGAAGTATATGGAATAAAGTGGACGAGCTTGAAGCTCAGTTAGAAACTGGCAAGTATGATGTTGTGGGAATTACAGAGACACGGCTACAAGAGGGCCAGGGCTGGGAACTGAATATCCAAGGGTATACCTCTTATCGAAAAGACAGACAGGTGGGCAGGGGGGGTGGGGTTGCCCTGTGGGTGAGGAATGAAATTCAGTCCCTTGCAAGGGGTGACATTGAAATAGGAGATGTGAAGTCAGTATGGATAGAACTAAGGAATTGTAAAGGTAAAAAGACCCTAATGGGACTAATCTACAGGCCCCCAAACAGTAGCCTGGACATAGGGCACAAGTTGAATCAGGAGTTAAAATTAGCATGTAGTAAAAGTAATGCTGGGGTTGTTATGGGAGATTTCAATATGCAGGTAGACTGGGAAAATCAGGTTGGTACTGGACCCCAAGAAAGGGACTGTGTAGAGTGCCTTCGTGATGGATTCTTAGAACAGCTTGTATTGGAGCCTGCCAGGGAGAAGGCAATTCTGGATTTAGTGTTATGTAATGAACCGGATTTGATAAAGGACCTCGAGGTTAATGAGCCATTAGGAGGCAGTGACCATAACATGGTCAGGTTTAATCTACAATTGGAGAGGGAGAAGAGTAGATCGGAGGTGTCAGTGTTGCAGTTGAATAAAGGGGACTATGGGGTCATGAGGGAGGAGCTGGCCAAAGTTGACTGGAAAGATACACTAGCAGGGATGACAGTGGAACAAAAATGGCAGGTGTTTCTAGGAATAATACAGAAGGTGCAGGATCAGTTCATTCCTAGGAGGAAGAAAGATTCCAAGGGAGAAAGGGACGACCATGGCTGACAAGGGACGTCAGGGACAGTATAAAATTAAAGCGAAGAAGTACAACGTAGCAAAGATGAGCGGGAAGCAAGAGGATTGGGTAATGTTTAAAGATCAACAGAAGATAACCAAAAAGACAATACGGGGAGAAAAGATGTGGTTCGAAGGTAAGCTAGCCAAGAATATAAAGCAGGATAGTAAAAGCTTCTTTAGGCATGTGAAGAGGAAACAATTAGTTAAGACCAAAGTTGGACCCTTCAAGACCGAAAAAGGTGAATTATTATGGGGAACAATGAAATGGCAGATGCGTTAAACAGGTACTTTGGATCTGTCTTCACTAAGGAGGACACAAACAATCTTCCTGATATAGTAGTGGCCAGAGGATCTGGGGTGACAGAGGAACTGAAGGAAATCCATATTAGGCAGGAAATGGTGTTGCGTAGACTGATGGGACTGAAGGCTGATAAATCCCCAGGGCCTGATGGTCTGCATCCCAGGGTACTTAAGGAAATGGCTCTAGAAATCATGGATGCATTGGTGATAATTTTCCAATGTTCTATAGATTCAGGATCAGTTCCTGTGGATTGGAGGGTAGCTAATGTTATCCCACTTTTTAAGAAAGGCGGGAGAGAGAAAACGGGGAATTATAGACCAGTTAGCCTGACATCGGTGGTGGGGAAGATGCTGGAGTCAATTATAAAAGATGAAATAGCCACACATTTGGATAGCAGTAACAGGATCGGTCCAAGTCAGCAGGGATTTACGAAGGGGAAATCATGCTTAACTAATCTTCTGGAATTTTTTGAAGATGTAACTAGGAAAATGGACAAGGGAGAGCCAGTGGATGTAGTGTAGCTGGACTCTCCCACATAGGAGATTAGTGGGCAAAATTAGGGCACATGGTATTGGGGGTAGAGTGCTGACATGGATAGAGAAGTGGTTGGCAGACAGGAAACAAAGAGTAGGGATTAGCGGGTCCCTTTCAGAATGGCAGGCAGTGACTAGTGGGGTACCGCAAGGCTCGGTGCTGGGACCGCAGCTTTTAAAATATACATCAATGATTTGGATGACGGGATTCAAAGTAACAGCAAATTTGCAGATGACACAAAGCTGGGTGGCAGTGTGAACTGGGAGGAGGATGCTATGAGAATGCAGGGTGACTTGGACAGGTTGGGGGAGTGGGCAGATGCATGGCAGATGAAGTTTAATGTGGATAAATGTGAGGTTATCCACTTTGGTAGCAAAAACAGGAAGGCAGATTACTATCTAAATGGCGTCAAGTTGGGAAAAGGGGAAGTACAACGGGATCTGGGGGTCCTTGTACATCAGTCTATGAAAGTATGCATGCAGGTACAGCAGGCAGTGAAGAAAGGGAATTGGCCTTTATAACAAGAGGAGTCGAATATAGGAGCAAAGAGGTCCTTCTGCAGTTGTACAGAGCCCTAGTGGGATCACACATGAAGTATTGTGTGCAGTTTTGGTCCCCTAATTTGAGGAAGGACATTCTTGCTATTGAGGGAGTGCAGCGTAGGTTTACAAGGTTAATTCCTGGGATGGCGGGACTGTCATATGCTGAGAGAATGGAGCAGCTGGGCTTGTACACTCTGGAGTTTAGAAGGATGAGAGGCAATTTCATTGAAACATGTAAAATTGTTAAGGGCTTGGACACGCTAGAGGCAGGAAACATGTTCCCGATGTTGGGGGGAGTCCAGAACCAGGGGCCACAGTTTAAGAATAACGAGTAAGCCATTTCGAACGGAGACGAGGAAACACTTTTTCTCACAGAGAGTGATGAGTCTGTGGAATTCTCTGCCTCAGAGGGCAGTGAAGGCAGGTTCTCTGGATGCTTTCAAGAGAGAGAGATAAATAGGGATCTTAAAAATAGCGGAGTCAGGGGATATGGGGAGAAGGCAGGAACGGGGTATTGATTGGGGATGATCAGCCATGATCACATTGAATGGCGGTGCTGGCTCGAAGGGCCAAATGGCCTACTCCTGCTCCTACATGACTGAGGAAGAACTAAGGGAAGGGACTTGAACTTTATTTCACCTTCCATCACAGTGAGGAATGTGTAGGAGTCACTGTGGTGGATGTTCTTGTTAAAATGTGTTTTTGAGTGATTTGTTGCTTTGAATTGTATGACTGACCTGGCCAACGAAATTCCTCGTATGTTGCACCACATACTTGGCAAATTAAGTGCGATTCTGATTCTGATTGTGACCCTACGCCCTGCCCTCAAGTCTTTGACGTTTCAGATGTGATTTACCGACACAAAATTGGCACCGACATAACGGTTACTTGATGTCCCATTTCTTATTTTAGGTATTGGTTTAACCGATCTAGAGGAGCTGAACATACGACCTGCGGTCCCCACTACCCCGAAACCGCGCTGCGCCACGGACTCCTGCTTCCGTGGAGTGAAGTGTGTGGACACGAAGGATGGATTCCGGTGTGGACCGTGCCCAAAGGGGTTTGTGGGCGATGGAATCCGATGTACCGATGAAGACGAGGTGAGAGTCAAATACCAAAATGGCTGCTGTCTTTTTCCTTTTCCACTATCTGATTAGTTTAGTTTACTTCAGAGCTACAGCGCGGAAACAGAGTCGGCACCGACCAGCGATCCCCGCACATTAACGCTATCCTACACGCACTAGCGACAATTTGCAATTGTACCCAAGCCAATTAACCTTTAAAGCCTGTCCGTCTCTGGAGTGTGGGAGGAAACCGGAGAACCCGGGTAAAAGCCACGCAGGTCACGGGGAGAACGTACAAACTCCGTATAGACAGCACGCATAGTTGGGATCGATCCCGGGAACTCTACCGCTATGACATTGTGTGGGAGGACCCTTATTCACCGTGCCGATTCTTGATTGTAGAAACATAGAAACATAGAAACATAGAAACATAGAAAATAGGTGCAGGAGGAGGCCATTCGGCCCTTCGAGCCAGCACCGCCATTCATTGTGATCATGGCTGATCGTCCCCTATCAATAACCCGTGCCTGCCTTCTCCCCATGTCCCTTGACTCCACTAGCCCCTAGAGCTCTATCTAACTCTCTCTTAAATCCATCCAGTGATCTGGCCTCCACTGCCCTCTGTGGCAGGGAATTCCACAAATTCACAACTCTCTGGGTGAAAAAGTTTTTTCTCACTTCAGTCTTAAATGACCTCCCCCTTATTCTAAGACTGTGGCCCCTGGTTCTGGACTCGCCCAACATTGGGAACATTTTTCCTGCATCTAGCTTGTCCAGTCCTTTTATAATTTTATATGTTTCTATAAGATATCCCCTCATCCTTCTAAACTCCAGTGAATACAAGCCTAGTCTTATAATTTACCAAGAAACACACACATATCAATTTATTTCTAAATCTTTATTTGTCCTTATGGTGGCACAGCGGTAGAGTTGCTGCCTTACAGCACCAGAGACCTGGGTTCCATCTTGGCTACAGATGCTGTCTGTACGGAGTTTGTACGTTCTCTTCATGATCCAGGAGGAGGGTTTTCCGCAGGTGCTCCGGTTTCCATCCAAAGACGTACAGGTTAATTGGCTTGGTTAAAATTGCAAATTGTCTCCTGTGCTAGTGCGCGGCGATCAGTGGTCGGCGCGGACTCAGTGGGCCGAGAGGCCTGTTTCCGCGCTATGGCTCTAAAATCTTCAGGGGCTGGATGGAGAGTATGTTTTCAATAACAAGTAGCAAATCAGTTTTTTTATGTGGAGATTTCAATATCGACCTACTAAATCCTAACCAACACAACCTTACAGAAGACTTTGTCAACACAATGTACAGTATGAGTCTATTTCCCAAAATCACCAGACCCAGTAGAATTACTTCCCATTGTGCTACACTCATTGACAATATATTCAACAATAATATAATAATAATATATCTTTTATTGTCATTGCACGTCAGTGCAACGAGATTTAGTGTGCAGCTCCACTGATGTACAAGAAAGGTAAATAAATACAATACATAAATAAACAAGCTGAATTGATTGACGTGACCATCTGAGGGAGACTGTCCAAAGGGGGTGGGTGGGGGGGCACTCATTAGGGCCGGTTCAGAGCCGCTATAGCTCTTGGGATGAAACTGTTCCTGAGTCTGGAGGTTCGGGCGTAGAAGGCCTTGTAACGTCTGCCGGAGGGAAGTAGTTGAAACAGACCGTGGCAGGGGTGTGATGAGTCCTTATGGATGCTGAGGGCCTTCCTGAGGCACCGCGTGTGGTAGATGCCCTCCAAGGCTGGTAGCTCTGTCCCGATGATCCTCTGCGCTCTGTTGACGACGCGCTGAAGAGCTCTCCTCTCCGCCTCCGTGCAGCTGAGATACCACACAGAGATGCCATACGTTAGTATGCTCTCTGTGGTGCAGCGGTAGAATGTTGTCAGCAGCTGTTGGGGCAGACTAGTCTTTTTTAATGTCCTCAGGAAGAACAGTCGTTGCTGTGCCTTCTTGACCAGCGCGGCGGTGTTTGTGGACCATGTGAGGTCTTCTGAAATGTGAGTGCCCAGAAACTTAAAGCTGGACACTCTCTCCACACTTTCCCCATAAATGGAGATTGGGGCGTATTCTCCAGAATGGGACCTCCTGAAGTCAATAATCAGCTCCTTGGTCTTGGAGGTGTTTAGTGCCAAGTTGTTATTGGCGCACCAGTCCGCCAGGTTCTGCACCTCCGCTCTGTATTTTGTTTCATCACCGTTGGTGATCAGCCCAATCACTGTTGTGTCGTCTGCAAACTTCACGATGGTGTTGGTGTCGAATGCAGGGACACAGTCGTGAGTGAAGAGGGAGTAGAGCATGGGGCTTAGTACACAACCCTGTGGTGTGCCGGTGCTCAGGGTGATGGTGGAGGACAGGTGCGGGCCCAGTCTCACTGCCTGCGGTCGCTCCGTGAGAAAGTTCAGGATCCAAGCGCATATCGGTGAGCTGAGGCCTAGCTGGTGGAGTTTGGTGGTGAGCTTGGTGGGGATGACCGTATTGAAAAAGAACTGTTTCAATGACATTGAAAACAAAATAGTAAGTGGATTATTAATCAACGATATAAGTGACCACTTGCCAGTTTTCATAGTTTATGATTACATCCACAGGAACAACAAACCATACAAACTAACAGAATATAGACGAGTGAGATCGGATGAAGCTATCAAGGCACTAAAAAAGGACTTACTGGCACAAAACTGGGACATAATATACCAAAAAAGAGACATTGACAGTGCTTATGAAACATTTATGAATCATTTATTACTATGTTTAAGTCACTATATGATAAAAAAACTGTCCAATCAAAGAATATAACAGAAAACCAATAAATACTAAATGTCCATGGATTACAAAAGGATTACAAAATGCCTGTAAAAATGCACTATACAGAGATTTTATAAGACAGAGAACTAAAGATACAGAAAATAAATATTAAAATTACAAAAATAAGTTAACTTATATTATAAGAACAAGCAAGAAAGATTATTATAAGAAAATATTAGATGATAACAAAAACAACATAAAAAGAATATGGAGTATACTTAATAATATTATCAGAATGGCCCGGGGAAAACAAACTACCAGAAGTATTTTATTGATAAGGACAATGAAAATTATAATATGGAGGATGTAGATAATAGCTTTAATAATTTTTTTGTAAATGTTGGACCAGACCTGGCTAAACAAATCCCTGATCCAGGGACATCTGGAGAAACTCCTGAGAATTTATTGGAGAGAAATCCCTGCTCTATGTTTCTTATGGCAGTAGATGAAAAAGAACTGTTGGACATTGTTAAAACATATAAAAACAAAATGTCTACTGATTTCAACGACATTGACATGTCGTTAGTTAAGATGGTCATTGAGGGGATTTCCAAACCTTTAACATTCATCTGTAATTTATCTTTCCAAACCGGTACTTTTCCAATCAAAATGAAAATAGTAAAAGTCATACCAATATACAAAACTGGGAACAAGCATCATTTCACAAACTACAGACCTGTTTCTTTACTCCCTCAATTCTCCAAAATACTAGAAAAAATGTTCAACAATAGACTAGACATATTTGTAGAAAAGCATAAACTAATCACTGAAAGTCAATATGGATTCAGATCTAACAGATCAACATCACTTGCAATAATAGAATCAATTGAAGATACCACAAACTATATGCAGCTGGGATATTTATTGATATAAAGAAAGCATTTGATACGATCAATCATGATATTTTATTAAAAAAATTAGAAAGGTATGGCATCAGAGGTCTAGTACTGGATTGGATAAAAAGCTATTTAAGTAACAGGCAGCAGTTTGTGAAGCTGGTACACAAAATTGCTGGGGAAACTCAGCGGGTGCAGCAGCATCTATGGAGCGAAGGAAATAGGCGACGTTTCGGCCCGAAACGTCGCCTATTTCCTTCGCTCCATAGATGCTGCTGCACCCGCTGAGTTTCCCCAGCAATTTTGTGTACCTTCGATATTCCAGCATCTGCAGTTCCCTTTTGAACAGTTTGTGAAGCTGGGCAGCTACATGTTTGGACATTGCTTGTGGTGTCCCCCAGGGGTCAGTGTTGGGTCCAAAACTATTCATCATGTATATAAACGACATTTGTAATGTGTCCAATGCCTTGAGGCTGGTCTTGTTTGCAGACGACACAAATATTTTTTGTTCTGGGGAGAATTTAAAACAACTACTGGAAAAATAACAAAAGAAATGGGCAAACTGAAAACATGGTTTGACAGGAACAAAATATCATTAAACTTGAGCAAAACCAAAATAATGTTATTTGGTAATTGCAGAACAAATACACAAGCAAATATAAAGATAAATGGGGTTGAAATTGAACGAGTTCATGAAAATAAATTTCTTGGGGTTATAATGGATGATAGAATCAGCTGGAAATCACACATTAAACATGTACAATCCAAACTGTCAAAAAGCATTTCTGTATTACACAAAGTTAAGCAGGTTCTGGATCACAAATCACTCCGCATTCTCTACTGTTCACTAATCTTACCCTATTTAAATTACTGTGCAGAAGTCTGGGGCAATAACTATAAAAGTTCGCTACATTCATTACATATTCTGCAAAAAAGAGCAATACCTATTATTCACAATGTCAGGTATCTGGGTCACACTAATCCATTATTCTTACAGTCAAAATAATTAAAATTAGAAGATTTGGTTGCATTTAAAACAGCACAGATAATGTTTAGGGCCAAAAATAAAAACTTACCTGGAAATATACAAAAATTATTCAAAGAGCGAGTGGGGGGTTATAATTTAAGAAGAATATTTAATTTTAAGGTACAAAGAGTCCGCACGACCAGAAAAACTTTTTGTATTTCGGTCTGTGGAGTAGGATTGTGGAACAGTTTGAATGTGGAGTTAAAGCAATGTCCAAACATGAACCAGTTCAAAATGACATACAAAAAACTTTTTTACACAAGGTGCAGGGATGAAGGGGATGGTTGACAAACAGGGGTTAATGTTTATTTATTATTTTATTTATTATTTATTTATGTTTTTTGGTTACTTCATACATATTACTTGTAAGTGTATATCAGTTGTATGTATATATATGTTTGTATGCATCTCTAAAAATTGTCTGGGGTATTATTATGATTAATTAATTAATTATTAAATATGGAAGAAGGGTTTAGGGACAAGGGGTGAGATTAAATAAGTTATTCTTCTTCTCACTCCTTTTCGAGCTTGTAAAGAAAAAGTGTTGGACATTTAAATTTTGCTTTATGCTTTTCATTGCTTTGCAAATATTGCCTGGAATGTCCAATTGTTTGACTATTTCGATTTTGTTGTTGTTATTTATTCCTATTTATGTCTTTACTTGTTCGGAGCAAATAAACAAATCAAATCAAATCAAACTAAACCACATTAGCCTTTATTCACAAGCACTTTTCATCAGGAGTCGTGTCTAATAAGTGATAGGAGAAGAATGAGGCCATTCGGCCCATCAAGTCTACTCCGCCATCAATCATGGCTGATCTAGCCCTCCCCCTCAACCCCATTCTCCTGCCTCCTCCCCATAACCCCTCACACCCGTACTAATCAAGAATTCTATCTA
This sequence comes from Amblyraja radiata, assembly GCF_010909765.2. NCBI lineage: Eukaryota > Metazoa > Chordata > Chondrichthyes > Rajiformes > Rajidae > Amblyraja > Amblyraja radiata. Next base: position 111,323,922 of record NC_045958.1, on the reverse strand, counting down.
TCTTTCCCTGCCTTAAAAATATTCATTGACGGCCTCCACAGCCTTCTGTGGCATTGAATTCCACCTATTCATCACCCTCTGCCTGAAGAAATTCCTCCTCATCTCCTTCCTAAAGGAACATCCTTTAATTCTAAGAAGGAACTGCAGATGCTGGAAAATCGCAGGTTGACAAAAATGCCGGAGAAACTCAGCGGGTGAGGCAGCATCTGTGGAGCGAAGGAAATAGGCAACGTTTCGGGTTGAGACCCTTCTTCAGTCTGAAGAAGGGTCTCGACCCGAAACGTCGCGCGTTTCCTTCGCTCCATAGATGCTGCCTCACCCGCTGAGTTTCTCCGGCATTTTTGTCTACCTCCTTTCATTCTCATGTTGTTTCCTTGTAGTGTCGGATCAGCCCGTGTTCTGCTGGAGTTCGCTGTGTGAATACCTTCCCAGGTTACAAGTGTGAGAATTGTCCAGCGGGCTACACTGGCCGAAGCGTGTCAGGAGTAGGAGTGGAACATGCAAGGAAACATAAACAGGTAAACGTCAGACAAAGCACAAACTCTTTGCACAAAACCTCAATGGCCCAAAGGTATTTTGTAACAGTGGGTTAGTAGTGAACAGCCAGCAAGGAGTCTTCAAGGAATTGGTGGTGGTGGTCTTTAGGAGGAGAGGAACACCCCTGTCCCCTGTCTCCATCAATGGCGTGGATGTGCAGTTTACCAAGGAGTACAAATACCTTGGAGTGTACCTGGACAGTAAACTGGACTGGTCCAGGAACGCTGAGGCTGTGTACAAGAAGGGAAAGCCGGCTGTACTTTTTGAGAAGGCTCCCCTCCTTCAACATCTGCAGTAAGGTGCTGCAGATGTTCTACCAATCGGTGGTAGCCAGTGCCATCTTCTTCGCTGCCGTGTGCCGGGGCAGCAGGGCGAAGGCTGCGGACACCAATAAGATCAACAAACTCATCAGGAAGGCTGGCTCCATCCTGGGGGCAGAGTTGGAGTTGGATTCATGGGAGGTTGGTCTTGGAGGGGAGGATGCTCCTCAAACTGCGGGGCATCCTGGACAATACAGCTCACCCCCTCGATGACACACTGGTCAACCTGAGGAGCACCTTCAGCAACAGACTGGTTCCTCCAAGATGCAGGACAGAACGCCACAGGAGGTCCTTCTTCCCTGTGGCTATCAAACTGTACAACTCCTCCCCCTTCTGTCGTGGAGTAGACTGAGACTGATTGCCCCACCCCCCCCCCCCAGCACATCCCCAATCCTTTCCACTCATCACTTTAATTTCATGTTTCACGTATTTTGTGTTTTTATGGTGGACACATAAAAATCGTGTTTTTATGACGGTTGGCAGATCAATTTCCCTCCTAGGATAAATAAAGTTCTCTCGTATCGTAAAGTATCTTATCGTGAGCTTCTCTGTGAGATCATAAGGGGAATAGATCGGGTTTTCTGCAGAGCATAGGGGAATCGAACACCAGAGGGCATAGGTTGAATGTGAGGGGGGAAAGATTTAATGGGAATCTGAGGGGTAACTTTTTTTTACACAAAGCCTGGTGGGTGGGTAAAACGAGCTGCCAGAGGAGGTAGTTGGGGCAGGAACTATAGCAACGTTTAACAAACATTTAGACAGGTACATGGATAGGACAGGTTTAGAGGGACATGGGCCAAACGCTGGCAGGTGGGACCTGTGCAGATGGTACATGGTGATCAGTGTGGGCAAGTTGGGCCAAATGACCTGTTTCTGTACTTCCTCTGGCAGCTCATTCTATGTGCCCAGTTAATGATTATTTTTAACAAGGGACAAACGTATTTTGCAATTCATTCTAATCGAAGGTATTTTAAGGCAGTTATTTAAAATAAATTAACAGCTGCAAGAAACAAGTACAGGCAGTGAATTAAGCCAATAGGCATTACCAGTGCATTGAAAACTCCACACTGTAGCGAGAAGGATTTGAGGAAGAGTTTCTGCAAGCTTCTAGCAAAACGAACTGCAGGAAACCACTGCAGTGGGTGGCACAGTGGCGCAGCAGCAGAGTTGCTGCCTTACAGTGCTTGCAGCGCCAGAGACACGGGTTCAATCCTAACTACGGGTGCTGTCTGTACGGAGTTTGTACGTTCTCCCCGTGATCTGCGTGGGTTTTCTCCGAGATCTTCCGTTTCCTCCCACAATCCAAAGACGTGCAGGTATGTAGGTTAATTGGCTTGGTGAATGTAAAAATTGTCCCTAGTGGGTGTAGGATAGTGTTAGTATGCGGGGATCGCTGGTCGGCATGGACACGGTGGGCGGAGAGGGCCTGTTTCCGCGCTGTGTCTCTAAACTAAACTAAAACGAAACTAGACTCGACTAGGTTAAACTAAGCTCCAGAAGGTGAGAAGGACTGAGCATTAAGGTCCATGAGCAGTGTAACTAACCAAATTGCAATGTGCCTGACCGAGCAGGTGTGCGTGGACATGGATGAATGCAGCGATGGAAGGAACGGAGGCTGTACCCCCAACTCCCAGTGTATCAACACCATGGTAAGGAATCTGAGCCCTGATCCTCGATCAGTGCTTCCAATGCACTTCACATCCGACACTAACTTTGCCTGTGTGGTACATCCTATTCCATTTGACCCCTTTCTGTCTCTCCCTACAGTGCTGTGTCTCTCACTCCCTCTCTCTTTCTCTTCCTCTGCCTGACCAGAATAGATTTGCCAATGGCGAGGATAATGAAGGATGATTCCATGCTCCATCCAGACCATGACCGTGACCCAGATCTTCCATCACTTGTCACATTATTTCCACTACCGCTCCAATCTCTCTGCCTTTGGTTCTTGCATTGTCAATAGGGTCAACAAACTCATCAGGAAGGCTGGCTCCATCCTGGGGGCAGAGTTGGAGTTGGGTTCATGGTGAGGTTGGTCTTGGAGGGGAGGATGCTCCTCAAACTGCGGAGGATCCTGGACAATACAGCTCACCCCCTCCGTGACACACTGGCCAACCTGAGGAGCACCTTCAGCAACAGACTGGTTCCACCAAGATGCAGCACAGAACGCCACAGGAGATCCTTCTTCCCTGTGGCTATCAAACTGTACAACCCCTCCCCCTTCTGTCGTGGAGTAGACTGAGATCAATTCTCCCCCCCTCCCCAATCTTTGTACGTCCCCAATCCTTTCCACTTGTCACTTTCATTTCATGCTTCATGTATTTTGTGTTTTATGACTGTTAGATCAATTTCCCTCCTGGGGTAAATAAAGTTCTATCGTATGGTATCGTATCGTACCCATGAACTTGCAAGCTCAAGGAGTGCTTAATACCTTCCCGTATCACCTTCAACCCATGTCCTCTGGTTCTTGATTCCCCTGCTCTGGGTAACAGACTCTGGGCATTTACCCGATCTATTCCCCTCATAATCTTATACACTTCTATAAGATCACTATTGTCTATTGTCTATGGTCTATTGTCACCCTTCAGCCCCTGTGCTCCAAGGACTTATAGTGCTAGCCTGCCCAACCTCTCCCTATAAGAGTCAAGAGTGATGATGGCCAATGTATTAAATCCCTAGTAGCCATCATGCCACTTTCAGGGAATTGTACATTCAGAGCCATACCATGTGGAAACAGGCCATTTGGCATGCCCCACCTACACTAGTCCCACCTGCCTGCATTTGGCCCATAGCACTCCAAACCTGACGTATCCATGTACCTGTCTAAATGTTTCTTAAACGTTGTGAATTATGTACTGGTGAAGGTAATTGAACTAAGATATGATAGTCATAGAGTGATACAGTGTGGAAACAAGCCCTTTGTCTCAACTCGCCCACACCGGCCAACAATATCCCAGCTACACTAGTCCCACCTGCCCGTGTTTGGTCCATATCTCTCCAAACCCATCTTATCCATGTACCTGTCTAACTGTTTCTGAAGCATTGGGATGGTCCCAGCCTCAACTAGCTCCTCTGGCAGCTTGTTCCATACACCCACCAACCTTTGTGTGAAAAAGTCACCCCTCAGATTCCGATTTAATCTTCTCCCCTTCTCTTTGAACCTATGTCCTCTGGTCCTCGATTCACCTACACGGGGTTTCTTGCCCAGAGTGGGCGAATCTACCCGATCGATTCCTCTCATGGTTTTATGCAGGATTTTATATATGATCATATGATTTTATACATGACCTCTTTTTATCTCACCGTGGCTGCTTCCTGACTAGTTCCCACACACGTTAGTTTGCTTTATGAGTTTCAGCGCCTGCAGCGCTCTGCTTTAACACCGGACAGTTTGCCAATGTATTTCTTTGCTGATTGTTCCAGGGTTCGTTCAGATGTGGAGACTGTGAGGGTGGATACACCGGAGACCAAGTGAGAGGCTGCAAGCCGGAGAAGAGCTGCAACAACAGGCTGCTGAACCCCTGCCACGGCAACGCACAGTGCTTCCTGGAGAGAGACGGTGTCATAATTTGTATCGTGAGTTCAACACACAGGCGTCGCATGCACCAGTGGTTCAGCGCAGACTCGCCAGCCGCCTGCCACTTTTGCGGGCTGGAAGAGTCTGTGTACCACGTGTGTACATGGAGTGCGTGAGGCTGCAGCCACTGTTTGAATACCTAAAGGGGCTGCTCCTTGCCTTCTGGCTGCATTTCTCACCCACCATCCTCATCTTTGGACACCCTGTGCGTAGGGGAGAGGGTAGGGCTGAAGATGTCCTGGTTGGGTTGCTCCTGGGCCTGGCCAAGCTGGCCCATCCGAGAGTCAAGGCGCCAGGCAGTGGAGGGCTCTACCCGAGCCGGCTGCCTGCCCCTTTTCCGGGGATACGTCCGTGCCCGGGTGGGGTTAGAAAGGGAATACGCCCTGTCCACGGGCACCCTGAGGGAGTTCTGGGACCGCTGGGCTCCGCAGGGTGTTGATTGTATCCTCAATAAGGATTGTATCATAATTGTGTAGTAGGTTATTATGGATATATGTTTGTATTGTCGTATGGTGGTGGGTTCCGGCTTGTTTTATTGTAGTATAATTATTATTTTTTAATAATTGAATACATTTTTTGATTAAAATTTTTTTTTTTTAAAGTGGTTCAGCGCTGTGGGCTGGCTGAATAAATAGTGTCGAGACCACGGGTGCTGTCTGTACGGAGTTTGTACGTTCTCCCCGTGACCGCGTGGATTTTCCCCGGGGGCTCCAGTTTCCTCCCACACTCAGGCAGCATCTCTGGAGTGAAGGAATAGGTGACGTTTGTAGGTTAATTGGCTCCTGTAAATTGTCCCCAGTGTGTAAGAGAGAGCTAGCGTATGGGAGATCGCTGGGCGGCATGGACTCAGTGGGCCAAATGGCCTGTTTCTGGGCTGCATCTCTAAACTAAATTAACCTAACTAAAATAGACTAAAAAAAAGAGCTGGAGTAACTCAGCGGGTCAGGATGCATCTCTGGAGAAAAGGAATATGTGACGTTTCGGGTCTGAAGGATGGTCTCAACCCAAGACTTCTCCAGTCCAGTATTCCTTTTCTCCAGAGATGCTGCCTGACCAACTGAGCTACTCTAAAACTATCTGCTTCCTTGGACACTGTAAGATCAGGCACATCATAACATGTTTCAAAGACTTGGAAAATTAGATTCAAGGGCGGCACGGTGGCGCAGCTGGTAGAGACGCAGGTTCGATCCTGACCTCGGTTGCTGTCTGTGTAGAGTTTGCGCGTTCTCCTTGCGACCGCGTGGGTTTCCTCTGCCGTTCCAGTTTCCTCCCACATCCCAAAGACGTGCAGGTTTGTAGGTTAATGGGCTCCTGTAAATTGCTCCCAATGTGTAGGGATTGGATGTGAAAGTGGGATAACTTAGAACTAGTGTGAGCGGGCGATCGTCGGTCAGCATGGACTTGATGGGCCGAAGGGCCCGTTTCCATGCTGTACCTTTCAATCAATCAATGCCTTGAATTGAGTCCACAAAAGGACATGTGCTGCAGTGTGGGACATGTGCAGGCTGAATGGGCCGGTAAAAGATGACCAAAGAAGGGTGGAGCCCACAATGACCCATTGTTGGCGGGGTAGAGGTGATAACAAAGGGATACAAGGGTCGAACAGTAGAACTGTTTCAGTACAGTGGAACAGTAGACCATTTTCTTTCTGTCCTGGGCCTCCTCCATTGCCAGAGTGAGTAGGCCCAGCGTAAATTGGAGGAACAGCACCTCATATTTTGCTTGGGTAGTTTACACCCCAGCAGTATGAACATTGTCTTCTCTGATTTTAGATAGCCCTTGCTTTCTCCCTCTTTCCCCTCACCCTTCCCAGCTCTCCCACAAGCCGACTGTCTCCGCCTCTTCCTTTCTTTTTCCCGCCCCCCCCTCCGACATCAGTCTGAAGAAGGGACTCGACCCGAAACATCGCCCATTCCTTCTCTCCATAGACGCTGCCTCACCCGCTGAGTGTCTCCAGCATTTTTTGTCTACCTTCAATTTTTCCGGCATCTGCAGTTCTTTCTTAAACAGTAGAACTAGTTGGACAACTAGGGTGGGAGAGGGAGGGAGGGAGGGAATGCAAGGGTTACTTGAAATCAACGTTCATACTACTGCCCGAGGGAAGTATGGCAAATGGCATAGGGAGACAATTTGAGTTTAGGAGCAAGGAGGTCCTCCTGCAGTTTTACTGGGCCCTGGTGAGACCGCACCTGGAGTATTGTGTGCAATTTTGGTCTCCTAATTTGAAGAATGACATTCTTGCTATTGAGGAAGTGCAGCGTATATTCACCAGGTTAATTCCCGGGATGGCGGGTCTGACATATGATGAAACAATGGGTCGACTGGAATTTAGAAGGATGAGAGGATATCTTATTGAAATATATAAAATTCTTAAACAGGCTAGATGCAGGGAACATTTTCCCGATGTTGGGGGAGTCCAGAACAGGGGTCACAGTTTAAGAATATGGGATAGGCCATTTAGGACTGAAGCGAGGAAAAACATTTTCACCCAGAGAGTTGTGAATCTGTGGAATTCTCTGTCACAGAAGGCAGTGGAGGCCAATTCACAAGAGAGAGTTAGATTTAGCTCTTACAGCTAAGGGAATCAAGGGTTATGGGGAAAAAGCCAGAACGGGGTCCTGATTTTGGGTGATTAGCCATGATCATATTTAATGGCGGTGCTGGCTCGAAGGGCTGAATGGCCTACTCCTGCACCTATTGTCTATGTTTCTATGTTTCTATTTTTCTGTTTCTAATATGATACTCCACTGTTCCAGTCATGGAGTCATACAGCAATGGAACAGGCCCTTCGGCCCAACTTACCCATGCCGACCAAGGTGCCCCGTCTCCACTAGTCCCACCTGTTTGGCCCATATCCTTAGAAACCCTTCCTATCCACGTACCTGTACACAAGTCATCCTCTATCCTAACCCCTTGTACAAAATACAGACCGCTCACGTTTTATGTGGAGGTTACGTGCTTGAAAAGTGGCCAGTAATTCAAAATCGCATAAATTAAACATATATGCGACTATGCTGTCAGTGGTAAATTTGACACCTTATTCCAAAAATACCAGCAAGTAAATCAAGCTTTGGTATTAAAGGAACAACGCGTAATTTAGTTTAGTTTAGTTTATTATTGTCACGTGTACCGAGGTACAGTGAAAAGCTTTTCATTGCATGCTATCCAGTCAGCGTAAAGACTTGGACTGGGGCGGCACGGTGGCGCAGCGGTAGAGTTGCTGCCTTACAGCACCAGACACCCGGGTTCGATCGTGACTACTGGTGCTGTCTGTACGGAGTTTGTACGTCCTCCCCGTGACCGCGTGGGTTTCCTCCGGGTGCTCCTGTATCCTCCCTCAATCCAAAGATTTGTAGGTTAATTGGTTTCGGTAAAGATTGTAAATTGTCCCTGGTGCGTAGGAAAGAGCTGGTGTACTGGGTCGGCGCGGACTCGGTGGGCCGAAGGGTCTTTTTCCGTGCTGTATCTCTAAACTAAACTAAACTATATACGAGTACAATCATGCTGTCCACGGTGAACAGGGAGAGGAAAATGGGTACACAAAAAGCTGACGTAACTCAGCAGGACAGGCAGCATCATTGGAGTGAAGGAATAGGTGACGTTTCGGGTCGAGACCCTTCTTCAGACTGGAAGTCAGGGGAAAGAGAAACAAGAGATCTAGATGGCAATATAGAGAGATATAGAACAAATAAATGAAGGATATGCAATAAAGTAGCGATGACAAAGGAAACAGGCTGGGGTGAAAAGGAGTTACAGACAATGAGACTCAACAAGATGACTTTGAACTTAGTACAAAGATTTGGTTGGAGGGGGATGGAGAGAGAGCGGATGCAAGGGTTTCCTGAAGTTAGAGAAGTCAATGTTCATACCACTGGGGTGTAAGCTGCCCAAGCGAAATATGAGATGCAGTTCCTCCAATTTGCATTAGGCCTCACTCTGACAGTGGAGGAGGCCCAGGTCAGAAAGATGCTTTGCATAAACACAGAAACACAGAAGCATAGGAAAATAGGTGCAGGAGTAGGCCATTTGGTCCTTCAAGCCAACACCGCCATTCAATATGATCATGGCTGATCATCCAAAATCAGTACCCCGGTTCCTGCTTTTCCCCCCATATCCCTTGATTCCTATGGCCCCAAGAGCTAAATCTAACTCTCTCTGAAACGTAAGGTGCCTGTACAATAACTTAATGATCAGCGGGGGTGTTTTACTGCTGAGGGGCGGTCTAGCCTTCAGCCGCGTGTGTGACAGGCTGCTAATAGTGTCTTTGTGCCTCTCCGTAGTGTGGAATCGGCTGGGCTGGAAACGGCTACACTTGTGGCAAAGACACTGACATTGACGGATATCCTGACCAGGAGCTGAGGTGCGCTGACAAGAGTTGTAGAAAGGTTAGTAGACGCTCGCTGCACGCTCCGCCCCAGAATCGATGGGATTCGCTCACGAGATCACGGTGGCGCAGCGGTAGAGTCTCTGCCTCGCACGCCGGAGACCCGGGTTTCATCCTGACTACGGGCGCTGTCGGTAGGGAGTTTGCACCTTTTTCCCCTGTGACCTGCGTGGGTTTCCTCCAGGCGCTCTGGTTTCCTCCCACATTCCAAGCACGTAATTAATTGGCTAATTGGTTTCTGTAAATTGGCTCTAGTGTGTAGGATAGTGCTAGTGTATGGGGATCGCTGGTCGGCGTAGACTCGGTGGTCCGAAGGGCCTGTTTTAGCGCTGTGTCTCCAAATAACTAAACAATGTATATTCTGCTTGGTTAAGGGACATGTGGAGACTTGCAAAAGGAGGGAAAGGAACCAACAGGGTAAAGAAGGCTTTAGAGCCGGAAGCCATGTGTAATAGCAAGGAACTGCAGAAGCTGGTGTGTCATAGACTCATGGAGTGATACAGTGTGGAAACAGGCCCTTCGGCCCCACACTGACCAACATGTCCCATCTACACTAGTCTCACCTGCCTGCATTTGGCCCATGTCCCTCCAAACCTGTCCTATCCATGTACCTCTCTAAATGCTTTTTAAACATCGCGATTGTACCTGCCTCGACTACCTCCTCCGGCAGCTCGTTCCATACACCCACCACCCATTGGTGTGTTACCCCTCTGATTCCTGTAAAATCTTTCCCCCTTCACCTTAAACCTATGTCCTCTGGTTCTCGATTCCCCCTACTCTGGGCAAGAGACCCAAAGACTGTGTGTACCAAAGAAAGGCATAAAGTGCTGGAGGAACTCAGCGGGTCAGGCTGCATCTTTGGAGAACATGAATGGGTCCCAACCTGAAAAGTCTCCTGTCCATGTTCTGTAGAGATGCTGCTGGACCTGCTGAGTTACATAGAAACATAGGAAATAGGTGCAGGAGTAGGCCATTCGGCCCTTCGAGCCAGCACCGCCGTTCAATATTACTCCAGCACTTTGTGTCTTTCTCTGGAACCTACAGTGTGTGTCTTTGATTGATGCATGCTTAGCTTTAGGTTTAGGTTTAATATTGCAACGAGTACCAAGGATTTAATATTGTCATGTGTACCGAGGTACCGTGGATAAGCTTAGTTTTGCATGGTATCCAAACTGAGGTTACGGGGAGAAGGCGGGAGAATGGGGTTAGGAGGGAGAGATAGATCGTCCATCAGATAGATCAGTCACAGTTACGGTGGCGCAGCGGTAGAGTCCCTGCCTTACAGCCAATGCAGCGCCGGAGACCCGGGTTCGATCCCGACTTCGGGTGCTGTCTGTACGGAGTTTGTACGTTCTCCTTGTGATCCGCTTGGGTTTTCTCTGAGATCTTCGGTTTACTCCCACACTCCAAAGATGTACAGGTTTGTAGGTTAATTGGCCTGGTAAATGTAAAAATTGTCCCTAGAGGGTGTAGGATAGTGTTAGTGTGCAGGGATCGCTGGTCGGCACGGACCCGGTGGGCCGAAGGGTCTGTTTCCGAGCTGTATCTCTAAACTAAACTAAACTAAACTAAATTGAAATGCGGAGTAGACTTGATGGGCCAAATGGCCTAATTCTACTCCTATTCCTTATGACATGGCCAGTTAATACTATACATAAATACAATCAAGTCCAACTCAAGTACAATAGGTTGAGCTAAGGTGAAATGCAAAGTTCAGAATATATTTTCTCAGCATTGTGGTGCATCAGTTCCAGAGAAAATGTCCAGTGTCCACAATGGGGTCAATAGACAATAGGTGCAGGAGTAGGCCATTCGGCCCTTCGAGCCAGCACCGCCATTCAATCAATCAACCTTTATTGTCATCTTGCAAAGCAACAGTTGTACAGTGCAAAATGAGAAGACGTTTCCCAGGGACACATGAAACTTAAAACATTTCACACATAATAACAATAAAAACAATCCAGTCCCTGATGAAACAGTATAAATAGTTAAAAGCAGGTAAAACAGCAACATTAAAATACAGTAAAAACAGTCATTAAAATGTCCAGGGCAGCTGATTTAAGTGGCCAGTGCCAGAGTTATTAAAAAGTCAGTGCAAAGCCGCAGAATCAGGTGACTGTGAGTACAGAGTGACTGTTTAGCAGCCTCACAGCCTGTGGCAGGAAGCTGTTTAGCAGTCTGGTAGTCCGGGCTTTGATGCTACGGTATCTCTTGCCTGATGGCAGGATATCCAGGTGTATGTGGAGGGGGTGCAGTTTGTCCTTAGCTATTCTCAGAGCTTTTTTCAGACAGCAGCTGATCATCCCCAATCAGAACCCCGTTCCTGCCTTCTCCCCATATCCCCTGACTTCGCTATCTTCAAGAGGCCTATCTAGCTCTCTCTTGAAAGCATCCAGAGAACCGCCCTCTGAGGCAGAGAATTCCACAGACCCACAACTCTCTGTGTGAAACAGTGTTTCCTCGTCTCCGTTCTAAATGGCTTACCCCTTATTCTTAAACAGTGGCCCCTGGTTCTGGACTCCCCCAACAAAGCTTCAAGGTCATTTTGATCTAATGTGTAATCAAAATACAGTGCATTCAGAAAGTATTCAGACCCCTTCACTTTGTCCACATTTTGTTACGTTACAGCCTTATGTTAAAATGGATTAAATTAATTTTTTTTATCATCAATCTACAAACAATACCCCTGAAAGAAGAAGCGAAAACAGGTGTTTAGAAATTTTTGCAATTAAAAAGAAATCTGAAATATTAGATTTCCATAAGTATTCAGAACCTTTGCTATGACTCAAAAATGTCCATTGATTATCCTTGAGATGTTTCTACAACTTGATTGGAGTCCACCAGTGCTAAATTAAATTAATTGTACATGATTTGGCAAGGCACACACCTGTCTATATAAGGTCCCACAGTTGACAGTGCATGTCAGAGCTAAAAACAAGCCATGAGAAGTTAGAGATAGAATAAAACTAAAAGAAAAGACGTATAACACAGCAAAGAGTAGCCAGAAGCCAGAGGATTGGGAAACTTTCCTAGGACAACAGAAGGAAACAAAACGAGCAATACAGGCTGAAAAGTTGAAGTGCGAAGGGAAGCTGGCCAGGAATATAAAGAAGGACAGTAAAAGCTTCTTTAGATATTTTAAGGGAAAAAGAGTAGCAAAGTCAAATGTGGATCCCTTGAAGGCAGACACGGGTGAAATTATTATGGGGAACAAGGAAATGGCAGAAGAGTTGAATAGGTACTTCGGATCTGTCTTCGCAAAGGAAGACACCAACAATCTCCCAGATGTACTGGAGGACAGAGGATCTAAGGGGGTAGAGGAACTGAAAGAAATTCTCATTAGGTGAGAAATAGTATTGGGTAGGCTAATGGGACTGAAGGATGATAAATCCCCTGGGCCTGATGGTCTGCATCCCGGGGTCCTCAGGGAGGTGGCTCTAGAAATAGTGGACGCATTGGTGATCATTTTCCAATGTTCAATAGATTCAGGATCAGTTCCTGTGGATTGGAGGATAGCTAATGTTATCTCACTTTTCAAGAAAGGAGCGAGAGAGAAAATGGGGAATTACAGACCAGTTAGCCTGACTTCGGTGGTGGGAAAGATGCTGGAGTCAATTATTAAAGAGGTAATAATGGGGCATTTGGATAGCAGTAAAAGGATTAGTCCAAGTCAACATGGATTTATGAAAGGAAAATCATGCTTGACTAATCTTCTGGAATTTATTGAGGATGTGACAATTAAAATGGATGAAGGGGTGCGAGTGGATGTAGTGTATCTAGACTTTCAGAAAGCCTGTGATAAGGTCCCGCACGAGAGACTGGTGACTAAAATTAGAGCACATGGTATTGGGGGTAGGGTGTTGACATGGATAGAAAATTGGTTGGCAGACAGGAAGCAAAGAGAAGGAGTGAGCGGGTCCTTTTCAGAATGGCAGTCAGTGGTGAGTGGAGTGCCGCAAGGCTCGATGTTGGGGCCGCAACTGTTTACCATATATATTAATGATTTGGAAGAGGGAATTAGGAGCAACACTGGCAGGTTTGCGGATGACACAAAGCTGGGTGGCAGTGTGAACTGTGAAGAGGATGTTAGGAGGTTGCAGGGTGACCTGGACAGGTTGAGTGAGTGGGCAAATGCGTGGCAGATGCAGTATAATACAGATAAATGTGAGGTTATCCACTTTGGTGGCAAAAACAAGGGGGCAGATTATTATCTCAATGGGGTTAGGTTAGGTAAGGGGGAGGTGCAGCGAGACCTGGGCCTCCTTGTACACCGGTCACTGAAAGTTGACGTGCAGGTACAGCAGGCAGTGAAGAAAGCTAATGGAATGTTGGCCTTCATAACAAGAAAATTTCAGTATAGGAGTAAAGAGGTTCTTCTGCAGTTGTATAGGGCTCTGGTGAGACCACATCTGGAGTATTGTGTACAGTTTTGGTCTCCTAATTTGAGGAAGGACATCCTTGTGATTGAGGCAGTACAGCGTAGGTTCACGAGATTGATCCCTGGGATGGCGGGATTGTCATAAGACGAAAGATTGAAAAGACTAGGCTGGAGAAAAGAATTCACTGAAGTTTAGAAGGATGAGGGGATATCTTATAGAAACATATAAAATTAGAAAAGGACTGGACAAGCTAGATGCAGGAAAAATGTTCCCAGTGTTGGGCGAGTCCAGAACCAGGGGCCACAGTCTTAGAATAAAGGGGAGGTAATTTAAGACTGAGGTGAGAAAAAAATGTTTTCACCCAGAGAGTTGTGAATTTATGGAATTCCCTGCCACAGAGGGCAGTGGAGGCCAAGTCACTGGATGGATTTAAGAAAGAGTTAGATAGAGCTCTCGGGGCTAGTGGAGTCAAGGGATATGGGGAGAAGGCAGGCACTGGTTATTGATAGGGGACGATCAGCCATGATCACAATGAATGGCGGTGCTGGCTCGAAGGGCCGAATGGCCTCCTCCTGCACCTATTTTCTATGTTTCTATGTTTCTATGAAGATGAAGGAATTGGCCGTAGACCTCCGAGACAGGATTGTGTCAAGACACAGATCTGAGAAAGGGTATAAAATAATTTCTGCAGCATTGCAGGTCCAGAAGAGCACAGTGGCCTCCGTCATTCTTAAATGGAAGAACTTTGGAACCAGCAGGACTCTTCATAGAGCTGGCTGCCCGGCCAAACTGAGCAATCGGGGGGATAAGGGCCTTGGTCAGGGAGGTGACCAAGAACCCGATGGTCAGAGCTCCAGAGTTCCTTTGTGGAGATGGGAGAACCTTCCAGAAGGACAACAATATCCACAGCAGCTCCACCAATCAGTCCTTTATGGTAGAGTGACCAGACGGAAACCACTCCTAAGGACTCTCAGACCATGAGAAACAAGATTCTCTGGTCTGATGAAACCAAGATTGAACTCTTTGGCCTGAATGCCAAGTGTCAAGTCTGGAGGAAACCAGGAACCGCTCAACACCTGGCCAATACCATACCTACGGTGAAACATGGTGGCGGCAGCATCGTGCTGTGGGGATGTTTTTCAGCGGCAGGAACTGGGAGACTAGTCAGGGTCGAGGGAAAGATGAACGGAGCAAAGTACAGAGAGATACAGAGAGATACAGAGATACAGAGAGATCCTTGATGAAAACCTGATCCAGAGCGTTCTGGACCTCAGACTGGGGCAGAGGTTCGCCTTCCAACAGGACCATGACCCTAAGCACACAGCCAAGACAACGCAGGAGTGGCTTTGTGACAAGTCTGTGAATGTCCTTGAGTGGCCCAGCCAGAGCCCGGACTTGAACCCGATCGAACATCTCTAGAGGGACCTGAAAATAGCTGTGCATCGACGCTCCCCATCCAACCTAACAGAGCTTGAGAGGATCTGCAGAGAAGAATGGCAGAAATTACCCAAATACAGGTGTGCCAAGCTTGTAGCGTCATACCCAAGAACTTGAGGTTGTAATTGCTGCCAAAGGTGCCTCAATAAAGTACTGAGTAAAGGGTTTGGATACTTGTGCAAATGTGATATTTCAGTTATTTCTTTTTAATTACTTTGCAAAAATTTCCACACACCTGTTTTCGCTTTTTTATTATGGGGTATTGTGTGTAGATTGATGATAAAAAAATTGAATTTAATCCATTTTTGAATAAGGCTGTAACGTAACAAAATGTGGAAAAAGTGAAGGGGCCTGAATACTTTCTGAATGCACTGTACATGTCAGTAAATGTGTTGGCAGTAAGATGGCGTTAGAGGTTCAAAGACCTGACTGCTTTACCTTGCTCTAAACGTTATTCCCTTATCACGTATCTGTACGCTGTGAATGGCTCGATTGTAATCATGCATTGGTTAGTTTTTTAGTTTAGCTTCGAGACACAGCGTGGAAACAGGCCCTTCGGCCCACCGAGTCCTCGCTGACCTGCGATCAATTTGCAAATTTGACCAAAACCGATTAACCTACAAACCTGTACGTCTTCAGAGCGTGGGAGGAAACCGAAAATCTCGGAGAAATCCCACGCAGGTCACGGGGAGAACGTACAAACTCTGTGCTGCTAACACCCGTAGTCGGGATGGAACCCGGGTCTCTGGCGCTGTGATGCAGCGACTCTACCGCTGCGCCACCGTGCCGCCCCTAATAACATATAAACTAATTTTGATCTCACGTATTATCTGTGTTTTTTTCTCCACAACATTGCTCTCCCCGTATTCTCTGCTTTTATTCTATGCCAAGAGCAGATGGGAAGAGAATATTAATTCTTGTTCACTGGGCCTCTTTTCTTAGGAAGAGGAATGACATTGTTTCGACCAAAATAGAGCTTGGCATCAGAGGTTGAGTTTCCATTCCAGTTTTTATTTAAGCCATTTTTTTCTTTAACTGCGGAAGATCTGGGCAAGCAATTAGGCTTTCATTTTCATGGAAGCATTTGCTTAGCAAAAATCAAAAGGCCTTCCGCGACCTTTACAGGCGACTGCCGGGATCCGTGATAGGGCGCCGAAATTTGCAACATGTCGGAAATTCAGCAGCGACCAGAAAGACGCTACGAATTTTTGGAGACCTCTCATGACCATAGGAGACCTCTCACGGACCATACAGGCGACCCCAGGCGACATGTCGCGGGTGACCTCTCACGACCCTAGGAGACCTCTCACGACCTCTCCCGACCTATCACGGGTGCCGGCAGTCACCTGTAAAGGCCGCGTAAGTTGGACAGACCCTTTACAGCGCCAGAGAATCGGGTTGGATCCAGACTACGGGTGCTGTCTGTACGGAGTTTGTATGTTCTCCCTGTGACTGCAATTAGACAGGTACATGGATCGGACAGGTTTTCTCCGGGTGCTTCAGTTTCCTCCCCCCATTCCAAAGACGATCAGGTTTGTAGGTTAATTTGCCCTCTGTAAATTGTCCCTGGTGTTTAGTACAGAATGGTTTATAGCAGGTGTAGGACAGGGCAGCATGTTGGCGCTGGGGTATAGTTGCTGCTTTTCCCCGGGCGTTCTGAATCAGCCTCAGAATAAAAAGATGTACCTTTAGAAAGGAGATGAGGAGGAATTTCTTTAGTCAGATGGTGGTGAATCTGTGGAATTCATTGCCACAGACGGCCGTGGAGGCCAAGCCAATGGATATTTTAGGATATTGATAGATTCTTGATTAGTACGGGTGTCAGGGGTTATGGGGAGAAGGAAGGAGAATGGGGTTAAGAGGGAGAGATAGATCAGCCATGATTGAATGACGGAGTAGACGATGGGCCGAATGGCCTAATTATGCTCCAAGAACTTCTCCTAGAACCTATGGACCTATGAACTTACTACTAGCGGTTTTACTCTTCTGATTTGTGTCGCTTTAGACAATAGACAATTGGTACAGGGGTAGGCCATTCGGCCCTTCGAGCCAGCACTGCCATTCAATGTGATCATGGCTGATCATCCCCAATCAGTACCCCGTTCCTGCCTTCTCCCCCTATCCCCGACTCCATTATCTTTAAGAGCCCTATCTAGCTCTTACTATTGAACTCAAGCAGTCCAAGTAATTTAAAAATAGACATTTCACTGAAAGGTAACTTTTTTCTCATTGTCTTTCTCCAAACTCAGGATAACTGCATATTTGTTCCTAATTCTGGGCAAGAAGATGCTGATGGTGATGGAGGAGGCGATGCTTGTGATGATGATGCAGATGGAGATGGTATTTTCAACGTGCAGGTGTGTGTTTAACAAAATGATGGGTTTGACCCAAGGCAATGATTACAGTCAGCATCTCTGGTGTCTGGTTACAGGCATCACGGCAACAGCAGCATTACTGACAAAAATGGGCTTCATCCATGAGCATTCTGTGCCGAACGACCTGTTTCGATCGAGCCATAGAGTGATACAGTGTGGAAACAGGCCCTTCGGCCCAGCCTGCCCATTCCGACCAATATGCCCCATCGACACGAGTCCCACCTGCCTGCATTCGGCCCTTATATCTTTCTAAACCTGTCCTATCCATTTACCTGTGCAAATATATTTTAAATGTTGCTTCTCGTACCTGCCTCAACTACCTCCTCTGGTCACTCAGCAACCCTCTCCTGTTGTTGGTAGGATGGTTCAGTTGCCTGATAACAGCTGGGAAGAAACTGCCCCTGAAACTGGAGGTTTTCACACTTCTTTACATTTTATCTGATGGGATTGGAGTGGTGTGTGTGTGTGCGCGTGTGTGTGCACGGATGTGCACGTGTGTGTGCCAGTGTGTGTGCGCGTGAGTGAATGTGTGCATGCGTGTGCGCGCATGTGTGTGCGTACGTGCTAGTGTGTGCCTGTATTAGTGGGTGTGTGTACACGTTTGCACATTCATCTGTGTGTGCGTGTGCCTGTGTGTGTGCGTGTGCCTGTGTGTGTGCATGAATGTGTGTGTGCCTGTGTGTGTATGCCTGTGTGTGTGTGTGCCTGTATTAGTGTGTGTGTGTACATGTTTGCACATTCATCTGTGTGTGCGTGCGTGTGCCTGTGTGTGTGCATGAGTGCGTGCATGTGAGCACATTTGCTCGTGCATCGGTGTGTGTGCCTGTGTGTGTATGTGTGTGCCTGTGTGTGTGTGCCTGTGTGTGTGTGTGTGTGTGTGTGCACGCGTGTGCCTGCATGTGTGTGTGTGTGTGTGTGTGCCTGTGTGTGTGTGTGTGTGTGTGTGTGTGTGTGTGTGTGTGTGTGTGTGTGTGCCTGTGTGTGTGTGTGTGTGTGTGTGTGTACATGTTTGCACATTCATCTGTGTGTGCGTGCGTGTGCCTGTGTGTGTGCATGAGTGCGTGCATGTGAGCACATTTGCTCGTGCATTGGTGTGTGTGCCTGTGTGTGTATGTGTGTGCCTGTGTGTGTGCCTGCGTGTGTGTGTGCGCCTGTGTGTGTGTACGCGTGTGCCTGCGTGTGTGTGTGTGTGTGTGTGTGTGTGTGTGTGTGTGTGTGTGTGTGTGTGTGTGTGTGTGTGCCTGTGTGTGTGTGTGTGTGCGCGCGTGTGCCTGCATGTGTGTGTGCCTGTGTGTGTGTGTGTGTGTGTGTGTGCGCGTATGTGTGCAATAGAACAGTCAGTACAGAATGAATCTGCGTTAAGCATTTACAGCATGCGATGATGGTGGCTGGAGCAAATTCAGTCGGGTTCACCCAGTCTCAGCCTCCAGCTGGCAACCTGGCAGTGACTCAACGAAGTGCAGGTTGAGTCGAGGCCTGGTTAGTGACTAACTCTCGGGAAGAGGCAATTAATCTGGGCCGCGCCGACAGGTAAACTGTGCAGAAGTGTCCGTGTGAGAGGGCTTGGCTGTGACTCATGACCTGAGATTGATCCTGAAAGACTTCGGATCAATGGCCACTGCCACTGCACCGTCAATTACGTCCATAAAAGTGGGAATGAGCAAAGTGGGTATGGCCAGTACCCTATCTCCATTCTTTCCCATTCGACTTTAGAGATACAGCATGGAAACAGGCCCTTCGGCCCACCGAGTCCATGCAGACCAGTGACCACCCCGCACACGAGCACTATCCTACGCACTAGGGATAATTTTACCGAAGCCAATTAACCTACCAACGGCATCGATGAGTTAGAAACATCGAAACAGAGAAAATACTGTAGGTGCAGGAATAGGCCATTCAGCCCTTCGAGCCAGCACCGCCATTCACTGTGATCATGGCTGACCATCCACAATCAGTACCCCGTTCCTGCCTTCTCACCATATTCCCTGACTCCACTATCTTTAAGAGCCCTATCTAACTCTCTCTTGAAAGCATCCAGAGAATTGGCCTCCACTGCCTTCTGAGGCAGAGAATTCCACAGATTCACAACTCTCTGGGTGAAAATGCTTTTCCTTACCTCCGCTCTAAATGGCCTACCCCTTATTCTTAAACTGTGGCCCCCTGAAGATTTAACATGAAGATAGACACAAAATGTTGGAGTAACATCAACGTGTCAGGCAGCATCTCTGGAGAGAAGGAATGGGTGATGTTTCAGGTCGAGACCCTTCTTCGGACTGAGAGTCAGGGGAGAGGGAAATATGAAAAGGTACAAGGAACAAGAGAATGAAAGGTGTGAAAAGGACAAATCAAAGCCTGCATGTCTTTGGGGTGTTGGGAGGAAACCGGAGCGCCCAGGGGAACACGCGTGGTCACAGGGAGAACGGACAAACTCTGTCCAGACAGCACCCGTAGTCAGGATCGAACCCAGGTCTCTGGTGTTTTCAGGCAGCATCTCTACCTCTGCCCTGGACACTGAATAAGACTGCCAAAGAGCATCCTGTGATCCAAAGGTCAACTCTACTAGAGTTGAAGTAAAAGGAAAAGATGAGGCTGAAGCAAGAGATCAGACTGTAAAAAGGTCCCGGGCTGAAACGTCACCTGTCCAAATTCTCCAGAGATGCTGCCTGGCCCACTGAGTAACTCTAGCACTGTGTGTCTGCTGATGAAGCAAAGTAACTTGGCAAAATTTGGTCGCCCAATTATAGGAAGGATGTCAACAAAATAGAGAGAGTACAGAGGAGATTTACTAGAATGTTGCCTGGGTTTCAGCAACTAAGTTACAGAGAAAGGTTGAATAAGTTAGGTCTTTATTCTCTGGAGCGCAGAAGGTTAAGGGGGGACTTGATAGAGGTCTTTAAAATGATGAGAGGGATAGACAGAGTTGACGTGGACAAGCTTTTCCCTTTGAGAATAGGGAAGATTCAAACAAGAGGACATGACTTCAGAATGAAGGGACAGAAGTTTAGGGGTAACATGAGGGGGAACTTCTTTACTCAGAGAGTGGTAGCAGTGTGGAATGAGCTTCCAGTGGAAGTGGTGGCGGCAGGTTCGTTGGTATCATTTAAAAATAAATTGGATAGGCATATGGATGAGAAGGGAATGGAGGGTTATGGTATGAGTGCAGGCAGGTGGGAAAAAAGTTGTTCGGCACGGACATGTAGGGCCGAGATGGCCTGTTTCCGTGCTGTAATTGTTATATGGTTATATGGTTATATGGTTAAAACTCATACAGCATCAGTTAAAGCCGGGAGCAGCAACTCTATCCAAGCGGACGTGTGTTGTTCCAGTTTGTAACCAATGCCTCGGGTGCTGCAGTCTCGGGGCTGCTTTTAAGTTTAGATTTAAGTTTATATGCAGTGAAATGCTTCGTTTTGCATGTTAATCAAACAGATCAGATTGTATTGGGGCTGCAGGGTGGCGCAGCGGTAGAGTTGCTGCCTTGCAGTGCCAGAGTCCCAGGTTCGATCCGGACCACAAGTGCTGTCTGTGTGGAGTTTGTACGTTCCCCCCTTGACCACGTGGGTTTTCTCCGGGTGCTTCAGTATCCTCCCACACTCCAAAGACGTACAGATCTGTAGGTCCATTTTTAAACTACACCTTTGTTAAGCTCGGTTTAGAGATACAACACGGAAACAGGCCCTTCAGCCCACCGAGTCCCCGCCGCCCAACAACCCTCGTACACTGGCACTATCCACACACTAGGGACAATTCACAATTTTTACTAGTCAAATTAACCTACAAATCTGTACATTTTTGGAGTGTGGGAGGAAACCGGAGCAGCCAGGTAAAACCCACGTGGTCACAGGGAGAACGTACAAAACTCCATACAGACAGCGCCCGTAGTCGGGATCGAACCTGGGACTCTGGCGCTGTAAGGCAGCAACTTTACCACTGTGCTACCGTGTAAAACTAAAAACCAAAACTAAGATGTACCAAAGCTAGATACAATCAGTACAAACTCAAGTACAATAGATAGAGCAAAGGGGATGATACAGGCATAAGGGAGATGAGGTACAACCTTCCTATCTCCTAATGATGGCACAATGGGCTAAGTGTTCGGCTGGCAACCGGAAGGTAGCCGGTTCGAATCCCGCTTGGAGTGCATACTGTCGTTGTGTCCTTGGGCAAGACACTTCACCCACCTTTGCCTGTGTGTGAATGTGTGTGAGTGATTGGTGGTGGTCGGAGGGGCCGTAGGCGCAGATTGGCAGCCACGCTTCTGTCAGTCTGCCCCAGGGCAGCTGTGGCTACAGAAGTAGCTTACCACCACCGAGTGTGACTGAGGAGTGAATGAATAATGCGATGTAAAGCGCCTTGAGTATTAGAAAGGCGCGATATAAATCCCATCCATTATTATTATTATTAATGCAAGTTCATAAGGGATAGGAGCAGAATTAGGCCATTCGGCCCATCTAGTCTACTCTGCCATTCAATCATGGCCGATCCATCTCTCTCCCTCCTAACCCCTTTCTCCTGAGCCTTCTCCCCATAACACCCGTACTAATCAAGAACATCATCGAACATTGACTTACGAACACTGACATCTCTCCCCAGGATAACTGTGTGCTGGTCCGCAACATCAACCAGCTGAATACTGACGAGGATAACTATGGCGATGCTTGTGATAACTGTCGATTATCGATTAACAATGATCAAAGAGACACGGATAACGATGGGAAAGGTGATGCCTGCGACGAAGACATGGATGGTGACGGTTAGTTTTTATCTCATCCAAGCAGAAACATAGATGCCAGTGGAGGCAGGTCATCTTGGTTGACATGAGCAAGTTGGGCCAAAGGGCCTTTTCTATTGTTGTATGACACTATGACTGGAACAGTGGAGTATCACATTAGAAACATAGAAACATTAAAAAAATTGGTGCAGGAGTAGGCCATTCGGCCCTTCGAGACAGCACCGCCATTCAATGTGATCATGGCTGATCATCCCCAATCGGTATCCCGTTCCTGCTTTCTACCCATATCACTTGATTCCGTTAGCCCTAAGAGCTAAATCTAGCTCTCTCTTGAAAACATCCAGTGAATGGGCCTCCACTGCCTTCTGTGGCAGAGAATTCCACAGATTCACAACTCTCTGGGTGAAAATCTACGACGCAGTCAATCACTCTCATCCCCGCATGTTCACCCATTTCCCAATCATTGGAGTTCCCAATGTTGCATCTAAAATTACGAGAGGCATAGAGAGGGTGGACAGTCAGAACCTTTCTCCTCACGGAGGAAATGTCCAACACTACACAGGTAGATGCAGGTAGACACAAAATGCTGGACTAACTCAGCGGGTGAGGCAGCATCTCTGGAGAGAAGGAATGGGGGACGTTTCGGGTCGAGACCCTTCTTCAGACTACACGCAGAGTCTCTTGCCCAGAGGAGGGGAATCGAGGACCAGATGTCAGGGGTTTAAGGTGAAGGGGAAAAGATTTAATAGGAATCTGAGGGGTAACTTTTTCACACAAAGGGTGGCGGGAGTATGGAACGAGCTACCAGAGGAGGTAGCTGAGGCTGGGACTATCCCAACGTTTAAGAATCAGTCAGACAGGTACACGGATTGCTATATTTAAGAGGGAGTTAGATGTGGTCCTTGTGGCTAAAGGGATCAGGGGGTATGGAGAGAAGGCAGGTACAGGATACTGAGTTGGATGATCAGCCATGATCATATTGAATGGCGGTGCAGGCTCGAAGGGCCGAATGGCCTACTCCTGCACCTATTTTCTATGTTTCTATGGATAGGACAGGTTTGGAAGGATATGGACCAAACGCAGGCAGGTGGGACTAGTGTAGCTGGGACATTGTTGGCCGGTGTGGGCAAGTTGGGCCGAAGGGCCTGTTTCCACACTGTATCACACTATAACTCTTTGTCTCAAGAGGGCACAGCTATAAGGTGAGAGGGGCAGGTTTAATGGAGATGTGTAAAATTTCCAAAATCGGTGTGTGTATTTTAATTTGACGATGAATAACGTTTTGGTGATGCTTGTTGCATCTTCCCATAGGGATAAAAAATTTCTTGGACAATTGCCAGAGGGTTCCCAACGTGGACCAGAAGGACAAGGACAACGATGGCGTGGGAGATGCTTGTGACAGCTGTCCAGATGTCATCAACCCGAACCAGGTCTGGCTGAGCAAACCTGACATTAACCCTGTGCAAATTCCATGCACTGGAGGGATTTGGGCCAAACACAGTGTACAAAATCATTGAGAGGAATAGATCGGGTAGATGGATGCACAGAGCCTCTTGGCCAGAGTAGGAGAAGCGAGGACCAGAGGACATAGGTTCAAGGTGAAGGGGAAAAGATTTAATAGGAATCTGAGGGGTGGCTTTTTCACACAGAGGGTGGTGGGTGTATGAAACAAGCTGCCAGATGAGGTAGTTGAGGCTGGGATTATCCCAACGTTTAAGAAACAGTTAGACAGGTGCATGGATAGGACAGGTTTGGAAGGATATGGACCAAACGCAGGCAGGTGGGACTAGTGTAGCTGGGACATTGTTGACCGGTGTGGGCAAGTTGGGCCAGAGGGCCTGTACGGAGTTTGTACATTCTCCACGTGACCGCGTGGGTTTTCTCCGGGTGCTCCAGTTTCCTCCCATTTTGTAAGTAAAGAGCTTTGTGACCTGTTCCACTAACGCCCGATGATTTTGTTTCACTGTTCACAGTCAGACATCGACAATGACCTTGTTGGAGATTCCTGCGACACAAATCAAGACAGGTACTTTCTTGGTTGTATTGTGATCAGATATCTTTGATATGAACCTGAAATTTCTTACGTAGGAACTTCTAACGTTACAATCTAGAGGCTAATCTGGCAAAACACTAAGTGCTGGAGGAACTCAGTGCGTCAGGCAGCATGATGTATAAGATCAGGAAGGGAATGGATCGGGTAATGGCTGGCACTGAAGATGGCTGCCACGGCGTACTGCTCCTTGCTGTTTTGTATGTGTTTGTTTGTTTGTGTCGTCTGTGAAAATCCCATTCATTCACAGGTTTAAACTATAATGTTTTATTCTTATTGTTTTAATGTTTTATGTTTTATTCTTTTTTTTTTTTTAAATATTTTTATTAGGTCATACACAGTAGTATAAACCAAGAATAATATAATACATTTCGCGTACAACCTATTTTAAAATTTAATAATAAAAAAATAGTAGAAGCAAGAACGAGAGAGAAAAAGAAAGTTAGGTAAGGTGGTGAAAGTGATAGTTCGTGAAAAAGTACAAGAAAAAGAGCGGAAAAAAAGGGAAAATAAAAAAAATAAAAATAAAATAAAAGGGATATACCTGCTTCGTATCTTTGCGCATTCTTAATGGTTAACTGTATGTCGTGATGTTACTTGCGAGCGGAGCACCAAGGCAAATTCCTTGTATGTGTATATGCTTGGCCAATAAACTTATTCATTCATTCATCCATAAACGCACAATGTCTTTTACCCAGAGTAGGGGAATCGAGAACCAGAGGACATGGATTTAATGTGAGGGCAGAGGATTTATTAGGAACCTGAGGGGCAACTTTTTCACAAATAGGGTGGTTGGTCTATGGAATGAGCTGCTGGAAGAGATAGTTGAGGCAGGCACAGTGGTACATATGGTCGAGCCACTGCCTCACAGCACCAGTGACCTCGGGTGCTGTCTGTGTGGAGTTTGCACGTTCTCCTTGTGACCACGTGGGTTTCCTCCAGCTGCTCCAGTAGCCTCCTACATCCCAACGGCGTGCGGCTTTGTGGGTTAATTGTCCTCTGTGACCAGTCTTAACGTGCAGGGAGTGAATGTGAAAGTTGGATAACGTATAATTAGTGAACGGGTGATCGATGGTGAGAACGGACTCAGTGGGTCGAAGGGCTTGTTTCCATGCTGTGCCTCGAAACTAACATTTGTTTGCCAGACGTTCGGTTGCCAGGGAACCAACCCAAATTTGTGTTCCTTGTGTGCAGTTCTCTAATCTATGAGGTGGAAAATGACGCAAGTAAATGCCGCCCCAAATATCAATGGGATGGATTGAAAATCCACCTCTGCAAATGTTTTGCTTGGCCACCCAACTATAAAGACAAACATGAATCAAGAGCGTCTAACAACCTTTAAAACACCAGTGACATCAATAATATTTCCCAATCCTTGTGTAACTTAACCTTAAATAAAGTGGAAATTATTTTGTTTGTTGACAAATCTTGATAAACATTTCAATAATGCTCATAGGTTCTCGGAGCAGAATGAGGCCGTTCGGCCCATCATGTCTACTCCGTCATTCAATCATGGCTGATCCATCTCTCCCTCCCAAACCCATTCTCCTGCCTGCCTCCCCATAACCCCTGACACCCGAACTAATCAAGAATCTGTCAATCTCTGCTTTAAAAATATCCATTGACTTGGCCTCCACAGCTGTCTGTGGCAATGAATTCCACAGATTCACCACCCTCTGACTAAGAAATTCTTCCTCCTCTCCTTTCTAAAGATACATACCTTTATTCTGAGGGTAAGACCTCTGGTCCTAGACTCTCCCACTAGTGGAAACATCCTCTCCACATCTATTCTATCCAAGCCTTCCACTATTTGGAAAGTTTCAACGAGGTTCCCTTCCACCCCCCATCCTTCTAAACTCCAGCGAGTACAGGCCCAGTGCTGACAAACACTCATCATATGTTAACCCACTCATTCCTGGGATCATTTCCGTAAACCTCCTCTGGACCCTCTCCAGCGCCAGCACATCTTCCTCAGATATGGGGCCCAAAATATCAACGGATAAAAACATTATAATGAGGCAAGTTTGAACTCTGACGTTTGACGCTCCCATTAATATCAAGTACCGTTCTAGTGCATAGATTATCATGGTCACAATCTAGACGAGCCTCTACAATAATCCTCAACACTGTTGCCCCGGCAATCATTCGCTCTCAGCCCCCTTCTATACTCTTTATCCACCCACGACTATGCAGACAAATACAAATCCAACTCGATTTACAGCCCAGACCATTACGCCAAACCATCACCTTTCTATTGACTCCATCTACACCTCACGCTGCCTCAGCAAGGCCAGCAGCATAATCAAGGGCCAGTCCCACCCTGGCCACTCCCTCTTCACCCCTCTCGGCCTGAAGAAGTGTTCCCACTAATCACTGATCTTTTTTCTCCAGTGTTGCTGCCTGACACACTGCGTTACTCCAACCCTATATAGAACATCTACTTGGGGCTCATGGATTCATACAGCATGGATACAGGCCAACATGCCCACGCCGACCAAGATGCTCCATCTACACTAATCCCATCTGCCCGCGTTTGTCCTTTATCCCTCTGAACTTTTCCTATCCATGTACCTGACCAAATGCCTTTTCAATGCAGTTATAGTCCCTGCCTCAACTACCTCCTCTGGCAGCTTGTTCCATACACCCACCACCAGAATGAAAAAGAGATATTGAGAACGAGAATAATGGGAGGCACGGTGGCACAGGGGTAGAGCTGCTGCCTTACAGCGCCAGAGACCCGAGTTCGATCCTGACTACGGCTGCTGTCTAAACAGGGTTTGTACGTTCTCCCCGTGACCTGCGTGGGTTTTCTCCAGTTTCCTCCCACACTCCAAATAAGTACAGGTTTGTAGGGTTCATTGGCTTGGTAAAATTAATTGTCCCTCATGTGAGTAGGATAGTGTTGGTGTGCGGGGTTCGCTGGTCGGTGGGCGGATGAGCCTGTTTCCGCGCTGCAACTCGAAACAGCTTTTTTCCACGAAGGGTGGCTCTACTCGATAACCAAAAGTCTGTAGCCTCCTTTTTGCTCTGGCATTTTATTTCATTCACACGTTTAAACTATAATGTTTTATTCTTAATGTTTTAATGTTTTATGTTTTATTTTTAATTGTTTACTGTATGTTGTGTTGTTACTTGCGAGCGGAGCATCGAGGCAAATTCCTTGTATGTGTTCGTTCTCGGCCAATTCGTTCAAACTAAACAAAAAGAATGGCGTGGCTAAGATGTTGCTGTGTTTCTTTGTATTGCCAGCGATGGAGACGGGCACCAAGACAACAACGACAACTGCCCCACCATCATCAACAGCTCCCAGCTTGACACTGACAAGGATGGGCTTGGAGATGAGTGCGATGATGACGATGATAATGATGGAATCCCTGATGTCTTCCCCCCTGGCCCAGATAATTGTAGACTGGTCGCCAATCCCGGCCAGGAGGACGATAACTGTGAGTATGGGAAGCCCTGCTGTGCCGAAGGAAAAACTAATTGGCACATCATGGCAACACCAACATTGGCTGCAGCGTAGGTGGTGAAGGTGGTTCAGTTCATCTTGGTCGGCATTCTGACCTTTCCGTTCAGTTCAGTTGAGTTTATTGTCCTGAATTACCAGTGAACTGGTACCAGTGTACTGAGGTACCAGTGAAAATCATTTGTCGCGTGCTATCCAGTCAACAGAAAGGCAGTACATGATTACAATTGAGCCTTTCACAGTGTACAGACACATGATAATGGAATAACGTTCAGTTCAAGTAAAGCCAGTAAAGTCCGATCAAAGATAGTTCGAGGGTCATCAATGAGATAGATCAGGGGTTAGTTTAGGCAACGTTTCAGTCTGAAGAAGGGTTTTGACCCGAAACGTTGCCTATTTCCTTCGCTCCATAGATGCTGCCTCACCCGCTGAGTTTCTCCAGCATTTTTGTCTACCTTCGATTTTCCAGCATCTGCAGTTCCTTCTTAAATATATAAGATTTAGTTTTAGTTTGACTTTTAGCGATACAGCATGGAAACAGGCCCTTCAGCCCACTGAATACACTCTGACCTTTCACATTAGTACTATATTATCCCGCTTTCTCATTGACTTGTCTGTACTCAAAGCCTCTTTGTAACAAAGGCCAAAAATACCACTTATCTTCTTAAATGCGTTACAGCTGCAGATTTGCTTTCCCAGATCCCTTGTCCATCAACATTGCCCAACCTACCACTACTTAACTCACACATTCACTATTTTATTTGATGTAATTATTCAATGCAGCCAGCATCAGATTACATCAACATTTGCCTCATTGTTCGACATATCTAAACCATCTTCTTGCCTCTGATTGTAAGTTCCAGCACGGGATCTAGCGACACTAACCGTTGGTCGAAAGTGGTTTCCGCTTCTTCTATGTTCCGGCGATTATTTAAAAAAAATTTTTAAAAAATCAAAACCGGCCGCGACTAAAAATAGGTTGCCTTTTTAAAAATCGGTAATTTTTTAGTCGAAGCCGGTTGCGATGCTAGTTGAAGGTGGTTACCGGAGGTTGCAGGTAGTGGAAGGCAACCACCTGCAACCTCCGGCAACCACCTCCAACTAGCATCGCAACCGCAACATAAAAGAAGCGGGAACCACTTTCGACCATTAGGGAGACTGACAAAAACCTCCGGGAACCGCACGGAAACCTTGGGTGGGGTGCAAAGTCTCCAGAGGTTTCCGTTCAAGTTTCCTAAGTGGGACAGGGGCATAAGTGGGACAGGGGCATAAAGTTGCTGAAGAACCAGGTGGGTTATGGACATTCCGATGGTTTCAGTGTTGAAAATATGGAGGTCACGCCTTCGTATCTCATGTCAGGGCAAGCGCTCTTTGAGAAAGGAGCTGATGAGGAACTTCTTTAGTCAGAGGGTAGTCTTCTTATCGAGTCCACATACAAGATTAGAAGTTGTTCAGCCAGAGTTGAACACACTTCTCGGCATCTGCGTGCAATGGTGTCTGTCTTGTCGCTTCTTGTGCGCGGTGGTGGAACGATTGGTGGAAACAGGGCCGCGTACGTGAACACTCTTTCCTTGACCCCAGAGGGTGGTGAATCTGTGGAACTCATTGCCACAGAGGGCTGTGGCGGCCAAGTCAGTGGATATTTTTAAGGCAGAGATAGACAGATTCTTGATTAGGACGGGTGGTCAAGGGTTATGGGGAGAAGGCAGGAAAATGGGATTAGGAGGCAGAGATAAGCCACGATTGAATGGCGGAGTGGACTCGATGGGCCGAATGGACTAATTCTACTCCTATAACTTGTGAACGTGTGACCTTGCTTACGTAAGGGTGAGAGACATCCTGGGGGGGGGGGGATTTTTCCTACTCTAGCCTAATTACTGCTGCAGCCAAAGAGCTTTGTGGACAGAGGTGCTCTGTGCTGGTGGGACAAAGTCCAATTTCCGCAATGGGGTGGAGGTGAATCGGACAATACCCTAGCTTACGGGAGGACCGTTCAAAAGCCTGACAGCAGAGGGGGAAGAAATGGTTCCTGAGTGTGGTGGTACAAAGATGTGGTTTGGTCATGCTAAGCCTTCGAAAGTTGTAGAAGTAAATGAAGTGGAAATCTCCTGATCTGTATCCTTCATTTTAGTTATCATCCATCTTATGCAATTATGTTGGATTGTGCTAACTTAAGTTGGAGCAACTTCCGCCACTATTAGAACGGAAAGCTTTTCATTTCTAATTCTGAACCCAATAAAATATTGCTCGTGAATGCCATCCTAAGTCAGATTTGGAAAGAGTAGTTTTATGCAAGAAGCATTCCTCCCCTCTGTTACCAGGCTTTTGAATGGTCCTTCTATAAGCTAGGGTACTGTCTGATTCACCTCTACTCCATTGCGGACATTGGACGTTGTCTCTGGAACTGATGCGCTACAATGCTGAGAACCATATTCTGCCCTCTGTGTCTTCCCCTTTGCTCTACCTATTGTACCTGAGTTTGGCTTGATTGTATTTATGTATAGTATTATCTGATCTGTTTGGACAACAGGCAAAACAAAGCTTTTCACTGTACCTCGCTACACGTGACAATAATAAATAGAAACCTAAACCTAAAAGATGTTCAAATCTCAGGTACACAAAAAAGCTGGAGAAACTCAGCGGGTGCAGCAGCATCTATGGAGCGAAGGAAATAGGCAACGTTTCGGGCCGAAACGTTGCCTATTTCCTTCGCTCCATAGATGCTGCTGCACCCGCTGAGTTTCACCAGCTTTTTTGTGTACCTGAGATTTTCCAGCATCTGTAGTTCCTTCTTAAACACTTCAAATCTCAGGTGTTTGCTCGTGGCTTTTTCTCTATAACCCGTTTGGAGAGCTAGTAATTAAACAATTTGATAGTTATTAATTAAACAATTCAATTGAATTTAGCAACATTCGATTGTTGACATGAATTATCATGCCTTATGAAAAGTTATAGAAGTACTCCAGCATTGTGTGTCTACTTTTTTTACAATGGCACAACTTTACTTATTTCACTTAGTTGACGGAGTTGGGGACATCTGTGAAGGTGATTTTGATCAGGACACCATAATTGACAGGATAGACGTTTGTCCTGAGAATGCAGAGGTGACTTTAACCGATTTCAGGGCGTACCAGACTGTTGTCCTCGATCCTGAAGGCGATGCACAAATTGATCCAAACTGGGTGGTACTTAACCAGGTGAGAGTTGATGTGAACAATGTTATGTCATCTTAATACTGGTACAGTCTTATACTAACAGCCAGGAGAGGGATTGGCCCGGTAGACGCACAGAGTCCCATGCCCAGAGTAGGGGAGTCAAGAATTATAGATTTAAGGAAAGGGGGGGCGGGGGGAGATTTAATAGGAAGCTGAGGGATAACCTTCTCATATAAAGGGTGGTGGGTGTATGGAACCAACTGTAGTTGAGGCAGGTACTATTGTAACATTTAAGAAACATTTGGACAGGTATATGGATAGGACAGGTTCAGAGGGACATGTGTCCAACGCAGGCAGGTGGGATTAGTGTAGATGGGACATGTTGGTCGGTGTGGGCAAGTTGGGCCGAAGGGCCTGTTTCCAGTTTGTATGACTCTATGAGTCTATGACACACCAGCTTCTGCAGTTCCTTGCTATTACACATAGCTTCCGGCTCAAAAGCCTTCTTTACCCTGTTGGTTCCTTTCCCCTTTTTTTGCAAGTTTCCACATGCCCCTTCACCAAACAGAATATACATTGTTTAGTTTAGTTTAGTTTGGAGTTACAGTGCTGAAACATGCCCTGCGACCCACGCGCAAACTTCGCTCGAACTTCATGTCACTCACACGACCTCCGCGCGGCCCCCTGCTTCTGGTTTGGCCGCACTTGCCGCATGCAGGCGCATGCTGGTGGGACCGGCCCTTTAGGTCGCACTTGCCGCATGGAGTCACATGCTTGTGGGACAGGCCCTTTAGGCAGCAACTCTACCGCTGAGCACTGTTCCAACCTTGGCTCTACATGAAGTCTGTTCCATTGTCATTCTAGTAGAGTGCCTTGCCAGGTTGTACTGCTCTAAAGGTGATGTGTAGGTTATTGTGTAACCTTCCCTAACCCAATTGATTTGTTTCAGGGAATGGAAATAGTACAGACAATGAACAGTGATCCTGGCCTGGCTGTGGGTAAGTAACATCATATAATGCATTCATTCACCTTGTACAGAAACAATAGCATCATCATAGCTAATTGCCAGAGGAACGCAATGTTTGATTGCAGTCGTAAGTTCATAACTTCATGTTATAGGAGCAGAATTAGGCCATTCGGCCCATCAAGTTTACTCCACCATTAACCCACAAACTGGCTGATCTATCCTTCCTCCTCAACCCCATTCTCCTGCCGTCTCCCCATAACCCCTGACACCCGTACTAGTCAAAAAATCTGCCAATCTTTGCCTTAAAAATACCCACCGACTTGGCCTCCGCAGCTGCCTGTGGCAAAGAATTCCACAGATTCACCACCCTCTGACTGAAGAAATTCCTCCCTATCTTCTTTGTAAAGGAACGTCCTTTAATTCTGAGGCTGTGGCTTCTGGTCCCAGACTCTCCCACTAGTGGAAACATCCTCTCCACATCCACTCTATCCAGGACTTTCACTATTCGATAAGTTTCAATGAGGTCTCCCCCTCATTCCTCTAAACTCCAGAGAGTACAGGCCCAGAGCCGTCAAACGCTCATCGTAGGTTAACCCACTCATTCCTGGGATCATTCTTCTAAACCTCCTCTGGACCCTCTCCAGTGCCAGCACGCCCTTTCCTCAGATATGGGGCCCAAAAGTGCTCACGATACTCCAAGTGCCACCTGACCAGCATCTTACAGAGCTTCAGTATTACGGCCCTTATCCTGACTGAAAGAGTTTTGCAGCTACTGCTGTCCCAATCAGTATCAATGGAGCCGATGTAGAAATGGTTCAGAGCGTCAGGTTCCTTGGCGTTAATATTTCCAAAGATCTGTTGT
The DNA here is from genome assembly GCF_010909765.2 of Amblyraja radiata. Taxonomy (NCBI): domain Eukaryota; kingdom Metazoa; phylum Chordata; class Chondrichthyes; order Rajiformes; family Rajidae; genus Amblyraja; species Amblyraja radiata. The sequence continues at coordinate 111,291,684 of NC_045958.1, read as the reverse complement.
GGACCAAGCACATTGATTAATGCAACGCCAATGCCGCTATTCAGGCACGTAAATCGCTGTCAAAACATGCGGGGGGACACGAACGGGCCGATTCAGCCCTTAGAAAGCGTCTGATAAAATACGGATTACAAAACATGGGGGGGGGATTGTCCCCCACCTCTCAAAGTGGGGGGGGGGACGTGCCCGCTCCCCCCCCCCCGTCCCCCCCAGGATGTCCGCCCCTGCTGCTAGAGGAGGTAGTTGAGGCGGGAACTATAACAACTTTCAAAAGACAATTGGCCAGGAAAGATTGAGGGAGGCCAAATGTGGGGAGGTGGGACTAGTGCAGATGGGGCATCTTGGTCAGCACGGGAGAGTTGGACCAAAGGTAGACACAAAATGGAGGAACTCAGCAGCTCAGGCAGCATCTCTGGAGAATATGGATAGCTGACGTCTCTGGTTGGGACCCTTCTTGAGATTTCATTCTTCAAGGAACGGGGATTCCCCTCCCCCACTATAGATGAGGCTTTCACCAGGGTTTCTTCAATACCCCGTAACACTGCTCTCTCTCCCCATCCCCCCACTCGCAACAAGGGCAGAGTCCCCCTAGTCCTCATCTTCCACCCCACTAGCCGGCACATACAACAAATAGTCCTCCGTCAGTTTCGCCACCTCCAACGTGACCCCACCACTCGCCACATCTTCCCATCTCCCCCCCCCGTCTGCTTTCCGTAAAGACCGCTCCCTTCATAACTCCCTGGTCATTCTTCCCTTCCCTCCCCCACCACCCCCTCCCCGGGCACTTTCCCTTGCAACCGCAAGAGATGCTACACTTGTCGCTTTACCTCCCCCCTCGACTCCATTCAAGGACCCAAGCAGTCTTTCCTACAGAGGCTCACCTGCACCTCCTCCAACCTCATCGATTGCATCCGCTGCTCTAGATGTCAGCTGATCTACGTCGGTGAGACCTAGCGTAGGCTTGGCGATCGTTTAGCCGAACACCTACACTCGGTCCACAATAACCTACTTGATCTCCCGGTGGCTCAGTACTTCAACTCCCCCTCCCATTCCGAATCCGACCTTTCTGCCCTGGGCCTCCTCCATGGCCAAAGTGAGCACCACCGGAAATTGGAGGAGCAGCACCTCATATTCCGCTTGGGCAGTTTACACCCCAGCGGCATGAATATTGACTTCTCCAATTTCCGGTAGCCCTTATTGTCTCCTCCCCTTCTCAGCTCTCCCTCAACCCTCTGGCTCCTCCTCTTCCTTTCTTCTTCCCGCCCCCCCCCCCCCACCCTACATCAGTCTGAAGAAGGGTTTCGGCCCGAAACGTTGCCTATTTCCTTCGTTCAATAGATGCTGCCTCACCCGCTGAGTTTCTCCAGCACTTTTGTCTACCTTGGATTTTCCAGCATCTGCAGTTCCTTCTCAAACAGAGATCTCCAGAGATGCTGCCTGACCCGCTGAATTACTCCATAAGTTCATAAGTGATAGGGGCAGAATTAGGCCATTTGGCCCATCAAGACTACGCTGCCATTCAATCATGGCTGACCTATCTCTCACCCTCAACCCCACTCTCCTGCCTTCTCCCCATAACCCCTGGCACCTGTACTAATCAAGTATATATCTATCTCTGCCTTAAAAAATATCCACTGTCTTAACCTCCACAGCCTTCTGTGGCATTTTGTTTCTATCTTTGGTATAAACCCGCATCTGCTGTTCCTTACTGTTACAGTGGGGCCGAGAGGCCTCTTCCTGTGCTCTGTGTGACTCTGTGACTATCAATGGCTCTATGACTGATGGCTGGATCTTATCAATGGGCCGCTGTTTAAGAATAAGGGGTAAGCCATTTAGAACAGAGATGAGGAAACACTTTTTCCACACAGAGTTGTGAGTCTGTGGAGGGTGGTGGAGGCCGGTTCTCTGGATACTTTCAAGAGAGAGCTAGATAGGGCTCTTAAAGATAGCGAGTCAGGGGATATGGGAAGAAGGCAGGAACGGGGTCCTGATTGGGGATGATCAGCCATGATCACATTGTATGGCGGTGCTGGCTCGAAGGGCCGGATGGCCTCCTCCTGCACCTGTTGACTATTGTCTATTGTCTATTGTCACCATGCAGGCTATACGGCGTTCAATGGAGTTGATTTTGAAGGCACGTTCCATGTCAACACCATGACCGATGACGATTATGCTGGGTTTATCTTCGGATACCAGGACAGTTCCAGCTTCTACGTGGTGATGTGGAAGCAGACGGAGCAGACCTACTGGCAGGCCACCCCCTTCCGTGCCGTGGCCGAACCCGGCATCCAGCTCAAGGTACGCCGACCACCCAGATCGCCCACGCATCTAGCTACATTGTCAATGGGCAATGGGCCAGCTTCACTAGGGAGGCTCATGTGGGTTAGATTGAATACTCCCCAGCTTTCACGCGGATGTTGCCAGGACTAGAGGGTGTGACTTCTAGGGACAAGATAAGTAGGCAGAGACTCTATAACTTGGTGCACAAGAGGATGAGGGGTGATCTAATGACAGAGGTGTATAAGATCATGAGAGGTATAGATCGGGTAGATGCACAGAGTCTCTTGCCCAGAGTAGGGGAATCGAGGACCAGTGGGCATAGGTTTATGGTGAAGTGGAAAAGATTTAACAGGAATCTGAGAGGTAACTTTCACACACAGGGTGGTGGGTGTGTGGAACGAGCTGCCAGAGGAGATAGCTGAGGCAGGGACTATCGCAACATTTAAGAAACAGTTAAACGGGTACATTGATAGGACAGATTTGGAGGGATATGGGCCAAACGCGGGCAGGTGGGAGTTAAGTAGGCCGGTGTCGGGCAAGTTGGGCCGAAGGGCCTGTTTCCACACTGTATGACTCTATGACCTCTAGAGACCCAACAATCTTCATTTCCTGCCACCAAGCCACACCCCCCACCCACACCAGCTCCATGAATCTTTCATCTTGTCATCTCCAAGTATCCCCTCTTATGCAGTTAGGTTTTTATCTCGGCCAAGTACCAAAGAATAATTCTCCCTAGAGACACAAGTTAAATCCTGTGTGATTTGCAGGGAATGTTATCTTTCATAGACAGGCCCTTCTGCCCAACTCATTCATGCCGTCCAACATGCCCATGTTCTCTCCTATTGGACCATTCCTTCCTAACATTTCAGATCGATGTATCTGTCCAAGTGTCTTTTAAATGCTGTAATAGTCCGTGCCTTAAATAGCTCCTCTGGCAGCTCATTCCATGCACCCACCATCCTCTGAGGGAAGAAGTTGCCACTCAGATTCCTCTTAAATTTTTCCCATCTCACCTTAAATCTAAGGTATATTCATAGCACTGGGCTGTAAGCTGCCCAAGCGAAATATGAAATTGGAGGAACAGCATCTCATATTTCGCTTGGGCAGTTTACAGCCCTGGGCGTGCATATCTCTGAAGATCTCTCCTAGTCCGAGAACACTGATGCTATTATAAAGAAAGCACATCAGCGCCTCTACTTCCTGAGAAGATTACGGAGAGTCGGTTTGTCAAGGAGGACTCTCTCTAACTTCTACAGGTGCACAGTCGAGAGCATGCTGACCGGTTGCATCGTGGCTTGGTTCGGCAATTTGAGCACCCAGGAGCGAAAAAGACTACAAAAAGTAGTAAACACTGCCCAGTCCATCATCGGCTCTGACCTCCCTTCCATCGAGGGGATCTATCGCAGTCGCTGCCTCAAAAAGGCTGGCAGTATCATCAAAGACCCACACCATCCTGGCCACACACTCATATCCCCACTACCTTCAGGTAGAAGGTACAGGAGCCTGAAGACTGCAACGACCAGGTTCAGAAACAGCCACTTCCCCACAGCCATCAAACTTAACTCAAACAAAACTCTGAACATTAATAGCCCATTATCTGTTTATTTGCACTTTATCAGTTTATTTATTCGTGTGTGTATATATTTATACAATGGTATATGGACACACTGATCTGTTCTGTATTCATGCCTTCTATATTCTGTTGTGCTGAAGCAAAGCAAGAATTTCTATCTGAAGAAGGGTTTCGGCCCAAAACGTTGCCTATTTCCTTCGCTCCTAGATGCTGCTGTTTCTCCAGAGTTTCTCCAGCATTTTTGTGTACCTTCGATTTTCCAGCATCTGCAGTTCCTTCTTAAACGCAAGAATGTCATTGTCCTATCTGGGACACATGACAATAAACTCTCTTGAATCTTGAATCATCGTTACTTTTTTATTTGCATATCTCTCATCCATTGTTCTTTATCTCTCTTCATCATTGTCTATATCTCTCGTTTCCCTCTCCCCTGACTAGTCTGAAGAAGGGTCTCGACGCAAAACGTTACCCATTCCTTCTCTCCGGAGATGCTGCCTATCCCGCTGAGTTACTCCAACATGTTGTGTCTACCGCAACCTCTATACTCAGTACCCATGTACCAAAATATTAGGATCACATATCCATCCCATCGCAAATCTTCTAATTTCCATCTTCATAATATTTTCCTCCTACTTGCCTCACTCAGCTCCTGCACAATCCCTCAAGTAGTTCTTTGTTACCATTCAACTTAAGCTTTCCAGTTCTGCCGGGCACTTCTCACAGAGTATACAGCATGAAACTCGCCCAACACGTCCATGGAGGCACGGTGGCGCAGCGGTAGAGTTGCTGCCTTACAGCGAATGCAGCGCCGCAAACCTGGGTTCGATCCCGACTACGGGTGCTGTCTGTACGGAGTTTGTACGTTCTCCCCGTGACCTGCGTGGGTTTTCTCCGAGATCTTCGGTTTCCTCCCACACTCCGAAGATGTACAGGTTTGAAGGTTAATTAGCTTGGTGAATGTAAACATTGTCCCTAGTGCGTGTAGGATAGTGTTAATGTGCGGGGATCGCTGGTCGGCGCGGACTCGGTGGGCCGAAGGGCCTGTTTCCGCGCTGTATCTCTAAACTAAAACTTGTAAAAACCAAGATGCCCCATCTACACTAGTTTTCCCGTGTTTGCCCCATAACCCTCCAACTTTTCCTATTCATGTACCTGTCCAAGTGTCTTAAATGTTTCTCTTCCAGCTCACTGAAGGCATGAATATTGACAAGACTGCTATCTGTCTATGCCTTGCATCTCCATATGTTTAGTCTGTTGATTCCAGGCCAACTACAACTAATTACTGGATAGAACGAATTACCCTTCTTCAGTCTCGCCCAGAAATGTCACCCATTCCTTCTCTCCAGAGATGCTGCCTGTCCCGCTGAGTTACTCCAGCATGTTGTGTCTATCTTCAGTGTAAACCATGCATCTGCAGTTCCTTCCTACACATGCAAGTAATTACAGGCGAGTCCACCGAGCAACAGTGTGAGGGAGGCACAGATGCGCAGCTGCTGTCTCACAGCTCCAGAGACACTGGTTCTCGGGTGCCGTCTGTGTGGAGTTTGCACGCTCTCCCTGTGACTGAGTGGGTGCACCGGTTTCCTCCCACATCCTAAAGATGTGCGAGTCGATAGATTAATTGGCCTCTGTAAATTGCCCCGAGTGTGTGTATGGAGTGGGTGAGATAATATACAAATATAGAACTAGGGTGATCGCTGGTCGGCGTGGACGCGGTGGGCGGAAGGGCCTGTTTCCATGCTGTATTTCTAAACTAAACTAAATTAAACTAAACTCTGCTCACTGCTCGCTTTTTATATTTAAATTATTTTCTGTAATTTGCTGACTGTAAAAGTTCTGGTTAATTTTTCTTCCTCTTCTACATGAGTTCCCGACCACCAACATTTTGGTGGAAAATCCCCATGCACTTCTGAGTGCATTTTAACTCATGTTTTCGGGTGAACTATCCCACCGAACTTTCTGACTGGCTTGCTAGAGTGGCAAGGAGGATTGCAGAGTGGCTCTCTCACAGTGAGGTGCTCTCCTGGTATAATATCCAAAAACAAGTTCCTTGAATATAGTGTTCAAAAGGGAACTGCAGATGCTGGAATATCGAAGGTACACAAAATTGCTGGAGAAACTCAGCGGGTGCAGCAGCATCTATGGAGCGAAGGAAATAGGCGACGTTTCGGGCCGAAACCCTTCTTCAGATTGATGGGGGGTGGGGGGGGGGGAGAAAGAAGGAAAAGGGGAGGAGGAGGAGGAGCCCGAGGGCGGGCGGATGGGAGGGTGGGAGGAGACAGCTAGAGGGTTAAGGAAGGGGAGGAGACAGCAAGGGCTAGCAAAATTGGGAGAATTCAATGTTAATGCCATACGGACGCAAGGTCCCCAGACGGAATTTGAGGTGCTGTTCCTCCAATTTCCGCTGTTGCTCACTCTGGCAATGGAGGAGACCCAGGACAGAGAGGTCGGATTGGGAATGGGAGGGGGAGTTGAAGTGCTGAGCCACCGGGAGTTCAGGTAGGTTATTGCGGACTGAGCGGAGGTGTTCGGCGAAACGATCGCCCAACCTACGCTTGGTCTCTCCGATGCCTTGAATATAGTGTTAGTTTTAGAGCTACAGCATGGAAACAGGCCCATTCGGAACCACCAAGCCTGCGCTGACCAGCGATCACCCCGTACTCTAACACTATCCTACACACTAGGAACTAATGCATGCGAGAATCTAGGACCAGAGGTCATAGCCTCAGAATAAAAGGACTTTCCTTTAGGAAGGTCGTGAGGATGAATTTCTTCAGTCAGAGGGTGGTGAATCCGTGGAATTCTTTGCCACAGAAGGCCGTGGGGATCCAAGTCAATGGATATTTTTAAGGCAGAGATAGATAGATTCTTCATTAGTACTGGTGTCGGGGGTTATGGGGAGAAGGCAGGAGAATGGGGTTGAGATAGATTGAATGATTGAATGGCAGAATAGACTTGATAGGCCGAATGGCCCAATTCTGCTCCTATCAGTTGTAAACATGAAACCGGATCACCCGGGTAAACTCGCACTGTTCACGGATCGAACCCTGGTCTCTGGCGCTTTAGGACAACAACTCTGCTGCTGCGCTGTGTCAATGTCAGTCAAAATTAAATTAAAATTAAAAATCAATTTAATTTTATATACATTTAAATATTAATTAATTAAAACATTTAAAATTAAATTAAAAAATCATAAAAGTACGTCAAAAGTTATTCACTGTTCATCAAAGTAATTATTAGTCCAATTGAGTCGAATTGAACCATTATTTAAATCCACCATTATTTATTGCCTCACATGTTGTCTTGGTAGCTTAGAATGTTTGGTCTAGCTTTCGTTTTTTAGTTTAGTTTAGAGATACAGCGCGGGACCAGGCCCTTTGGCCCAGCAAGTCCGCACCGACCAACGATCCCCGCACACTAACACTATCCTACACACACTAGGGACAATTTACACGTACACCAAGCCAATTTACCTACGAACCTTTTGTACTTCTTTGGGGTGTGGGAAGAAACCGAAGATTTCGGAGAAAAACCACGCGGTCACGGGGCCAACGTACAAACTCTGTACAGACAGTACCCATAGTCGGGATAGAACCCGGGCATCTGGCGCTGCAAGAGCTGTAATGCAGCAACTCTACCGCTGCGCCACCATGACCGCCATTTTGAAATGTTATAGTGGAAAATGGTAATTGAGTGCAGGGGAGTGAAGCTTTCTGTAGCCGCTCTTGTGCGATGTTGATGGGTTTGCTGTTTTGCAATGCTGCATGTAACGCTGTCATCACTGGTCCTGTAGGCAGTCAAGTCCAACACCGGACCTGGCGAGCATCTACGGAATGCACTCTGGCACACTGGAGACACCACTGATCAGGTGCGACTGCTATGGAAAGATCCCAGAGACGTGGGCTGGAAAGACAAGGTCTCTTACCGCTGGTTCTTGCAACATCGACCCCAAATTGGATACATCAGGTAAAGTAGGAATCTATTCATCTTTATAGATTGGCCAGTTTTTTTTCTATTAGGTACTTCCTACATACAACTGTACCTGGAGTCAACATAGAACATAAAACATTGAACATCACGGTACATCTCTTGTTAGCTTTGCACCTCTCATCTTTGAGCGATGTACCTGGTACAAGGTTTGGACTGTCTACCCTATCTATACCTCTCATAATCTTGTATGAGTTATCAGGTCTCTACCCAGCTCCCCACATCAGCATTCCAGGAAATAAAACTCCAAGTCTGTCCAGTCTCTCCTTATAATTAATACGCACCATGTTATAGGAAAGATATTGTCAAGCTTGAAAGGGTTCAGAGAAGATTTACGAGGATGTTGCCAGAACTAGAGGGCGTGAGCTATAGTGAGAGGTTGAGTAGGCTGGGTCTCTATTCCATGGAGCGCAGGAGGATGAGGGGGGATCTTATAGAGGTGTACAAAATCAAGAGAGGAATAGATCGGGTAGATGCACAGAGTCTCTTGCCTAGCGTATGGGAATTGAGGACCAGAGGACATAGGTTCAAGGTGAAGGGGAAAAGATTTAATAGGAATCTGAGGAGTAACTTTTTCACACTAAGGGCGGTGGGTGTATGGAACAAGCTGCCAGAGGAGGTAGTTGAGGCTGGGACTATCCCAACGTTTACGAAACAGTTAGACAGGTACATGGAGAGGACGGGTTTGGAGGGATATGGACCAAGCGCAGGCAGGTGGGACGAGTGTAGCTGGGACATTGTTGGCCGGTGTGGGCAAGTTGGGCTGAAGGGCCTGTTTCACTCTATGACTATGACTATCTAATCCAAGCATCAATCTGAATTGATTTAGAATCATACTCCAGAAGATGCTTCAAAACAAGTTAATACAAATATGAAAAGGTTCAGGTTGGTTGATGAGAGATATTTGATATCTCGTCAAAAAAGGAAAATCATGTCATGTATGCACAGCACAGCAATTTTATTTTTGCTTAGCTCATACAAGATCGCAAATGTAAGGTTAGGGAAGCAGAGATTAGACAGGGCCCTAAAGAATATAACAAAAGCAGGGAAGAACTAAAGGGCCTGTCCAACTTGGCGACTGCCGGCGTCATTGACTGACGTATCAGGGTCGCCGAAAGATTTCGAACATTTCAAAATCCAGTGGCAACAAAAAACATTGTTGCGACACTTGAGGAAACACCGCACGTCAATACGTAATTACGCCGCGCGGCGCCACGCCACATCACGGCGCGACGTTTTTCGGTGACCTGATACGTCAGTCAATGTTGCCGGCAGTCGCCGAAAAAATCGCCAAGTAGGACAGCCCCTTAAAGGACCAAAAAGGTGCCACAAAATGTCCTTCAATTGTTGGGTTAAAGGAAATCGTAATTCATTATGTGCGTACATTGAAAGGTAGTTAGAAACTAAGCTAAAAACAAAATACTGGAAAATTGCTCTTAACACAAAGCCCCTCAGGCGATTGAAACCAATCCAGAAGATAACAATGTTATTTATTAAATTGCTTACACATTTTTGTGGATCAGATTCTCAGCCTGAACCAGGAACTGGGTAGAAGGTATGTGGGGATTCAGTACTATTGCGTATCCTGGTGAATATACCCCAGCCCCCCCACATCAACTGGCTTCCTAACACTCAGCAGCAAACAGTATCTCTGCCTCCAGCTAGCGTGGCACAGTGGCTCGATACACATCATGGATTCAGCCATGTCTGAGACCATCTGCTTCCTATTCAACTGTAATTGGACACTTTGGTTCACTGTGTGGGATCAGGCATGTCGTAGCTGTGGGGAAATTAAATTCAAGGGCACCACAGCGGCGCAGCTGGTAGAGCTGCTGCCTCACAGCGTCAGAGAACTGGGTTCGATCCTGCCCTTGGGTGTCATCTGTGTGGATGTTGCACGTTCTCCCTGTGACCAGACCGCGTGGGTTTTAGAGGGACTTTAGATAGATACACACCGCAGAAACAGGCCCTTGGACCCACCGAGTCCACGCTGACCAACGATCCCCGTACACTAGCACTACCCACGTTACCAGGGACAGTTTACAATGTTGTACAGAAGCCAATTAACCTACAAACCTGAGGTACGCAAAATTGCTGGAGAAACTCAGCGGGTGCAGCAGCATCTATGGAGCGAAGGAAATAGGCAACGTTTCGGGCCCAAAACCCTTCTTCAGGCTCCATCGATGCTGCTGCACCCGCTGAGTTTCTCCAGCAATTTTGCGTACCTTCGATTTTCCAGCATCTGCAGTTCCTTCTTAAACCTACAAACCTGCATGCCTTTAGAATGTGGGAAGAAACCAGAGCACCCGAAGAAAACCCACGCGGTCACGGGGAGAACGTACAAACTGCGTACAGACAAGCACCTGTAGTCAGGATAGAACCTGGGTCTCTGGCGCTACGAGGGAGCGACTCCAACGCTGCGCCACCGTGCCGCTCCGGGTGCTCCAGGGATTCTCCGGGTGCTCTGGATTCTTCCCACATCCCCATGGCGTGCGGTTTTGCGGGATAATTGGCCCTCTGCAAATTGCCCCTAATGTTGAAGGAGCGAGCGAGAAATTGGGATCACACAGAACTAGTGTGAAGAGGTGACCCCGATGGTCGGCATGGGCTCGATGGGCCGAAGGGCATCCTCACTAACCACGTGGTCCGTCCTCTCCTGTGAGTCGGCGCCATCATCGACCGCGATGTTGGACGCTGGGCAAAGGGCTGGTAAGAAGAACCGGGGGCGTTGACCCCCTGGGTCACGTGGGCTGGAGGGGGCCGGGCGAGGAGAGGGACGACGGTTCACGGGACGATCCGGACGGAGGTGACGGCTGCAATGGGCCTTTGCGGCAGCTACAGCGGGGACTGGGGAACGGTGCCCCAATCCTGGCCACTCTTGTATATAAACTCACTGGGCTGTTTCTGTGCATTCTCTACTGAACCGGGGATTGTACTGATGCATGACAATGATGTTACTGATCTTACTGCAATAAAAAATAATTTCACACGTACCTTGGTACTAGAGTTGCCAACTGTCCCGTATTAGCCGGGACATCCCGTATATTGGGCTAAATTGGTTTGTCCTATAAGGGACCGCCCATGTTCCGTATTTGACTGCTACCACTCGGGTCGAGGGGACTGTCGGGTCAGAGCGCCGCGTCCGGCCCCGCCCGACGTAGTGCAGCCCATGGAGTGCAGCAGCAGCAGCGCCTCGCCCGTGGCCCCGTCGGTCGGCAGCCCGGCCAGCTGCCTGACCTTCGGACCTTCGCTTACCGCCGACACCACCACCACCACCACCCCCTCCTTCTCATGGCTGATCATCGGTTCACGAGTTGGATGGGGCGCCGGACTATGCGGTCAGGACCAAAACTCCTCAGCTGGCCCGCCGGCTGGGCTTTGTGTGCAGTCCAGCACCCAGGCCAACTCATCATTCACCCAGCCCATGGCCGAGTCGGTCGGGAATTTGTCCCTTATTTTGACCTCTTGTCCCTTATTTGGGAGCGAGAAAGTCGGCGACTGTACTTGGCACACGTGATAATAATGAACCGTTGAACCACAAAGTTTCCAAATTTACAGCAGCAATGGAGACTAAATGTAAAGGCAAGCTTTTTACATGGGTTTTGGTGTTTCTGTTTTTTCATCAGGGCACAGTTCTACGAAGGTTCGGATCTGGTGGCTGACTCTGGAGTTATGATAGACAGCACCATGAGAGGAGGTCGGCTGGGCGTCTTCTGTTTCTCTCAAGAAAACATCATCTGGTCCAACCTCAAGTATCGTTGCAATGGTAAGAAACAATGTCCCTCATGGACACATGCTGCTGGTGTCGGGGATGGGTGCTCAAGGCAAGACAACATCTGGAAATGCACAGACATCATCAAAGAGAACAAAGTTTGGTTCAGACATTGCACAGAAAACATTTTACGTTTTACATTCAGCTTTTGGGCACCGTGTTAGAGGAAAGATGTGGTCAAGCTGGAAAGGGTGCAGCGAAGATTCACAAGGATGTTGCCAAGAATCGAGGGCCTGATGAGCTACAGGGAGGGGTTGAGCAGGCTGGAACTCTATTCCTTGGAGCGCAGGAGGATGAGGGATGATCTTACAGAGGTCATGGAGTCAAACAGTCATAGAGTGATACAGTGTAGAAACAGGCCCCTCGGCCCATCTTGCCCACACCGGCCACCATGTCCAAGTCCCACCTGCCTGCGTCTGGCCCATAGTGAGTTTAGAAAGTGTATAAGATCATGAGGAATAGATCGGGTAGAAGCACAGAGTCTCTTGCCCAGAGTAGGGGAATCGAGAACAAGAGGACATAGGGGGGAAATATTTAATCGGAACCTGAGGGGTAACTTTTTCACGCAAAGGGTAGTGGGTGTATGGAACGAGCTGCCGGAGGAGGTAGTTGAGGTAGGGACTATTGCAATGTTTAAAAAACATTTAAAAAACTTGGTTAGGACAGGTTTTGAGGGATATGGACCAAACGCAGGCAGGTGGGAATAGTGTCGATGGAACATGTTGACCGGTGTGGGCAAGTTGGGCCGAAGGGCCTGTTTCCACACTGTATCACTCTATGACTCTATGACATTCGCACAGGTTGCTCCTCAGGTTGAGTAGAGAAAGAGAGAGAGAGAGAGGTAGAGAGAGCCGCTGCCTCGAGTGCCAGAAACATGGGTTCGATCCTGACTTTGGGTGCTGTCTGTGTGGAGATTGCACGTTCCCCATGTGACAAGGTAGTCTGAAGCGGGCTCCCGACCCGAAACGTCACCTATTCCTTTTCTACAGAGATGATGACTGATCCAGCATTCTGTGCCTGTCTCCCTGTGACCGCATGTGTTTTCTCCAGGTGCTCCGCTCTTCCCCCCCCCCCCCCCACATCCCAAAGACATGCGGGTTTGTAGGTTAATGGACCTCTGTAAAAATAACCCTGGTGCGTGGATGTTCGAGCTAGTGTGAATGGGCGGTGTGCACTTGGTGGGCCGAAGGGCCAGAGTCCATGCTGTATCTCGAAACTCTAAACTTTACAGGGCTGAGCAAATGCACGAACATTCAAAGCTGTCAAGGAGAGCTTGTTGTTCTAGTCTCCACATCTCTCTTGAATGGTCATTTTCTGTCATTCTTTACCCTGAGAGTTGTGCGGGCTAAATTATTGGCAGTATTTTAAGACGATGTAAATACAGGTTTGAGAGATTGTGGAATATGAGGAACTGATGGCACGGTGGCGCAGCGGTAGAGTTGCGGCCTTACAGCGCCAGCGACCCCGGTTCTATCCTAACTGCGGGTGCTGTCTGTACGAAGTTTGTACGTTCTCCCCATGATCGCGTGAGTTTTCTCCGGGAGCCCGGGTTTCCAGGTTAGCAGGTTAATTAGCTTCTGTAGATTGTAAATTGTCTCTAAGGGGTGCGATTGTGCTAGTGTATGGGGTGAACGCTGGTCAGTGCAGGCTCGGTGGGTTAGAGGGCCTGTTTCCACGCTGTATCTCTAAAGTCTAAAGTTTAGTTTAGTTTATTGTCACATATACCGAGGTACAGTGAAAAGCTTTTGTTGCATGCTAACCAGTCCACAGAAAGACAATACGTGATTACAATCGAGCCGTCCACAGTGTACAGATACATGATAAAGTCTGAACTGACACAGAAGAGGAGATGATCCTTGATTATGGTTTAATAACTGCAAAAAAACTTATACTTAAATTCTGGAAAAAGATAACAGTTCCTACAGTGAAGATGTGGATCACAGAAATGACTGAGCCACTACATTTAGAAAAAATAAGGCTTGTTTTGTCTGACAAATCAGATCCATTCTCCAAAATATAGTCTCCTTTCATTGAATTTCTTCAACAACATAATAGTTGAACACAAATTCAAAACCGACGCTAGGGTCGGGTGAGCGGGCATAGGGACGGGTAGTGGGATATTTCTCCGCTTTTTTTTTCAGTTCTTCGTTAGTTCAGGGGTTTTTCTTTTTTCTTTTTCGTATCTTTTTCGAAATTCTTTCTTTTCTTTTTCCATTCCCTTCTTTCCTTTTTCCTTTTTTCCGATTTACTTATTAGTTTATAAAATGTTAAAACTGAAGCTGTACGAAAATTGTATAATTGTTATGTCGAATACTTTCTCCTCGTACAATCGCTTCTAATAAAATTAATATATTTTTTTAAAAGAAGAGTAGATGAAGTGTGAGGTAGATCAGCCATGATAATATTGGACGGCGGGGCATGGTGACCTACCCCTGCTCTTAGTTTAGTTAATTAGCTTCTAAGTTTAGTTTAGTTTAGTTTAGGGATACAGTGCGGAAACAGGTCCTTCAGCCCACCGAGTCCGCGTCGACCAGCGATACCCGTGCATGGGACGACAGATGGCACAATGGGCTAAGTGTTCGGCTGGCAACCGGAAGGTAGCCGGTTCGAATCCCGCTTGGAGTGCATACTGTCGTTGTGTCCTTGGGCAAGACACTTCACCCACCTTTGCCTGTGTGTGAATGTGTGTGAGTGATTGGTGGTGGTCGGAGGGGCCGTAGGCGCAGATTGGCAGCCACGCTTCCGTCAGTCTGCCCCAGGGCAGCTGTGGCTACAGAAGTAGCTCACCACCACCGAGTGTGACTGAGGAGTGAATGAATAATGCGATGTAAAGCGCCTTGAGTATTAGAAAGGCGCTATATAAATCCCATCCATTATTATTATTATTATTAACGCTCTCCGAAACACACTAGGACGTATAGGATGAATTTTACATTCATAACAAGCTAATTAACCTACAAACCTAATAAAAATAATTTTCACTTAACAAGCATTCTAAAGTGTTACTGTTTAATTTAGTTTAGAGATACAGCGGGGGGGAAAAGGCCCTTCGGCCCACCGAGTCTGCACCGACCAGCGATCCCCGCACATTAACACTATCCTACACACACTAGGGACAATTTAAAATTTTACCAAAGCCAATTGGAGGAAACAGAAGATCTCGGAGAAAATCCACACAGGCCACGGGGCGAACGTACAAACTCCGTACAGGCAGCACCCGTAGTCGGGATCGAACCCGGATCTCTGGCGCTGTGAGGCAGTAACTCTACCGCTGCGCCACCGTATTATACTCAACTACTGAGCCAAACACAAAGAGCGTGAAGAACTCAGTGGGTCAGGCAGCGTCTCTGTATTATTGTGCATCGTGGTCACGTCTGCCTTCGTGGCTACGTGCGGGCTGTCTTCCAAGGATGTGCGGAGTAAACTAGTAATTGTGGTAGAGGAGCAGCAATTATATGAATTTAATCAAAACAAGTTTGCAATTTGGGAAACTGTACTTGGGAAACCATGTGACTAGTAATTTGTTGGGTACGACCAGATAATTTTTACTCCTTCAAATCTGAAATTAATCTTCCTCTTAATTTAGGCATAAAGGCATTTCCTTATAACCTCTCAATTCCAGTTCAGTCACAAGTGATTAATCCCGTCAGAGGGCGGTGAATCCGTGGAATTCTTCGCCACAGACGGCTCTGGAGTCCAAATCAATGGATATTTTTATGGCGGAGATTGACAGATTCTTGATGAATACGGGTGTCAGGGGCTATGGGGAGAAGACTGGAGAATAGGGTTATGAGGCAGAGACAGATCAGCCATGATTGAATGGCGGAGTAGACTTGATGGGCCGAATGGCCTAATTCTATAACGTGTATTTATGAACGATACGACAACAATAGTTCTTTTTTGCCTATCGAGTCCACGCCGACCATCGATCTCCCGTTCACACTGGTTCTATATTATCCCACGTTCTCATCCACTCACTGCACTCTGGGGGCAATTTACGCAGGCCAAAGGGCGGTCATGGTGGCGCAGCGGTAGAGTTGCTGCCTTACAGCGCTTGCAGCGCCGGAGACCCAGGCTCGATCCTGACTACGGCTGCTGTCTGTATGGAGTTTGTACGTTCACCCCGTGACCTGCGTGGGTTTTCTCTGGGATCTTCGGTTTCCTCCCACACTCCAAAGACGTACAGGTTTGTAGGTAAATTGGCTTGGTGTAAGTGTAAATTGTCCCTAGTGTGTGTAGGATAGTGTTAATGTGCGGGGATCACTGGTCAATAGACAAAAGACAATAGGTGCAGGAGTAGGCCATTCAGCCCTTTGAGCCAGCACCGCCATTCAATGTGATCATGGCTGATCATCCACAATCAGTGTCCCATTCCTGCCTTCTCCCCATATCCCCTGACTCCGCTATCTTTAAGTGCTCTATCTAACTCTCTCTTGAAAGCATCCAGAGAATCGGCTTTCTACCTTCTGAGAATCGGCTCTGCCCTCTGAGACAGAGAATTCCACAGATTCACAACTCTCTGGGTGAAAAAGTTTTCCCTCAACTCCGTTCTAAATGGCCTGCCCCTTATTCTTAAACTGTAGCCCCTGGTTCTGGACTCCCCCAACATCGGGAACATGTTTCCTGCCTCTAGCGTGTCCAAGCCCTTAACATTCTTAAATGTTTCAATAAGATACCCCCTCATCCTTCTAAACTCCAGTATATACAAGCCCAGCCGCTCCATTCTTTCAACGTATGACAGTCCCACCATCCCGGGACGCTGGGCTGAAGGGCCTGTTTCCATGCTGTATCTCTAAATTAAACCTATAACCCCTCTCCTTGTACATGAAAAGCTTTTGTTGCATGCTGACCAGTCAGTGGAAAGACAATACATGATTGCAATTGAGCCGTTTACAGCATATTAGGGAATAATGTTTAGTGCAAGGCAAAGCCAGTAAAGTCCGATCAAAGATAGCCCAAGGGTCACCAATGAGGTAGATAGCAGCTCAGGACTGCTCTCCAATTGTGGTAGGATGATTCGTATGTGATTGTACATCTGCAGGAGGATTAGTCATGATCTTATAGAGGTGTATCTTCTGCTTCTTCTTGCGTTTGGCGTGCACAGCCTACAGTTGTAGGACAACTTGTACTATTTGATCTTATTTGATTGTACACGCCGGGTTGATTGCATTCGTCGAAACAGGGCGGACCACGTGAATGTTGCAATCTCCCCCCGTAGAGGTGTACAGAATCATGAGAGGAATAGATCGGGTAGATGCGCAGAGCCTCTTGCCCAGAGTAGGTGAATCGAGGACCGGAGGACATAGGATTAAGATGAAGGGGAAAAGATTTAATAGAAATCTGAGGGGTGACGTTTTCACACAAGCTGCTAGAGGAGGTCGTTGAGGCAGGGATTATCACATAGTTTAAGAAACAGTTAGACAGGCACATGGAAAGGACAGGTTTGGAGGGATATAAGCCAAACACAGGCAGCTGGGACTAGTGTAGCTGGGACATGTTAGTCGGTGTGGGCGAGTTGGGGTGAAGGGCCTGTTTCCACGCTGTATCACTCTATGACTCTATGTTCCTTTGGCTAGCACACAAATGGTCACATGGGTTGGGTGACATATTGAACGCATCTTAGCTGCACCTGATCCAGATCCCTCCATTCCCTACATGTCTGGCCAAAATTCCCATAAATGCCTTGGACACGCTAGAGGCAGGAAACATGTTCCCGATGTTGGGGGAGTCCAGAACCAGGGGCCACAGTTTAAGAATAAGGATTAAGCCATTTAGAACGGAGACGAGGAAACACTTTTTCTCACAGAGAGTGGTGAGTCTGTGGAATTCTCTGCCTTAGAAATCGGTGGAGGCGGGTTCTCTGAATGCTTTCAAGAGAGAGCTAGATAGGGCCCTTAAAGATAGCGGAGTCAGGGGATATGGGGAGAAGGCAGGAACCGGGTACTGATTGGGGATGATCAGCCATGATCACATTGAATGACGGTGCTGGCTCGAAGGGACATATGGCCTATTCCTGCACCTATTGTCTATTGTCTATTGCCGTTAACGTGCCTGCTTCTATTTCCAGATACCATTCCGGAGGACTTCCAAGCGTTCGGAGCACAGCGGTTGTAGCCAATCCCTTGCGAGAGGAAAGACTGTGGAGGAGAAATCCATGCGGAGATGGTCCTGCATATCCTGAAGTGGGAAAAACAGCTGTGAAAAATGAAATGTGTTTAGCGAGAAAGGTGATTGCCACAGAGATGGTTTGTCGTTGAGTCAGTCAGGTTGGATATGTATTAAAAACCACAATAAACAATTTGAAGAAGCCATGTTTAATCACATTCTTTCATGTTTGGCTATTGTCTAATGACAAAATACTAAAAAATTAATATTAGCTTTAAATATTTCAAATAATTAAATCAGCTATTAATGGCAAGTTTATTTATTGTCATGGCAATGCAAAGTAGTTTTTTCTCTCATAATATAGAAACATAGATATAGAATCATAGAAAATAGATGCAGGAGTAGGCCATTCGGCCCTTCGAGCCAGCACCACCATTCAATATGATCATGGCTGATCATCCAAAATCAGTACCCCGTTCCCGCTTTCTCCCCATATCCCTTGATTCCTGTAGCCCTAAGAGCTAAATCTAACTCTCTTTTGAAAACATCCAGTGATTTGGCCTCCACTGCCTGGTGTGGCAGAGAATTCCGCAGATTCACGACCCATAATCAGATACCAGCCACACCAACGAGGCTGCATTTATTCTCAATCGTATTGCTTAGGGCCAAGTAAGTGGATATTTTTAAGGCAGAGATAGACAAATTGTTGAGTAGAACGAGTGTCAAGGGTAATGGGGAAAAGATAGGAAAATGGGATTAGGAAGCAGAGATCAGCCATGATTGAATGGCAGAGTAGACTCAATGGGCCGAATGGCTCATTCTACTCCCATAGCTTGTGAACTTTTGTAAAAGGCTTTTCTATGTACTGGACTGCTGGTAAAACGATGATAAAATGTCAACTTTAATTTGAAGAATATTATACGGGGGTATCCAAGTCAATCCTATGTCATATGTTCGTAAGACATAGAGTCATAGAGTGATACAGCATGAAAACAGGCCCCTCGCCCCAACTTGCCCACACCAACCAATGTCTCATCTACACTAATCCCACCTGCCTGTGTTTGGTCCATATCC
This sequence comes from Amblyraja radiata, assembly GCF_010909765.2. Classification (NCBI taxonomy): domain Eukaryota; kingdom Metazoa; phylum Chordata; class Chondrichthyes; order Rajiformes; family Rajidae; genus Amblyraja; species Amblyraja radiata. The sequence continues at coordinate 111,272,896 of NC_045958.1, read as the reverse complement.
CTCTAAACCTGTCCTATCCATGTACCTGTCTTTTTCGGAACAGAGTTGTGAGCCTGTGGAATTCTCTGCCTCAGAGTGCGGTGGAGGCCGGTTCTCTGGATACTTTCAAGAGAGAGCTAGATAGGGCTCTTAAAGATAGTGGAGTCAGGGGATATGGGGAGAAGGCAGGAACGGTGTACTGATTGGGGATGATCAGCCATGATCACAGTGAATGGCGGTGCTGGCTCGAAGGGCCGAATGGCCTACTCCTGCACCTATTATCTATTATCTATAAATGTTTCTTAAAAGTTGCGATAGTCCCAGCCACAACTGCCTCCTCCGGCAGCCTGTTCCACCACGCTTTGCATGAAAAGGTTACCTCTCAGTTTCCTATAAATTCTTTTAAGCCTTTGCCCTCTGGTTCTCGATTCCCCCATTCTGGGCAAGAGACTCTGTGCATCTACCCGATCTATGATTTTATACACCTCTAAGAGATCACCCCTCATCCTCCTGCGCACCAGGGAATAGTGTCCCAGCCTACTCAACCTCTCCCTACAGCTATGGGGAGAAGGCAGGAGAATGGGGTTTGTAGGGAGAGATAGATCAGCCAAGATTGAATGGTGGAGTACACTTGATGGGCTGAATGGCCTTATTCTACTCCTATTCCTTATGACCTTAAGGCGGACAGTTGGGACTATGTAGATGGGGCATCTTGGTCAGCATAGGCAAGTAGGGCTGAAGGACCTGTTTCCATGTTGTATGACTGTCTATGCAGGCAAATGGGACTGGCTTTGATGGGGCATCTGGGTTGGCATGGACAAGATGGGCAGAAAGGCATCTTTCTGCGCTGTATGACTACTCAAAAACAGACGTAGTTGGCTCATTGTTCACTCATTATATACACATACACATAATCTATACATATATATTTGTGAGTATGTGTATATACACACTGGACCTTGTTTCTAGCTTGTTTATTTTATACTGTTTACAGTGCACCATGTTGACATATTCTGTTGTGCTGCTGCAAGTAAAGGGGCTGTCCCACTGTACGAGTTCATTCAAGAGCTCTCCCGAGTTTAAAAAAAAAATTAAACTCGTGGTAAGCACGTAGAATGCACGTAGCGGGTACGTCAGAGCCCGGGACGTCTCTTAGCCTCGTAACGCTAACGGCAGGTACTTGGTAAGCTCGTGAAGATTTTTCAACATGTTGAAAAATGTCCACGAGAGCCCCGAGTACCTACGAGCGGCTATTACTGTAATTCTCCGAGTTCGAATCAGGGGAAACTCGGGAGAACTCTTGAATTACCTCGTACAGTGGGACAGGCCCATAAGAATTTCATTGTTCTAGCTGGGACATCTCTATATAACTAGGTGCGTGCGTGCGTGCGTGCACGTGCGTGTGAAAACCGCCTTCTCACAGACAGCTTCTAGTCTTCTCACAGTGATGATGTCACAATGCCTCTCACAGTGCACCAATCACAATGGGCTCTCAAGCTGGCTGCCGACTGCCACAATGACACAAAATGGGACGTTGCCAATGGTAACGAGGTTGCTGCCCCTCTACCAGTATCTGAAGGGGCTGCATGTTGGTTCCACGATCCTGGGGTTAGGGAGGGCCAATTGGGGGGAACTCTCATCGTCACATCCGGCCCAACGTAGTGCAGCCCATGGAGTGCATCAGCAGCTCTTCGCCCGTGGCCCCTTCGGTCAGCAGCCCGGCCAGCTGTCCGATCTTCGGACCTTCGCTTACCGCCGACACGCCCCCCCTTCTCATGGCCGATCATGGGTCCATGAGTCGGATGGGACGCTGGGCTTTGCGTGCAGCAGAACACGCAGGGCACCCGGGCCAAAACTCCTCAGCTGGCCCGCCGGTTGGGCTTTGTGTGCAGTCCCGCGCCCGGACCAACTCATCATTCATCCAGCCACGGGCGAGTCGGTCAACGAATTGCCGTCGGGAATTTGTCCCTTATTTTGACCTTTTGTCCCTCATTTGGGAGTGAGAAAGTTGGCAACCCTACTGAGAACACATGTATTTTTCCTGGCACTATTCCGAACAGTTTTCTCTGACGTTCCAGAAGTTCGCTTCAAACTAACTCGCTGATGATTGTCCTAGTAATAATACTCAGGCTATTTCCGTACAATTCACTTTGGGATTGTTGCAGAAACAACTAGCGAGCTCTCTTCCCCTTGGCCTGCGCTGGTAGTCGTTTGAAGTGGCCGGTACACTGTGCAAGTCTGCACTCGAGCCTGACTGCGGCTCTGTGCAATCTAGGGACCTGACTGCATAATAAGCTGTCCATTTAGTACAATACTGTAAAACGATTGATCACATCACACAAACCATTGACTCCATTTACACCTCACCCTGCCTCGGCAAGGCCCAGTCGCACCTTGGCCACTCCCCCTTCTCCCCTCTCCCATCGGGCAAGAGGGACAGAAGTGTGAAAACGCACACCTCCAGATTCAGGGACAGTTTCTTCCCAGCTGCTATCGGGCAACTGAACCATCCTACCACAACCAGAGAGCAGTGCTGAACTACTATCTACCTCATTGGTGACCCTCAGATTAAGTTTGATCAGACTTTACCTTGCACTAAACATTATTCACATTATTCCCTTTATTGTGCATCTGTACACAGTGGACGGCTCGATTGTAACCATGTGTAGTTTTAGTTTGGATTATTGTCACGTGTACCGAGGTACAGTGAAAAGCTTTTGTTGCGTGCTAACCAGTCAGCGGAAAGACACACTGTACTCTATACTCATAACTGTGTAGCCGGACATAGTGCAAACTCCATTTTCAAGTTCCCTGGCGACACCACCGTTGTGGGACGAATTACAGATGGGGATGAGTCACAGTATAGAAGTGAGATCGACCGACTGACCATTTGGTGCCAGCACAACAACCTGGCTCTCAATATCAGCAAAACCAAAGAACTGATTGTGGACTTTGGAAGAGGAAGGTTGAGGACCCACAATCCCGTTTACATCAATGTTGGAGAGAGTCAAAATCTTCAAATTCCTAGGCGTGCATATTTCCGACGGTCTTTCCTGGACCCAGCACACTGATGCAATTATAAAGAAAGCACATCAGCGCCTCTACTTTCTGGGAAGATTACGGAGAGTCGGTATGTCAAAGAGGATTCTCTTGAACTTCTACAGGTACACATGCTGACTGGTTGCATCGTGGCCTGGTTCGGCAAAATGAGCGTCCAGGAGCAGAAAAGATTGCAAAAAGATGTAAACACTGCCCAGTCCATCATCGGCTCTGACCTCCCCTCCATCGAAGGGATCTATCACAGTCGCTGCCTTAAAAAGGCTGCCAACATCATCAAAGACACACACCATCCACACACTCATTTCACCACTGCCGTCGGGAAGAAGGTACAGGAGCCTGAAGACTGTAACGTTCAGGTTCAGGAACAGCTGACAATTTATATATAATACATGATATGGAAACATACATCCCTCCAGGGTGGAGATGTCAAATAGAGGGCATAACTTTAAGGTGAGAGGGCAAAGTCTTATGGAGTTGTGCGGGGGAAGTTTTTGTTTGGAAAACAAAGTGGGTGCGTGCCTTGAATGTGCTGTCAGTGGAGTGGTGGAGGCAGATACAATCGGGTCATTTAAGAGGCTTCTGGATAGACACATGGATATGCAGGGAATGGAGGGATATGGATCGGCACGGTGGCGCAGCAGGGGAGTTGCTGCCTTACAGCACCAGAGATCCGGGTACAATCCCAACTACGGATGCCGTCTGTACAAAATGTGCATGTTCTCCCCGTGACCGCGTGTTTTTTTTCCCGAAATCTTCAGTTTCCTCGCAAAGACGTTCAGAATTGTTGGTTAATTAGCTTGGTATAAATGTAAAAAAAATTGTCCCTAGATTGTGGGATAGTGTTGGTGTGTGCGGGGATCGCTGGTCGGCGTGGACACGGAGGGCCGGAGGGCCTGCTTCAGCGCTGCATCTCTAAACTAAACGTGTAGGCAGAGGTGATTGGTTTAATTAGGCATCATGTCCAGCACAAGTATTGTGGGCCGAAGGGCCTGTTCCTATTCTGTACTGTTCTTGTCTATGGCAATTTCTGCCAGTGGTCCTGGCCAAAGATTATTTCTCAGTCAACACACAAAAAAAAATAGATGAGTTGCTCATCAGGTGGAGCCTGCCGTATTTGTTTTAAATGCTGACAAGACAAAGCTCATGCTGTTCACTAAAGCTAAATCAAAGCCCTTGGACCTCCCTCCTATCACCACTTTGCAGGGCTCTGTGATTGAATCTGTGTCTCAATATAAATATCTGGGAATTATAATTGACGATTCTCTCTTTTAAACCTCATATCCAGCAACTTGTGAAAAAACTAAAGATAAAATTAGGTTTTTACTTTAGAAACAAATCTTGTTTTTCTTTTGAAGCCAAAAAAAGACTTGTTGCTGCAACGTTTATGTCTGTGTTGGACTACGGTGATGTTTTATATACGAATGCATCTTCAAAATGCCTACAGTCTTTGGACACGGTCTACCACGGAGCACTGAGATTTGTTACTAATTTTAAAACCCTCACGCACCACTGCTCTTTGTATGCTCAAGTTGGATGGTTTGCCCTGTCCACCCGCAGACTCCATCATTGGCATATCCTTATTTATAAGACTATCCTCGGTGTTCTTCCTTCATACCTGCAGAAGTATGTAATTCGAAAAAGCACAGGAGCTTATCAGCTCCGCTCTGAGGACTTGTTCTTACTAACTGTACCTAAAGTCCGTACTGAACTGGGGAAAAGGGCATTTAGTTATGCTGCTCCCTTCGCATGGAACCAGCTGCAGAATGAACTGAAACTTAAGGAGCTGGTTTCTATAAACAGATTTAAATCCCTTCTTAATGATGTTGAAGCGGGCTCTTCTGTCTGTACATGCTTTGTTTGATGATGTTCTGACTGTGACTCTATTTATATGTTCTCTGTTGTTTTTAAATTATTGTCTGTAACTGTGGAACTGTGCTGCTGCCTGTCTTGGCCAGGACTCTCTTGTAAAAGAGATTTTTAATCGCAATGAGACTTCTCCTGGTTAAATAAAGGTTAAATAAAATAAAAATAAAATAGAAATAATCACGCAGCACTTTGAGATATCCTTAAAGCATAAAATCTGCTATAAAAATACAAATGTGGTCTTTTTCATTTAAGATCGTGCAACTTTATTTGACCAATAAATCAAGAATGCAGATCTGGATTAGTGTGACATCTTTTGTAGGTTTTTAAACATGGTTCAAAATAATAGTTCAGAAAGAAATGAACTCCAATTTATTGAGCATTTGAAATACAAACAACTTACAATTGTAAATTCGAAAGTCAGCAAAGCGGCATAATATTTCAGACTGTAGACATAAATTATAATTGTATGATCTTCCCACAGAAATACTTAAGATGCAATTTGTTGCTGTATTGCCAGTGATAAACTTGCATATCCAGCACCAACACCATGTTCTCAACCTCCATTTCAATGAACTGTACATTGAAGACGATTCAGTGAAAGGACTGGATAGAGTGGATGTGGAGACGATGTTTCCACTAGTGGGAGAGTCTAGGACCAGAGGTCATAGCCTCAGAATTAAAGGACAGTCCTTTAGGAATGAGATGAGGAGGAATTTCTTTAGTCAGAGGGTGGTGAATCTGTGGAATTCATTGCCACAGACGGCTGTGGAAATCAAGTCAATGGTTGATTCTTGATTAGCACGGGTGTCAGGGGTTATGGGGAGAAGGCAGGAGAATGGGGTTAGGAGGGAGAGATAGATCAGCCATTATTGAATGGCGGAGTAGACTTGATGGTCCGAATGGGCAAATTCTGCTCCCATCACTTATGAACATGAACTTATCAGTAATAGAGGGGCAGGCAAATAAATCTTCAACATTAAAACAGACAATAAACAAGACATATTTTAAAAAAACAGCCACGCAGATAATAACAAGGTGCTACGGCATTATCATCATCATATCAAAAGATTGCTATTGCAACTGAGATTTTTTTGTTTAAACATGTTTTTTAAAAAAGTGGCCCACAATTAAAAATGATGCTGCTGTTGTTAAACAAAACCGGTTCTTTAAAATTCTTGGCTTGCGTTATGGTGCAGACACTGTTGCTTCAGGCCCACATGCCCATGGTTCATTTGCTTTAAAGAAAAAGCAATTTAAAACCTGAATGGCATTAGCTTCATCATCATGAGGAGGAGGTGACAAGACAGCATTTTGCGGGACACTCGGAAGGTGAGGAGGAATGGCAACAAGGAAAATACAAAAGCTTCCAACATACAAAACGTGCCCGTCCCAAATGGGCAGGCATGTCAATATTAGCACCAGTATTGAAGAATGTGTTTGTTTAAAAAGAAAACGACAGAGAATAATACTTTATAATTGCCAGAGATCACACAGACCGTCAACATTTGAACCAGAGGGGAGAAAATACCATTTAGAAATATTCATTTAACTTGATGTGAAAGTAACTGCAATACCTGGATGATTTTTCAAAAATGCATGCACGCGGGTTTGGTAGTTTCTAAGAAACTTCTCTCCAAACTTGTCCCTTTACAGAGCCACAATTCAAGGTGTCATGGAGATATCAGGTTTAGTTTGGAGATACATGCCGGCAAAAGGCCCTTCGGTCCACCGAGTCCGCGCCGACCAGCGATCCCCGCACACTAACACTACCCTACACAAACTAGAGACAATTTTAGAATTATACTCAGCCAATTAAGCTACAAACCTGTACGTCTTTGGAGTGTGGGAGGAAACCAGAGATCCTGGAGAAAACCCACGCAGGTCATGTGGCGAACGTACAGACAAGCATCCGTGGTCAGGATCAAACCCGGGTCTCTGGCGCTGTGAGGCAGCAACTCTACCGCTGCGCCACCGTGCTGCCCAGGTATTCCAGATTCTAAACTTCTATCCATGTAAAAGCTGGTACTAGATAGTTGCATTTCTCCCTCCGTCATTCACGCAAGCAAGAACATCCACAAAGGTGCAACCCCAAAAGCCAAAATGTTACAGCTGCTATTCAATTACACTTTAAATATTACTGTTGACTCGCCCCAGAAATTGCAACATCACTTCAGATCGTTTTCTTATTTCCCTCTCCAACCTTCTCACAAATGGTCCAAGTGCAGTAACAGAGGGACGGCCCCTGTATAAAATCTGCCACAGAGTTTTCACCTTCAGCGTTCAGAGAGCTGAATGTTTTCATGCTTGCTTAACGTTTAATGAGTTGCCAGATCTTTTGAGTGTGTCAACATCACAGTAGGTAGCTTCTCCGCTTCAAGTTAACTCTTTCTGGTATAATGCTCGCCCACAGCTATCGATGGCCGGTTTCCTTTATCATCATTACCTTTTTTTGCATATCTTTCATTCGTTTGTTCTGTATCGCTCGATATCGCCGTCTATATCTCTCGTTTCCCTTTCCCCTGACTCTCAGTCTGAAGAAGGGTCTCGACCCGAAACGTCACCCATTCCTTCTCTCCAGAGATGCTGTCTGACCCGCTGAGCTACTCCAGCATTTTGTGTCTATCTACAGAGATCTGTCAATTGGGATGGTTGCTCCGGCTTCCACTGAAATGCGGGAGAGCATCTTTGTGTCTATCTTCGGTCTAAACCAGCATCTACCTGCAGTTCCTCCCTACACAACGCTTCACAGAGCATGGTTAGTACCAGGCAGCAATGCTATTGGAAAGTTGGCAGATTATTGTCAAGAAAGCATTACAGCTTTATTTTGGTATTTTAATAAGGCATTTTGGCCATTTAGCACCCAAACCCCCTGCACCTGCACCTCACACCCACACACTAACACAAGACTGAGGTTAAAGAGCAAGATTCTGTTATTATCTACCCACTAAATTCCAGTTCTTGTCACCGTATAAACATAGTTCTTCCACCTAGTAGACTGATGTGTGCAAGCTTCTACAGTTAAATGATTTCAATTATAGTTTTCTAGTCTGAAGAATGGTTCTGACCCAAAACGTCACATATGCATATCTTCCAGCAATGCTGCCCAGACCTGCTGAGTTACTCCGGCACTTCTGTTCTTCTCGCGTGCAAACCGGCACCTGCAGTTGCTTGCGTCTACAACTATAGTTCCCCCCATGCTGCGCTAGCTTAGGCACAAAATGGGTTTCGGGGGAGTCTCAATCACATACACGTCGTCACACGCGGAGACCCAAACCAGCTCTGATCTTTAAGTTCGGACCAGACAAAAAGTGGCACAACCGCAGCCCATTCCAAACATTCACACTTTTCCTGTAAATCTTCTGCCCAAAATAAATGTGAACCAGTAATTTTACCCTTTTCATCACCCACTACATTTTGCCACACGCCCGCACCAGTTTATTGAGGGAGGCCATGAACGATAGTTCATGAAGATTTCCCTTTTCCCTTCCATTCAACATAATCTTAAAGGAGAATGCCAAGTACAGCCACGCATTGCAGTGGTGGCAAGCACTAGCTGCGAATGTCAATTTGGCTCAGAAATGCCGATGGGGTTTTCCAACTAAGATGCCGCCCGACACTCTTCTTTATTTACCAGCGAGCTTTACCCAGACGAGCATTTAAAACGGTTTAACACGCCAGCGCAGTTGCCACTTAGCGAAATGAAAGAAATTAATTGACCAGCCAACACTATGCCAAGCCTTTGGCAAAAAGCAGCGCACACACACACACTCACACTTCCAGTAGAGTTACTTGTTTCACAGCCACACATTGGGCCTCACACCTATTTGCTCGAACGACTTGGCTGCGACACTGCTAATTAAATTTGTTTTATCTTGCGATATAAAGACATCTTAAATTTTGCGTCAAATACTATTTTTTTTTAAACACCACGTTAAATAAATACACGCTAATACCCGCATCAAAACACTCCGTACAATCAACACAATTTTAGCTTCTTCGAACGGCGATTGCAGGAGACGCAACTGCCAGATTGTGTTCACCTTCTATTCCGCCTGTGGTTTGCAATAAGTGGAGCAAGAATACGTCAATGCCAACTGCTGCAGAGTTACATCTACACTGGCCTGCCTCGACAGTGACTGACAAAGCGATCAGCAAACACAGTTAACATAGGAAGGAGGAAAGGCAAACAAAGGGCCCCAACACAGGAGAACAAACAAGACACAAAGCGTTGGAGTAACTCGGAGGGACGTGCAGTATCTCTGGAGAATACAAGTATAGAAATTAGTTGTAGAGCAGAGGGATCCATTAGTGCAGGTACATAGTTCCTGAAAAATGGCGTCACAGGGAAACCTGAGAGGCAACCTTTTTGTTACATAATGGGTGATGGGTGTATGGAACGAGTTGCCGGAGGAGGTAGTTGAGGCAGGAACTATCCCAACGTTCAACAGGTACATGGATAGGAAAGGTTTAGTGGAATATGGGCCAAGCACAGGCAGGTGGGACTGGTGTAGATGGGACATGTAGGTCGGCATGGGCACGATGGGCCGAAGGGCCCGTTTCCATGCTGTATCTATAGATAGCTGATATTTCGGGTCGGGACCATTTTATCCCCTATCCATGTTCTCCAGAGATATGCCTGACCCGCTAAGTTACTCCAGCGCTGTCATTTGTCAATCATTTCCTCGTTCCTCCAAACAGAAGAGACACTGGCGTTAAATTTAAGTTGACTATTCGAAAACAAACCCCACTTCCCACATATCTAGTCCAAATAACTGCATATCTCTACTTAATTCCTAAATATGTTCATATACTACTTTACATCCACTATACAATGGAATTATTTTAACTTAAGGGCGTAATATTTTCATTTTATATTTTTCTACTCAGCTTTAAAACTTCCAGTCATCCTTTTCCATCTCAATTGATGTCAGAAGTGACTCATCCCAGCTTCTCCAGACAAAAAGATACTTATTATGGTTTATGTACAAAAAATATTACCAGCTTAGATTGGGTCCAACTCACGACTGGGATCCAATAGTCATCAGATGAGAATTGCTCAGATCTATTTTAATTTTTTTTTAAAAGCTCAGCGAATACTCATCCTTTTTTTTTTTTTTTTAAAAGGGCCACAAAGTGATGGAGCAACTCAGCGTGTCATGGTAGCATCCCAGGAGCATGTGGATGGGTGATGTTTTGGATCGGGACACTTCTTCAGACTGGAGACCAGTTGGAAGGGTCTTGACCAAAACGTCACCTATTCATGTTCTCCTGAGATGCTGCCCAACCCACTGAGTTACTCCAACACTTTATGTCCTATTGTGTAAACCAGCATCTGCAGTTGCTTGCTTCTACATTATTTTCTCGCCCATCTTTAGGTTGCTTAAGGCAGGATGATTGTTATACCTGTGCCTCTGGTGTTGTGCTGCCTGTACATCCAGGTTCTTGGTTAATTATGCAACACTGATTTGTTCACCTCAGTATAAGACAACAAACCAACACTACACACGTGGTCACCTAAGCAAACACCTTCATTCATCACCCAACTTCCCCTTCCTTCATCCAAATTGCGGGCCCAGTTATCTCCAGGCAAACCCATCACAAGTCCACCACCGATTTTCTGGCAACTGGTGTTCTGACACCTCCTTTAATCCGGACATAACTATGAGAGCGCACTTGGAATCCCCTTGACCACTGACTTCGGGAAAGTCCCCCTGAAATTTTGGCGCCTAGGCCGGGTGAGGTGGCCGATATCGACCTCATCAGGACTGCCGTGGCAGGACTTGCGATCGACGGGTCAACTTTGCCCTCTGCGGCCAGGGCTCCGGAACTCCGGCCCTGCCATACCCATTCCCTTAGCCGACTTCCGAGGCCGAGTTTACGGGCTGGTGTCTCGGCGGCCTAGGCGGGCGGTACGTTAAGTTTAAACTCGTTAAGTTACCAGCAATCCGTGCTGCTCCTGAGCCACGAGAGGGGGTGTAATTAGTGGGTCAGAGGTGTATTGTTGTATCATTACTAGTCCGGCACTCCGGAACCAAGGGTGCCAGAAAATCAGTGGTGGGCCCACCATCACGGACTCCATTTTGTTTTCTCCCTCAGGTGAAAACTGTTACTGACAGAGGCGGTGACAGTGCAAAAGGAGACCACACTGGAGAATAATACACGGGTCGGTCAATCCGCTGTCAAAAAATAAAATGAGGACAGGTTATGTAACATGACAAAGTGGAACTGGACTGTGGGATGCAGCAGTTCCAGGATACAAAGCATTACACCAAAAATTCACGTTTGGGACAGCACATGGGAGCAATCAGAGTCCATAAAAACAACAGGATACAAATCCAACAGGAAGCCATTTTAATCCAGAAGGTGGAAGGGTTTCCCGGAACAAATAAATTTTCCAGTTTAACATCTTCATACCTGTGAAGAGAGGGAAGAGTCTCGTTTACTTTATAAAGTTCAAATAGTAAACCCATGAACATTTGAGATGATGATTTTGTCATTAAGTGCCCCTACATTCATTTCTGTTCACCAACCTGGCCATTTCTCAGAATGTGGCCTATTTTAGACTTTAGAGATACAGCGTGGAAACAGGCCCTTCGGCCCGCCGAGTCCACGCCGACCAGCGATCACCCCGTACTCTAGCACTATCCTACACACACTGGGGACAATTTACACTTTACAGAAGCTGATTAAGCTACAGACCTGCACGTCTTTGGAGTGTGCGAGGAAACCGGAGCACCCGGATAAACCTATGTGGTCACAGGGAGAACGTACGAACTCCATACATGGACCCGTAGTCAGGATGGAACTTTGGTCTCTGGCGCTGCAAGGCAGCAACTCTACCGCTACGCCACCGTGTCACTTATACTTTCATGTCTGTTCACCAACAGCTTTCGCTATCATCTTTCGCTTGGGCCGCTTACAACCCAGCAGTCTAACTTCAAGTAAACCTTGCATCCCCTCTCTCTCTCCGTACCTCCCCCACCCAGGTTGTTGTACTAGGATCAAAGTCGTCTCGTTGAGTCTCATTGTCGGTAACTCATTTTCACCTCGCCCACCGCTAACAATCGCCCGTTTCCTTTATCATCGTTACTTTTTGTGTATATCTTTCATTCATTTGTTCTATATCTCTCTATATGACCATCTAGATCTCTCGTTTCCCTTTCCCCTGACTCTCAGCCAGAAGAGGGGTCTCGGCCCGAAACGTCACCCATTCCTTCTCTCCAGAGATGCTGTCTGACCCGCTGAGTTACTCCAGCATTTTGTGTCTATCTTCGGCTTAAACCAGCATCTGCAGTTCCTTCCTACAGCAATGTGGCAATTTCTTGGTGGTGTCCCTCCCCTTTCCATATAGTGGAAGACATCAGCATTTGGTGACACAATGATTGAGTTCAGTGTCCACAGCTCGGCATTTCAACTCCTATACATGTACAGCAGCTTGTTCAACTGCCTCAATAATACGTACATAAATGCAATTCATTGCCACAGAAGGTCATGGAGGCCAAGTCAGTGGATATTTTTAAGGCAGAGAGAGATTCTTGATTAGTACGGGTGTCAGGGATTATGGGGAGAAGGCAGGAGAATGGAGAGATGGATCAGCCATGATTGAATGGCGGAGTAGACTTGATGGGTAGAATGACCTAATTCTGCTCCTGTCACTTATGACCCTCTGTGGAAAAAGTTGCCCCTTAAATCCACGTCCTCTGGTTCTTGATTCCCCTGCTCTGGCTAAAAGACTGTGCATTCACACTAACTATTCCTTCGTGATTCATCACACCTCTGTGATCACTCCTCAGCTATGATCAACTCCTGAGCCGGGGTCAAGGAAAGAGCGTTCACGTCGCGGCCCTGTTTCCACCAATCGTTCCACCACCGCGCACAAGAAGTAAAGATCCAAAGATCTCTCCTGGTCCCAGCACACTGATGCAATTATAAAGAAGGCACATCAGCGCCTCTATTTCCAGGAAGATTACGGAGAGTCGGTATGTCAAGGAGGACTCTCTTGAACTTCTACAGGTGCACAGTAGAGAGCATGCTGACCGGTTGCATCGTGGCTTGGTTCGGCAACTTGAACGTCCAGGAGCGGGAAAAAAAATGCAGAAAGTTGTGACCACTGCCCAGTCCATCATCGGCTTGACCTACCCACCATCGAAGGGATCTATTGCAATCGCTGCCTCAAAAAGGCTGCCAACATCAAAGACCCACACCATCCTGCCCACGCACTCATCTCTCCGTTGCCATCGGGAAGAAGGTACAGGAGCTTGAAATCTGGAACATCCAGGTTCAGGAACAGCTGCTTCCCCACAGCCATCAGGCTATTAAACACGACATCAAATAAGCTCCTGCTCTGTACTATGTTTACATATTCTGTTGTGCTGCAGCAAGCAAGGATTTCATTGGCCTCTCTGGGACACATGACAATAAAATTCTCTTGACTCTTGAAGAAGCACAAGAAGCGACAAGACAGACGCCAATGTATGCAGATGACGAGAGGCGTGTTCAGCCTTCTAATCTTGTGTGAGGACTCGATTAGAAGAAGAACTCCTGAGCCAGGGACCAGTAGATATAACCATATAACCATATAACAATTACAGCACGGAAACAGGCCATCTCGGCCCTACAAGTCCGTGCCGAACAATTTTTTTCCCTTAGTCCCACCTGCCTGCACTCATACCATAACCCTCCATTCCCTTCTCATCCATATGCCTATCCAATTTATTTTTAAATGATACCAACGAACCTGCCGCCACCACTTCCACTGGAAGCTCATTCCACACCGCTACCACTCTCCGAGTAAAGAAGTTCCCCCTCATGTTACCCCTAAACTTCTGTCCCTTAATTCTGAAGTCATGTCCTCTTGTTTGAATCTTCCCTATTCTCAAAGGGAAAAGCTTGATCACATCAACTCTGTCTATCCCTCTCATCATTTTAAAGACCTCTATCAAGTCCCCCCTTAACCTTCTGCGCTCCAGAGAATAAAGACCTAACTTATTCAACCTATCTCTGTAACTTAGTTGTTGAAACCCAGGCAACATTCTAGTAAATCTGGATGATGGATGATGGGCCAGATGGGAGGGGGGGGGGGGAAGGAATTTGTCATTTTTTAAGCGCCCTTCATGGGCGACTATTGCATACCTTGGCTACCCAAGCAAAGAATTTCACTGTGATTTGGCATGTGTGGCAATAAAACATTCATTCATTCATTCATTCATTCATGTGGAAACTGTCTGTGATTTACTTACTCGAACCAGTTTGTCAGAGTCATCATGACATACAGGGAGCCAAGGAAGAAGACAAAGTGGAAGAAGGAGTAGCTGTACACCACGCTGGGCTTCTCATTGTGGATGACCTTCTGAACTCCTCTTTCACTGCCATCCACCTCATAGTTACCTGTCACACAAAGGTCAAGAGATGAAGAGCTCAGCTGCGACGTACAGCAAATAACAGGCTCCACTGGAAACCGTATCACATCGATTAATTATGATTAATTTATTAGCCAAGTGTGTAAACATACAAGGAATTTGAGTTGCCACCAGTCATTTATAAAGTACCCAATGAATTGGCCTCCATAGCCGTCTGTGGCAATGAATTTCACAGATTCACCACACTCTGACTAAAAAAAAATTCTCATCTCCTTTCTAAAGATACATCCTTTTATTCTGCGGCTACAGGCTCTGGTTCTAGATTCTCCCACTACTGGAGACATCCTCTCCACGTCCACTCTCTTCTCTCTGTATTGTCTTTCCACCGGCTGGTTAGCACGAATCAAAAGCTTTTCACTCTACCTCGGTACACGTGACAATAAACTAAACGCAAACTCCATCTATCTAGGTGACGTTCAATGAGATCATAATGCCATAACTGACGAGTAGAATTAGGCCATTCGGCCCATCAAATCTACTCCGCCATTCTCCCGACTTCCCTTAACCTCCGACACCCGTACTAATCATGAATCTATCTATCCCTGCCGTATAAATATCCACTGACTTGGCCTCCACAGCATTCTGTGGCAAACAATTCCACAGATTCACCACCCTCTGACTAAAGAAATTCCTTCTCATCTCCTTCCTAAAAGAACGTCCTTTAATTCTGGTGCTATGGCCTCTAGTCCTAGACTCTCCCACTGGTGGAAACATCCTCTCCACATCCACTCTATCCAGGTCTTTCTCTATTCTAAAGGAGATCCCTCCTCATTCTTCAAAATCCAGCGAGTACAGGTCCAGTGCCGTCAAACGCTCTTCATACGTTAACCATGTGTTTATGCCACTGCTTGAACAAAGTGAAGGAAATTCCTAAGAGCTGAGGTGTGGTGAAGTAACAGATTCAAGGGCCTGTCCCACTTTCACGACCTAATTCACGACCTTTTTTTACTCGTGGACATTTTCATCGGGCTAGAGAAACGGCCCGACCTACTTGATGCCACGAGTACCTACGACTAGCATCACGGCCTGCTACGACCATGCTGCGAGTACGAGTCAAGGGCAAACTCGGCAGAGGTCGTGAATTAGGTTGTGAAAGAGGGACAGGCCCTTTAGAAGGAAAATAGCAGTTAAAAATAGTGCAACTTGTGGTATTTGAAGTGAGTTTTGACTCATCTGCAAATAGGTTCCCGTCTGAGAAATAAGGAGAGGGGAGACAAAATTTACACTTGGAATGTTTTTTGTGGCTAGACTCTACATCTGACAAGCATCTACATCACCAGCAATGACCCAGGCTCTGAGGAAAATGATCACGAGAAGCCTCGACCATGAAGAATGTACAAGACAATACAGGGTTTGTCAGAGACAGGAAAACCAGTTAATTTTTATCCAGTTTTAAACATTTTACCAAGTGCCATTAACATTTAAATATAAAATAAGGTAATGCAACTTAGACAAACAAAAATCTATGACAGATTTTAAAAATTCCTCCTCAATCCATTCTAAAGGTATACCCTTTAGTTCTGAGGCGATGGCCTCTGGTTCTAGACTCTCCCACTAGTGGAAACATCCTCTCCACATCCACTCTGTCCAAGCCTTTCACTATTCGGTAAGTTTCAATGAGGTTCCCTTTCTTCCTCACTGCGCTGTATCTCTAAACTAATCTAAAAGTACAATAAACGCTTAGTCAGAGACAAGAAAAAAGACAATTTTTAACAACATTTTACCAAATGCATTATATTTAAATATAAAGTGTTGCAAAATTTAAAAACAAAGATCTATGACCGGCCCTTAAGAATGCTTCCTCATCTCCATTCCAAAGGTACATCCTTTTAAGTCCGAGGCTGTGTCCTCTGGTCTAGACTCTCTCCCACTATGAGATCTAAGGTTGCCAACTTTCTCACTCCCAAATAAGGGACAAAAGGTCAAAAATAGGGACAAATTCCCGACGGCAATTCGTTGACCGACTAGGCCGTGGCTGGGTGAATGATGAGTTGGCCCGGGTGCTGGACTGCACACAAAGCCCAGCCGGCTGGGCCAGCCGAGGAGTTTTGGCCCAGGCCACGCGACGTCACGCGCAAAGTCCGGCACCCCATCCAACTCATGGAACCGATAATCGGCCATGATGGGGGGGGGGGGGGGTGGTGATGTTGGCGGTAAGCGAAGGTCCGAAGGCGGACAGCTGGGGCCACGGGCGAGACGCTGCTGCACTCCATGGGCTGCACTACGTCGGGACGGGTGATGCGACAGTCCCCTCGACCCGCGTAGAAGCAGTCAAATACGGGGCAAGGGCTACCCAATTTAGCCCAATATATTGGGATATCCCGGCTAATACGGGACAGTTGGCAACCCTCATTCTTCTAAACTCCAGCAAGTAAAGGCCCAGTGGCATCAAACTCTCATCATACATTAACTATTTATACCACCGCTTCATCAATGTGAAAGAAATTCCTAAGAGACGGGATGTGGCGAACTATGCTTACAACCAGTTTTAAATAATTTATCAAGCGCATTAATATTTATGAATAAAATAAAGTAATGCAATTCAGCAAAAATAATTCTACAACAGGCCTTAAAAATGGCAGCCTTATCGAAAATGGGTGGACAATTTTGAGATCTTCATCCATGGTAACGACAATCTACTCGCACCAAGATTTGAGGAACTGAGGGGTTCTCATTTAGTGTCTAGTTTACAAACTCGAACAAAACATGTCATTTTCACTCGAGTTTAAAAAAAGCAGAAGTCGCAGTTCTCTGTGGAGAGGCAGGGACCACGGACAAAACCTCCTGGGATTTCCCTGTGCAAACTCCAGCTCTGTCTAGCTGGAAATGATGCCGAGAAGATTTACGAGGATGCTGCCAGGACTCGAGGGACTGGGCTACAGGGAGAGGTTGAGCAGGCTGTGACTCTATTCCTAGGAGAGCAAGTGGCGGCGCTGTGATACAGCTGCGGCTCGCCTGCAGTCTGTCTGTTTTTACTTTTTATGTCGGTTTTTTTTGTCTAGTTTAGAATTTTTTTTGGTTATTAGGTGGTGTTATGTGTGTGGGGGGAGGGTGAAACAGAGCTTTCTGTCTCTCCCTTCGGGGGAATGCGACTTTTTGTCGTATTCTTCCTCTCTTCCCCCGTCTGCGCTGAGGCCTAATGGCGGAGCTGGCGGCCTCCAACCTGCGACCGACCTCGAGGGTCCGGAGGTAGAGCCAGCCAGGACTCACCAACGCGAGGCTGGCCGTCTTCGAGCTGTGGCGACGTCCGGGTAGCGGCACGACTCGGCGCTCCGGTGAGGGCGGACGGTGCGGAGCTGAGACACTCCTGTGCGGCCGGCACGGCTACCGGCTGGAAGGCGCTCCCGTGTGAGCAGCCCGGTGCGGGGCTGAGACACTGCCGTGTGGGCGGACCGGCTACCGGCTGGAAGGTGCTCCCGTGTGAGCAGCCCGGTGCGGGGCTGAGACACTCCTGTGCGGCCGCACGGCTACCGGCTGGAAGGTGCTCCCGTGTGAGCAGCCCGGTGCGGGGCTGAGACGCTGCCTTGTGGGCGGCCCGGTGCGGAGCGGAGACGGTGCTACGGCTGCTGAGGCGGCGGCGACCTGGATCCTGGGCTCGGCCGCGGGCCGGTGGAGGACAATGTCGGGAGCTCGCAGGTCACAGGCTGGTGCCTGTTTTCCGGAGCACCCGTTTGCAACAGCTTCGGGCAGCTTCGACCACCCCCCGGCCGCCATCGCCCGGTGGGGTATCGCCTCGGCGCAGAGGGAGAAGAGGAGGGAAGAGACAGTAACTCTAAGACTTTTGCCTCCATCACAGTGAGGAGGTGTTTGGTGAACTTCACTGTGGTGGATGTTATTTGTGTTTATTGTGTTTTGTTATTATTACATGTATGGCCTGCAGGCAACAGCATTCGTCATCAGACCGAAAGGTCTGATGACAAATAAAGGATTCAATTCAAAGACTATGGGTGGTGGGGGGGGGGGGGGGGGGGGGGGGGGGAGGGGGGGGGAATCTTATAGAGGTGTACAAAAGCGTGAGAGGAATTGAACGGGTAGAAGCACAAAAATCTTATACGTCTCTTGCCCACAGTAGGGGAAATTGAGAACTAGTGGACAGACTGTAGGTTTAAAGTGAGGGGGGGGGGGGGGGGGGGGAGATTTAATAAGAACCCGAGGGGTAACTTTAATTTTACACACTGCCGGTGGGTGTATGGAATGAGCTGCCGGAGCAGGTAGTTGTGGCAAGGACAATCGCACGTTTAAGAAACATTTTGACAGGTAAATGGATAGGACAGGTTTAGAGGGATATGGGCCAAACACAGGCAGCAGGGACTAGTCTAGATGGGACACGTTGGCAAGTTGGACCGAAAGGCCTGCTTCCATGCTGAATGAATATTGACATTTGTGGCTCTAAGCACCCCAGTGCCAAATTCCATTTTACTGTCGATCAGGGGACAGAATAGCTTCCTTATGTTGCTGGCAATCAGTTGATTCCCACCAAGCCTCCCCCCCCCCCCTCCCCCCTTGTCCGAAGCTCCTAGTTTATACACTCCAAACAATAGCAATAGGGGCAGCAGGACGAAGGCTGCGGACGCCAATAGGATCAACAAGCTCAACAGGAAGGCTGGCTTCCAACTCCTGGGGGCGGAGTTGGATTCACGGGAGGTTGGTCTTGGAGGGGAGGATGCTCCTCAAACTGCGGAGCATCCTGGACAATACAGCTCACCCCCTCCGTGACACACTGGTCAACCTGAGGAGCACCTTCAGCAACAGACTGGTTCCACCAAGATGCAGCACAGAACGCCACAGGAGATCCTTCTTCCCTGTGGCTGTCAAACTGTACAACCCCTCCCCCTTCTGTCGTGGGGTGGATAGACTGCGACCGACTCCTCTTCCCCCCCCCTCCCCATCTTTGAAGGTCCCCAATCCTTTCCACTCGTCACTCTAATTCCATGTTTCGTGCATCTTGTGTTTCTATGACTGTTGGCAAATCAATTTCCCTCCTGGGGTAAATAAAGTTCTATTGTATCGTAATGAAGGTTTGAGACTTGCCTTCTTCATCTGGGGCAAAACAGAAGCAGCATCGAGCTTCCTGGAAAATAAAGAGAAGTCAGGATGAAAACAACCTCTATAGATTGGAGGGGTTTTTTGGGGGCATAACAACGTTATTCAAACGCACATGATTGTTTTTTTTTAAAAAGATACTTTTGTAGAGGCACAAACGTCGTGAATAAACGATTTCTTTATTCAGGCATTGGAGGTAAGATATACATGCACGCTTAGCACTCTAATAATAGTCATTGTTGCCGCTGAGAGGCTGTTACCTCGTGGGCCCGAGCTGATCTCCTGCTGAGGTGGCAGGACACTCTCATGAAGAGAGAGGAAGAGAGGGAAGGTCGGTTCTTGTATACTAGGGCACACCCCTATACCCCGTGACCCTACCCCCGACTGCCGAGGATTCGCATAGCAAGAGTGGCCTAACCACTAGGTGCCACCACACTTTTCTCGTTTCAGAATACATGAGCAACCAGGGGAGCAGTGGACAAGATTATACTGACTTTCAGTTTTTCATAAAGACAAGACACAAAATGCTGAAGTAACTCAACAGCCGAGGCTGAAGCTCTGGAGAAATTTGGATCATTTTCATTAGTTTAGTTTAGAGATACAGCACGGAAACAGGCCCACCTGATCCGCGCCGACCAGCGATCCCCGCAAGCTAAAGGGCCTGTCCCACTTGCCTATTTTTTTCAGCGACTGCCGGCGTCATTTCAGAGGAAAACTTTTTTCACACAGAGAGTGGTGAATCTCTGGAATCCTCTGCCGCAGAAGGTAGTTGAGGCCAGTTCATTGGCTATATTTAAGAGGGAGTTAGATGTGGCCCTTGTGGCTAAAGGGATCGGGGGTATGGAGAGAAGGCAGGTACAGGATGCTGAGTTGGATGATCAGCCATGATCATATCGAATGGCGGTGCAGGCTCGAAGGGCCGAATGGCCTACTCCTGCACCTATTTTCTATGTTTCTATGTTTCAGCGTCGCCAAAAGATTTTGAACATTTCAAAATCCAGCGGCGACAAAAAAAATGTTGCGACACTTGAAAAAACACCGCGCATCAATACGTCATCACAAGGCGACTTGATACGTCATTCAATGATGCCGAAAAAAATCGCCAAGTGGGAGAGGCCCTTAACACTTTCCGACTCACACTAGGGACAATTTACACACTAGGGACACCAAGCCAATTAACTTACATACTTGTGCGTCTTTGGAGTGTGGGGGGGAAACCGAAGATCTCAGAGTAAACCCACGCAGGTCACAGGGAGAACATACAAACTCCGTACAGTCAGCACCCGTAGTCGGGATTGAACCCGGGTGTTTGGTGCTGCAGACGCTGTAAGGCAGCAACTCTACCGCTGCGCCACCACGCTGCCCGATTACAGCAAACATTATTCTTCACTAAAATTTCCAATTACACTTTCAATAAAGGTACCTTCTTAACATGTCAATAGTTTTATTATTTTAATGAAAAACTACAAATGTTCCATTGGTTTAAAACGATAGCTGCACCAAGTTAGACATAAATGCTGGAGAAACTCAGTAACTGCGGCAGCATCTATGGAGCGATGGAAATAGGCAACGTTTCGGGCCGAAACCCTTCTTTAGACTGAAATGTTGCCTATTTCCTTCGCTCCATAGATGCTGCTGCACCCGCTGAGTTCCTCCAGAATTTTTGTCTACCTTCGATTTTCCAGCATCTGCAGTTCCTTCTTAAACAGCTGCACCAAGTGGTTGATGCACGTATATTAAATGGGCACAAAGTGCTGGAGTAACACAGCTGGTCAGACAGCATCAATGGAGAACATGGACAGGTGATGTTTCGAGTCGAGACGCTTCTTCAGACACTTCCTCCATCAGTCTGAAGCAGGGTCTCGACCCAAAAAATCACCCATCATTATTCTCCAGAGCTACTGCCTGACCCAGTGAGTTACTCCAGCACTTTGTGTGCATCTTTGGTATAAACTAGCATCGAACAGTAAAAGGCCTGGATGTGGAGAGGGTTGTTCCACTGAGGGGCAACTTTTTCACACAAGGGTGGTGGGTGTATGGAACAGGCTGCCAGAGGAGGTAGTTGAGGCTGGGACTATCCCAATTTTTAAGAAACAGTTAGACAGATAAATGGATAGGACTGGTTTGAAGGAATATGGACCAAACGCTGACTGGTGGGACTAGTGTAGCAGGGATATTTTGGCCAGTGTGGACAAGTTGGGCTGAAGGGCCTGTTTCCACACTGTATCCCTCTATGGCTAGTGGGACAGTTAGGACCAGAGGCCATAGCCTCAGAATAAAAGGACATGAGTTTAGAATGAAGATGAGGAGGAATTTCATTAGTCAGAGGGTGGTGAATCTGTAGAATTCATTGCCACTGATTGCTGTGGAGGCCAAGCCAATTGATATTTTTAAGGAAGATTCTTGATAGTACGGGTGTCAGGAGTTATGGGGAGAAGGCAGGAGAATGGGGTTTAGAGGGAGAGATAGATCAGCCATGATTGAATGGCGGAGTAGACTTGATGGGCCGAATGGCCTAATTCTGCTCATATCACTTATGGAACTTCTGCAGTTCATTGTTTTTTCTACAATAGATTTGCAAGATACCATGAAAAAAAATATCATAGATAAAAACGTGAATCAGCATCTGGATATTTAATCAGCAATATATATCAGATTAAAAATCAGAGAATGCACAACCTTAGCCTTGTATCTACTCTGAGAAATAAAATACTCACAATAGGTCAGGAGTTGAGACGCTGCTCACCCCCAGTGTTATCGAGCTAGAACGCATGGTCGAAGTTAGACTGAAAACAAAAATGTAAAAAAAGGCATTTAACTTGGGAGTCCCTCAAAGAAGTCCATTTGCTTAACCATTTATTACAAATACCAACACAAATACTTCCACCCACCCACGCATATGGATTCCCCGACTACAAAAACATGGAGAGATTCAGGATGAAATGTTTCACCACTTGCATTGAGTTAGTTAAGTTAGTTCGTGCATCGCTAAAAGGCCCAATCAACATATCCTGCTTCTACCAACGACTAACGTACATGTATTGCACCCCTTTCGAACACTGTGTAAGCAGTGCATAGAACAGTACAGAAACAGAAACAGGCCCTTCAGCCCACAATGTCAGTGCCCACAATGCCCACACCAACTCTCATCGGCCTGTACATGATCCGTGTCCCCTCATTTCCTGCTTATCCATGTGCTGATCCAAACATCTCTTCAACACCACTATTGTCTCTGCCTCCACCACCACTCCCAGCAGCATTTTCCATGCCTCCACCACCCTCTGGGGAGAAGGCAGGAGAATGGGGTTGGGTGGGAGAGAAAGATCGGCCAGGATTGAATGGCGGTGTAGTCTTGATAGGCCGAATGGCCTAAAGGGCCTGTCCCACTTGGCGATTTTGTTCGGCGACTGCCGGCATCATTGACTGACGTATCAGGTCACCGAACAATACGCGGCGTGACGATGTGGCGTGACGACGTATTGACGAGCCGTGGTTTTTCAAGTCGCAACAATTTGTCGTCGCCGCTGGATTTTGAAATGTTCAGTCTTTTGGCGACACGGATATGACGCTGGCAGTCGCCGAAACAAATCGGCAAGTGGGACAGGCCCTTAAGCCTACTCCTATTCCTTATGACCTTATGACCACCCTCTGAGTAAAACACATCTCGTTTACACTGCGCTGTCAAATACTCTTGGTCATTCCATTCCTACTTTGCCCTTAATTCAACAAATATGCATTTTTAGACCAAACAACACCCACTGTGAATAATTAAGTAGCCAGAAACCAGTTAGTAATGAGCTAGACTCCACCTGGAGGCTGAATGAACTGCTTATTAGTAACTAACAGAAGAATTTAAATGGCTTTGCCCAAAACCACCCACTAGCAGTTTTAATTGGACACTTTCAAAGCAAATCTTCCCCAGCAATGGAAATTTCTGCGACATCCCATGAGACTAGCGTTAGCAGAAGGTATTATTTGCACTTTTATGCCAGAATTATCCATCACTTTTTTCTTAAATTTAACAGTTAGACCTTAGAGATGCAGCAGGGCCTTAGGCCCGAGTAAGCACCAACCAGCAACCACCCCGCACACTCTAATGTCCCTGTCCCACTTAGGAAACCTGAACGGAAACCTCTGGAGACTTTGCGCCCCACCCAAGGTTTCCGTGCGGTTCCCGGAGGTTTATGTCAGTCTCCCTACCTGCTTCCACTACCCGCACACCTCCTGCAACCTCCGGGAACCGCACGGAAACCTTGGGTGGGGCGCAAAGTCTCCAGAGGTTTCCGTTCAGGTTTCCTAAGTGGGACAGGGGCTTAACACAATCCTACACACACCAGGGACAATTTACAATTTACAGAAGCCAATTAACCTTCAAACCTGCACGTCTTTGGAGTGTGGGAGGAAACCGGGAGCACCTGGAGAAAACCCACGTGGTCACAGGGCAAATGTACAAATTCCATATAGACAGCACCGTAGTCAGGATCGAACCGGGATCTCTGGCACTATGGGGCAGCAACTTTACTGCTTGGATTTGAAAAATTCAAAAATGGTCTCATCCACCATCAATAGACTAACACAAAGTGCTGGAGTTACTCAGAAGGTCAGGCACCATCTCCGGAGAAAATGGATAGGTGACGTTTCGGATCGGAAATCTGCTAAAGACTATCATCCACCTCACTCTCTCACGCCCTCCCTGTCCCTTAACCCGCCCCCCACGCTCCCCCTCTCCCTCCCCATCCCTCATTCTCCCCCCCCCACCCCCCGTTCTCGCTCCCCTTCTCCGTTCCACCCTCCCCCTCTCCGTCCCTCCCTCTCGCTCTCTATGAGGTGCTGACTACATTGGAGATCAGCCCCGACGCTGTAACTCCATCCAGGTGTGGTCCACGTGAGCAGGAGAGTGCGTGACCAACGTACCAGGCGTAGAGGACGCAGCCGTACATGATGATGGCTCCCAGCACCGACACCAGCTTGTCGTCTGTTTGAAGACCGTTGCCCAACAGCTGAGGGGTGCAGATTGTGGTGTTGACTCCATCCTTCATCACTGACAAGAGATTGAAACCATTCAGTTCCACTTTGAGGTGCCAACTGTTCTTAAAGCAAGATTCAGTGCAAATAGTCCAATTTTTAAAATTGCCAAGATGTCCACCTACCATATTCCGGGGGTGTGTTGGCCAGTGAAGAGAAGGTGAGATACACCACGTAGCAGCTGATTACCCCAGACTGAAGGAGGCCAGAGTTTGGCTGATCTAAAACAAAGCAAATGGAGCAGCCTTTAAAAGGAATGGCTAATAAAAGATGGTTACTTTGTAAAGGAAACAAAGCAAGGAAAATAATGCATTTTTTCTTTTTCTTTTTCTAAATGGTGACGCGCAACGGTAGAGTTGTTGCCCCGCAGCGCCAGAGACCCGGGTTCAATGCCGACTACGGGTTCTGTCTGTACGGAGTTCGTACGCTCTCCCCGTGACCTGCGTGGGTTTTCTCCGAGATCTCCGGTTTCCTCCCACACTCCAAAGACCGACAGGTTTGTGGGTTAATTTGTGTGTGGTGTGTGTGGGTGTGTGTGGGTGTGGGTGGGTATATAGTACATAGAACAGTACAGAGCAGTAGAGCATCTAAAGAATGGTCCCAACCCAAAACATCACAAGTCCCTTCTCTCCAGAGATGCTGCCTGGCCTGCTGAATTACTCCAGCATTTTGTGTCTATCTTTAGTTTAAACCAGCATCTGCAGTTCCTTCCTACACATAGAGAGCAGTAAAGTGCAGAGAAAGGCCCTTTCGCCCACAATATTGGTGTCCAATCTCCTCTGCCTGCACTTGAACCACATATCCCTCCATTCTAGGACTAGAGGTCATAGCCTTAGAATTAAAGGATGTTCCTTTAGGAAGGAGATGAGGAGGAATTTCTTTAGTCAGAGGGTGGTGAATCTGTGGAATTTCTTGCCACAGAAGACTGTGGAGGCTGTGGGAGATATTTAAGCAGATATAGATTGATTCTTGATTAGTACGGGTGTCAGACGTTTCGGGGAGAAATGCAAGAGATTGGGGTTAAGAGGGAGAGATAGATCAGCCATGGCAGAGTAGACTTGATGGGACAAATGACCTAATTCTGCTCCCATCTTTTATGATTCCCTGCATATCCATGTGCCCAGCTAAATAACTCCACCAACATAACAGTGGAGGCTTTACAGAGGCACATATACATATCCTTGTCTGCCTCCACCACCAGCCCTGGCAGCATGTTCCAGGCACCGTGTAGTTAGAAATCCCTGCACCGCACATCTTCTTTAAACATTATCCCATGGACCATATAGCAACGCCCCCTAGTCTTTAACATTTCCACCCCAGGGGAGATATTCTATCCTTTCATGCCTCCCATGAGTTTATCTACTTCTAATAGGTCTCTACTCAACCTCTGAAGCTCCAGAGAAAACAATCCAAGTTTGTCGTTACAACTGTCTGAAGAAGGGTCTCAACCCAAAACATCGCACATTCCTTCTCTCCAGAGATGCTGCCCGTCCCGCTGAGTTACGCCAGCATTTTGTGTCTATCTTCTCCTTAAAGCTAATACACTCTAATCCTGTGAGCATTCTGGTGAATTTCCTCTGCACCCTCTCCAAAGCCTCCACATACATCCTGTAATGGGGAGAAGGTAGACAAAAATGCTGGAGAAACTCAGCGGGTGAGGCAGCATCTATGGAGCGAAGGAATAGGTGACGTTTCGGGTTGAGACCTTACAATACTCCAAATGTACAGTGCCCTGCATAATGTTTGGGACAAAGACCCATCATTTATTTATTTGCCTCTGTACTCCTCAATTTGAGATTTGTAATAGAAAAAAAATCACACGTGGTTAAAGTGCACATTGTCAGATTTTAATAAAGGCCATTTTCTAACATTTTGGTTTCACCATGTAGAAATGACAACTGTGTTTATACATAGTCCCCCCCAATGTGCACTTTAACCATGTAATTTCTTTCCATTACAAATCTCAAATTGTGGAGTACAGAGGCAAATAAATAAATGATGGCTCTTTGTCCCAAACATGATGGAGGGTACTGTAGCTTCAAACTACAAAGTTGTCAAAGATGTCCTTGTTTCGGTGTCAAGTGCAAATTATTCCCTCGCACCAGCAGTTTCGCTTGGCCATTTGATTATTTGATCATAAAAATGTCTAAATATAAAGTATTTGAGGGCAGGGCCTGGAGGGGGGTGGGGGAGGAGACAAACATAGCTGTACAAACAATTTCTTTCTTTCAGAAGGACTCAATAATTACCCAGTGACTTTACTTTAGATTTCAGAGATACAGCGCGGAAACAGCGTGGCCCTTTGCCCCACCGAGCAGCGATCACCCCGCACACTAACACTATCCTGTGCACATTGTGGACAATTTATAATTTTACCCCCCCGTCAATTAACCTACAAACCTGTACGTCTTTGGAGTGTTGGGGGAAACCAGAGCACCCGGAGAAACCCCACCCAGGTCACAGGGAGAACGTGCAAACTCTGCACAGACAGCACCCGTGGTCGGGATCGTGCCTGGGTCTCTCTGGTGCGGTAGGGCAGCAACTCTACTGCTGTGCCACCGTGGGAGAGGAACCCTTGCTGGTTCCTGTTTAA
The DNA here is from genome assembly GCF_010909765.2 of Amblyraja radiata. Taxonomy (NCBI): domain Eukaryota; kingdom Metazoa; phylum Chordata; class Chondrichthyes; order Rajiformes; family Rajidae; genus Amblyraja; species Amblyraja radiata. The sequence continues at coordinate 111,245,911 of NC_045958.1, read as the reverse complement.
GGGACTTTGCACAAAGCTTACACAAGGGCACCTGGAAAAGTTTGGTCATGCTAAAGAGGCCAGAAATTAAATCAACAGCTCACAAGTTTTAAAAAAAATTAGAATTCAGTGTTCAAGCGTGTGTGGAGATATTTGCAATAGAGAATGTTGATTTATTGAAAGATACAGCTTAGAAATAGGCCCTTCAGCCCACAAGGCCCATGCCAACCTTCGATCACCCGTTCACACTAGTTCTTTGTTATTCCACTTTCACATCACTCCATGCACACTAACGGCAATTAACCTACAAAATCTGCATGTCTTTGGGATGTGGGAGGAAACCGGAGGACGCCCACGCAGGAAGAACGTGCAAACTCCACACAGACATCACCAGAGGTCAGGATTGAACCCGGGTCTCTGGTGCTGCGAGGCAGCGTCTCGACCAGCTGGGTCACAGCGCCACTTCATTAGGTGTCATTACCGCAAGGGGTAAACACAATTCAGAAGATTAAAGTCATTTTAAATGTTTGATTTTTCCAGTCAAAAAAAAAAAATGTACTCCAAGACTTTGAAAACAACATCCGAACCCGTCTGTGCAATACTGAACATTAATGAACGGGAAAATCTCTGTTCCTCTTTCTGGCAGCTAACCAAGCAGATAAGAAAGGCCTAGGTCCAATTGTGCTGATTTTGCAGAAAAGGTTTCTCCAACCCAGCACAGATTTTATATTGGCCGCAGCCACAGTAAAAATAGCACAAGAAAGCCACAGATGTTGTTATGCAGAAGAAAATGACGAATTGTACTCTGGGAGACACCAAAGAGGAATTGGCGCAGAACCAGGGGTTTTGTTGATTTAACGGAGGACTGCATTTGCAGGCTGAGCCACGAACACCAACAATGGCCACCTGGTGAGATCAGAGAGCAGCTTTTGGGTCACTCGACGGCACATTTAGTTTACGCTTTGAGTTTAGTTTGTTGTCCCGTGTACCGAGGTACAGCAAAAAGCTTTTGTGATAAGCTCTTCACAAGAGCAGGCTGGAGACAAATGAGGACAGGAAGGGTGGCGCAGCGGTAGAGTTGCTGCTTTACAGCGCTTGCAGGGCCGGAGACCCGGGTTCGATCCAAACTACCGGTGCTGTCTGTACGGAGTTTGCACGTTCTCCCCGTGACCTGCGTGGGTTTTCTCCGGGATCTTCGGTTTCCTCCCACACTCCAAAGACGTGCAGGTTTGTAGGTTAATTGGCTTGGTATAAGTGTAAATAATCCTCCAGTGTGTGTGGGATAGTGCTAGTGTACGGGGAGGTCATTGGTCAGCGCGGGCCAGCTGAGGTGTTTTGGCCTAGGCCACGCGACGTTGCACGCAAAGTCCGGCGCCCGGGCCAAAACTCCTCAGCTGGCCCATCGGCTGGACTCTGTGCAGTCCAGCACCCGGGCCAACGCATCATTCACGGCCGAGTCAGTCAACGAATTGCCGTCGGGAATTTGTCCCATATTTGGACCTTTTGTCCCTTATTTGGGAGTGGGAAAGTTGGCAACTCTAACTTAGGCATCGTATTCAGGATAAACTGTGTGGGTTGAATAGGTAGACACAAAATGCTGGAGTCACTCAGCGGGTCAGACAGCATCTCTGGAGAGCAGGAATGGGTGACGTTTTAGGTCTACAACCGACAATAGATAATAGGTGCAGGAGTAGGCCATTCGGCCCTTCGAGCCAGCACCGCCATTAAATGTGATCATGGCTGATCATCCCCAATCAGTACACAATGACAATAAATTTGAATACAATACAATACAAAAGTTCCTGCCTTCTCCCCATATCCCCTGACTCCGCTATTTTTAAGAGCCCTATCTAGCTCTCTCTTGAAAGCATCCAGAGAACCCGCCTCCACCACCCTCCGAGGCAGAGAATTCCACACTCACCACTCTCTGTGAGAAAAAGTGTTTCCTCGTCTCCGTTCTAAATGGCTTACTCCTTATTCTTAAACTCTGGCCCCTGATTATGGACTCCCCCAACATCGGGAACACGTTTCCTGCCTCTAGCGTGTCCAAACCCTTAAAAATCTTACATGTTTCAATGAGATCCCCTCCAGAGTGTACAAGCCCAGCTGCCCCATTCTCTCAGCATATGACAGTCCCTCCATCCCAGGAATTAACCTTGTAAACCTACGCTGCACTCCCTCAAAATAGCAAGAATAGCAATAGTCGAGACCCTTCTTCAGACTGATCCCAGCTTTTTGTGTCTATCTTCAGTTTAATCCAGCATCTGCCTGCAGTTCCTTCCTGCACAGTGTGGGTTGAAGGGCCCGTTCCCATTCTGTACTGTTCCGTGTTCCGTGTTCCATTTTTAATCACAAGACTTGGTTCCATTAGTTAGTTATAGTTTCTAAGAAACACACACAATTTTCACAGCTCGTTTCCCCAATTAGATAATTATATCATCTTCCAGCAACATCTGATAACAGCTCCTCTTCACCATCTTGATCACTGACAATCACATCTTTCTGTGTGAATGGTGGACTGAATCACAAATGCAATTGCCACCGCACAACGAGCCTTACAGGTTGACGGTAATGGATGGAAAGTTTCTTTGTAAATTTAGGGGCAGGGGTAGACAACTTGCTCCGTCACAGTGCAGGAGATCCGGGTTCGATCCTGACTACGGGTGCTGTCTGTATGGAGTTTGTACGTTCTCCCTGGGATGGCGTGGGTTTCCTCCTGGAGCTCTGGCTTCCTCCCACACTCCAAAGACGTACAGGTTAATTGGCCTAGTAAAATGTAAATTGTTCCTTGTGTGTGTGTAGGACAGTGTTAACGTGCGGGGGTCGCTGGTCGCCATGGACTCAGTGGGCCGAAGGGCCTGTCTCCGCGCTGGATCTCCAAACTAAACTAAGACTGTGTGGGTTTCCTCCGGGTGCTCCGGTTTCCTCCCACATCTCAGGCACGTGCATGTTTGCAGGTTAACGTCACGGGCCTCTGTAAATTGCCCCTTGGTTCGTAGGGAGTTGGATAAAACAGAATAGGTGATCGATGGTCAGCGTGGACTCAGTGAGCCTATTTCCACGCTGTGTCTTTAAACTTAAACTGAACTAATAAATCGGGAAATGTCTGGGGAGGGGACATTTGGGCGGGCGGGGCAAGCACCAGACGTCCCCGTAAAGGGCGAGGTCAACTCGGGTACACGTAGCCCTGAGGTGGTGTTGGAGCCACCGCGGACGAGGTCTGGTCGCAGCAGCGGCGTCAGGCCTAGGCGGACAGGCTGCAACCCCGAGAACTAAGGGTGACCCCGCGTGGGGGGGGGGGGGGGCACTGAGAAAAGAGGGGCCCGGTGTCCTTATAACTGTCTGAGGAAGGGTCTCGACCAGAAACGTCGCCCATTCCTTCCCTCCAGAGACGCTGCCCGTCCCGCTGAGTTACTCCAGCATTTTGTGTCAAAGGAGGACGCAGTGTGGGGGGGCACTGAGGACAAAGAGGGGCCTGGAGTGGGGGGGGCACTGAGAACTATTGGGGACCCGATGGGTGAGATGAAGAAGGGATGAGTACTTACGGGGAGAAGGCAGGAGAATGGGGTTGAGAGGGAGAGATAGATCAGCCATGATTGAATAAAGGGGAGGTCTTAGAATAAAGGGGAGGTCATTTAAGAATGAGGTGAGGAAAAACTTTTTCACCCAGAGAGTTGTGAATTTCTGGAATTCCCTGCCACAGAGGGCAGTGGAGGCCAAGTCACTGGATGGATTTAAGAGAGAGTTAGAGCTCTAGGGGCTAGTGGAGCCAAGGGATATGGGGAGAAGGCAGGCACGGGTGATTGATAGGGGACGAATGGCCTCCTCCTGCACATATTTTCTATGTTTGGTGTAGACATGATGGGCCGAATGGCCTAATTCTGCTCCTATCACTTATGTCGGCACCTTTGTGGCGACTCTTTCGTGCACTTTGTATTCACTTTGTATTACACTGCACTGAGCTGGAGACAAATGACAATGAAGTGTCCTCATCATCATTTTTCATTATCATCGGTAGCCAGGCTGGTTTGACTTGGTCTCACCGACAGGACATCTGGCCCCCTTCCATTTCTGCTGGGACACGAGCGGTCATGGGATACCGCGACAGCTGAAACAGCCGAGGGCGGCTGAAACCAAAGACCACAAAGCACAGAAAGCAAAAGCTGCGTGCCGGTATTACTGATGATAAAAACAGGAGCCAGGAAGAAAAAAAAGTGAAAAGTTAAGACAAATAAAGCGAGAGGAAGAAAGGACAAAGAAATAAGAACAACAAAGTGAAAGAAAATGGAGTGAGAGAAATAGAGTCCAGGCAGAATGTTTTTGCGTTAACAGAGCTTCGACTGGGCAGAATTAATACAATATCCTTACAAGCTAGTGTTCTACAGTTCAGCTCCACCCCATGTCAGACACTGGACTTTGCTTCTGGAACTGTTCCGCTACATAGGAAATTGGTGCAGGAGTAGGCCATTTGGCCCGTTGAGCCAGCACCATTCAATAGGATCATGGCTGATCATCCAGAATCAGTACCCAGTTCCTGCTTTCTTCCCATATCCCTGGATTCCATTAGCCCCAAGCACTATATCCAACAATCTCTTGAATGCATCAGCTGAGAACTATATTCTGCACCTTGTATCGTTTCCTTTACCCAACCTATTGCATATGAGATGCCACAAACTGCTGGAGTAACTCAGAGGGACAGGCAGGATCTCTGGAGAGTTTCGGGTCGAGACCCTTCTTCAGCCTGTCCCGCTGAGTTACTCCCGTATTTTGTGTCTTTCTTCAGTGTAAACCAGCATCTGCAGTTCCTTCCCACCCTATGGTAGTTGAGTTTGCCTTGATTGCATTTATGTATAGTATTATCCAAATTAATTAGTTAGCATGCAAGACAAAGCTTTCCACTTTGTAGCACGTGTAACACAATAATAAGCCTAATCACCGTTAACCTTTGACTTTAGAAATACAGCATGGAAACCATACATTAATTCTTATCTTACACACTGGGGACAATTTACAGAATCCACAAACCTGTACGCCTTTGGAATGTGGGAGGAAACCGGAGCACCCGGAGTAAACCCACGCAGGTCACGGGGAGAACGCACAAACTCCGTACAGACAGCACCCGTGGTCAGGATCGAACCTGGATCTCTGGTGCTGTATGGCTCTAGAAGCTCTGAAGCTCTACCGCTGCACCACCGTGCCGCCCTGTCGAGTTTAACTGTTAACCATTGAGGAATACGCTGCTCGTTCAAACTCTGGAAACTAACATTTTCAATGGTTGAAAGCAAGACAGTCAAATAAATATCCTAATGACTTAAGGGCCTGTCCCACTTACGTGTCCTTGGCACGCAAATTTACGCGACCTCATCGCCGCGTTGAGGCGCACGGGCATCGTGTGGCCGCGCGGGGCCGGTCCCACTGAGAAGTGCGGAGGGGTATGGAGTTGTGCGCGTTATCGTGCGGCGCTCCAAAATTTTGAAGCGAACAAAATCTTTGCGCGCCAACGGCCTGTCACGTAACTGATGGCCAAAGTGGGACGGGCCCAAGACCCAGGCGCGACGCAACATCTCACCTGCAACAGCAGCTGAAGCAGGCAAACGATCGTCGAACTCGGCCTGGGGCTCACGGCCGTTGCGGTCCGGGTCCGCCCCCACTTCTACTCCCAGAGCGGGGCCAAGAAAATTGAAGATAGACACAAAATGCAGGAGTAACTCAGCGGGACCGGCAGCATCTCTGGAGAGAAGCAATGGGTGACGTTTTTTCCCGTCAAGACCCTTCTTTCAGACTGAAGAAGAGTCTCGACACGAAACATCACCCATTCCTTCTCTCCAGAGATGCTGCCGGTCCCGCTGAGTTACTCCTGCATTTTGCGTCCATCTTCAAATGACGTCACGCGCTTTAGACGGCTGTGCGGGCGCATGAAATCGCATGCGATCTTCACGGGACCGTCGTGCCTCAATGCCACCACGAGGTCGCGTAATTAGCGTGCCAAGGACACGTAAGTGGGACAGGGGCTTTAGGGAATGGTGGCAGCACCAGGGGTCAGCTAAAACGCATAGTCCCTGCAGTCCTGGAAGTATCCCGAGCTAATTCAGCTACCACCATTATCTATTGCAACAAGTGATGGCTCCCACTGATTGTCGCCGGAAGCTTGCCTCCTTTTCAGGACAGACGATGACAGCGAGGTCAACATTTGAAACATGGAAGATGGACACGAAATAAGAAGATCTCAACATTTTTCCATCAAGTGCTCTTCTAATTCCTTTCTGAAAACACAAGCCCTTTATCTGCTTCAATCGCCCGTGCAGGTTGGGTAATCCAGCTCCCTATGTCAACTTTAGATCTTCTGGCAAATGCCTTAAATTGGACAGTTTCCCTTCATTTCTCTTTCCCAAAACTTCATGCTGTTGAGCAGTTCCGTTAACCCATCTCTCCATCATCACTGTGCTAAGGAGCGTAGAGCCAACTTCAGTCTATCCAAATAACTGAGGCCCCTAACTCTCGTGAAATTCCTTCATGCCGACCCTCCAATCATATCCTCAGGGAGTTACATTAATAACACGTAAAAGCTCGATTAGCAAAAGTAAATCAACCAGCTGCATTCAATATTCTCAGAATAAAAGGACGTACTTCGGAATAAAAGGACGTACCTTTAGAAAGGAGACAAGAAGGAGTTTCTTTAGTCAGAGGGTGGTGGATCTGTGGAATTCAGATGGCGGTGGAGGACAAGTCAGTGGGTATTTTAAAAGTGGAGATTGATTAGTACGGGTGTCAAAGGTGGCAGGGAGAAGGCAGGAGAATGGGATTGAGAGGGAAAGATAGCTCGGCCATGATTGAATGGCGGAGTAGACTCAATGACCTCTGAGCGGCCCGAACTATGCTCCTGTGACTTATGAACATGCGCTGGAGTGAAGATTCCAAGTAGCGTACTCACATTTCTGAACACAGGGACTGATGGCCACCATGGAGACAATGAAGCAGAGGCCAGTGTTGACCCCCAGTAATATCTTGTTGAGCTTGCATCCGGCGAGGTCGGTGTAGAAGATGACCATGAGGACGACAGCACAGATGGCGACCAGGTACAGAATGAGTGTGACCAAAGTCAAGGCGACGTACCAGCATTTATTATGGGCAGTTCCAGCCCACCTGTTATTGGACAAGAAACAGGAGACTGGTAAGTGGTTATTGCAAACAGTCCAGTACAACACAGGCCATGAAGATAGACACAAAGTGCTGGAGTAACTCAGTGGGCCAGGCAGCATCTCTGGAGAAAAAGGATGGGCGCCATTTCGGGTCGGAGCCCTTCTTCTCACCCCGAACCCTCGCCACCTATTCCTTTTCTCCAGAGACACTGAGTAAAGGGCCTGCCCCACTTGGGCGTCATTTGCGTGTCACGCACATGGTGCGCAAATATTTTGTACATCCCAAAAACCTGGGGCGGTCGCGCCACTGCCTACGTCGCCATGCAGCGCACGTGCATAATGCGCACCACGCGCGCATCACGTGCGTGGCACGAAGCCCGCGTCATGCCTCGTGACGCGTAAACGATGTCGCGTAAATTACGCGCAAATAACACCCAACTGGGACAGGCTCTTTACTCCACCACAGGGCGGTGAATCTGTGGAATTCTTTGCCACAGACGGCTGTGGAGGCCAAGTCAGTGGATATTTCTAAGGAGGGGATAGATAGATTCTTGATTTGTACGGGTGTCAGGGGTTATGGGGAGAAGGCAGGAGAATGGGGTTAGGAAGGAGAGATAGATCAGTCATGATTGAATGACGGAGTAGACTTGATGGGCCAAATGGCCTTATCCTGCTCCTATCACTTATGACTAAAATCCGTAACACAGAGGTCTGTAATGGTGAGTGTTCCCTGTACTCAAGGTGATAATGCTAACAGACTGGAGCTCACAAGATGATGGTGCCAAGAATCTCAACGTTTTGCAGTGTTTCTGAGCGTTGCAAATTCTGACACTTGGCAGCATTCACTCATGCCTGACATAGTTTCCTGTTACAAATTGCCAGATGTGGTCCAAACCATTTAACACGGTCAAAGTGCCTCGAAATGCAATTGAGCATGTCCCACGTTTGGAGTTTAGAGTTACGGCATGGAAACAGGCCCTTCGGCCCACCATGTCCACGCCGACCAGCGATCGCACATTCACGCTGATCCTATGTTATCCCGCTTTCTCATCCGCTCCCTGCACGCTGGGGGCAATTTACAGAAGCCAATTAACCACTGCAAAACTGTACGCCTGTGGAGTGTGGGAGGAACCCCACCCAAGTCACGGGGAGAACGGGCAAACTCCGCACAGACAGCACCCCGTAGTCGGGGTCGAAAACCGGGTCTCTGGCGCTGTGAGGCAGCAGCCAATATGAAGCCACATACTGATCAGATTGAACAAAGTTATGCCCCTGTCTCACTTAGGAAACCAGAACGGAAACCTCTGGAGACTTTGCGCCCCACCCAAGGTTTCCGTGCGGTTCCCGGAGGTTGCAGGTGGTTGCCGGAGGTTGCAGGTAGTGGAAGCAGGTAGGGAGACAGACAAAAACCTCCGGGAACTTCCGGGAACTGCACGGAAACCTTGGGTGGGGCGCAAAGTCTCCAGAGCTTTCCGTTCAGGTTTCCTAAGTGGGACAGGGGCAATAGCCTCCCCTGAAAGACATTAGTGAACCAAATGAGTTTTCGCAACAATCTGGTAATTCCGTGGTCCATCGCCTACACAAGCCAAATTTTCTTCTCTGCTCCCCTAGGATTAAAATTTGGACACTGTGAAATTGGAACATGCTTGGCCCATCTAATGAATGCGCTACTTTAGGGCAAGCCCTTCAATGTTACGACAGATAAACAGCAACTTTCAAAGTAAGGCAAGTTATCATAATGTTAGGATTTTCTGAAGCCACCATGTCCTCCAGGGATGCGTAGGGAGGAACTGCAGATGCTGGTTTACACCGAAGATCGACACAAAATGCTGGAGTAACTCAGCGGGTCAGACAGCATCTCTGGAGAGATGTTTTGGGTCGAGGCCCTTCTTCAGACAGGGGGGGAGTGGTGGTGAATGGTGGAATGATGGGAGTGATGGATTTCATTGCCACAGAAGGCTGCGGAGGCCAAGTCAATGGGTTGCTTTAAGGCAGAGATAGATAAGATTCTTGATTGGTAAGGGGCGATGGCAGGAGAAATGGGTTGAGAGGGAACGATAGATCGACCATGATTTAATGGCGGAGTAGACTTGATGGGCCAAATGGCCTAATTCTGCTCCTGGAACTTCTGAACTATGAACCTATGAGAGAGAAACTAAGAGGCACTTCAGAACAAATTCCTGAACTGACCCGCTGAGTTACACCAGCACTTTTGTGGAGGTTTTTTTTGTGTGAATTTACCAATAGAGTTGAAGAGCGACAAACAATTCAGTTTCACATTGGATGAAGCTTTTAAAATAAAAATCAGATCGCAGAAGTTGGAGGGGCTAAATAGATGAGGAATCTAGTTTGTTGCCAGTGGACAACGATCATAGCTTTTAAAATTGCTCAGAGAAGCTACTCACCACGTCTTGTTCCACTTATGTGCGAACTCCACCAACAGGATGAGCTGAATCAAGATGAAAAGGAAAGCTCCTGCAGCACCAATGTACAACCAAGCTGGGTGACAACAATGCAAAAAAACCCATTAGCATTCACATGCAGACTGCATAGACAGTACTAGGCCTTACTTACAACTATGGCATTCATTTCTCCAAGAACTGGTTTATCAACTACACAGAACATAGGGCGGCATGATGGCGCAGTGGTAGAGTTGCTGCCTTACAGCGCCAGGGACCTGTGTTAATAGACAACAGGTGCACGAGTAGGCCATTCGGCCCCGCGAGCCAGCACCGCCATTCACTGTGATAATGGCTGATCATCCACCTCATTCCTGCCTTCTCCCCATATAGACAATAGGTGTAGGAGTAGGCCATTCTGCCCTTCGAGCCTGTAGGCCATTCTGTTTCGGGTCTGAAGAAGGGTTTCGACCCGAAACGTTACCCATTCCTTCTCTCCAAGGAAATGCAATATAATCATATTAAGAACTATTACAATTATTTTCTAATAGCACATTTTAAAAAATCATTTATTTGAAGGGAAAATCATTTTTTGAAGATCAGACGATGGCTGTACGTGTGGCTTGGCTATAGTGATAATGCAAATCCCAGATTAGGAAGATAAATAAACTTGTGAATTAAAAGCAGCATAAAATAAAATTCAGCACAAATCATTCATAATGTCACTACAGTGGTGAATATAGCATATATTCTCAATGATAATAACAGGGCATCTTTGGGAATTATTTTACAATTAATTGAAAACTTTTCCCGTTCGGCATTTACCCACCCACTGTGACAATAAAATATTGTAGTGGGAAGCAACACATTTTTAGATATAGACAATAGGTGCAGGAGTAGGCCCTTCAGTACCCTGTTCCTGCCTTCTCCCCATATCCCCCGACTCCACTACATTTAAGAGCCCTATCTAGCTCTCTCTTGAAAGTATCCAGAGAGCCGGCCTCCACCGCCGTATGAGGCAGAGAATTCCACAGATTCACAACTCCGTGTGAAAAAGTTTTCCCTCACCTCCGTTCTAAATGACTTACTCCTTATTCTTAAACTGTGGCCCCTGGTTCTGGACTCCCCCAACATCGGGAACATGTTTCCTGCCTCTAGCGTGTCCAATCCCTTAATAATCTTATATGTTTCAATAAGATAACCTCTCATCCTTCTAAACTCCAGAGTGTACAAGCCCAGTCGCTCCATTCCATCAACATATGACAGTCCAGCCATCCTGGGAATTAACCTGTTCAATCCCAACTACGGCTGCTGTCTGTATGGAGTTTGTACGTTCTGCCCGTGATCTGCACGAGGTTCCCCCCCCCCCCTCGTCCCCCACCCCCCACCCCCGAGATCTCTGGTTTCCTCCCACACTCCAAAGACGTACAGGTTTGTAGGTTAATTGGCTTGGTATTTTTGTAAAGTGTCCCTAGTGTAGGATAGTGTTAGCGTGCGGGGACCCATGGTCAGTGTGGACTCGATGGGCCAAAAGGCCTGTATCTCTATACGAAACTAAATATGGAAACTTGCAGAGGATAGACACAAAATGCTGGAGTAACTCAGCGAGTCAGGCAGCATCTCCGGAGAAGAATAGGTGACATATCAGGTCGGAACCCTTCTTCAGACTCACTCTGACCCATACTGAAGGGCCCCGACCCAAAACATCACAGATTCTTCGGTATAAACCAGCGTCTGCAGTTCCTTCCCACACATAGAACAGGACAGTACGGGAAATGGGCCCTTTGGCCTTCAATGTTTGTGCCAAATATGATGCCAAACTAAACTGATCTCCTCTGCCTGAACATGATCCATATCCCATTTAAAAGCCTCTTAACTGTCACTATTATCTTATTGAAACCTAAAATTATTAAAGGTTTGGACACGCTAGAGGCAGGAAACATGTTCCCGATGTTGGGGGAGTCCAGAACCAGGGGCCACAGTTTAAGAATAAGGGGTAAGCCATTTAGAACGGAGATGAGGAAACACTTTTTCACCCACAGAGTTGTGAATCTGTGGAATTCTCTGCCTCCGAAGGCAATGGAGGCCGATTCTCTGGATGCTTTCAAGAGAGAGTTAGATAGAGCTCTTAAAGATAGCGGAGTCAGGGGATATGGGGAGAAGGTAGGAACGGGGTACTGATTGTGGGTGATCAGCCATGATCACAGTGAATGGCAATGCTGGCTCAAAGGGCCGAATGGCCTACTCCTGCTGCTATTGTCTATTGTCGATTGTCATTAGACTTTCCCCCTCTCATATTATAGCTCTATGCTCTGATGTTGGATATTTCCACCCTGGGGGGAAAAAGGTTTTGACTGTCTACCCTATCTCTACCTCTCATCATTTTGTATGTGCTGGACTGGTTAAAATACTGAGTGGTTTGGAAATTCCAAACAGCAGGGCCTGGTATACAAAGGCAGAGTAGATCTCATTTGCTCTGCAGATTCTTGCACGTGGGACCTGGTAGAACCACATCAAAGACGACAAGAAACAAATTTGTTTTTGTTAACCAGGCAGATGGGAAAAAAAACACGATATAAACAAGAAATATCTAAAGAGGAAGGGGGAGAAAAAATACAATTAAAAATGACAAATGGTTCTTAAATTCTTCATTTTTTCATTTTCTGAAAGAAAAAAATCACCGACAGATAAGACCTGAAGAGATTATTCCACACTTAATAATTTCACTCATTCGTGGCAAATTCCACTCGTGGGAGAGTCTAGGACTAGAGGTCATAGCCTCAGAATTAAAGGACGTTCTTTGAGGAAGGAGACAAGGAGGAATTTCTTTAGTCAGAGGGCAGGAGAATGGGGTTAGGGAGAAATAGATCAGCCATGATTGAATGGCAGTAGACTTGATGGGCCGAATGGCTTAATTCTATTCCTATCGCACATGGTCTTATAATCTTCAGGAACAGATAGATTCATCGGCAGTCATTGTGACGTAATATAATTAAATAGATATTTCTGTTTGTAACACCAAGACTTGCAGAGATTTATTCTCTGAATCAGTGGAATTCAATCCCACCATCGGCTGTGGAGGACAAGTCCTCGGTTATATTTGACGTGGAGATTGTCAAGTTTATTTGGAATGATGGACCCAAGATCTTTTTTCCTCCACATAAATGTGAGACAAGATTGATGTGAATGATCACATTGAATGGCGGTGCTGGCTCGAAGGGCCGAATGGCCTACTCCTGCACCTATTGTCTATTGTCAATTTACCAGAAGCCGATTAACCTTCAAACCTGCATGTCTTTGGACGGTGGGAGGAAACCGGAGCACCCGGATAAAACCCACGTGTTCACAGGAGAACGTACAAACTCCGTAGTCAGGATGGAACCCGGGTCTCCGGCGCTGTAAGGCAGCAACTCTACCGCTGCGCCCCCAGGCAAGGGTGCAGATCCAAATGTGATGAGCTCAGACGACCAAAAAGGTTAGCATGGACGCAGTGGGCTGAAGGGCCCATTTCTGCACTGAACAACAGCCTCCCCGATTACAAATTCAGCATGCAGCCATGGTGAATTGTCAACACTTTAAAATTCACAGTGGGGAAGTGGAATTAAAAAATGTAGCAAATTCATGCCATGGATGGATAAGAACAAGATTCTCATTGTTTCCAGCGGTTTTTCTTTTAAACAAAGAGTCACGTGGAAATGTAGAGACAAAGCACTTACTATCCTCCAGAATCAATAAACTCAAGTCACCAAGCACAGCTGACACAAAGGATAGAGACCAAGAGACTCCTGTAAGAGGTGGATACAGCCCAAGAAACTGACTCCTGCCCTTTGTTGCTTCAAATGCTTTTCTATTCGTTCAGAAATCCCAACTCGATTATTATTCCAGAGGGCTCCACCGCTGCTGGTCTATCTAGGAGTCCGGCGAAGGATCTCGACCCGAAACGTCACCCATTCCTTCTCTCCAGAGATGCTGCCCGACCCGCCGAGTTACTCCTGCATTTTGTGTCTGTCTTCCACAATTGGAGGTCAAATAGCTGGAACAAAACCAGCTCAATAGCTGCAAACTTGCTCCATCCTAAATCCCTGTGATAATTTAGAGGAGTTCTTTGTGACACAGCTCGAGCTCAGTCAGTAACTCTCCGCATTGACTGTGTCCACTGACAGCGAGCTGCAGTTTACCAGCAGTGGAGAACAGAAACTTTATTCTACACACACAGTTCCTTCATCATTATCCAAAATCTCAATTCAGTGGAGAAACAGTAAAACTGAACTCTGAAGCATTTTATTCTGTGCAGCAAAGTAATCTTGCCCCTGTCCCACTTAGGAAACCTGAACGGAAACCTCCGGAGACTTTGTGCCCCACCCAAGGTTTCCGTGCGATTCCTGGAGGTTCCCGGAGGTTTTTGTCAGTCTCCCTACCTGCAACCTCCGGCAACCACCTGCAACCTCCGGGAACCGCACGGAAACCTTGGGTGGGGGCGCAAAGTCTCCAGAGGTTTCCGTTCTGGTTTCCCAAGTGAGACAGGGGCATATTTAGCCTTTGACAGACACAGTCATGTTCATAAGTGATAGGAGTAGAATAAGGTAATTTGGCCCATCAGGTCTACTCCGCCATTCAATCATGGCTGATCTATCTCTCCCTCCCAAACCCCACACTAAGCTGGGGGGCAGTGTTAGCTGTGAGGAGGATGCTAGGAGACTGCAAGGTGACTTGGATAGGCTGGGTGAGTGGGCAAATGTTTGGCAGATGCAGTATAATGTGGATAAATGTGAGGTTATCCATTTTGGTGGCAAAAACAGGAAAGCAGACTATTATCTAAATGGTGGCCGATTAGGAAAAGGGGAGATGCAGCGAGACCTGGGTGTCATGGTACACCAGTCATTGAAAGTAGGCATGCAGGTGCAGCAGGCAGTGAAGAAAGCGAATGGTATGTTAGCTTTCATAGCAAAAGGATTTGAGTATAGGAGCAGGGAGGTTCTACTGCAGTTGTACAGGGTCTTGGTGAGACCACACCTGGAGTATTGCGTACAGTTTTGGTCTCCAAATCTGAGGAAGGACATTATTCAAGAGGCAACTGCTTGGCTAAAGGACTTTGCATTCGCTAAATAAATAAATTGCCATAGAGGGAGTGCAGAGAAGGTTCACCAGACTGATTCCTGGGATGTCAGGACTGTCTTATGAAGAAAGACTGGATAGACTTGGTTCATACTCTCTAGAATTTAGGAGATTGAGAGGGGATCTTATAGAAACTTACAAAATTCTTAAGGGGTTGGACAGGCTAGATGCAGGAAGATTGTTCCCGATGTTGAGGAAGTCCAGGACAAGGGGTCACAGCTTAAGGATAAGGGGAAAATCCTTTAAAACCGAGATGAGAAAAACTTTTTTCACACAGAGAGTGGTGAATCTCTGGAACTCTCTGCCACAGAGGGTAGTTGAGGCCAGTTCATTGGCTATATTTAAGAGGGAGTTAGATGTGGCCCTTGTGGCTAAAAGGATCAGAGGGTATGGAGAGAAGGCAGGTACGGGATACTGAGTTGGATGATCAGCCATGATCATATTGAATGGCGGTGCAGGCTCGAAGGGCCGAATGGCCCACTCCTGCACCTAATTTCTATGTTTCTAACCCTGACACCCGCACTAATTAAGAATCTATCTCTGCCTTAAATGTACCCACTGACTTGGGCCACCACAGCCGTCAGTGGCAAAGAATTCCACAGATTCACCGTCCTGTGTTGGACTAACTCCAGCAACTCTGGAGAAAAGGAATAAGTAGTGAGGTTTCGGGTGAGAAGAAGGGTTCCGACCTAAAATGGCGTCCATCCTTTTTCTCCAGAGATGCTGCCTGACTTGCTGAGTTACTCCAGCACTTTGTGTCTATCTTTGACATGAACCAGCATCTGCAGTTCCTTCCTACTAATCTTAGCCTTTATAATCAATTGCATTCGGCATTGACCTTGCTGAATATTTCATCGTTTGCCATCCACAAAACAGCGAAATGGAGTAGAGTTTGTACAGTTTTCCCCGCGACTATGTTGCTAAATTTGTAAATTATCATTGTTCATTGTAAATGCCATTGTCGTAAATTATAAATGCCATTGAAAATAGACCAGTGTACAGGCAAGTGGTCGAGTCATAAGGTCATAAGGGATAGTAGAATAAGGCCATTCAGCTCATCAAGTCTAGTCTGCCATTCAATAATGGCTGATGTATCTCTGGGAGTCTTGGAGTTGATGGAAATGTTTTACTTTATTAGTCTATTATTGTCACGTGTAGTGAGGTGGGGTACAGTGAAAAACCTGCATGCTATCCAGGCAGTGAAAAGACTATTCAGGATTACAGTTGAGCTATCCACAGTGTACAGATACATGATAAAGGGAATAACGTTTAGTGCAAGGTAAAGTCCAGTAAAGTCAGATTAAAAATAGTTCACAGGTTTCCAATGGGGTAGGTGGGAGAGGGGGGGGGGGGGGGGGGGGGTCATGACCACTCTGGAGTTGGTGATAGGATGATTCAGGTGCCTGATAACAGCTGGGAAGAAACTGTCCCAGAATCTGGATTAGGTTTAATTCCATCAACTGCTTGAATTTACATGTAGGGAGGAACTGCAAATGCTGGTTTAAACCGAAGGCAGACACAAACACTCAGCGGGTCATACAGCATCGCAAATTTACAAACAGCTTTTAGACAGGAAAGCACGTCAGGGGAGAATTATCAGGGGAGGATATCCCCGAATCTGGAGGTGTGCATTTTCACACTTCTGTACCTCTTGCCAGATGGGAGAGGGAAGAAGAGGGAGTGGCCGGGGTGCGACTGGATGAAATTGGATTAGCGAAAAAAATTTGCTGCTTGATATTCAGCATAGACCATGTAGGCCGAAGGGCCTGTTTGCACACTTTCGGCCTCTTAGACTGTGCTCCCAACAAAAGAACACTTCCTATTTGCAATGGGACTACTTTTAATTTAGAAAAGGTTTTTTTCCCCCCATTTGAAGCACATTTGCATATTCTTTGGCATAAAAACGTTTTGACAATTTCCCTAATGATGCACAAAAGAGACTGCAAAACTGCTCAAAGGCACAGCACACACGCCTATTGTTCAGGGGAGGTTTAGAACTGGATCAAACCCATCCTGCGGTGACAAGCTCCACCCGAGCCAGAGGATTGGAAAATTGGAAACCATCCAGGGATTTGTGTGGGTTGAAGAACTCTATAGTGCAAAAACAAGCCTTAATGCATGGAAACAAATAAAGAAAAGACAAGCATCCGATTATTCTACGATTGGACACGTAGCCAGTGAATAAACAGGGTTATAGATCATCAGCGTACAATGATAGTAAATGAAGGGAGGAAGACTGCTATTAACAGCCCGCTAAACAATCTGAATAGCAGTGCATGCATAGTGGGGATTAATACACTACGGCAACAGTAAATAATTACTTGGAGGTTCAATGCAGCAAAAACAAAAACAAACACAACCCCCTACATCCACGCCAATCTTTTTACTCATCTGCACTCATCCCATTTGCCCGTTTTAAATCCGTACCCTTCTAAGCCTTGCCTACTTGGCAGCATGGTGGTGCAGCGGTAGAGTTGCTGCCTTACAGGACCAGAGACCCGGGTTCAATCCCATCTGCCTCTACAGAGTTTGTACGTTCTCCCCGTGACCGCGTAGGATTTCTCTGGATGCACCCGGTTTCCTCCCACACTCCAAAGACTTGGAACTTAATTGACTTCTGTAAATTGTCCCTAGTGTATAGAACTAGAGTGCGAGTGATCGCTGGCCCACACAGACACAGTGGGCCCAAGGCCCTGTTTCCACGCTGTATCTCTAAACTTAACTATATTAAATATTTGGTTAAAGATGCAGAGGGAAGGAAATACATTTTACGGGGGAAATAGCTTTATTAATTAGATATAAGGGTCGTAAAGATTGGTGGAACTGTGTCAATGAGATAAATATATAAAGATAAGTAACGCAGAGAAATTAATACTGATAGAGGTGAAATAAATATGCAAATAGTAAAAAAAATAGAAAAAACAACAGGGATTTTGACTACCGTAGAATTAGCAGAGCAGAAAAAAGATTAAAAGAGCACATGAAATAGAGTTTCGGCAGAGTGTGAAGTGTATAAGATCATGAGAGGAATAGATGGAGTAAATGCACTCTTTTACTCAGAGCAGGGGAATTAAGAACCTGAAGACAGAGGAGAAAGATTTAAGGGCCTTATCACTTGGTGATTTTTTCGGCGACTGCCGGCGTCATATTAGTGACGCCAAAAGATTTTGAACATTTCAAAATCCAGCGTCGACCAAAAAAAGTTGCGGCACGTGAAAAAACAACCGCGCCTCAACTGTCATCACCGCGCCTCAAACGTCACCGACGCGTCACGCCGCAAATTCTTCATCAGTTAATGATGTCAGCAGTCGCCGAAAAAAAATCGGCAAGTGGGACAGGACCTTTAATAGGAAACGGAGAGGCAGCTTTTTCATAGAAAGGGTAGTGGATATATGGATTGAGCAGCCAGAGGAGCTATTTAAGGCAGGGACTGTCACACGTTTAAGAAACATGGTACATGGATAATAATAATAATAATAATAAATTTTATTTATGGGCGCCTTTCAAGAGTCTCAAGGACACCTTACAAAAATTGAGCATGTAGAGGAAAAACATGAAAGGGGAATGAAATAAATAGTAGAGACATGACTAGTACACAAAGTAAGGACAGAATTCAATACAAAACACAGTATGAGGCAATTAATGCACAGATGAAAAGGGACGGGGACGTGGGGCTAAGGATAGGCAGAGGTGAAGAGATGGGTCTTGAGGCGGGACTGGAAGATGGTGAGGGACACGGAATTGCGGATCAGTTGGGGGAGGGAGTTCCAGAGTTGGGAGCTGCCCTGGAGAAGGCTGTCTCCAAAACTGCGGAGGTTGGACTTGTGGATGGAGAGGAGACCGGCTGATGTGGATCTGAGGGACCGTGAGGGTTGGTAGGGGGAGAGGAGGTCAGTGAGATATGGGGGGGGGCAGATGGTGGAGGGCTTTGTAGGTGAGGACCAGGATTTTGTAGGTGATCCGGTGGGAGATGGGAAGCCAGTGAAGTTTTTTGAGGACTGGAGTGATGTGATGTGATGCCAGGATTTGGTGTGGATAGGACAGGTTTAGAGGAAATATGGACCAAATACAGGTTGGTGGGACTAGTGTAGATGGAGCATTTTGGTCAGCATGGGCAAGTTGGGCCAAAGGGCCTGTTTCCACACTATATGGCACTATAACTGTAGATTGGTTACTTTACTTACTAACCAATGAAGTCCATTATTATTATTATTATTATGATAAGCTTCGCCTACTACCACACCATTCGTTTAATCGCAACCCAACATGTGCTGTTAGTTGGTACTGCTGCATGGTAGGATGAACATGCTGCAGTGTGTGTCGCCCGGCGCGGCTTTAATGGCCACAGGACTTACTTACCATCGCCCGCCGGGGGATTTGACTTTGACATCGGGAGGAGAATGGGGAGTGCAGGGGAGAGATAAGACTTTGCCTTCCATCACAGTGAGGAGGAGATTTGCTGTGATGGACGTTTGTGTAAATTGTGTTGTGTCTTGGTTCTTCTACTTGTTTGTATGACTGCAGAAACCAAATTTCATTTGAACCTCAATGACTCAATATACTGCTACATCAGATCGGTGAGTGTGTGTGTGATTTACTCAACAATAACTCATTTCTAACTCTGTTAGAAAGGACATTGAATACAGCACAAGTTAATGGTAATGACTAATGAAGATAATAGCCCTTCAATATTATTGTTTCTTAAGTAATAGGATTTATATTTTAAGATAACGGAGAAGGATACAAGCCCGTGGGAATCTTGAGCAATTGGTTGGAGATATGTTAACGTCAAGATGTTAATAATAAAATTTGGGAAAATGAAGTGGACAAGATTTGTTGGCAAAAGATGTTGATATCAATGGGTTGTCAGAGTTCCGGAAAATATATTCTATTTAAAACCTAAGTAACGATGAGATACTGGTGAGAACCAGCAGAAGATAAATATGTAGTGGACGCCAGAAGCAAGCATAGAGTCACACAGCATAGAGGAAACAGGCCCTTCGGCCCAACTTATCCATGCCAACCAAGACGCCTCTGAGCTAGTCCCACAGCCATGGGAAACATTACTTCAGCATCTATTCTGTATTGGCTCATATCCCTCTAAACATATCCTACCCATGTGCCTGTCCAAATGTTTCTTAAACGCTGTGATAGTACCTGCCTCAACTACCTCTGATGGCAGCTCGTTCCATACACCCACCACCATTTGAGTTAAAAAAAAGTTACCCTTCATAGAAACATAGAAAATAGGTGCAGGAGTAGGGCATTCGGCCCTTCAAGCCTGCACCGCCATTCAATATGATCATGGCTGATCATCCAACTCAGTATCCTGTACCTGCCTTCTCTCCATACCCCCTGATCCCTTTAGCCACAAGGGCCACATCTAACTCCCTCTTAATTATAGTCAATGAACTGGCCTCAACGGTCCTAAAAGACATCCCCCTTATCCTTATACCATGACCCCTTGTTCTGGACTTCCCCAACATCGGGAACAATCTTCTTGCATCTAGCCTGTCCAACCCCTTAAGAATTTTGTAAGTTTCTATAAGATCCCCCCTCAATCTTCTAAATTCCAGCGAGTACAAGCCAAGTCTATCCAGTCTTTCTTCATATGAAAGTCCTGCCATCCCAGGAATCAGTCTGGTGAACTTTCTCTGTACTCCCTCTATGGCAAGAATGTCTTTCCTCAGATTAGGAGACCAAAACCGTATGCAATATTCCAGGTGTGGTCTCACCAAGGCCCTGTACAACTGCAGTAGAACCTCCCTGCTCCTATACTCTAATCCTTTTGCTATGAATGCTAACACACCATTTGCTTTCTTCACTGCCTGCTGCACCTGCATGCCTACTTTCAATGACTGGTATACCATGACACCCAGGTCTCGTTGCATCTCCCCTTTTCCTAATCGGCCACCATTCAGATAATAGTCTACTTTCCTGTTCTTGCCACCAAAGTGGATAACCTCACATTTATCCACATTATACTGCATCTGCCATGCATTTGCCCACTCACCCAACCTATCCAAGTCACCTTGCAGCCACCTAGCATCCTCCTCACAGCTAACATTGCCCCCCAGCTTAGTGTCATCCGCTTCAGGTTCCTATTACATCGATCCTCCCTCACCTGAAACCTATCTCCTCTGGTTCTCGTTTCCCCTACTCTGGGCAAAAGACTATGCGCATTTAACCGATCTATTCTTCTCATGATTGCTTGGCCGCAGAGCAACCGGAGATACGATCCAGAAAATAATCGCATCTCTGGCAGGGCAAGAGATTGAAAAAAAGTTTCCCACGACCCCCTCCCCCACATAAAACAAAAAAGAGAGCATTAAAACAACATCGAAGTACGTGGGAGTGAAAATGGCTAGAGGGTTGGTTAATGGAGAGAAAACTCTTGAATGGAAGAATGAGAGAACATCTTAGATTATCTTAGTTTAGTTTATTGTCACGTGTCCCGAGGTACAGTGAAAACCTTTATTGTTACATTAAAAAAATTGGGGGAGGGGAAAACAACCGGGAATTTGACCACCCTAGAATTAACAGAGCAGAAGTAGATGAAAAGAGCAGGCGGAATAATGCTTATGCAAGGTGCGAAGTGTATAAGATCATGAGAAGTATTACCCCGACGTGGAAGGCCCGACCGCCGGCAGTGGGAGCCAAGATCGTCCCATCAACGGAGGGCTCGAGGCCCCCGACTGCGGGAGAACAAAGAAGGGAAGAGATTGAACTTTTTTTTCCCCTTCCATCACAGTGAGGAATGTGGAGGAGTCACTGTGGTGGATGTTTATGTTAAAATGTATTTTGTGTATTCTGTAGCTTCTTAATGGTATGATTGTGTGGCAAATAAAATTGCTCGTATATTGCAAAACATACTTGGCTAATAAAGTATTATTATGATTATTATGATTTTAACTGCTTGGGTGGCACCATTTTAAAGGCCACATTATATATCCACTGACTCCTCTCCTGGCAACAACAAAAGTTCTGTTCCAACTCTGTCAAACACCATTTCCCTTTCATGAAGCCATGCCAACTCTACCCGATCACACTGGTATTTCCTGACTGTTCCATGTCCACTTCCTTAACAACAGATTCCAGCACTTCCTTACCACTGGCATCAAACCGGTCTGGAGGTCCATTTCCTCTCTCTCTCTCTCTCTCTCTCTCTTCTTAAATAATCAAAGCTCTTGAAACACATTTTTAAACATTCTACATACATCCGTTTACTTCCCTCATTTCAAATTTTTTTTTGCACTGGACATTCGAGGTACATCAGCAAGAAATTATATAGTCAGAGTCATGCAGCACAGAAACTGTCCCTTCGGCCCAACTCTTCCATGCCGACCAAGGTGCCCCATCTTGGCTAGTCCCATCTCCCTGCCTTTGGTCCATATCCCTCGAAACCTTTCCTAACCATGTATCGGTCTCCCCCACCTCAACTACCTCCTCTGGCAGCTCGTTAAATGTAACCAAAGGTTTCCCCACAGATTCCTATTCATAAGTTAATAAGTTATAGGAGCAGAATTAGGCCCTTCTGCCCATCAAGTCTACTCCACCATTCAACCATGGCTGAACTATCTCTCCCTCTCAACCCCATTCTTCTGCCCTCTCCCCTTAACCCCTGACAAGAATTCAAGAGACATTTATTGTCACATGCACCAATTGGTACAGTGAAATTTGGGGGCACCATACAGCCATACGAATAAAAAAAGAACACAATACACGATAGTCTTTAACATCAACATCCCCACACAGCGGAATCAAAGTTTCCCACTGTGAGGGAAGGCACCAAAGTTCAGTCATCCTCCTCTGTGTTGTTCACCCGTGGTCGGGGCTACGGGCGGCCCGATGTTCAGGCCATCTCGCCGGGATGATGAAACGCCAACGTCGGAATGGAAGAACATTCTCAGCGGCTTGGACATCCGAATCGGCCACTTCCTACTGGAGACCGCGGCTCCCGAAGTCCACAGGCTGAGCTGGGCGGAGATTCACGCTGGCGGCCCCTGGCAAAAGGATCCCAGGTCTCCGCCATGTTGAAGTCGGCTGCGTCCGTGCTGGGAGCTCTACAAACCACAGCTCCGCGATGTTGAAGCAGCGGGCCCAACACTACAAACGGCGATCCCAGGTGAGGCATCACCCGCTCCGCGGTGAATCCAGCGCTGCGCCGCCGCTGAAGCTTTGGCCGGTCCCCGGCAGGAAAGGCCACGCCAATCCAGTTGGTAGGCCGCAAGTAGGGGTGAGGGTGGGCGAAGATGCGACTTGGAGAATAGTTGCATCCTCGCCAGGAAGTAACTGGGAAATGGTTTCCCCCTTACCCTACCCACCTCCCCCACATAAAAATACTAAGAAACCTCCAAAACATACTTTTTTCAACAGACTAAAAATAACAAAAAAATGGAAAAACAACGCCCCTCCAATACCCCAACTAATCAAGAATCTGTCAATCTCCGCTTTAAAAATACCCATTGACTTGGCCTCCACAGCCTTCTGTGGCAATGAATTCCACATCAAATCTTTCCCCTCTCACCTTAAACTTATATCCTCTGGTTCTTGATTCTCCAGCCCTGGGTGAAAGTCTCCTCATAAATGTATACACTTTATACAATTTAAACACAAGATCAAAAAAATAACATTTAAAAAAATCTAAATTTAGGAAAGTCCCCGTAACACGCCTCTGGTTTCCCCAAATAAATCCATTTTGGAACAGTAAATTGGTTTCATTCACAAAATAGCTTTACCTTTGTGAAAGGTGTCTTCGTCTGGGATAAAGAAAGCTCCTGCACACATTCCCATCAAAACCACCAGCTTCACAAACCAAAACCTAGACGCAAAACACAGTGATCAAATAAATGCAAGGTTCAAAGAGATAGATCCCCCGCCCAAGTTGCCTCGTACCACCAGTCACATCTTTGCATCCCCACCCCTTTCCGCCTTCCACAGAGACCGCTCCCTCCATAACTCCTTGGTTCACTCATTCCTCCCGACCTAAACCACCCCCTCACCTGCAACTTCAGGAGATACAACACCTGTCACTATACCTGTGGCAATGATGTTGCCAGGAGGCCCTGAGCTACAGGGTGAGGTTGAACAAGTTAGGACTCATTAGACAGGTGCATGGATAGAGCAGGCTTGGAGGGATGTAGGCCGAATGCGGGCAGACGGGACCAGTGTAGATAGGGCATGTTGGTTGGTGTGGGCAAGGCGGGGCGAAGGGCGTGTTTCCACACTGTATGTCTATGACTCCACTGTAATACACTGTAAATGACTCGACTGTATTCATGTATTATCTTTCCTTACCCTTCCCTGACCACCCTTCTTTAGTCAGAGGGTGGTGAATCTGTGGAACTCATTGCCACAGAGGGCTGTGGAGGCCAGGTCAGTGGATAGTTTTACGGCAGAGATAGACAAATTGTCCCTCGTGTGTGGGATAGAACTAGTGGCGGCCCGGACTCGGTGGGCCGAAGGGCCTGTTTCCACGGCGTATCTCTAAAACTTAAACTATCCACGTTCTCCAGCAATGCTGTGTGTAAGGAGGAACTGCAGATGCTGGTTTAAACCGAGAAACGCTGGAGTAACTCAGCAGGTTAGGCAGCATCTCTGGAGAGAAGGAATAGGTAACGTTTTGGGGAGAGACCCTTCTGCAGTCGGTGCTGCCTGTCCCACCGAGTTACTCCAGCACTTTGTGTCTTTTTTTATCCCAGATAGAACGGCACGCTTTCTTTCACTTTGCAGCCTTTGGGCCTTTTACTTACCCGTTGTGGAGCTTTGCTCGACAATCTTTACTGGTGTTTACGTTGATCATCAGGAGGAAGAAAATGAAGAAGAATACAGCCATTCCGAAGCAGACCTTGTAAACAGCAGAGTAGCCAACAAGTTTTTCACAGCTGGTGCCTGCCTGAATGGTCCGACAAAAATCATTGTAGAAGGGGACCTGTAAAAAGCAGGAGAAATTATAATATCAATCATAGTTTCTGCCCTTGTAGTTCACAGATGCCTTGAATGCTGCCTTACGGACAGCATTTTGTCCATGCCCTTGGAAGGAGTTATCCAAACCACTTTCATACGTCCAACCAGCAGAATTAGGCCATTCAGCCCATCGAGTATACTACGCCATCCAATCATGACTTAGTTTAGTTTAGTTACAGCATGGAAACAGACCCTTCGGCCCACCGGGTCCGTGCCGACCAGCGATCCCCGCACACTAACACCCACTAGGGACAATTTTTACATTTGCCAAGCCAATTAACCTACAAACCTGTACGTCTTTGGAATGTGGGTGGAAACCGAAGATCTCGGAAAAAACCCACGCAGGTCACGGGGAGAACGAACAAACTCCGTACAGACAGCACCCGTAATCTGGATCGAACCCGGGTCTCCAGCGCTGCATTCGATGCAAGGCAGCAACTCTACCGCTGTGCCACCGTGACTGATCTATCTTTCCCTCTCAACCCCATTCTCCTACCTTCTCCCCATAACCCCTGACATCCGTACTAATCTAGAATGAATGAATGAATGAATAAGTTTATTGCTCAAGTATGTACATATACAAGGAATTTGCCTTGGTGCTCCGCTCACAAGTAGCAGCACGACATACAGTAAACAATTAAGAATAACACATTAAAATATTAATAATAAAACATTATAGTTTAAACATGTAAATGAAATAAAATACCAGAGCAAAAGGAACCCACAGACTTTTGGTCAATCTCTACTTTAAAAATACCCAGTGACTTGGCCACGCCACAGCCTTCTGCAGCAATTAATTCCACAGATTCACCACCTTCTGACGAAATAAATTCCTCCTCACCTCCTTTCTGTCACTTTATTTGGAGGCCTTGGTATAAAGTACCATACCATGCCAATCCTATTTCATACAGGCCCAGTGCATCAAAACGCTCAACATTAGTGTTTCGTAGAATTTCCAATAAGGGAAGCAACAAAGATATGTAACTGGATCCAATTTCCAATTGAAGATAGACACAAAATGCTGGAGTAACTCAATGGGACAGGCAGCATCTCTGGATGGAAGGAATGGGTGACCCAAAACGTCACCTAACCCTGTTCTCCAGAGATGCTGCCTGACCCGCTGAGTTACTCCAGTATTCTGTGAATTGTTTTTTTGCCAAAAATGGGCCCAGCACCATCCCGAGGGCTGACAAACCACCTTCCACCATCTTTATTGTCACATGTACTAGCAATGTTACAAAATTTTGAGATTTTAAAAATCAAGTCTGTAATTTATCCCATCAGATAAAGCATAAAAATAAGTTTAATTTGACACCTAATTCACTTTCATATCTCAAGTATTTAAAAAGTTATGGCCATTTTCATACTGGGAAATGAGCATCTTGTTCCCTATTGATTTTCTATGGACATAACAAAAAAGCTGTGATCGTGAACAGTCAAAAGCCCATAACTTTCTTAAAAATTAAGAGAACTGAATGAAATTTTCAGTTATCATAGATTGAAGCATTCTGAAACAAATATAAAATAATCTTACTTGGATGACCTGAAATTAAAGCATATAATTAGTTAGTTACCTAATTGTAGCTAATTTCAGACTTCAATTACTAGATCTAAACATCTATCCATTTCTTAATAAATGATTAACATTTTTAAATAGCCTAAATGTCCAAATAATATTCACAAATAATTCACAATAAAACATGATTTTAAAATCTCATTTACATTAATTTATAGGCCAAATGGAAGGAATTTAGTGTTTAATTGCTGTAAATAAATGCCCATTTAAATCAGCTTTCCAGTGGGTCCCTGTGGAACGCGCTGGTTTAGAACGTTCACATTGCGGTAGATTTGTGCTCCAAATGCCGAGAAAAATACTGCGCGATATAATGGGGCCAAATTGAGCTACTCGCAATATTAAACTTAGTATAAAGGGATCTTTAGAAGCCCTTTTTAATGTAAAAATATACAACCTAACTTCTGCTATTTGCTTTATGAGACCCTGCGGTTGCTGGCGGTCGCGGGTTTAGAGATTGATTTTTAAACTACTATAACTATTATTCAAGGCCTTTAAACCTAATAATAGCTTTTGCGACGGGGTCTTCCAGCGATTTTTCGTTAATAATTAACTAGGCTGAACATTTTCGATTGGAACAGCTTAGAGAAAATCGCGTTTTAAACCCGCCCCCTCTAAACGGCGCCAAAATCGCGCACACCCTCAGCAGCAGATCTTCAACGACGCTTCAGGTAGGCTTTGCAACATACCTACATGTACCTAGGTACAGTGAGATTCTATTTTAGCATATAATTCAGTAATTAGATTAGATTACCGCTGTGCCACCACATCTAATCTAATCTAATCCTAAATAAATTTATTTTAGCATATAATTCAGTAAAAGTCTTACTATACATCGGCACAATCATACTTTAGTACAAGAGTGTGAGAATAGTGGATTACACTGAGATAATACACAAGAGTTGCCACATTTCCAGTGCTATTTGCCCGATTCAAGTCCAAAATTGTTAAAAATGGAGTCTTAACTTTGCCATAAAGGCCCGTTGTCCTGGGGGTTGGAGCCGAAAGGTCAGCCTTGCATTTGTTGGGGCAAATGGGACCGATTTATGTTATTCTACAAATGTCCGCATTCAGGTGGGCTGGAGAATCGGACGGTACCCCTAGCTTATGGAAGGACCGTTCAGAAGCCTGAAAACAGAGGAGAAAGGCAGGATTGAGTGGATAGGGAAGGAAGGACAGATCAGCCATGATTGAATGGCGGAGTAGACCTGGTGGGCCGATTGGCCCAATTCTGCTCCTAGAACTTATTAGAGATGGTGTTAGCTATCAAGAGAGGTGGAACAAACGTGGGGGTAGACTCAGCGGGTGAGGCAGCATCTCTGGAGAGAGGGAATGGGCCACCCTTCCTCAGATTGAACAAACTTGGATTGTTTTCTCTGGAATGTCAGAGGCTGAGAGGAGACCGAATAGAAGTATATAAAATTATGTGCCATAGGGTTCCCAAGGTGGAAATGTCAAAGACATGAGGGGAATAGATGGGATAACTGCACAGTTTTTTACCCAGGGAATGGGAAGTCAAGAACCAAGGGATAGAGGTTTAAGGTGAGAAGAGTAAGTTTTAATAGGAACCAGAGGGGGAACTTTTTCCACACGGATGGTGGTGGACATATAGAACGAGCTGCCAGAAGAGGTAGTTGAGGCAGGAACGATAACAACATTTAAAATAAATTTGGACTGGCAGATGGATAGGAAAGATTGAGGGATACGGGCCAAACATAGGCAGGTGGGAAGAGTGTAGATGGGGATCTTGGTTGGCATCGACAAGTTAGGCCGAAGGTCTTGTTTCTGTGCTGGATGACTGTGACCAGAGGGCACAGCTTTCAGGTGAGAGGGGGGAAAAGTTTAAAGGAGATGAAAAGTAAGGATGTCAGGGGTGATGGGGAGAAGGCCGGAAAATGAGGTTAAGAGGAAAAGATAGATAGATCAGCCACGATTTGAATGGCGAAGTAGACTTGATGGGCCCCAATGGTTTAAATCTGCTCCGAGAACTTGTGAACTTATGTGCCAGGTATTTTTTTCTAATTACAGGGAGGGGTGGGAGTCTGGAATTCCACTACCAGGGACGGTGGTGGAAGCAGATATGATTGTGGCATTCAGGCAGCGTATAGACAGGCACATGGACATGCAGGGAACGGAGGGATATGTATCCCCTGCTGGCAGTGGAGATTAATTTAACCTGGCACGGATACGGTGGGCAGAAGGGCCTGTTTCTGTGCTGCTCTAGGCTGAAAAATCTGAATTTAAAAAAATGATTAAATCAAACTACGGACGTCCTCAAGCGTAGACTGGGCAATCGTTTCACTGAACACCTTCGCTCAGTCCGCCTTGGCCTACGGTTGCCAAACACTTCGCTTCCCATTCCCACACTGACCTTTCAGTCCTGGGCCTCCTCTATTGTCAGAGTGAGGACCCATGTAAATTGGGGGAACAGCACCTCATATTTCACTTGGGCAGCTAGCACCCCAGCGGTATGAATTTGATTTCTCGAACTTCAAGCAACCCTTGCATTTCCTCTCTCTCCGTCCCTCCCCCATCCTCAATGTCATACTAGTTTCACTGTTGTCATGTTGAGTTCCACTGTCTGTATTCACTCGTTATCACCTAGCCCGCAGCCAACATCGGACCATTGTGGGCTCCACATGTCCCTGATTATTGTTGCTGTACAACAACCAGGTTCAGGAATACACACTGATCTGTACTGTATTATTTATGCCTGCAATATTCTGTTGTGCTGAAAGCAAAGCAAGAATTTCATTGTCCTATCTGGGACACATGACAATAAACTCTTGAATCTTGCGTTCTGCATATCTTCCATTCATTTGTCCTAAGTACCATCTATATTGCTCGTTCCCCTTCCCCCTGGCTCGTAGTCTGAAGAAGCCAGTATCTGTGGAAGGACATTGGAGGTCCGGGATCCGTCTCCAGTCTGAGGAAGGGCTCCGATCCAAAATGTCACCCATTCCTTCTTTCCAGAGATGCTGCCTGTCCCGCTGAGTTACTCCAGCATCTTGTGTCTGTCTATGGACAATAGACAATAGGTGTAGGCCAATCGGCCCTTCGAGTCAGCACCGCCATTCAATGTGATCATGGCTGATCATCCCCAATCAGTACCCCGTTCCAGCCTTCTCCCCATATCCCCTGACTCCGCTATTTTTAAGAGCCCTATCCAGCTCTCTCTTGAAAGCATCCAGAGAACCTGCCTCCACCGCCCTCCACAGAATTCCATGGAAGTACTCAACAGTTCAAGTGCTCAAGTCTGTGGGAAGAGAGAGAGAAAGAGAGAGATAAAGTCATTGAATTGTTTACTTACATGCTCCTTCAATGCATCTCCCACGGTTGGGGACAACATGAGGAAGCAGACGATGGTCCCAAGAATGTGGTAGAGAGTGTACATGACCCGTGTGCCAGTGGAGGTTTTGATCTTCGGGCATCCGCTGCAGCAGAGGGCGCATTCGCTGGAGCCGCAACAGCAGGCCAGCTGTGGGCAGAGAGGAAATACAACGGTCTTAGTCACTTACTGAATGAAACAGTACATCAGATACAAAGGCTAAGTGGCCAACATTCATCACAATCTCTGTCCATGTTCTTATCAGGCTAAACCGGCTCATCAAACCAAATCTAATAGAGAGGCCACAAGCAAAGTAGCAGTCATGATAGAGTCTTAGGGAGTGTGGAAACAGGCCCATCGGGCAACATGCACACTCCGACCAACATGCCCCACCTACACTAGTCCCAACTTCCTGTTGGCCCATATCCCTCAAAATCTATCCTACCCATGTACCTGTGTAAATGTCTTTAAAACGTTGCGATAGCACTTCCCTCAACTACCTCCTCTGGTAGTTGAGGGAAGTGCTATCGCAACGTTTTAAAGACATTGGTACCTCCTCTGATCCACATACCAACCTTCCTATGCATAAAAAAAGTTGCCCCTCAGGTTCCTATTAAATCTTTCCCCCCCTCACCTTAAACCTACATCCTCTGGTTCTCGATTCCCCAACTCGGGGTAAAAGACTGTGCATTTACCATATCTATTCCTCTAATGATCTTGTACACCTCTGTGGGCAGCCCTCAGCCTCCTGCATTCCAAAGAGTAAAAAGTCCTAGCCTGCTCAACCTCTCCCTATATACTGCGCTAACTTACAAAATAGGGGACTTGCTTCAACTCGCACTTGCGTGAACTCTCCCATACGTAAACAGTTCTGTACTCGGCTCCGAGTGCGAACAAGGCAGTTTGTAATTTCCACAACTCTGTACGATCAATGAAGTTTACATCGGAATCAAGCTGGCAATGGCGGCGGTGATTACCCAAAAGGCCGTGCCCCGCAGAAAGTGCCCTGGATGCTGCTGGATGCCGCTGAGACAGTTACATAGAAACATAGAAAATAGGTGCAGGAGGAGGCCATTCGGCCCTTCGAGCCAGCACCGCCATTCATTGTGATCATGGCTGATCGTCCCCTATCAATAACCCGTGCCTGCCTTCTCCCCATATCCCTTGAATCCACTAGCCCCTAGAGCTCTATCTAACTCTCTCTTAAATCCATCCAGTGATTTGGCCTCCACTGCCCTCTGTGGCAGGGAATTCCATAAATTCACAACTCTCTGGGAGAAAACGTTTTTTCTCACCTCGGTCTTAAATGACCTCCCCTTTATTCTAAGACTGTGGCCCCTGGTTCTGGACTCGCCCAACATTGGGAACATTTTTCCTGCATCTAGCTCGTCGAGTCCATTTATAATTTTATATGTTTCTATAAGATCCCTCTCATCATTCTAAACTCCAGTGAATACAAGCCTAGCCTTTTCAATCTTTCCTCATATGACAGTCCCGCCATCCCAGGGATCAATCTCGTGAACCTACGCTGCACTGCCTCAATCGCAAGGATGTCCTTCCTCAAATTAGGAGACCAAAACTGTACACAATACTCCAGATGTGGTCTCACAAGAGCCCTACACAATTGCAGAAGAACCTCTCTACTCCTATACAGTTAATGCTCTCACTCAGTTATTTCAGCAGGATGTGGATGGCGATTCCAACTTGCGTAATAACTGACGCCCGCAATAGTTCACGGAACATAACCCTTACGCAAGTCGTGGGATGCCTGCATTATTGTTTATTGTATAGTTATTTGTGTGCTATTGCGCTAATAGGCCTGTAAAGCAGCAGCAAGCAAGTATGTCATTGTTCCTTTGCCCAGTATACACAACAATTAGACACAAGATGCAAAAAACTGCAGATGCTGGTGGGCGGCATGGTGGTAGAGTTGCTTCCCTGCAGCTCTCAAAGCACCAAAGACCTGGGTTCGATCCCGACTACGGGTGCTTGCCTGTACGGAGTTTGTGCGTTCTACCTATGACCGCGTGGGATTTCTCCGAGATCTTCGGTTTCTTCCCACACTCCAAAGACGTACAGGTTTGGAGGTAAATTGTATTGGTATGAACGCAAAAAAATTACCTTGGTGTGTGTGGGGTTGTGTTAATGTGTGGGGATCACTGGTCGGCGCCGAAGGGCCTGTTTCCGTGTCGTTTGTCAAAACTAGACTCCTGATCACGGGTGCTGCCTGTGCGGAGTTTGCACATTCGCCCTGTGACCGTGTGGCTTTTTCTACGGGCGCTCTGGTTTCCTCCCCACATACCAAATACCTGCGGGTTTGTAGGTTAATTGCCCCTAGTGTGCAGGGAGCGGATGCGAAAGTGGGAAACACAGAACCAGTGCAAGGCAAATAGATGGTCGGCATGGACTCAGTGGGCCAAAGGGTCACGGTGGCGTGGCGGTAGAGCTGCCGCCTTACAGCGCTTGCAGCGCAGGAGACCCAGGTTCGATCCCGACTACGGGTGCTGTCGGTACGGAGTTTGTACGTTCTACCCGTGACCGCGTGGGTTTTCTCCAGGATCTTCAGTTTCCTCCCACACTCCAAAGACGTACAGGCTTGTAGGTTACTTGGCTTGGTAAATGTAAAAATTATCCCTAGTGTGTGTGTGTGTGTGTGTAGGATGGTGTTAATGTGCGGGGATCGCTGGTCGGCTCGGACTCAGTGGGCCGAAGGTCCTGTTTCCGCGCTGTATCTCTAAACTAAAACTAAACCTGTTTCCACGCTGTATTTCCAAATGGTAAAGAACAGTGTCTGGTTCATTTGAAGCAGGAAAAAGACACACAGGCTTCTCGTTTCGGCAGCCCTGCCTATGGAAAACTATGAATAGAGCCTTTACATACACATGTTAAAAATAACACAACTCACTGAAGTGGGGGAAAAAAAATATAAATATTTCTTAAAGTCAGAAAAGAAAAACATTTCTGGTATTTTGCCTCAACGGAACGGCAGCAAGCAGCGGGGATTCCATTTATTTTAATTCCAAATTAATCCATATGTTTCATATCAACATTAAATATTTGTTTTTTTCCCCCCACGACTTCTGCATGAAAGAAACACTCCGTCTTTTGACTGTCTTGTGTACGCGGATGTTTTAAGCAAGCATCCTGTCTCATTAGTTAAACATTCAGCTCTCCCCCCATCCCAGACCCTTCGACGGGCAGCAGTCAAGTACAGCAGTGTCTCCCGGCCTCATTGCAGAGTGGGTGGGGCGGACATGAGGCTGCACAGAGCAACAGACAGACCCCTCAAAAAGGACACACCCTTTCCAGTTCAGTCACGTTTTTAGTTTAAACAGAGCTGGGCAAAAGGAAAAGGGAAAAAAAATGTTTTTAAATGAAGATGCACAAAAAAAGGACACACTTGACACACTCCAGCACAAAAGATTTACGAGGATGTTCATAAGATCAGAAGTGATAGGGGAGTAGAATTAGGCCATTCGGCCCATCAGGTCTACTCTGCCATTCAATCATGGCTGATCTAGCTCTCCCTCCGAACTCCATTCCCCTGCCTTCTCCCCATAACCTCTGACACCCGTACTAATCAAGATGTATCTATCTCTGCCTTAAAAACATCCACTGGCTTGCCCTCCACAGCCTTCTATGGCAAAGAATTTCACAGATTCACCACCCTCAGACTTCTCATTTTACCTCCTCATCGTCCTAGTGTCTCTCCCACTAGTGGAAACATCCTCTCCACATCCACTCTATCCAAGCCTTTCACTATTGTAGTTGGTGTCCTGTTGCCAGGACAAGAGGGTCTGAGCTATAGGGAGAGGTTGAGTGGGCTAGGATTCTATTCCTTGGAGCCCAGGAGGATGAGGGGTGATCTTATAGATGTGTACAAAATCATGAGAGGAGTAGATTGGATAGACGCACAGAGTCTCTTGCCCAGAGTATGAGAATCGAGAACCAGAGGACATGGGTTTAAGGTGAGGGGGGGGGAAAGATTTAATAGGAACCCGAGGGGTAACTTTCTCAAGCAAAGAGGAACGAGCTGCCAGAGGAAGTAGTTGAGGCTGATACTATCGCAACGTTTATGAAACATTTAGATAGGTTCATGGATAGGACAGGTTTAGAGGGATATGGGCCAAATGCAGGCAGGTGGGACTAGTGTAGATGAGACGTGTTAGTCAGTGTGGGCAAGTTGGGCTGAGGGGCCCGTTTCCGTGCTGCACGACTGTAAGGAAGATGGACACAAAATGTTGGAGTCAAGCTGCTTCCTTGAGTTGAGTTGTGTTGAGTTTATTGTCTCGTGTTCCGAGGTACAGTTCAAGATAGAGCCAGTAAAGTCCGATCAAAGATAGTCTGAGGGTCTCCGATGAGGTAGATAGTAGTTCAGGACTGCTCTTGTATGCAGAGAGAATGGAGCGGCTGGGCTTGTACGCTCTGGAGTTCAGAAGGATGAGAGGGTATCTTATTGAAACATATAAGATTATTAAGGGTTTGCACACGCTCGAGGCAGGAAACATGTTCCCGATGTTGGGGGAGTCCAGAACCAGGGGCCACAGTTTAAGAATAAGGGGTAAGCCATGTTGAACGGAGACGAAGAAACACTTTTTCTGGACTTGCGCCCAATTACATTCCTCCACCCTCACCTCCATCCCTTCCTCCAGCTTCACAATTTGCAACCGTGCAGCACGGTGGCGCAGCGGTAGTCGCTGCCTTGCAGCGCCAGAGACCCGGGTTCGATCCTGACTACGGGTGCTGTCTGTACGGAGTTTGTGCGGTCTCCCCGTGACCTGCGTGGGTTTTCTCTGGGAGCTCGGGTTTCCTCCCACACTCCAATGACACGCAGGTTTCCATCGACCTGATCTATTCCTCTCATGAGCAGGGAATAATTAATGTTTAATGCAAG
Source organism: Amblyraja radiata (assembly GCF_010909765.2). Taxonomy (NCBI): domain Eukaryota; kingdom Metazoa; phylum Chordata; class Chondrichthyes; order Rajiformes; family Rajidae; genus Amblyraja; species Amblyraja radiata. Next base: position 111,211,518 of record NC_045958.1, on the reverse strand, counting down.
GTAAAGCCAGTAAAGTCCAATCAAAGATAGGACAAGGGTCACCAAAGAGGTAGATAGTAGGTCAGGACCACTCTCTAGTTGTGGAGGGGTGGTTCCGTTGCTTGATAACAGCTGGGAAGAAACTGTCCCAGAATTTGGCGTACGTTTAATTCCATCAACATGCAGGGAGGAACAGCAGATGCTGATCTATACTAAAACCTGGAGTAACTCAGCGGGTCAGACAGCATCACAAATTTATCAAGAGTTTTTGGGCAGGAACGCGCTTCGGGTGAGAATTATTTTGAAAAATTAGCACGGAGGCACAAAGGAATGGGGACGTGATCGGAAACTCTTCCAGGAGGAGGTTTAAAGGAAGGCCTTAAAGAAATGAGAGGCCATGGGTTAAAGGGAGGAATCCAGAGCCAAGGCTGCAGTCAGCGCAAGACACAGCTGGAGCAGTGGAACAAGCCGACATTGAGGGAGCCAAAACGAGAGAGTGAAACAGGGCTGAGCCAACGGGCAAGTTCTAAGCATCAGACAGAAACAGAAACAGGCCCTTCAGCCCAACTCATCCATGCCGGCGAAAGTGCCCCACCTCAGCTAGTCATTGGCCCATATCCCTCTAAACCATCTACATGTGTCTTTTAAATGCAGTTATAGTATTTGCCAAAGCTGCCTGCTCTGGCAGCTCGTTCAATATACCCACCACCCTCAGTGGAAAAAGTTGCCCCTCAGTCTCCTAACAAATAGGACTCTTAAAAATAGTGGAGTCAGGGGATATGGGGAGAAGGCAGGAACGGGGTACTGATTGGGGATGATCAGCCATGATCACATTGAATGGTGGTGCTGGCTCGAAGGGCCAAATGGCCTCCTCCTGCACCTATTGTCTATCATTTTCGGTTCTCAAAATCACACTCTGCGGCTAACCCACGCCTACTGCCGCAGAAATGGAATCTTCAATGCTCCATCTGCTCTGGTTTGCTGCACCGTTTCCAATGTCAATATCAATTAAAGCTGGAAGAACTCAGCAGGTCAGCCAGCATCTGTGGAAGAAATGAACGAACAGGTGTGGACCCTTCTTCAGTCCATACGAGGGAACAGTACAGCGCAGGATCAGGCCCTTCGGCCCACAATTTCCGTGCCAAACGTGATGCCGAGGTAAACTAATCTCTTCTGCCAGCACGTGATCCAATCGCCTATATTCTCTGCAGGTCCACATTCTTATCTGAAAGCCTCCAACATAGCTGCCTCAACTGCCGCACCTGGCAACACGATCCAAGGGAAACCCACCAACGCCCGAGTGAAAACCTGCCCCGCGCATCTCCTTTCAAACTTTTCCCCTCTCATCTTAAATCTATGTCCTTTAGTCTTTGACATTTCCACCCTGGAAAAAAAATGGTTCCAACTGACCACCTTATTTATGCCTCCAATAATTTTATGGCAAATTAACAAATTAAATTCCATTGTGAAAAAGTAAGAGTGCGGTCAGCAAGTGCCTGGTTGTCAAACGCCTGATCCAACCTGTCTGATCAAGCTATTTGAGGTTACATTCATTATTGTCACGTGTACTACGGTACAATGCAAAGCTTTGTGTTTGCACGCTATCTAGTCAAATCAGATAATACGGTACATAAATATAATGGTCAAACTCAAGTACAATAGGTAGAGCAAAGGGGAAGACACAGAGGGCAGAATATAGTTCTCAGCATTGTAGCGCATCAGTTACATAGACAATGTCCAATCTCCACAATGGGGTAGAGGTGAATCGGACAGTACCCTACTGGATTGAAGGACTGTTTAGAAGCCTGATCACAGAGGAGATTTGTTCCCACGTCTGACGGGACACATTTAAGCTTTTAGAATTTAAATTAAGATTTTTAGATAAACTTTAGATTTTAGATTTTAGACTTCCGAGATACAGGACAGAAACAGGCCCTTTGGGCCACGGTAGAAGACAAATGAAAATCTCCAGATACTTAATTATGGTTGGCATTAAATGAGGTGACGAAAGTGTGTTGCGGATGTGGCAATTGGCTCCTCTTGTTGCCCAGCTGCAGAGCAAGACAAGGTTTCAGACATGTTATCTCCGAGAATGTGGGGTTAGGAGGGAAAGACAGATCAGCCATGATTGAATGGCAGAGTAGACTTGATGGGACGAATGACCTGATTCTGCTCCCATCTCTTATGCGGGAAGGGACCGTTTCCACACTGCATCTCTAAGGAAAGTCATGGCTAATTGAAATTTAAATCCCCATTTACCCACTTTTGCACCGCCTGCCTTCGAACCCCCTTCTTTAGAAGCTGGAGTCTGGCCTCACGGCATATTATTTTAGGAAGAGAACATTCCAGAAGCTATTGCCCGTCGCATATAACGAGGCCTTCTGGTTTCCCTGCCAATGTGGCTTGGCTTTCATCTCAATACCTTTCCCACTTATGCTGGATTGACATTCCATCTGACTGTATTAGTCCAACAAACATGGAATCATTTTAAGCAGATCAAATGGATCGCACAGCCCCTTGAAACTCGAAGTGAAACCACTCTTCACAATAACAGTTTTAATCCTTTTTATAACTCAACAGGGTAACAGCAGCGATTCAAATCAATGTATGTTTTCTAGAATCAGTGCCAAAAAAGCAGCAGTTCAGATGGATTTAGATTAGGATTTCAGAATTCTGCTCGCCCCATGACCGAAAGGATGTGGAGGCTTTTGGAAAGGGTGCAGAGGAGGTTTACCAGAATGCTGCCTGGATGAGAGGATATTAGCCACGGGGAGAGGTTGGACAGGAACGTGGTGTTTTGTCAGGAACGGAGGTTGGGGGAGTCCAGAACCTGGGGCCACAGTTTAAGAATAAGCGGTAAGCCATTTAGAATGGAGATGAGGAAACACTTTTTCCACACAGAGAGTTGTGAGTCTGTGGAATTCTCTGCCTCAGAGGGCAGGTTCTCTGGATGCTTTCAAGAGGGAGCTAGATAGGGCTCTTAAAGATAGCAGAGTCAAGGGATATGGGGAGAAGGCAGGAACGGGGTACTGATTGTGGATGATTAGCCATGATCACATTGAATGGCGGTGCTGGCTCAAAGGGCCAAATGGCCTACTCCTGCACCTATTGTCTATTGTTCTCCCCGTGACCACGTGGGCTTTCTCCAGGTGCTCCGGGTTATTCCCACACTCCAAAGACGCACAGGTTTGTAGGTTAATTGGCTTGGTATAAATTGTAAATTGTCCATAGTGTGTGTAGGATAGTGTCAGTGTACGGGGTGATCTCTGGTCAGTGCACTCAGTGGGCTGAAGGGCCTGTTCCGCACTGAATCTCTAAACAAATAATCAGTGGGACAGAGATGTTTTGTTGAATTATTATTACTTGACCTCTGTTGATCCGGCAAAACAGATAATCCGACAAGGCTCTGGAACCAAGGGTGTTGGAAAATCAGTGGTGGACCTGTACCACTACGACCAACCATTAACCCAATCCAAGAACACAGTCGATAGACTCAAATTGCTGGAGTAACCTTCTATCCAGAGATGCTGCCTGCCCCGCTGAGTTACTCCAGAATTTTGTGTCCATCTTCGGTGTAAACCAGCATCTGCAGTTCCCTCCTGCACACTAAGAACACTATCAATCCACATGTGATAACACGAGTTTAGTCAGACACTTTCTGCATAAACATTCTCCTTTGTATCACCCTTAAGGGCCTGTCCCACTTAGGCGATTTTTCAGCGGGCTGCCGGCGACTGTCAAGTTTGCGGCACTCGCCTGAAAAACCGGGAACGGGAACGGCGACAGTCGGAGTGGAACACACACACACAAACACATCGCAAAGGTGGGGGCCCAGGGAAAGCGGGGGGGGGGGGAGCGCTGTCTGAAATTCACACGGTGCAACGCCAAGGTGATACAGACACACACTGCGATGAACAGGAAGGTTACAACGGCTAGCACAGTGTACAGCAAGTCCTTTAAAAGAGGGGGGGGGGAGGGGGGGGGGGAGGGGGGGAGAGGAGGGGGGGAGAGGAGGGGGGGGAGAGGAGGGGGGGGAGAGAGGAGGGGGGGAGAGAGGAGGGGGGGAGAGAGAGGAGGGGGGGAGAGAGGAGGGGGGAGAGAGGAGGGGGGGAGAGAGGAGGGGGGGAGGAGAGGAGGGGGGAGGAGAGGAGGGGGGGAGAGGAGGGGGGGAGAGGAGGGGGGGGAGAGAGGAGGGGGGAGAGAGGAGGGGGGGGGGGGGGGAAGAGAAGGAGTGGAGACACTTTTAAGAAGCCAGACAACTTTTAATAAGCCAGAGATACACAGCTATGAAGTTTGGCGGGCATTTAACATTACCGGTCGTCTATCCTTGGTTCTGAAAACTCCCGCTTATGTTTTTTCCCCCCAATGAGCCAATGAAAATGCCCGGTCAGCAAAGGCGATTAACTAAAACTGCCTACGACTACCCATAGCTACATGGCGACCCCACTACAACTGCATCTGCGACTACAGGATGATCAATTTTCTCCATGGCGACCAATTTTTGGTCGCAGAAAAGCGACGATACTGAGGCCGTGACTAGTTCCCAGAATGCGGGAACTCCTCGCGACCATGTAGGAGACCACCAGCATACACGTGGCGATCAGGAGGTGACCGCAGAGTCTCCCGCACTCGCCTAAGTGGGACAGGCCCTTAAGCGACATCCTAAACTCAAAAATCCAACCAGCCGGACACATTTCATACTTAAGAGAGCAACACTGACTCACTCGAAGGTTCATTGCTCTGTCGTGTCAAGTTACAGTCATCATCCCACAAGTGATGTCAATTTGAGTGGTCAGTTATTATCCACGTTTCATCGCGCCTTCAATTTCACCATAAACTATGCAACATCGCAACGTAGTGTTATCGAAAGCATGAAGTACCGCATTGTCTGCTTACGGCGCACAGCTGAAGGAGCTGCTGCCTCAGAGGCATTTACATATGTGACAGGAGCAGAATTAGGCCATTCGGCCCATCGCGCCTACACCATTCAATCATGGCTGATCTATCTCTCCCTCCTATCCCCATTCTCCTGCCTTCTCCCCGTAACCCTTGACACCCGTACTGATCAAGTGGCCCAGCATCAACACTGATCTTGGTTTCCCTCCATGTGTGCTTGCTCGTGCCCCCCATGGTTTTCCTCCCACACCCCAAAAGTAATCAGGTCGGTACATCAACTGACCACTGTACTTTAGACTTTACTTCAGAGTTACAGGGTGGAATCAGGCCATTCGGCCCACTGGCTCAGTTTGGGAGCAGCTCCATCCAAGACCGCAATAAATTGTGGACGCTGCCCAGACCATCACACAAACCAACCTCCCTTCCGTTGATTCCATTTATACCTCACGCTGCCTCGGCAAGGCCAGCAGTGTAATCAAGGATGAATTGCACCCTGGCCACTCCCTCTTCTGCCCTCCCCCACCGGGCAAAAGGTTCAGAAGTGTGAAAACGCACACCTCCAGATTAAGGGACAGTTTCTTCCCAGCTGTTATCAGGCAGCTGAACCATCCAACCATAACTGTAGTGCTGAACGACAATGTTCATCTTTAATTGGACTTTACTGGCTTTATCTTGCATTAAAAATTATTCCCTTTATCATGTATCTGTTCACTGTGGACGGCTCGATTGTAATCATGCATGGTCTTTCCGCTGACTGGTTAGCACGCAACAAAAGCTTTTCACTGTAGCTCGGTACACGTGACAATAAACTCAACTGAAACGCCGACTCTGTGCCGACCAGCGATCCCCGCACATTAACACTATCCGACACACACTAGGGACAATTTACAAATTCACAGAAGCCAATTAACCTACAAACCAGCACGCGGGAGGAAACCGGAGCACCTGGGGAAAACCCACGCTGTCACGGAGAGAACGTACAAACTCAATACAGACAGCGACCGTAGTCAGGATCGGACCTGGGTCTCTGACGCTGTAAGGCAGCAGCTCTACCGCCACCCTATATTGACATTTGCGTGCAGGCAAGTGGTAATATTGAGGGAGCGTTGAAATATTAGAGAGTGAGAGAGTTTAATATGATTAAATAAAAGCGAAATTAGTGTAGAATTAATCTGAATGAGCGCCAGTGGTCAGCACGGATCCAATGGGCTGAAGGGCCTGTTTCTGTGCCATACCACTAAACGGCAAATAATTGTGCCGACTGCCACTAGACCGGGTCTTTACAAGAGGCAATATAGACCAACAGTTGTCAAAAGTCAAACCAGCGGAGAAAATGCAATGTAAAATGTGGCTTGTTGATACAAGGAACTGCAGGTGCAGTTTTTCAGAAAAAGACACAAAGTGCTGGAGTAACCCCGCAGGTCAGTCAACATCCGTGGGGAACATGGATAGGCGATGTTTCGGGTCGAGTCTCGGGAAGGGTGCCGGCCCACATCATCGCCTCTCCATGTTCTCCGGAGATGTTGCCCGATCTGCTGAGTTACTCCAGCACTTTGTGGTTTTCTAGCAGGTGCAGTTTTCTTTTGCTGTTGAATGGGATACAATGACAGAGTGGTTAAGATATTGGACTGGCAGTCAGAGGGTGGGGGTGTATGGAACGTGCTGCCAGACGTGGGCGGAAATCCTGGGGCGGGGGGGGGGGGCTGTCCCGTTTCCCCCCCCATGTTTTGAGAGGTGGGGGACAATCCCCCCCCCCATGTTTTGTGACCTGGGCGCTACAGCCAGTCCCAGGTTGGCTCGCTTGCCCCAGGTCTGGCTGTAGCGGGCAGATCGCCTGTGTGCCCCGGGGCTGGCTGTAGCGGGCAGATCGCCTGCGTGCCCCGGGACTGGCTGCAGTTCCCAGGTCGTGAAAACTAATTGGGGGGGGGAAAAGAAAAAAAAAACGTCTGCGGGCCGGATTATTTCGGTTTGCGGGCGGATCCGGCCCGTGGGCCTAGATGTCAGGCCTCATTGTGCCCCTCCCCCCCCCCATGTTTTAAAAGCAATTTCCGCCCATGTGCCAGAGGAGGTAATTGAGGCAGGTACTAGAACAACATCGAAAAGATATTTGGACAGGTACATGGAAATAAAGTTTTAGCGAGATATTAGGGCGGCATAGTGGTGCAGCGGGAGTGTCACTGCATAACAGCGCCGGTGATCCGGGTTCAATCCTGACTACGGGTGCTATCTGTATGGAGTTTGTACATTCTTCTATTGCAACTCACTTCTCCTTGGCATCAGCTCCACCTACATCAACCGACTCCAACTGGTCCAGAACGCAGCCGTCCGACTCATCACCCACACCAAATCCTGGCATCATATCACTCCTGTCCTCAAACAACTTCACTGGCTTCCCATCTCCCACCGGATCAACTACAAAATCCTGATCCTCACCTACAAAGCCCTCCACCATCTGGCCCCCCCCATATCTCACTGACCTCCTCTCCCCCTGCCAACCCTCACGGTCCCTCAGATCCACATCAGCCGGTCTCCTCTCCATCCACAAGTCCAACCTCCGCAGTTTTGGGGACAGAGCCTTCTCCAGGGCAGCTCCCAGGCTCTGGAACTCCCTCCCCCAACTGATCCGCAATTCCGTGTCCCTCACCATCTTCCAGTCCCGCCTCAAGTCCCATCTCTTCACCTCTGCCTATCCTTAGCCCCACGTCCCCCTCCCTTTTCATCTGTGCATTAATTGACTCATATTGTGTTTTGAATTGAATTCTGTCTTTACTTTGTGTACTAGTCATGTCTCTACTATTTATTTCATTCCCCTTACGTTTTTCCTCTACCTGCTAAATTTTTGTAAGGTGTCCTTGAGACTCTTGAAAGGCGCCCATAAATAAAATTTATTATTATTATTCTTCCTGTGGTTAAGTGGGTTTCCTCCGGGTGCTCCCGGTTTCCTACCACATTCCAAAAACAGACATGTTTGTATGTTAATTGGCTTCAGTAAAATTGTTCTTAGTGCGTAGGATAGTGTTCATGTGCAGGGTGATCGCTGGTCGGCACAGACCCGATGGGCCAAATGGCCTCTCTCATGCTGTATCTCTATAAAAAAAAAGATATGGGCCAAACGCAGGCAGGTGGGTCAAGTATAGATGAGCATACTGGTCAGCATGGGTGAATTGGACTGAAGGGCCTGTTTCCATACTGGACGACTATGACTGTCAGAGTTCTAAACCACTGGCCCACAGAGTTCACATCTCATCGTAACACAGGGGAATTCAAATGAACACCTAGAATTAACATTTTAAAAACAGCTGGATTCAATATTGCTAACCATAGAGCTACTAGATTGTCCTTTAAAATCCCATCTGATTTAGGCATCTTACCAAGGGTTGATGAATGAATTTGTAGAGATAGGTACTTGATAGTGCCATGGACACAGAGGACCCCAAGGTCCTGTTTCCACAATGTGTGGTCAGATCTTTGTGATTCACTAATACCCTTCAAGGATGCAAAAACTGCCTGGTTACCTCATCTAGTTTACATGAGACTTAAACCTCCACCCCTACCCCCAAAAAAACATGGTAAACTATTGACATCATCGTTACTTTTTTGCATATCTATAACCCAGACTCGCTACCAAAGATCTTATAGCTATAGGATCTTTGCTCGCTACTACAGCCACTGTGTTTTCTCCGTGTTTGTCAAGTCAAGTCAAGTCAAGTTTATTTGTCACATACACATACGTCTCCACCTCCATCTTCTCTGGAACTTCAGGTAGCCCCGGCATTCCATCTCTCTCCAACCCTCCCCCACCCAATTTGCATTAGCCTTTCGTTTTCACAGCTTACAATGTTTCCTTTATCAGCGTTACTTTTTTGCACATCTTTCATTCATTGTTCTTTATCTCACCACATCACCGTCCATATCTCTCGTTGCCCCTTTCCCTAACCAGTCTGACGACGGGTCTCGACCCGAAACGTCACCCATTCCTTCTCTCCAGAGATGCTGCCTGTCCCACTGAGTTACTCCAGCTTTTTATGTCTATCTTTGGTTAACTTTAATTGCTGCTGGGATTGTCAGTCTTATACACATCTTTACTTTAGTTTAGAGATACAGCTCGGAAACAGGCCCCTCGGCCCACGCCGACCAGCGATCCTCACACACTAGCACTATCCTACACACACCAGGGACAACTTACAATTTTATCGAAGTCAATTAACCTACAAACCTGTACGTCTTTGGCATATGGGAGGAAACCAGAGCACCCGAAGAAAACCCATGCGGGTCACGGGGAGAGCTTAGAAAAACAAGCACCCGTAGACAGGATCGAACCCGGGTCTCTGGCGCTGTGAGGCACCAACTCTACTGCTGTGCCAGAATGCCACCTCTCTTGAACAGCAAGATAGTAAAGAACAACTTTAGTGGGATGCAAATTTCTATTTCTCCACACGCTATATTCAATTTGCACTTACCAAAGAGCAGGTTCGAGTGGAAATGTTCCTGCTTCTTAGTTAATGATGCGAGACTGATGCAGGTTCAGCTAACTCTAAAACTTGTGATGTTGGTGAATCATAGTTAAATAAAGCACCTTATCAAGTTGTTCTTCAATTAACAGCAAAGCCTATTGCCAAAAATTGTTTACATGGTGTGTAGAAAGGAACTGCATATGCTAGTTCATACTGAAGATAGACACGGACTAACTCAGCGGGTCAGGCAGCAATTTAGTTTAGTTTAGAGATACAGCGCAGAAACAGGCCCTTTTGCCACTGAGTCCGCACCGACCAGCGATCCCCACAAATTAGCCTCCACAGCCGTCTGTGGCAAAGAATTCCACAGATTCACCACTCTCTGACTAAAGAGATTCCTCCTCATCTCTTTCCCAAAAGAACGTCCTTTAATTCTGAGGCTATGACCTCTAGTTCTAGACCAGGGGTCGGCAACCAACAGCCCCTGGGCCGAATGAGGCCCGTAACCGTAATCCGGCCCGCAGGCGTATATTTTTTCCGTAATCACCCGGCCCGCAGACTTCCATCATCTTCGGTACCTCCTGGGCCAGAGGCTGCGGCTCCCAGGCTCGGTGACGCAAGGACGTAAGGTGGGCTGCGCTGGCGGCCGCAATGGCATAGTAGCCGAGCAGCAGCGAGCGCCGAGCAACGCCTAACTCTGGCTGTACCGCCTCCTGCGCAAAAATGCCAGCACGGCCCCGCACCTTCTGTGTCTGGGCTTCACTGTCGGGATCGGGGTTGTCAATAGGCCGGGGACGAGTGAGTGTGAGTATTTGTGCCACCACCTTCAGGACAGAGCCAAGGCAATGGTCCGTAGATGCCCCATGTTGGTGAGCGCCCGTTACTAGGGGCCAGTGCTCCGGGTGGCGTCCTCGAAGGGGCGGGATCCATGTGAACACGTGATTTGATGCCTGCCATCCGGGGCGGGATCTATTTGAACACGTGATAGATGTGGCCCGCCATCCGCTCACAGACATGCGTCCTGGCCCCTATGCAGAACAAGGTTGCCGACCCCTGTTCTAGACTCTCCCACTAGTGGAAACATCCTCTCCACATCCACTCTATCCAAGCCTTTCACTATTCTGTACATTTCAATGAGGTCCCCCCTCATTCTTCTAAACTCCAGCGAGAACAGGCCCAGAGCTGACAAACGCTCATCATAGGTTAACCTACTCATTCCTGGGATCATTCTTGTAAACATCCTCTGGACCCTCTCCAGAGCCAGCACATCCTTCCTGAGATATGACGCGCAAAATTGCTCGCAATATTCCAAATGCGGCCTGACCAGCGCCTTAAAGCCTCAGCATCACATCTTTGTTTTTGTGTACAAGCCCTCGCGAAACAAATGCTTTTGCTGCTTGCTATCCAGTCTTGTTTGTAGTTCGGTTGAAGAAATTTCTGATCATCATTTAATAAACTGCTGACTGGTTTAAATGTTTGCTGGCCTTTAGCCAAAGTCCAGCCAAGCTAGAGGGATAACCCGCTAACTCTTCAATTACCTCAGCATCACATGACATTGTGTTTCTGGAGGCAGATGTAAATCACTGTATTGTTGACCATAACAGCTGCCTCCAATCACCACATATTTCCAACATTAGTCAAAACAGTCCTTGCATCAAGGTCACCTCAGCATTTTATATCCTTGCGTCTTCGAGAAAAAAACTTTTTTAAAAAAAATCAGTTTGTGCAAACGTCTGCGCCGATATATCAAAGTTTTAGTTTTTAATTTAGTTTAGAGTGTAGAGCTCACCGAGCCCGCGCCGACCAGCGATCCCTGCACACCAACACTATCCTGCACACACAAGGGACAATTTACAATTACCAACATCATCATTGCTGACAACATCAACGGGCACGGTGCCTTACAATGCTGTGTACGACAGTGAGCACAACTTCTACTGAAGTGTAGATGGCCGTTGGCTCGCTAGGAGCTCATCCGCCCTTTGACAGGTCTTGTTTTTGGTCCTACTGGGGGGTCCACAGCCCCCTCCTCACTGGGTAAACCAGGTGGGAGAGACGGTTTAGTCGCCGACTATCCGACCATGGGGCGGGTAGCACGGGATTACACGGAATCATTCCAAGCCAATTAACCTACAAACCAGTACGTATTTGGAGTGGTTTAAGAATTTCACACAAAGTTCCAAGTAGTCTTTGCGGACGGGCGGCATTTGGTAGAGTTTTGTCCATTGAGTTTAGTTTGATTTCAGTACAGTAGTGTACAGAGGTGCTAGCTTGATAGTCATCTGCTTAAGTGGTGAATCTGTGGAATTCTGTGCCCCAGAAGCTTGTGGATGTCAACTCAATGGACAATTTCAAGGCAGAGACTGACAGATTCCTGACTAGGCTTGGGGGTTATGGGGAGAAGGCAGGAGAATGGGGTTGAGAGGGAGAGATAGATCAGCCATGATTGAATGGCGGAGTAGACTTGATGGGCCGAATGGCCTCATTCTGCTCCTAGATCTGATAAACTATTGATCATTTGAGCTGAACATGAAAGCACCTGTATGTGCTGCAATGTGTAGTTCAGGTTGTCGCACTGACAGAAGGATGTGGAGGGTTCGGAGAGGGTATTGTGGGCGGCACAGTGGCCCAGTGCTAGAGTCGCTGCCTTAAAGTGCCAGAGACCCAGGTTCGATCCTGACTACAGGTGTGTCTCTGTGTGGAGTTTGAACATTATCCCTATGACCTGCAGGTTTATTCTCCGGCATCCTCCCACACTCCAAAGATGTACAGGTTTGTAGGCTAATTGGCTAAAGTAAAATTATAAAATGTCCCCAGTGTGTGTAGGATGGAACTAATGTACGGATGATTGGGTGGGCCAAATGGCCTGTTTCCATGCTGTATCTCTAAAACTATAAGGTTTCCCACAATACTGAGAACACAAAGTGCTGGAGTAATTCGGAGGGTCAGGACATGGATAGGTGATGTTTCAGGTCACGACCCAAAATGTCACCTATCAATGTCCTCCACAGATGCTACCCGACTCAGACCTATGCCAGCAAGCCAAATATGAATGGTGACTGCATTGTGTTGTATCACTTTGAGCCTCTAGCGAATTGGAGTCATAGAATCAGTCATACTGTATAGAAACAAGTCCTTCGGCCCAGTTTGCCCATGCCAACCAAGGTGGCCCATCTACACCAATCCCACATTTGGCCTTTCTCCCTCTAAACCTTTCCAATTCACGCACCATTATTTTTTTTAATGCCTTGAATTAAAGATCAACTTCAGATTGGGCAAAAGAAATTTAAAAAAAATAAAAATCTATCTATGTCATATGATGAGAGAATGGAGTGGCTGGGCTTGTATACTCTGGAGTTTAGAAGGATGAGAGGGCATCTTATTGAGACATATAAGATTATTAAGGGGTTGGACACGCTAGAGGCAGGAAACATGTTCCCGATGTTGGGGGAGCCCAGAACCAGGGGCCACAGTTTAAGAATAAGGGGTAAGCCATTTAGAACAGAGACGAGGAAACACTTTTTCTCACAGAGAATGGTGAGTCCGTGGAATTCTCTGCCGGTTCAAGAGAGAGTTAGATAGGGCTCTTAAAGATACTGGAGTCAGGGGATATGGGGAGAAGGCAGGAACGGGGTATTGATTGGGGAGGATCCGCCATGATCACATTGAATGGCGGTGCTGGCTCGAAGGGCCGAATGGCCTACTCCTGCACCTATTGTCTATTGTCTCCCAACTAACTTTTAGTTCCTTCATGTGTACTTCAATTGACACCCACAGCACCTGGCATATATCCACCATATGCATTCAAGGCACTAACAGTATTGTGTTCAATGCAGCTGCAGTTCCTTGCATCTACTTTTACACCAGTACGCCTGGATTAGAGGGGATTAGTTACAAGGAGAGATTGGACAGACTTGGCATGTTGATTTTGTGTGTAGGAGGCAGAGGAAAGAATGGATTGTATATAAAATTATGAGGTATAGAGAGGGTAGACAGTTGGAGCCTTTTTCCTCAGCATGCAAATGTCAAAGGCTAGGAGCCAAGTACTGACTTGGGGCACCAGAGTGTTATAAGATCATAAGTGATAGGAGTAGAATTAGACCATTCGGCCCATCAAGTCTACTCCGCCAATCAATGCTGGCTAGGAGCATAGTTCCGACTTGGGGTACCAGAGTGTTATAAGATCATAAGTGGTAGGAGTAGAATTAGGCCATTCGGCCCATCAAGTCTTTAATCATAGCCAATCTAACTCTCCCTCCTAACCCCTTTCTCCTGCCTTCTCCCCGTAACCCCTAACACCTGTACTAATCATTATACTACTTTGAGATTTAAACTTTATTCCCACCAGTGAAACGCTACAAGAGAACTTAAAAAAATTAGCAAAAATAAAATGGCGGAGGAATTCTTTAGGTGGAGCAGCAGTGGTTGGGGGTGAGGGGAAGAAGCAATTGTCGACGTTTCAGGTCAAGACATTCAAACCAAACAACAAACACAACTGCTTTGGAACCCGAAGCAAGCGTAATATTGATTTTAATGGCACACAAATTATGATTGTATATCCGCCAGTTTAATATCATGCAGTACCAATTTCTGATCCTTAGTTTTGATTCCATTAGCTTCAGCTCTGCTGTTTGTGTTCTTCAAAATGAATTGTAAAATTGATTGCCAAATGATAGCAAGACAAGTGGCAATAATAACGGAACACAGTGCTGGAGTAACTCATTGAGTCGGGCAGCATGTCTTGAGAATGTGGATACATTTGGATTGTTTGTTTCTGGAGCGTCAGAGGTTGCGGGGAGACCCGATGCGTAAAATATGAGAGGCTTAGATAGGGTAGACAGTCGGAGCCTTTTTATCCCCAGGGTGGAAATATTACAGGCTAAAGGGAATAGCTTTAAGGTGAAAGGGGATGTGTAGGACACGTTTTGCTATACAGAGCGCACAGCGGTAGAATTGCTGCCTTACAGCGCCAGAGACCCGGGTTCGATCCTGACTACGGGTGCTGTCTGTACAGAGTAAACTCTCCCTGTGACCGTGTGGGTTTTCTCCGGGTGCTCCGGTTTCCTCCCACACTCCAAAGACGTGCAGGTTTATAGGTTAATTGGCTTCGGTAAAATTGCACTGACAGAGCACTTCCTGCGATCATTAACATCAATCTTGTCTCACATTGCTGACCTCCTGAGTTTCTACGTTCTCTCTGTGACCGTGTGGGTTTTCTCCGGGTGCTCCGGTTTCCTCCCACACTCCAAAGACGTACGGGTTTGTAGGTTAATTGGCCTCTGTAAAAATTGCCCCTGGCGTGTAGGATCGAGCTAGAATTCGCATGATCAATGGTCATGGTGGACCTGGCTGGGCCGAAGGGCCTGTTTCCACGCTGTATCTCTATAAACTAAAAAGAATGCTTTATGGTGAGAGGGGCAAAGATTTGCAGGCAAGTTGGGTTTTTTTTAAAAGAGAGAGTGGTGTAAGCCTGGAACGTGCTGGTGGTTGAGGCAAATACTGATTACGGAGTTCAAGAGACTTTTAGATAGGCACATGGATACACGGGCAATGGAGGGATATGTATTATGTGTGGGCAGAGGAGATTAATTTGACCTGGCATCATGGTCAGCACAGACATTGTGGGCTGAAGGGCCTGTTACTCTGCAGTACATATTCTACAGTTATTGAAAATTCCATTTGGAAAGGTTACAACATTGGCTCAGTCTAAGTGGCTTACGTGCATATTGGCAGCAGCCAAAGCCTAGAAAGTTACAAATCATGGGCAGTGTCTTCCCAGCTGTTATCAGGCAACTGAATCATCCTCCCACAACCAGAGAGCAGTGCTGAACTACTATCTACCTCATTGGCGACCCTGGGACTATCCTTGATCGGACTTTGCTGGCTTTACCTTGCACTAAACGTTATTCCCTTATCATGTATCTGTACACTGTAAATGGATAGATTGTAACCATGTATTGTCTTTCCGCTGACTGGTTAGCAAGCGACAAAAGCTTTTCACTGTACCTCGGTACACGTGACAATGAACTAAAACTCATGCAAGGGTGAAGTTCGATTTAAATAATTCAGTCCTTGCAACTCACAAAGTTCATATCTTACAAACCAGTGAGGCACAAAAGGGTGGAGTAACTCTGCGAGACGGACAGACGGAAGGAGTGAGACTAATTATAGATTGCTGATATGGGCTCACTGGTTTTTAAATGGTAATGTGCAGGAAGGAACAGCAGATGCCGGTTTAAACCGAAGATGGACTCGAAATGCTGGAGTAACTCAGCGGGACAGGAAGCATCTCTGGAGAGAAGGAATGGATGGCGTTTCAGATCGAGACGCTTCATCAGACCAATATACTCGATAATAGACACAAAAAGCTGGAGTAACTCAGCGGGACAGGCAACATCTCTGGAGAGAAGAAGGGTCTCGACCCGAAACGTCACCCATTCCTTCTCTCCAGAGATGCTGCCTGTCCCGCTGAGTTACTCCAGCATTTCGAGTCCACCTTCGGTTTAAACCGGCATCTGCTGTTCCTTCCTGCACATTACCTCTTAAAATCCAGCAAGCCCATATCAGTAATCTATAATTAGTCTCACTCCTTCCCACCTTATTTTACTTGAGTAAAGTGTGTATGGGAGTCCCTTCCAAAAATTACCGTCAATTTACTTCCTATGCACTTAAAAGCCGTGCACTCCAAATTAGCATAACCAACTGTTTTTATAAAGAAAGGTGAAACGATTAACTGAAGAGGCTGGTTTTTATATTTGGCCTGGAACTCTCTAAACCTGTCCCATCTTTTTTCTCCAGAGCCGCTGCCTGACTCACCGATTTACTCCAGCACTTTGTGTCTATCTTTTGTTTAAAAGGAAAGTTCCTCACTTCCTCTCCACCCTGATTCTTAAGCCAATTATCCCACACCTACATTTCTGTTTACTGACTTTCCTTTTCCATTACGTGAAAACTTCTCAAATTTTAAACAGCCATATTAAACTTGCCTTTAATCCTCACCGCCCCCTGATGTTTGGTTTAGTTTAGAGATAGAGCGGACGGAAGCAGGCCCTTCGGCCCACCGAGTCCACACCGACCAGCGATCCACGCACATTAACACTATCCTACACACACTGGGGACAATTTACAGTTTTACCGAAGCCAATTAACCTACAAACTTGTACATCTTTGGAGTGTGGGAGGAAACCAGAGCACCCGGAGACAACCCACGCAGGTCACCGGAAGAATGTACAAATTCCTTACAGACAGCACCCGTCGCCAGGATCGAACCTGGGTCTCCAGCGCTGTAAGGCAGCAACTCTACCACTGCTCCACTATGCCTAGTACCAGAGACAATTCTGGTAATCCTCCTCTATTTGAAGTCGGAAGAAGGGTCCCAAATCAAAACATTGTCTGACCATTTCCTCCACAAATGTTGCCTGATCCACTGAGTTCCTACAGCGCCTCGCGTCTGTTCAAGATTCCAACATCTTCTATTTGTTTTCCATCGACCTTACTAAAAATAAAGTGTGGAGCTCAATGAATAAAAAGGGTGGCGCAGTGGCGCAGTGGTAGAGTTGTTGCCCCACAGCGTCAGAGACCCAAGTCTTTTTTAACCTCCTGGCAATTAAACCAATTAACGGAAAACAACAAAGCATTGGCTCCCCTATCTCCAGGAAACGACCACTCTAAAAGCTAATGCGGCACAACAACTTCCTGCCTAAGGGAACAAGAATATTTTAGCAATCTATATTACTAAAAGTCTGATGTTGACCACTTCCTGTTGTTCTGTATATTGATTTTAGAAAAAACGCTGCCACTTACGGCTGTGATTTTTGGCCATCTTACTCAGAGTCCCGCTCCGCTGCGCACGACAGGAGGATTTTTCCCATCGATGAAAAATAAGAGTTATTCGTGTTTAAAAAATGTTGAGATTCTCTCTCCTGAAGGCCACGCCCCTTCCGGAGGGACTATAAAACCCGGAAGTGTTGAGTGCCTCAGTCAGTCTCTGCAAGATGGAGGAGCGAGAGGGTCACGTCTCTCAGTCTGAGCTGTAAATAACACTGAACAAATGTCTACTAAACTGTGAGTGATTTAACTGACCTGTCAGTGCCCATAATGTGGTTTGAAAATATAGTTTGGAAATGCTAAAGCTGTGTTGCCTTTGGTTTGGAAATGCTAAAGCTGTGTTGCCTAATTAAAGTTGTCTTGCCTAATTAAAGTTGCCTTGCCGAATTAAAGTTGCCTTGCCGAATTAAAGTTGCCTTGCCGAATTAAAGTTGCCTTGCCGAACTAAAGATGCCTTGTCGAATTAAAGTTGCCTTGCCGAATTAAAGTTGCCTTGCCGACTATATAATTAAAAGTCTAATCTTGACCACTTGAGCGCTTTATATTGATTTTAGAAAAAACGCTACCACGTATGGCTGTGATTTTTGGCCATCTTACTCAGTCCCCCTCCGTTCATCGAGGATTTTTCCCATCGATGAAAGTTATTAGTGTTTAAAATTTTTTGAGATTCTCTCTCCTGTCAATCACGTCATGAAAAGCCACGCCCCTTCTGGTGGGAGAGGTGGAGGAACTATAAAACCCAGAAGTGTGGGCATGGCTCAGTCTCTGCAAGATAGAGGAGGGCGAGGCACGCTGTCTTTAGTGGCCTTGCACCTTGCTTGAAATGGCATGAAACTGCACTTGAATTTGGTGGCCTCGCACCTTGCTTGAAATGGAATTTCAAGGAATAGCCGTGAGTCAACTGCCAGCCCACCAGCCGTGAGTGAGCTGCCAGCACAACAGGCTTGAGTGACTGAGCCGCCAGCCCAAGAATCCATTCAGCCCACAATGTCCACACTAGCCCTCTGGAAACCAGTCCCTTCAACCCACAACACCTATACTAGCACTCCAGAAAGCTCCTCCCCCCCCCCCCCCCCCACTGACCAGAGGTGGAATATTGCGTTGGGGGACCAGCCCTCCCATGAGATGCTAGGACCCAACGGGTCCCACTTAGTCTAGTTTGAGTTATATTCCAGAACAAAGCCATGATGGGGCATCACAACAAATTGCACAAAGTGCTGGAGTAACTCAGCGGGTCTGGAGAACATGGATATGCAACGTTTTGGGTCGGGACCCTTCTTCAGACTGATTGTAATGGGAGGGGGGGGGGGAGGGGGGAGGTGAAGAAAGCTGGAAGAGAGGAATGGCAGGCCAAACAGGGATGTAAAAGGTGGACACAAGCGAGGGAAGTTGTTTTGATAGGCTGATGGTTGGAACTAAGACCAGAGATATGAAAAACAGAAAAGTGCGCGATTGGAGAGGTGCAATGGGATTGGAGAGGTGCGAATTGTGAAGCCAGAGGAAGGAATGTAGGTTGGGGGGGGGGGGGGGGGGGGGGAAATTGGTGCAAGTCCAGGTGAGATGGGGGGGGGGGGGGGGTTAGAGGTTACCTAAAATTAGAGAATTCAATATCGATCAATCAATGATTTTGTATGATCACATGTTCAGACAGAGTGAAATTCTTTTTTTTGCGTACAGTTCAGTAAAGTATCGCCACACCCATGCACAATCTGCTACAGTACAAAGGTTACAGAAATTGTCCACTGAGACCGCATGCAAGAACACCATGTTTTGGCACCATTTTCAAAGTCTAGTCCGAGCGTTCTGGTGCGGTCGGTGCCTAATCATTGCGTTGTAAACCGAAGATAGACAATGGGAAAGGCAGCAGCTCTGGAGAGAAGGAATGGGCGATGTTTCGGGTCGAGTCCCTTCCCCAGACTGAAGAAGGGACTCTCAACCCGAAACGTCACCCATTCCTTCTCTCCAGAGATGCCTCCTGTCCCGCTGACTTATCCAGCATTTTGTGTCTATCTTCAGTTTAAACCAGCATCTGCAGTTCCTTCCCACACATTGGGTTGTAAATTACTCGTAGTTAACTCTGTTGGAGTTTCTTTAAGATTATAGGTCGAAAGAAGGTCCAAATAATCTTTGATTACAAGAATTATTATCCATACAACAATTGCCAATTTCTTCCCAGCTGTTATCAGGCTACTGAACCATCCTATCACTAACTTGAGAGTGGTCCCGAGCTACCACCTACCTTATTGGAGACCCTTGGAAATGTTTAATTGGACTTTACTAGAGTTTAATCTTGCACTAAACGTTATTCCCTTTTTATCCTGTTTTTGTACACTGTGGACAACTTGATTGTAGCCAAGATTAGTCCTTCCGCTGACTGGATAGCACGTAAAAAAAAGCTTTTCACAGTTTAGTTTAGTTTAGTTTATTGTCACGCATACCAAGGCACAGTGAAAAGCTTTTGTTGCATGCTATCCAGTCAGCGGAAAGACAATACATGATTACAATCGAGCCGTAGATACATGATAAAGGAATATCTGAGTCGTGTAAGTGGGACAGGCCCATTACTTTAACTGTGATCTTCTTAAAATCCTCAAAAAGGCTGGCAGCATCATCAAGGACCCACACCATCCTGGCCACACACTCATCTCCCCACTACCTTCAGGTAGAAGGTACAGGAGCCTGAAGACTGCAACGTCCAGGTCCAGGAATAGCTACTTCCCCACAGTCATCAGGCTATTAAACTCGGCTCGGACAAAACTCTGAACATTAAAACTCTAAACACTTTACTTTTAACATATCTTCTGTTTTCTTTTTCTCTTTTTTCCTTTTCTATGGCTTACTTGTTAACTTTTTTTTTTCCAATTTTTCGTGTCTAAGTGTCTTTTTTTGATCACTCTTTCACACACACTATCCTATCTCACTTCCTTTACTTTTCTTCTTTTTAACGTTTAAAATATGAAGTGGTACAAGAAATGTATTATGTTATTTTTGGCTTATATTATTGTAATGTACACTACTTCTAATAAATAAAATTATTTTAAAAAAACTCTAAACATTATCCGTTTATTTGCACTTTATCAGTTTATTTATTCATGTGTGTATATATTTATACAATGGTATATGGACACACTGATCAAGTTCAAGTGAGTTCAAGTTCAAGTGAGTTTATTGTCATGTGTCCCTGTATAGGACAATGAAATTCTTGCTTTGCTTAAGCACACAGAAAATAGTAGGCATTTACTACAAAACAGATAAATGTGTCCATATACCATGATATAAATATATACACACATGAATAAATAAACTGATAGTGCAAATAACAGAAAGTGGTTGGTAATAATCAGAGTTTTGTCCGAGCCAGGTTTAATAGCCTGATGGTTCTGTATTCGTGCCTACTATGTTCTGTTGTGCTGAAGCAAAGCAAGAATTTCATAGTCCTATCAGGGACACATGACAATAAACTCTCTTGAATCTTGAGATTTAAGAATGTAGAGCGATTGTAATATGTGATTGTACATCTGTGTCAGTGTTGAGCACGCAAATGTTCGCCAGGGTTGGGCGCCATCTTGGAAACTAACAACAAATTGTTTTAAATCAAGTGTTCTTCCCCCCCCCCTCCCCTCCTTTCTCCCTCAAGGACAAAATCTTCAACCAAGTTCTCGGTGCTATTTGCGACTCCATGACACAGAAACTCCCTGTACAGGAGTTGGCTGGTGCTCCCCATTCATGCCGTTCTGTTAAAGAGTGGACAGTAGTGTACAAGCCTTGTATTCACAGTTGGGCAGCCAAATTTTCCACCGATTTTGCGCTCCCAAAATAATAATCACAACCTCATTTTTTTTCCCTTACGATTCAAACTTGTGGAAAGTTTGACTGGAGCAACAGGGCAGGAAGAAACCACAATGAGATCATCCTGTCCGGAGAGAGAGCGCTTGTGGAATAATTAACTGCATCCCACTCTCATAGAAACACAAATAACATGTTACCTAATGTTCATAAGTTCATACGAGCAGAATTAGGCCATTCGGCTCATCAAGTCTACTCCGCTATTCAATCATGAATGACCTATCTTTTCCTCCCATCCCCATTTTCCTGCCTTTTCCCCATAACCCCCGACATCTTTACTAATCAAAAATCTATCAATCTCCACCTTATAAATATCCATTGACGGACTCCGCAGCCGTCCGTGGCAATGAGTTCCACCGATTCAATACGTGACAGCAAGACTTTTCGCTATTGCACTGTGCAAGTGGCAGAGTGGCCCAGCGGTAGAGTTGCTGCCTCACAATGCCAGAGACCCGGGTTCCATCCCGACAATGGAGGCCATCTATATGGAGTTTGTACCTTCTCCCTATGGCCGCGTGGGTTTTCTCCGGGCGCTCTGGTTTCCTCCCACACACGACAAAGACGTGCAAGCCTGTAGGTTAATGAACTCTGTAAAGTGTGTAGGATAGATCTAGTGTGCCGGGGTTGCTGTTCAGCTCGGACCCACAGGGCCCGCATCTCAAAACTAAACTAATCCATATCATAGAAACATAGAAAATAGGTGCAGGAGGCCATTCGGCCCTTCGAGCCAGCAGCGCCATTCATTGTGATCATGGCTGATAGTCCTCAATCAATAACCCATGCCTGCCTTCTCCCCATATCCCTTGACTCCACTAGCCCCTAGAGCTCTATCTAACTCTCTCTTAAATCCATCCAATGATTTGGCCTCCACTGCCCTCTGTGGCAGGGAATTCCACAAATTCACAACTCTCTGGGTGAAATTTTTTTTTTCTCACCTCAGTCTTAAATGGCCTCCCCTTTATTCTAAGACTGGGTTTTGGAGAGCCGGGGCTGAGGGAGAAATGGAACCAGAAGCCCCTGGTTCTGGACTCGCCCAACATTGGGAACATTTTTCCTGCATCTAGCTTGTCCAGCCCTTTTATAATTTTATATGTTTCTATAAGATTCACCCCTCATCCTTCTTAACTCCAGTCTATCACCCAAGATGGCGCCCACGCAGGGCGACTCTCTGCGTGCTGGTCCCACAAGTGGATCTGCAATCACTCATTACAATCGCTCCACTCTTTTATTCCCTGTACCCTGTATAAGGCTCCGTTGTAATCATTTAGTCTTTCCATTGACTGGTTAGCACGCAACCAAAGCTTTTCTCCGTACCTTGGTACACATGACAATAAACTCAACTGAGGAAGGGTTTCGACCCGAAACGTCACCCATTCCTTCTCTCCGGAGATGCTGCCTGACCCACTGAGTTACTCCAGCATTTTGTGTCTATCTTCAAACTAAACATAACTCAGGAATAGCTCGAGCAAGAATGTCAATTGGAAAATTCAGATCTGGACCAAGGAGATGACAAAAATAAATCACCGCCATTTCAAATAATAAATGCATAGCTCGACATGCAAAAGTGAATTTCCCTTTAATTTAGTGCATTCTTTTTAACGCTAATACCTTATGAATTATTCAGCAGATCCGCCTGGTAGATGGCAACAAATGCTTCAGGGCAAGGGCACTTTAAGGGCAAGTTTAGGTACATTTTCCTTCTTTACCAGCTGAAACACACAGGCAGGAGCCAGAATAAAGAGAGAAGTTCAACTTTATGTGCCAGCATGTAGTTTGAAGGAAATTAGTATGCTGGCAACAAACCCAGGCATTGCAAACAGATACAAAAGGTCACTTAAGATTATACTAAACTTCACTGTATTTCAACCTTACTTTCATCACTTTATCAATCAAAGATTGAATCATGGATCAGTCAGATTAATACAGTGTGGAAACAGGCCCTTCGGCCCAACCTTTCCGATGCTGGGGAAGTCCAGAAGAAGGGGTCACAGTTTAAGGATAAGGGGGAAATCTTTTAGGACCGAGATGAGAAAATCATTTTTCACACAGAGAGTGGTGAATCTGTGGAATTCTCTGCCACAGATTCAGATTCAGATTCAGATTCAATTTTAATTGTCATTGTCAGTGTACAATACAGAGACAACGAAATGCATTTAGCATCTCCCTGGAAGAGCGACATAGCAAATGATTTAAATAAATAATAATAAGTGATAATAAGTGTCCGGGGGGTGGGGGGGTGATTGGCAGTCACCGAGGTACGTTGTTGAGTAGAGTGACAGCCGCCGGGAAGAAGCTGTTCCTGGACCTGCTGGTTCGGCAACGGAGAGACCTGTAGCGCCTCCCGGATGGTAGGAGGGTAAACAGTCCATGGTTGGGGTGAGAGCAGTCCTTGGCGATGCTGAGCGCCCTCCGCAGATAACGCTTGCTTTGGACAGACTCAATGGAGGGGAGCGAGGAACCGGTGATGCGTTGGGCAATTTTCACCACCCTCTGCAATGCCTTCCGGTCGGAGACAGAGCAGTTGCCATACCATACTGTGATGCAGTTGGTAAGGATGCTCTCGATGGTGCAGCGGTAGAAGTTCACCAGGATCTGAGGAGACAGATGGACCTTCTTCAGTCTCCTCAGGAAGAAGAGACGCTGGTGAGCCTTCTTGATCAGAGTTGAGGTATTGTGGGTCCAAGAGAGGTCATCGGAGATGTTGACTCCCAGGAACCTGAAGCTAGAAACACGTTCCACCTCCGTCCCGTTAATGTGGATGGGGGTGTGCGTGCAACTACAGAAGGTAGTTGAGGCCAGTTCATTGGCTATATTTAAGAGGGAGTTAGATGTGGCCCTTGTGGCTAAAGGTATCAGGGGGTATGGAGAGAAGGCAGGTACAGGATACTGAGTTGGATGATCAGCCATGATCATATTGAATGGCTCGAAGGGCCGAATGGCCTACTCCTGCACCTATTTTTTATGTTTCTAACCTGCTCACACTGACCTGCATTTCCCATCTACACTAGTCTCACCTTCCTGTGTTTGACCCATATCCCTCTAAACCTACCCTATCCATGTACCTGTCTAAATGTTTTTTTTTTAAACATTGCAATAGTCCCTGCCTCAACTACCTCTTTCAGCGTTCCTCACACACCCACCTTTGTGTAAAAAAAAAATGTGCATCCAGAGTCAAAGTCTGGAATAGTACTAGGTGTGCAGTCAAAGCTGGGACAATGGGAGTGTTCAGCACTGGGAACCTAAGCAGGTAAGCAGCTATGATCAGGGTAGAATAGGGGGGCAGGTGTCAGGCTGGACTCAGGGTCAGGAATGAGAGAAGGTATGCAACTGGAGTCAGGGCCAGGAGAAGTACCAGGTGTGCAGTGAGACCCAGGTTGGTCAACAAGGGCCAAGTGCTTGATTATAATCTGATTTCTATACATGAATATACTAACATCATTCATGTGCTGCATCTGTTGATCAGAGCCTGGCTCTACTGTGGAATGTAATTAGGAATGTAATTTAGCCTAACCTTATTCATAGCTAATCCAATTTAAAGCATAAATATTGCATTCAAGTGTGTTAAAAGACTCGCTACAGTATGCACCATATTGCACAATTTAAAGCTGAGAAATGCAAAAGCTCCGTACCAATGGGAGGGGGGACACACCGCTCCCACGCCCTCCCTCGGACTTGGTCTCTCACAATTTTGCACTCCCAACTCTCACCCAAATGTTGGCAGCGACTCGACCCGAAACGTCGCCTATTCCTTCTCTCCAGAGATGCTGCCTCACCCACTGAGTTACTACAGCATTTTGTGTCTACCTTCGAGGTAAACCAACATCTGCAGTTCTTTCTGACACAAATCATGTCTGAAGAGGGGTGCCGACCCAAAACGTCACCTCTCCATGTTCTCCAGAGATGCTGCCTGACCTGCTGAGTTACTCTAGCACTTTCAGTCCAATTCTGAAACCCAATATACTCATGCAACAATATATTCTTGCTCTTTTATACAGCATTGAAATTAGCTCAATCCTCTACCCCTTCCTCTTGCATTGACTTTCCCAAGCTTCCCCCAGATCCATCAATGGTATTCACTTCAACTGCTACCTGCTTGCAAGCCCCACATTCCAACTATTTTGGGTAGTTACCCCCAACTTACCTGCTGCATTAAATTAAATAGAATTTAAGACTAGAAAAGAGGAATATTAGCACCAACACAAAATGCACATTGGTGATTGTTTTTAAATAGGCGACTGAATCGAAAGGAGATTCCATACTTGATTAGGTACATTCCTCAAGTCCTTATAAGGTGAGTAATCTCAGACATAATGAACAGGCTTGTGGATTAATGAAACTGTTAAACAGGTTATGTTTCATAGTTGGCAGTTAGACGTAACAAAGCACTTTTGGCTGTGATAATAACAAGTGGAGTATCGGTAAAGGGCGGCGCCTTTAGTGGTGCAGCGGTAGAGTTGCTGCCTCACAGCGCCAGAGACCCGGGGACGTTCCTGCCTACGGGTGCTATCTTTATGGAGTTTGGACAATCTCCCAGTGACCGTGTGGGTTTTCCCCGGGTGCCTCCCGTACTCCGGTTCCCTCCCATACCCCAAAGAGGTACAGGTTTGTAGGTTAGGTTGGCTTCGGTAAAATTGTAAATTGTAAAGAGAATGGAGCGGCTGGGCTTGTACACTCTGGAATTTAGGATGAGAGGATATCTTATTGAAACATATACGATTATTAAGGGTTTGGACACGCTAGAGGCAGGAAACATGTTCCCGATGTTGGGGGGAGTCCAGAACCAGGGGCCACAGTTTAAGAATAAGGGGTAAGGCATTTAGAACGGAGATGAGGAAACACTTTTTCCACACAGAGAGTTGTGAATCTATGGAATTCTCTGCCTCAGAGGGCGGTGGAGGCCGGTTCTCTGGATACTTTCAAGAGAGAGTTAAATAGGGCTCTTAAAGATAGCGGAGTCAGGGAATATGGGGAGAAGGCAGGAACGAGGTACTGATTGGGGATGATCAGCCATGATCACATTGAATGGCAGTGCTGGCTCGAAGGACCGAATGGCCTACTCCTGCACCTATTGTCTATTGTCCCATGTGTGTACGACAGTGCTAGTGTACGGGGGGGGGGGTCGCTGGTCGGTGCGGACTCGGTGGGCTGAAAGGCCTGTTTCCACGCTTTAGCTCCAAAGTCTAAAGATAAGGAACAGCATTTGATAGGTGGCTTTAGTGTTAAAGAGAGAACTGCAGATGCTGGAAAATCGAAGGTACACAAAAATGCTGGAGAAACTCAGCGGGTGCAGCAGCATCTATGGAGCGAAGGAGATAGGCAACCTTTCAGGCCGAAACCCTTCTTCAGACTGATAGGGGGTAGTGGGAGGCGGGGAGAATAAATGAAAAAGGAGGAGGAGGAGCCCGAGGGCTGAGGGAGAGGTAGGAAGGGGAGGAGACAGCAAGGGTCAACAGAATTGTGAGAATTCAATGTTCATGCCACCAGGATGCAGACTCCCCAAGCGGGATATGAGGTGCTGTTCCTCCAATTTCCGGTGTTGCTGGCCGTGGAGGAGGCCCAGGACAGAGAGGTCAGATACGGAATGGGAGGGGGAGTTGAAGTGCTGAGCCACCGGGAGGTCAGATTGGTTAGTGCGGACCGAGCGGAGGTGTTCGGCGAAACGATCGCCCAACCTCCGCTTAGTCTCACCGATATAGATCAGCTGACATCTAAAGCAGCAGATGCAATAGATGAGGTTGGAGGAGGTGCAGGTGAACCTCTGTCACACCTGGAACGACGGCTTGGGTCCTTGAATGGAGTCGAGGGGGGAGGTAAAGCTTTATCTGTTTATAGAAACCAACATGTATTTCAATCACAGCATCGGACTGCTTTCAAAACTCAATTAAGATTTTCTTTTGCTGTCTTTTTCCCTCCTCACCGCATCATTTTACGCTTGCAGAGGTGGTGAACATCCTCTTGCGTTTCCTCCTTGCTGCACCATTTCACACACAACTTGACTTAGAGAGAGCGGGCCAAAGTTTTATGTAACAAATTAAGAAACAAGGAACTGCCGATGCTGGCTAATACACAAAAGTACACAAAGTGCTGAAGTAACTCAACGGGTCAGGCAGCATCTCTGGAGAACATTGATAGGTGACGTTTCGGGTCAAGACCCTTCTTCAGACTGATAAATGAATTAGTTTCCAGGAAATAATTTCATATTGCATTCTACGCCAAACCAAAAAGTAGAAACCATGCCCAAGTTGGCAGGAATTGTCTGAATTGTCTTTGATGTTAACGAAACATTTTGTAAAATGTATCCTGAAGGTTTTTACAATAATAAATTTTATTTTTTATTTTTTATTTATTTATTTTTTTTAATTTTATTTTTGATGAGTTTTATTTACAATGAGTGTCCATGTGTCTGGAGAACATGAATGGGTAATGTTTTGGGTCGGCACCCTTCTTCAGACAGAAGCGAGAAAGGGTCCCGACCCAAAACGCCACCTATCCATGTTCTCCAGAGATGCTGCCTGGCCCGCTGAGTTACTCCAGCACTCTGTGAAACGTCACCTATCCATGTTCTCCAGAGATGCTGCTTGGCCCGCTGAGTTACTCCAGCACTGTGTGTCTATCTTTGGTATAGACCAGCATCTGCTGCTCTTTTTTTTTTTTTTTTAACATTTTGTTCTTTTCTGGTGTCAGGCATGCAAATAACATGTTGTTCAAGAAGGAACTGCAGATGCTGGAAAATCGAAGGTACACAAAAAAATGCTGGAGAAACTCAGCGGGTGCAGCAGCATCTATGGAGCGAGTTTCGCTCCATAGATGCTGCTGCACCCGCTGAGTTTCTCCAGCATTTTTTTGTGTACATGCAAATAACATGGTCTGCCCAACACTCCAACCACGGGTAACAATGCTCAAAGCCGAGAGAAATAAAAGATTCAAAGACGTTCTAAGTCTCCTTGATAAAAAGCAACATACCCACAGTATTGGGAAACAAACTTGCTGGGTTTTTTTAATTGTGAAGTGTGA
The DNA here is from genome assembly GCF_010909765.2 of Amblyraja radiata. Taxonomy (NCBI): domain Eukaryota; kingdom Metazoa; phylum Chordata; class Chondrichthyes; order Rajiformes; family Rajidae; genus Amblyraja; species Amblyraja radiata. Next base: position 111,183,502 of record NC_045958.1, on the reverse strand, counting down.
CCATCACCTTCGTGTCAGATTATTACAAACAATAGCGTTCTATTGAAGCACCAATGACATCAGAAAATAGTGGGGAGCTGAATGTGTGGGAAGGAACTGCAGAAGGTACACAAAATTGCTGGGGAAACTCAGCGGGTGCAGCAGCATCTATGGAGCGAAGGAAATAGGCGACGTTTCGGGCCGAAACCCTTCTTCAGACTGATAGGGGGTGGGGAAAGAAAGAAGGACAAAGGGAGGAGGAGGAGGAGCCCGAGGGCGGGCGGATGGGAGGGTGGGAGGAGACAGCTAGAGGGTGAAGGAAGGGGGGGAGACAGCACGGGCTAGCCAAATTGGGAGAATTCAATGTTGATGCCATAGGGACGCAAGGACCCCAGACGGAATATGAGGTGCTGTTCCTCCAATTTCCGCTGTTGACTACAAGGAACTGCAGATGCTGGTTTACACCGAACATGACAAAAATAAAATGCTGGAGTAACTCAGCAGGACAGGCAGCATCTCTGGAGTAAGGGAATAGGTGACGTTTCGGGTCGAGACCTTTCCTCAGACTGAGAATCAGGGAGAAGGGAAATGGGAGATACAGACGGTACACAGAACAAATGAATAAAATAAATGCAAAAAAAGGAACTCCGATCAAGGAAAGGTGGAGCTCACAATGGTCCATTGTGGGCTGTGGGGAAGGTGACAATGAGTGATGCAGACAGCAAAATTCAACAGGACAACAATGAAACTAGTACGATGACTAGGGTAGGGAGGGATGGAGAAGGAGGGGAGGTAAGGGTTACTTGAAGTTAGAGAAATCAATATTCATACCACTGGGCTGTAAGCTGCCCAAGCGAAATATAAGCAATGGTTTAGAGAAGGGCCTATCAATAAGATATATTATGGGATCACTCCAATAATTATATCTACTTGCATTTGTGATGATACTCCTGTTTGGGATATTCGATTACATTAAAAAGTTAATAAATATAAACTGCTTGTGGTTTGTCTAGGGCAAGGATTCCCAACCTGGGGTAAATTTTGCCTACTCAACGAAAGGGGGGTAAATTTGTTGATTCTGGATTTGTATATATTTTTTCTCATTGATTGACTGTGTTTGGTTCTGGTATACCGGTGTTCATCATTAGTTGTTCATAAATAAGTGAAACAACATTGTTATGTGCTATTAAAGTTGCCAGGGGTAAACGGGACGAAAAAGGTTGGGGGACCCCTGGTCTGGGGGCATAATATCCACATTATCCAGCGATTTGCATCCTTTCATTATCAGGAGCTTGGATTTTAATAGGACGTTTTTAAACTATCTGCGTAGAACACAGAGATGCTGCCTGTCCAGTTGAGTTACTCCAGCGTTTTGTGTCCATCTCCATCTTAACTAACTGGTTTGTTCCAGGAAAGAAATTCCTCCCAACCGCTCACTATTTCAGTAGTTCATCTCAATTATCAATGATTTTGTTGACAAGTCAATGGACTTGTAACAATTGCTGCTCCTTGGTTCCCCGCCTTTATTCCCATTGCTGTGCGTGTGTGTTCCACAGGCCTCGGTTGCCATGGTTCCCTCCAATATGTCGCAGTCTATTTACAAGTAACTTCTCCCATCCTCCCCACTGCAGTGGGATGACATTAAGCCCCATATCTTTTGTGTTGCTCCACTTTCATCTGCTTTGATAAGCAAAGACTGACTGAACCCAATTGCTTTAGTCTGTAACAAAGGCAGAAGCATAAGAGGGGGGCGTGGAGGGGAGTGGGGGCATGGGCTTTGATTTATCCACAATAGGCTCACCTCATTATTAGGCTGAACTTTGACCTCACGCGCTCTTTTTTTAACCAGAGACAGAAGCTATTGCATTCCGTCAGTCTTTGCTTATTGGAGCGGCACAGCGGAAGAGCTGCTGCCTTACAGCACAGGAGACCCGGGTTCGATCCTGACTACGGGCGCTGTCTGTACGGAGTTTGGACCTTCTCCCCGTGACCTGCGTGGGTTTTCTCCGGGTGCTCCGGTTTCCTCCCACACTCCAAAGGCGTACAGGTTTGTAGTTCAATTGGCTTCGGTAAAAATTGTAAATTGTCCCCAGTGTGTGTAGGATAGTGCTGGTGCGCGGGGATCGCTGGTCGGCGCGGACTCGGTGGGACGGAGGGCCCGTTTCCGCACTGTATTTCTGAACTAAACATTGCAAAAGAGACCACTGCGTGTTTCTTTTAAAATTCACTGATTGTTTGGAGATACAGCGCGGAAACAGACACCTCGGCACCAGCGATCCCCGCACACTAACACTAGGGACAATTTACAATGTTACCGAAGCCAATTTACCTACAAACCTGCGCATCTTTGGAGTGTGGGAGAATAACCAGAGCTCCCGGAGAAAACCCACACAGGTCACGGGGAGAAGGTACAAACTCCATACAGACAGCGCCCGGAATCAGGATTGAACCTGGTTCTGTGGCAATGGAAGGCAGCAACTGTACCACCGTGCCACCGTGCCGCCCTTGTGTACGGGAAAGTTTTGATAGATCATCGTTTATTGCTAGGGTGTAATTGCTAAGAAGATGGTTCAACCCAGGCAGCGCCAGGCCACTTTATAGGGACTTTATAGGAATAGGGGGCAACTTTTTTCCCCACTCAGAGGGTGGTGAGTATATGGAACGAGCTGCTAGAGGAGATGGCTGTGCCAAGTACTATAACAACATTGAAAAGACATTTTGACAGGTACATGGATATGAAAGATTTATGTTATAGGAGCAGAATTAGGCCATTCGGCCCTTCAAGTCTACTCCACCATTCAATCATGACTGATCTGTCTTTCCCTCTCAACCCTATCTTTCCCTTTCCCCTGCCTTCTCCTCAAAACCCCAGACATTATCTATTAATCAAAGGGGAATACGGGCAGGTGGGACAAGCTTAGATGGGGAGAGACACAAAATGCTAGAGTAACTCAGTGGGTCAGGCAGCATCTCTGGGGAAAAGGAATAGGTGACATTTCAGGTCGAGACCCTTTTTCAGACTGAGAGTCAGGGGAAAGGGAAACGAGAGATCTAGACGGTGATGTAGAGAGATAGAGAATAAAATGAATGAAAGAAATGCAGAAAAGTGAGGATGATAAAGGAAACAGGCCATTGTTGGCTGTGGGCGAGGTGAAAATGAGTTAGACAATGAGACTCAACGAGACGACTTTGAAGCTGGTACGACTTGGGTGGGGGAGGGGCAGAGGGAGGGTAGATGGGGCATCTTTGTCGGTGTGGGCAAGTTGAGACGAAGGACTTGTTTCTGTACTGTATGACTCTACTATCTTTCCAATTCCAAACACTTGAAGTAACTAAACAGACTAGAGGTCTCCAGACTGCCTTGATGGGATATGAACTTTAGCCTTGTTTAAACACCACCAGATTTGAAACAAGATTCCAATCAGCTCCGCACATGCCTTGGCCCAGTCCTTCTTCTGCTCTTTGAAGTATCCATGTAAACAATCAGCTTAGAAAAGGTTGATACTGAATCTTCCCACCCCCACCCCCCTCAGGCAACAGGCAGTGCATCCCTTAATAAATTGCCACACAAATGGATAAATGCTGCAGGAGTTCCAGCAAGCATCATTACATTCCCAAGGGCAATTAGGGTCAGCTAATTAAATGCTGGTGCAGCCAGCAAAGCCACATTTATTGAACAAATGAATTAGTCTCTTCTACTTTAGATATACAACAGCGTGTAAACAGGCCCTTTGGCCCACCGATTCCACGTTGACACAATCGCCCCGCACACCAGCACCATCCTACACACACTAGGCACAATTTACTATTTTTACCGAAGCCAATTCACCTACAAACCTGTACGTTTTTGGAGTGTGGGAGGAAAGCGGAGCGCCCGGGAGAAAACCCACACGGCCGCAGGGAGAAGATAGACACAAAATGCTGGAGTAACTCAGCGGGGCAGGCAGCATCTCTGGAGAGAAGGAATGGTCTTCTAGGCAGAGATGCTGCCTGTCCCCGCAGAGTTACTCCAGCATTTTGTGTCTATCTTCGGTGTAAACCAGCATCTGCGGTTCCTTCAGACATGATCAGGGAGAACGTACAAACTCCGCACAGACAGCGCCCGTAGTCAGGATTGTACCCGGGTCTCGGGCGTTGTAAGGCAGGAACGCTACCACTGTGCCACCTCCTCTCTGCCTCTTTTGCCAATAAACTTTAAACTCAATCATCTGGTCTCAGACCCCACCCTTGAATTGTTCGCCATCAACACTTTAGAATCTCTCAAAACAAATCGACTCCGTTAAATTTCCCTTTAACTTTGTTCCAAAGACAACAGTCTCAGCATTTTCATGCGCTCCCCACATCTAAAGACCTTCTGTCCTGATATCATCTGGGTCCATTTCATTGGCATTTTTTCTGTGGCCTTCTTAAAGATATGGTTCCATATAAACCATATAACAATTACAGCACGGAAACAGGCCATCTCAGCCCTACAAGTCCATGCCGAAAATTATTTTCCCTTAGTCCCACCTGCCTGCACTCATACCATAACCCTTCATTCCCTTCTCATCCATATACCTATCCAATTTATTTTTAAATGATACCAACGAACCTGCCTCCACCACTTCCACTGGAAGCTCATTCCACACCGCTACCACTCTCTGAGTAAAGAAGTTCCCCCTCATGTTACCCCTAAACTTCTGTCCCTTAATTCTGAAGTCATGTCCTCTTGTTTGAATCTTCCCTATTCTCAAAGGGAAAAACTTATCCACGTCAACTCTGTCTATCCCTCTCATCATTTTAAAGACCTCTATCAAGTCCCCCCTTAACCTTCTGCGCTCCAGAGAATAAAGACCTAACTTATTCAACCTTTCTCTGTAACTTAGTTGTTGAAACCCAGGCAACATTCATAGTAAATCTCCTCTGTACTCTCTCTATTTTGTTGACATCCTTCCTATAATTGGGCGACCAAAATTGTACACCATACTCCAGATTTGGTCTCACCAATGCCTTGTACAATTTTAACATTACATCCCAGCTTCTATACTCAATGCTTTGATTTATAAAGGCTAGCATACCAAAAGCTTTCTTTACCACCCTATCTATATGAGATTCCACCTTCAAGGAACTATGCACGGTTATTCCCAGATCCCTCTGTTCAACTGCATTCTTCAATTCCCTACCATTTACCATGTACGTCCTATTTTGATTTGTCCTGCCAAGGTGTAGCACTTCACATTTATCAGCATTAAACTCCATCTGCCATCTTTCAGCCCGTTCTTCCAAATGGCCTAAATCACTCTGTAGACTTTGGAAATCCTCTTCATTATCCACAACACCCCCTATCTTGGTATCATCTGCATACTTACTAATCCAATTTACCACACCTTCATCCAGATCATTGATGTACATGACAAACAACAAAGGACCCAACACAGATCCCTGAGGCACCCCACTAATCACCTGCCTCCAACCCGACAAACAGCCATCCACCATTACCCTCTGGCGTCTCCCATTCAGCCACTGTTGAATTCATCTTGCTACTCCTGCATTTATACCCAACAGTTGAACCTTCTTAACCAACCTTCCATGAGGAACCTTGTCAAAGGCCTTGCTGAAGTCCATATATACAACATCCACTGCTTTACCCTCGTCAATTTCCCTAGTAACCTCTTCAAAAAATTCAAGAAGATTAGTCAAACATGACCTTCCAGGCACAAATCCATGTTCCTTCAATTAAGCACAGTATTTCATCCTCTGGGAATGAAAGCAACTATAAACTCCATTGGTTAAGATAAGATTAATATCATGTTCCATCCCAACAATCAACAACAATATAGCAAGGAGATGAGGACAGCCTTGTGTGAAGAAAAATAATAATGAGAAGTGTTCAAATGGCCGAATTTCAATTTCCCACTGGGATATAGTACAGCCAGAGGCAACGGATGCAGATATGACAGCGGCGTTTAAAAAACTGTTGGATGTGTTGGGAATAGAGGGACATGAATTATTATCAGGCAGAGAAGAGTTAGTCTTGGCATCATGGCCTAATTATCCAATTTAGTTGAATTGCTAAAATGCCCAATCCACATATTTTGCAGTCAGTCATACAGCATGGAACCAGGCCCTTCAGCCCTACTTGCCCTCGCTGACCAACATGTCCCAGCTACACTAGTCCCACCTGCCTGCGTTTGGCCCATATCCCTCTAAACCTGTCCTATCCATGTACCTGTCTCATTGTTTCTTAAACGTTGGGATCGAAACAGAGAAACTAGGTGCAGGAGTAGGCCATTCGGCCCTTCGAGCCTGCACCCCCATTCAATATGATCATGGCTGATCATCCAACTCAGTATCCTGTACATTCCTTCTCTCCATACCCCCTGATCCCTTTAGCCACAAGGGCCACATCTAACTCCCTCTTAAATATAGCCAATGAACTGGCCTCAACTACATTCTGTGGCAGAGAATTCCAGAGATTCACTACTCTCTGTGTAAACATTTTTTTTTCATCTCAGTCCTAAAAGATTTCCCCTTTATCCTTAAACTGTGACCCCTTGTTCTGGACTTCCCCAACATCGGGAACAATCTTCCTGCATCTAGCCTGTCCAACCCCTTAAGAATTTTGTAAGTTTCGATAAGATCCCCCATCAATCTTCTAAATTCTAGCGAGTACAAGCTGAGTATATCCAGTCTTTCTTCATATGAAAGTCCTGACATCCCAGGAATCAGTCTGGTGAACCTTCTCTGTACTCCCTCTATGGAAAGAATGTCTTTCCTCAGATTAGGAGACCAAAACTGTATAGTCCCAACGTAAAGAAATTCCTCCTCATCTCCTTCCTAGAGTCTCTCCCTCTCCTTCCCCCTCTCCCCCTCTCTCTGTCTCTCCCTCCCTCCCTCTCCCCTTCAGTGAGATATCGGGCAGGCACGCAGCTGTCTATGGCACAGATCCCAGCTGACATTCCAAGGTCAAGAGCATTTTAATGATTTTAACAATCCACAGTGCAACCACAGCAGTTTACTCCACAGAAAAGATTTTCGCCCCATTATCCGTGTGCCATCTCGCTGCTGAAGATATCTAAAACCCAACCCAGCGCCCCAAATTCAACTCTTGGCGGTGCATTAATATTTGCTTAACACATTCATTTTACCAGCTTTACCCTGCCAAAAAAGTTTAGTTTAGTTTACGAAGGAACTGCAGATGCTGGCGAATCGAAGGTACACAAAAATGCTGGAGAAACTCAGCGGGTGCAGCAGCATCTATGGAGCGAAGGAGATGGGCAACGTTTCGGGCCGAAACGTTGCCCATCTCCTTCGCTCCATAGATGCTGCTGCACCCGCTGAGTTTCTCCAGCATTTTTGTGTACCTTAGTTTAGTTTACAGTGTGGAAACAGGCCCTTCGGCCCACAGACCTCGGTCATGCCAACCAGCAATCGCCCGTGCATTAGTTCGTATCCTGGGGACAATTCACAGCAGCCAATTAACCTACAAACCTGTAAGTGTTTGGAATGTGGGAGGAAACCCGAGCACCCGGAGAAAACCCACGAGGGCCACAGGGAGAAGGTACAAACTCTGTACAGACAGCACCCGTATTCAGGATCGGACCCGAGTCACTGGCGCTGTGAGGCAGCAACTCTACCGCTGCACCACTGTACCACCAGATTAAAGTTTAGGAGGGCCACACAGAACGTACTATGGTAGGATTTACCTCCCCATGGATGTAACGCATTAACACTCCATGGTTATATTCCTTGCTGGACTTCATTCACACATTTTTACATGGGTTAAGGAAGGGGGATGCGTGGTGATCCAGAATGCTCATCCCCACAAGATTTCTCAAACTTAATCGGACTCTCCTCTCCAGAAAAAAATCTAAAGACCTTCAGAGTTCCCAGCATATGGACGTGGGCAGAAGGCTGAATCAGTCACTCTCTGGGACGATGCCAGCACATATAATAAAAATAATTTTGACTTGACAAGCATTCTAAAGTGTTAATGTTTAGTTTAGAGATACAGCGCGGAACAGGCCCTCCGGCCCACCGAGTCCGCACCGACCAGCGATCCCCGCATCACTAACACTGTCCTACACCCACTAGGGACAATTGACAATTTTACCGAAGCCAATTAACCTACAAACCTGCATGTCTTTGGAGTGCGTGAAGAAACCAGATACCTCGGAGAAAACCCAGGCAGATTACGGGGAGAGCGTACAAACTCCGCACAGACAGCACCCGTGGTCAGGATCGAACCCGGGTCTCTGGCCCTGTAAAGGCAGCAACTCTACCGCTGCGCCACCATAGAAACAGAGCATACAAAATAGGTGCAGGAGTAGGCCATTCAGCCCTTCGAGCCAGCACCGACATTCAATATGATCATGGTTTATCATCCAAAATCAGTCCCCCGTTCCGGCTTTTCCCCCCATATCCCTTGATTCTATCAGCCCTAATAGCAATATCTAAAGGGCCTGTCCCACGAGCATGCGACTCCATGCGGCAAGCGCGACCTAACCAGAAGCGGGGGCCGCGCGGAGGTCGAGTGAGTGACATGAAGTTCGAGCGAAGTCCGCAGGAAGTTCGCGCGTGACGTACGGCGTTGAGGCGGCTGCGGGCCGGCAGGCCGTTGCCGCGCGGAATTTTTGAACACGGTCAGTTTTTCGGTGCCCCGCGCGATGTCGGGACCAGCTCCGCACAACTCCATACGGCTCCGGCGATCGAAGTGGGACCGGCCCTGTGCGGCTCAAGCGACCACGTTAGGTCGCGCTTGCCTCATGGAGTCGCATGCTGGTGGGACAGGCCCTTAACTCTCTCTTGAAAACACCCAGTGAATTGGCCTCCACTGCCTTCTGTGGCAGAGAATTCCACAGATTCACAACTCTCTGGCTGAAAAGGCTTTTCCTCATCTCAGTCCCAAATGGCCTACCCCTTATTCTTAAACTGTGACCCCTGGTTCTGGACTCCCCCAACATCGGGAACACTTTTCCTGCATCTAGCCTGTCCAATCCTTTAAGAACTTTACAAGTACTGCTCGAATACCGCGCAGAAGGCAAAATTCATGAGGAATATTTCAGCAAATCGTGCCGTCACACGTTGTAAAACCGAAAACCTCCATATAAAAAAAATACAGCAGCATATTCACAGTCCCATTAACAGAATCAGCAGCCAGAGATCAAGGCAGATAACTTCTGTTTGGCGAAAAACAGAAGCTAGTTTGTGTGATTCATGAACAATTTGAGAGGCGTGGAAATCAATGTTTTAAAGGATCTTTTCTCCAGAGATGCTGCCTGTCCCACTGAGTTACTCCAACATTTTGTGTCCATCTTCAATGTTTAAAGGGGATGCGCAGGGCAAGTTTTTTTTTTAATTTACACATAGTGGTGTGGGCCTGGAACACACTGCCAGGGGTAATGGTGGAGGCAGATACAATAGTGGTGCTTAAGAGACTTTTGAATGGGCACATGGTTATGGAGGGAATGGAGGGATAAGGATCGTATGCAGGCAGCAGAGATTAATTTAACTTGGCATCATTTTCAGCATGGATCATTGTGGGCCAAAGGGCTGTTCCTATGTTTTAATATTCTATGCTCATTGTTTGCTAGTTCGTGTGCTGGCGCTGGTATGTAAACACTTGGGAAATATCTGATCCAACATAGTTACGCAAACTCAAGTAGTTTAGTTTAGAAATACAGTGAGGAAACACTTTTTCCTCACAGAGAGTTGTGAGTCTGTGGAATTCTCTGCCTCAGAGGGCGGTGGAGGCCGGTTCTCTGGATACTTTCAAGAGAGAGCTAGATAGGGCTCTTAAAGATAGCGGAGTCAGGGGATATGGGGAGAAGGCAGGAATGGGGTACTGATTGGGGATGATCAGCCATGATCACATTGAATGGCGGTGCTGGCTCGAAGGGCCAAATGGCCTACTCCTGCACCTATTGTCTATTGAAACAGGCTCTTCGGCCCACCGAGTCCACGCCGCCCAGTACACTAGTTCCATCACACACCCCAGGGACAATTTACAGAAGCCAATTAACTTACAAGCCTGTACGTCTTTGGAGCGTGGGGGGAAAAAACAGAGGCCTCAGAGAAAACCCACGCAGGTCACATGGAGAACATACAAACTCCGTACAGACAGCACCTGTAGTCAGGATCGAACACGGGTCTCTGGTGCTGTGAGGCAGCAACTCTACCGCTGCGCCACCGTGCTAAGTAAATAGTATAATGACACTCTCTCTCTCTTAGAATATAAACACAAAATGCGGGAGTAACTCAGCGGGTCAGGCAGCATCTCTGGAGAAAAGATATCGGTGATGTTTCAGGTTGAGATCCTTCCACACACCTGCTCGTCACCTCTCGTCTCTCCCCCTCTCTCTCTCTAGAAGAAATAACCTTTGCATATCTCCACTCTGCCTGAGCAATGGATGAGATCAGTGGAGCTCTGGGAACCCTTGATGACTCAGACTCCAGTGACTGCCCGCCCACACCACAGTGGCAGGGAGCCACATGGTGCTAGCTCAAGAGACAAGAGTGTGTTAAACTATCATAAGCACCAACAACAGAACAATGAGGTTGTGACCTGCAGCAGCACAAGAGCTTTGTAAAGTCAACACTCATACATAACATGATAAAACAAAACAAAAAAATCCAATAGGTACTATAAACAACATTTTAAAATGTGTGATAACAACATCTAAGATACACTTGGACGGGTAAATGGATAGGAAGGGTATGGGCCAAATGTGGGTCAGTTGGAACTAGTGTAGATGGGGTCATGTTGCTCGCTCGGTGTGGGCCTATTTCTACCTTGTATGTCTCTAGGCACAGGTTAAGTGGGATATGGGCCAAACACAGCAGGTGGGGCTAGTATAGTACAGGGGCATCTGGGTCAACATGGGCTGAAGGGCCCGTTTACATGCGGTATGACCCCAATTTTTTTTTTTAAACCCTTAATATTAATGCAAAACAAAAACCCCAAATACATAGTGCGGCCAAGAGAGTGTTGGTGAGTGTTCAAGAGGCTGGTGGTTGTTGGGGAGAAGCTGTCAGCCTGGGAGATCGGAGTATGGCCAGCCCAAGATCCGTAAAATCCACATTGGGGAGCGGGGTAAATCAGCGCAAGGTCCGTGCAGGGAGCGCTGGCAGCGGCGTGAACCAGCCCACGGACAGACCCGCACCCACAGCGGCGTGAACCAGTCCACGGACCCGCACCCACCCACAGCGGCGTGAACTAGTCCACAGACCCGCACCCACAGCGGCGTGAACCAGCCCACAGACCCGCACCCACAGCGGCGTGAACCAGCCCACGGACAGACCCGCACCCACAGCGGCGTGAACCAGTCCACGGACCCGCACCCACCCACAGCGGCGTGAACCAGTCCACAGACAGACCCGCACCCACAGCCGCCGCCGCCGCTCTCCTTACCTGCGAGACACAGCAGGACAACGACATCTCCGCCCGTCCCTCTGCTCACGGTGTTGGTGGTGGTGGTTCTTCACTCCGTCCGCCTGCCTTCTCTCCTCACCATGGCCCGGGGGAGGCCAAGCTCACGATGAATATATTTTTATATGTTTATATATATTGGAGGTGGAGGAAGGACGAGAGGACGCGGCAGCAACACAAACAAAAAGGCGGAGGCTCACTCAGCCTGCCCGCCTCTCACACACACACACTGGCAAAATCTCTCCCTTATACACACACACACTGGCAAAATCTCTCCCTTATACACACACACACCCGCTCTCTCTCCCTTGTACACACGCTCTCTCTCCTCCACCTCACACCCTCTCCCCTCTTTCTCTCTCCCACTCTTTCTCTCTCCCTTTCTCTCTCCCCCTCTTTCTCTCTCCCTCTCTCCCTCTCCCTTCTCTCTCCCCCTCCCTCTCTCTATCTTCGCTCAATCTCCTCTCTCCCCTTCTCTCTCCCTCCTCTCTGTCCCTCTCTTTCTCACCCCCTTCTCTCTCCCCCTTCTCTCTCCCCCTTCTCTCTCCCCCTTCTCCCTTCTTCCTTCTCTCTCTCCCTTCACCCTTCTCTCTCTCACACACACACTCACCCCTCCCGCAGGCGAGCTGTTTGTTCCTACTCCACATACACTTCCGGAGACGTCAGTCCCTGTTCTGCTCACTTTGTTACACATTAAAGGACCACCTCTGTCCACTATGAAGATAGCGCGCACTAAATTCCTATTTTTATTTATATTTTCCTTTATTGCACGTTTTAATTTGCCCACAAATTTCACCCTGCATTGACTGCACATTGTTTTCATTTTTTTTTAATTTAATTGCTACGCATCCCTCTTCCCTGAATCAATATGAACGATTGTCACACACTTACAGGCGCCATGTAAATGGAAGGCTTGGCTTAATGCCTCAGGAAGCTGAATTAATAGGAACGCTGTTTTAATTCATCGTCAAGCCAAATTCAAGGGATGCCTGCTTTAATTCCTCATGAAGCCAAATTAATTGGATCTTTGTTTTTATTTCATTGTGAAGTCAAAGTAATGGGAGCCCTGTTTTAATTCCCTTTGTTCTAATTCCTTGTGAAACCCAATTCAGAATATAGTTCTCATCATTGTTACATAGAAAATAGATGCAGGATTGACCATTCGGCCCTTCGAGCCTGCACCGCCATTCAATATGATCATGGCTGATCATCCAACTCAGTATCCTGTACCTGCCTTCTCTCCATACCCCCTGATCCTTTTAGCCACAAGGGCCACATCTAACTCCCTCTTAAATATAGCCAATAAACTGGCCTCAACCACCCTCTGTGGCAGAGAATTCCACAAATTCACCACTCTCTGTGTGAAAAAAAAAAGTTCTCATCTCGGTCCTAAAAGACACCCCCCTTATCCTCAAACTGTGACCCCTTGTTCTGGACTTCCCCAACATCGGGAACAATCTTCCTGCACCTAGCCTGTCCAACCCCTTAAGAATTTTGTAAGTTCCTATAAGATCCCCCCTCAATCTTCTAAATTCTAGCGAGTACAAGCCGAGTCTATCCAGTCTTTCTTCATATGAAAGTCCTGCCATCCCAGGAATCAGTCTAGTGAACCTTCTCTGTACTCCCTCTATGGCAAGAATGTCTTTCCTCAGATTAGGAGACCAAAACTGTATGCAATTGTTCTACTCGTCCCCTCTGTTACCAGGCTGCTGAATGGTCACTATCTCCGCTAGGGTACTGTCCGATTCACTTCCACCCCTTTGCGGACATTGGACTTTATGGAACTGATACATTACAATGCTGAGAACTATATTCTGCACTCTGTATCTCCCCCTTTGCTCCACCTATTGTATGTTCTCTGATGAAGGGTATCGACCTGAAACATCACCTATCCATGTTCTTCAGAGATGCTGCCTCATCAATTGAGTTCACCAACACTTTGTTTTACTTGAGTTTGTTTTCCTTTTTGTATTTTGGATTGTATTTATGTATAGTATTATCTGATTTTAATGGATAGCCATGCAAAATAAAACATCTCCGTGGATTGTCACCTTGTCGTGGTGAGAAGCTTGTGTGGTCCTGAGATCCTGAGAGCGATGCCGTCTGGAGCTATGCTCCTGGTAGGGCCACCCATGGCGGTACGGTCGAGGGGGAGGGGTCTCTGACAAAGAGCAATCCAACCAAGACCTCAACGGTGGAACAGGCGAGGGACGATGGCTGACATTAGTGGAGCGTCACAACGGCTGGGAAGGCGGATGAAGGCTGCAGCAGAAAATGGTCTCCGGTCGTCTTGGACTCCATGTCACTGGATCATGACCCAGATCTGTCAAGGACCGTGGGGTGGCTGTCTGTGCACCAGTCTCCCCACGTTAAACAAAGTCCTGCACAGGCGTCCTCCATATAGGGAATAGCACCCTGGAGACACCCATGGTCAGCCATGACCAAAGGGGGCCTAAGAAGCAGAAGGAAGCTTTTCACTGCACTGATGGACACAAAAGGCTGTAGTACTCAGCGGGCCAGACAGCATCTCAGGCGAAACGGAATAGGTGACATTTCGGATCTGAACCCTTCTTCAGACTTTACTTCAGACGATTCTGTTCACTGTACCTCGGTACACATGTTAAGACGAAACGTAAACCCAGAATGACATATTTGTCAATTGGTGTTCTGGTCAATTTATTCTGGAAATAGAACTGACACAAGTCAAGAGTGTTTTATTGTCATATGTCCCGGATGGGACAATGAAATTCTTACTTGCTGCAGCACAACAGAATATGTGAATGTGTAAACATAGTACATAACACATAACATAACACCAACACTTCCTTTACTTTACCCATGACTTCAATTAGGATATAACAATGAGATAGTACTGTGAATGTGCATATATGTTTCATGTTTGATTAAATGCAATGGTTACAGAGAAGACGACAATGTTCGTAACAAAATGGTGGCCAGTTTTCAGATATCATCAGAAATTTATTCTCAGGATGTGGGAGGCATTGAATAGTAAGGGCAACACAATTGCACAGCAGTAGAGTTGCTGCCTTAAAGTGCCTGAGACCTGTGTTCGATCCTGACTACGGGTGCTGTCTGTACGTTCTCCCTGCGACCGTGTGGGTTTTCTCCAGGTTCTCCGGTTTCCTCCCACACTCCAAAGACGTACATGTTGATAGGTCAAATGGCTTCTGTAAATTGCCCCTAGTGTGTAGGATAGAACTAGTGTACGGGTGATCGCTGGTCAGCGTGGACTCGGTGGGCCGAAGGGCCTGTTTCCAGCCTCAATCTCTAAACGCTCTTCTCCCTCGTGCCCGGCCATCTTCCATATCGCGTCTTTCCGGTCGGTCAGTGACGGTGGTTGCAGAATTGGCTACTTGAATCAGTCACTGTGGTACAGTTCCTGTCGTCAGCATTGCCCGGGATGAGCCACGTGGAGGCTATTGCTTGCATCCCCTCTAAACGCTAAAGTAAGCAAATATTTCTTGTGTTGAAAATTAAAACAGAAAATGCTGGACACACTCGGCAGTATCTGTGAAAAGAGAAACAAGGAATGTTTCATGTCAAAGAACATTTTGTCAGAACTGTGAAAGAATACAAACAGACATTTTCAAGTTTCCAGCAGCTATCATTGAGTGTATTTTTAAACTTCCAGTCCTCATTTTTGGTTACCCTGGTGGTGAAAGGTCATTTTGAAGGTCAAAGGGCACGGCCTCAACATAAAAGGAGGTACCTGGAATGGAGATGAGATGAATATCTTTAGTCAGAGGGTGGTGAACCTGTGGAATTCATTGCCACAGGCGGCTGTGGAGACCAAGTCATTGGGTATTTTAAAAATGGTGATTACAGAGAAGTGTGAGGTGTTGCATTCTGGGATATCTGACAAGGGCAGGACCTACACAGTGAATGGTCGGCCTCTGGGTCGTGTTGTAGAGCAGAGGGATCTAGGAGTACAGGTGCATGGTTCCTTGAAGGTCGAGTCGCAGGTAGATAAGGTGGTCAAAAAGGCTTTTGGCACTTTGGCCTTCATCAGTCAGAGTATTGAGTATAGAAGTTGGGAGGCCATGTTGTAGTTGTATAAGATGTTGGTGAGACCGCGTTTAGAATATTGTGTTCAGTTCTGGGCACCATGTTATAGGAAAGATATTGTCAAGCTTGAAAGGGTTCGGAGAAGATATACAAGGATGTTGCCAGGACTAGATGGTGTGAGCTTGCAGGAGAGGTTGAGTAGGCTGGGTCTCTATTCCTTGAAGAGTAGGAGGATGAGGAGTGATCTTATTGAAGTGTATAAAATCATGAGAGGAATAGATCGGGTAGATGCACAGAGTCTCTTGCCCAGAGTAGGGGAATCGAGGACCAGGGGACATAGGTTCAAGGTGAAGGGGAAATTATTTAATTGGAATCTGAGGAGTAACTTTTTCACACAAAGGGTGGTGGATGTATGGAACAAGCTGACAGAGGAGGTAGTTGAGGCTGGGATTACCCCATAATTTAAGAAACAGTTGGACATGTACATTGATAGCACAGGTTTGGAGGGATATGGACCAAGAGCAGGTTGGACTAGTGTAGCTGGGACATTGTTGGCCGGTGTGGGCAAGTGAGGCCTGTTTCCACACTGTATCACTCTGAGACTCTATGAAACAGGCAAATTGAACTAGCTTGGATTGACATCTTGGTCAGTATGGACGAGTTGGGCCGAAGGGTCTGTTTCCATGCTGTTTGTCTCCATGACTATATGTATGGGTTTCCACATGGGGCTATGGGTTCATCCCACATCCCAAGGTGAAGCAATTTGTTGGGCTAAAGGACGGCTGTGAATTTCCCCTGCACAAGGCGGGTGGATGGGCAAGAGAATCGGAGGGCAGTTGTGTTAACTGTAGGAGAATGGGTTGTGGTGAAGTAATGGAACTGGTGGGAATGGTCCTGGAGCCTGCATAGGTGGGCCAAATAACGTTAAAGAAACAGTTAGACAGGTACATGGATAGGACAAGTTTGGAGGGATATGGACTAAACGCGGGCAGATAGGACCAGTATAGCTGGGACATGTTGGCCGGTGTGGGCATGTTGGGCCGAAGGGCCTGTTACCATAGTATATCACTCTATGACTCTCTATGATTCTAATAGGTTCTTGATTAGGACGGGCGTACAAAGGTCACAGGGAGAATGGGGTTGAGAGGGAAAGATAGATCAGCCACGATCGAATGGCGGAGCAGATTTGGGTGGCAGCGGTAGAGTTGCAGCCTCACAGCGCTAGTGACCCAGGTTCGATTCTGACTGCAGGCGCTTTCTGTACGGAGTTCGTACATTCTCCTTGTGACTGCCTGCATTTTCTCCGGGTGCTCCGGTCTCCTCCCGCTCACAATATGTGAGAGTTTGTAGTTTGTTAATTGGCTTCAGTAAATTGCAAATTGTCCACAGTGTGTGTAGGATAATGCTTGTCTACAGGGCGATCACTGTTCTGTGCAGACTCTGTGAACTCGATGAATCTGAATGGCCTAATACTGCTCCAATATCTTCTGGAACCTATTTGATCATTATAATCCTTCGATTCCAGGCTTCCTTTTAAACGATTAACTTCTCAAACACTAGGTATAGTATTGTGTACAGTAAGACATAGGTTTAAGGTGAAGGGAGAAAGATTTAATAGGAATCTGAGGGGTAGGTTTTTTGGTGGGTGTATGGAACGAGCTATCAGAGGAGGTAGATGAGGCAGGGACTATTGCAACATTTAAGAAACACGAAGAAGGGTCTCGACCCGAAACATCACCCATTCCTTCTCTCCAGAGATGCTGCCCGTTGAGTTACTCCAGCTTTTTTTAAGAAACAATTAGACAGGTACATGGATAGTGTTTAAGAAGGAACTGCAGATGCTGGAAAATCGAAGGTAGACAAAAATGCTGGAGAGCGACAGGTTAGGAGGGATATGGGCCAACCGCAGGCAGGTGAGACCAGTGCAGGTGGGACATGATGGTTGGTGTGGGCATGTTGGGCTGAAGGACCTATTTCCACACTGTACGACTCTAAGAATCTACACACTCCTTTTCAAATATGAGTTTACACTCCCGGGGTTAGGAGTCAAAGCAAGTAATCACTAAAATAAATACAAGAATCCCCTGAGGGATAGGTTGACCTTCCATTATTCCTTGTCTTCACCAAGGAACATATATAAGTTTCTAAAAGAAGCTTCATTGCTGATGGCAAAACGCGAACAGCAGATAACAAGTTAACAAATGGACGAATGGATGGCAAATGTGATCAGAAAGTGCCAAGGATGATAAACTGTTTTAATATTGGCGCTGACAAGATGTACATCAAAGTGGCTACCTATTGTAAGAGAACACACACTTTGCTGCAGTGAACTAATTTTGAAAGTTATTGGCTCGAGCATGGAACCACCCTGGGAATATGAAAGGTAAAAACATATTTTTTTCACAATAAACACTCCCAAGTTTTATTTATCGTGCCATCTGGCCTGCTAGCTGCCCTGTAGTCCGCAGATGAAGATTTTAGTCTGCAGAAAATAGCCTTGAAACAGATCATATTGCGTTATTTGTGAAGCTGCAGCTGCCTGCATGACTAATATTAGGGATAATGTGCAGGAAAATGCTGCATTACACCGAAGATAGACACAACATGCAGCGGGTCAGGCAGCATCTCTGGAGAAACGGAACAGGTGATGTTTTAGGTGGAGACCCTTCTTCAGACTGAAAGTCTTTCAGTCTGAAGAAGGATCCCGACCCGAGATGTCACCTGTTCCTTTTAGTTTAGTATAGTTTAGAGATACAGCGCGGAAACAGGCCCTTCGGCCCACCGAGTCCACGCCAACCAGCGATCCCCGCACATTAACGCTATCTACACACACTAGGGACAATTTGCATTCATACCAAGCCAATTAACCTACAAACCTGTACATCCTTGAAATGTGGGAGGAAACTGGAGCACCCAGAAAAAAACCCACGCAGGTCACGGGAAAAACGTACAAACTCTGCACAAACAGCACCCGTCATCAGGATCGAACCGGGATCTCTGGCGATGTGAGGTAGTAACTCTGCATCACCGCGATGCATTTTTTCCACAGGTGCTACCTGACCCGCTGAGTTGTTCCAGCACTTTGTGTCTATCTTCTAATATTAGGGGTGGGCGGATAAAATAAGCTGAAAAATAAAATGTAATTATATGAAAACATAATATAATAACGAATTCTGATGAGGTTTCTCGCTATAAATGCTTGATTTGTTTTGCCGAGGTTAAGTCGTGTAGAGATATGGTCATTATTGGACCCAAATTGTTGTTTTCGACACAAAATGCTGGAGTAACTCAGTGGGTCGGGCATTCATGCATAGTAGGGTCTGATTTAATTGGATAGCAAAACAAAAACTCTTCACTCTTTCTAAGTACACGCGACGGTAATAAACCAGGCAGTAAAATGTGCAAGTGTTAATATGCAGCATAAAATGATTGTACTACCGTGTTACATTTAACAGTTTACATTTTGCAGTTCCACAAGGAGATCTACTGTAAGCTGGGAAAGGATATAGAGAAGATTTACGAGGATGTTGTTAGGACTCGAGGGTCTGAGCTATAGGGAGAGGTTGAGCAGGCTGGGACTCTATTCCTTGGAGCGCAGGAGGATGAGGGGTGATCTTATAGAGGTGTACAAAATCAGGAGAGGAATAGATCGGGTAGATGCACAGAGTCTCTTGCCCAGAGTAGGGGAATCGAGGACCAGACGACATAAGTTCAAGGTGAAGGGGAAAAGATTTAATAGGAATCTGAGGGGTAACTTTTTCACACAGGAGTATGGAACAAGCTGGGAGAAGAGGTAGTTGAGGCAGGGACTATCCCAACATTTAAAGAACAGTTAGACAGGTACATGGATAGGACAGGTTTGGAGGGATGTGGGCCAAATGCTGGTAAGTGGGACTAGTGTAGTTGGGACATTGTTGGCCGGCGTGGGCAAGTTGGGCCGAAGAGCCTGTTTCCTCACGGTGTCACTCTCCGACTCTAGATTCCTGAGTTGATTTCAAATGATTAGACAGCCTTCTTCAGATTACCTTCCGTATCATTTCAACTGCTGAATATCTGCCTATTTCACCATTTGCGAGATTATTGATTAATGTGTTCCGATAGTCTTTAACCTTTTACTGCTTGTCCAATTCTCATTGTATTGTAATGTATCAGCAAACATAAAAGTATAAGTGTTGGAAGGAACTGCAGATGTTGGTTTAAACCGAAGATAGACACAAAATGCTGGAGTAACTCAGCGGGTCAGGCAGCATCTCTGGAGACAAGGAATAGGTGACGTTTTGGGTCGAAAGTCTTTCAGACTGAAGAAGGGTCTCAACCCGAAACATCACCCGTTCCTTTTCTCCAGAGATGCTGTCTGGCCCGTTGAGTTACTCCAGCTTCTTGTGTCTATAAAAAGTAGAAGTAGATTGTTGATTAGTACGGGCCTCAGGGGTTACGGGGAGAATGGGGTTAGGAAGGAGAGATAGATCAACCACGATTGAATGGCTGTGTAGACTAGATGGGCCGAATGGCCTAATTCTGCTCCTATCACTTATGACCTAAATGTCAGGAAATCATCACGAGGGCAACTTTATAGAAACTTTGGGGTTCAGCTGAGTTGGGTGTATTGAATGCATTTCTGGTTGCCCCAATACTGGAAGGATAGGTTGGCTTTGGAGATGGTGCAGAGGAGGTTAATGACTGGATTAGATCGAGGGTATAAACTACACGGAGAAATCGGATTGATGTGAATTGTTTTCTCTGCGACGCCGGAGGGTGAGGGGAGACCTGATAGAGATATGTAAAATGATGAGTGTGGTTAGATAGGATAAACACAGAACCATTATCCTCAGATGGAAATGTCAAATATTAGAGGGCACAGCTTTGTGGCAAGGGGGGGCGGGATGTTTGAAGGACAACAATGTGCGGGTCAAGTGGCGTGTGGGTGGCACGGTGGCACAGCGTTACCTCAAAGCGCCAGAGACCCGGGTTCAATCTTGCCCACAGATACTGTCTGTACGGAGTTTGTACCTTCTCCCCGTGACCGCGTGGGTTTTCTCCGGGTGCACCGGTTTCCTCTCCACATTCGAAAGACTTGCAAGATTGTAGGTGAATTGGCTTCTGTAAATTGCCCCTAGTGTGTAGGATAGAACTAGTGTATGGGTGATCGCTGGTGTTAAATGTTTCCATGCTGTATCTCTAAAGTAAGCTAAATGTAGGAATATGTATGACGATGCAGGAAGGCAAGAGATGGTCTTGGTGTCGTGTTCAGCAGACATTGTGAGCTGAAGGATCTGTCCCTGTGCTGTACTGTTCTATGTTCAAACCCTCGGTGCCAAGGCTGAGCTGAACACTCGGCTTTCTCTCATATATTCCACAATACACACTCTGTGCGTGCGCATGGGAGTGTACTACTGTTTGCTACATGCGAAAATGTTTACCTTTCCAAGGTTAAAATTAGGCAGAGTTAATAAATAGATAGTAAACTAAATACTATAATTTTCCTAGCACTCTAAGGTTCCCTGAAAACATTTCTTAAATATGTTGGATTCCTGAGGCCACAACATATTTTTGGTTCACGATGTAGGAGACGATTTGATTTGGTAGATTTTTGGCTGTAACTCAAATCTTCACACAGTTTTATGCTTCATTCTCCATTCACAGGGCACACGCACACACACACACACACAGAGTTTAGTTCAGTTAAGAGATAAGCGTGGAAACAGGCCCTTCGGCCCACCGAGTCCACTCTGACCAGCGATCCCCGCACATTAACACTATCCTACACACATTAACACTATCCTACATTACACTTATACCAAGCCAATTAACCTACAAGCCTCTACATCTTTGGAGTGTGGGAGGAAACCGAAGATCTCGGAGAAAACCCATGCAGGTCACGGGGAAAAGGTACAAACTCTGTACAGACAGCACCCGTAGTCGGAATCAAAACCGGGTCTGTGGTGCTGTGAGCACTGCAAAGGCAGCAACTCCAGCGTTGCGACACCGTGCCGCCCACTTCCACTGCAGTGGAGAAAACTTGGCGAGAATAAAACAGCCCTTGTTATTTTAATTCAAATAAAGTTATAACAAGGGCGGCCAGATGGTGCAACTCCCTAGTTAACATCCCCTCCCACCCAAACCACCCCCTCCCCAGGTCCCTTCACCTGCAACCGCAGAAGTAGCAACACCTGTCCCTATACCTCCTCCCTCGACTCTGTCCAGGGACCCCGACAGTCCTTTCGGGTTAGAGAGAGGTTCACTTGCACCTCCTCCAACCTCATCTACTGTATCCGTTATTCAAAATGTGGACTCTTGTACATCGGCGAGACCAAACGCAGACTGGGCGATCGTTTTGCTGAACACCTTCACTCAGCCCGCCTCAACCAACCTGTTCTCCCGGTTGCTGGACACCTTAATTCTCCTTCCCATTCCCACACTGACCTTTCTGTCCTAGGTCTCCTCCATTGTCAGTGTGAAGCTAAACACAAACTGGAGGAACAGCATCTCATATTTCGCTTGGGCAGCTTACAGCCCAGTGGTATGAATATTGATTTATCTCACTTCAGGTAGCCCCGGGAATTCCCTCTCTCTCTATCCCTCCCCCACCCAAGTCACACCAGCTTCTCATTTTCACTCAACAAACAACAAATGGCCTGTTTCCATCATCATCGATACTATTTTGCATATCTTTAATTCATTGTTCTTTATCTCTCCACATCATCGTCCATATCCCTCGTTTCCCTTTTCCCTAACCAGTCTGAAGAAGGGTCTCGACCTGAAACATCACCCAATCCTTCTCTCCAGAGATACTGCCTGGCCCGCTGAGTTACTCCAGCTTGTTGCGTCTAAACTGAATCTGGAGGTATGTGCTTTCACACTTCTGTACCTCTGAGCAAAGGGGAAGATATGGAGTGTGCAATATAGTTCTCAGCATTAGAAACATAGAAACATAGACAATAGGTGCAGGAGGAGGCCATTCGGCCCTTCGAGCCAGCACCGCCATTCATCGTGATCATGGCTGATCGTCCCAAATCAATAACCCGTGCCTGCCTTCTCCCCATATCCCTTGACTCCACTAGCCCCTAGAGCTCTATCTAACTCTCTCTTAAATCCATCCAGCGATTTGGACTCCACTGCCCTCTGTGGCAGAGAATTCCATAAATTCACAACTCTCTGGGTGAAGAAGTTTTTTCTCACCTCAGTCTTAAATGGCCTCCCCTTTATTCTAAGACTGTGGCCCCTGGTTCTGGACTCCCCCAACTTTGGGAACATTTTTCCTGCATCTAGCTTGTCCAGTCCTTTTATAATTTTATATGTTTCTATAAGAACCCCCCTCATCCTTCTAAACTCCAGTGAATACAAGCCTAGTCTTTTCAATCTTACCTCATATGACAGTCCCGCCATGCCAGGGATCAATCTCGTGAACCTACGCTGCAGTGCCTCAATCACAAGGATGTCCTTCCTGAAATTAGGAGACCAAAACTGTACACAATACTCCAGATGTGGTCTCACCAGAGCCCGATACAACTGCAGAAGAATCTCTTTACTCCTCTACTGAAATGCTCTTGTTACGAAGGCCAACATTCCATTAGCTTTCTTCACTGCCTGCTGTACCTGCACGCCAACTTTCAGTGACCGGTGTACAAGGAGGCCCAGGTCTCGCTGCACCTCCCCCTTACCTAACCTAACCCCATTGTAGCGCATCAGTTCCATAGACAAAGTCCAATGTCTGCAATGGAGTAGAGGTGAATCAGACAGTACCCTAGCTTATAGAAGGACCATTCACAAGCCTGATAACAGAGGAGAAGAAGCTCAAAGGTTCAAATGTATTTGTCACATGCTCCATAAGGTGCAGTGAAATGAATTTATATATAACAGCGTTACAATTAAAAAAGGACACAATACACAACATAATTCAACACAGACATCCACCACAGCATTCTTCACTGTGGTGGAAGGCAATACTGTTCAGACAGTCCTCCTCCTCCCGTGGTCGGGGCCCTGACCCTCCGCAGTTGCCATTACGGACGGTCCGATGTTCAAGCCCTCTGGTCGGGATGGTCGAAACGTCGACGTCGGGACAGGTCGAGCATACCCCGTGGCCCGGAGCTCCCAAATCGCCCGAGACCACGGCTTCCAGATGTTGTAGGCCGCAGGTTGGCGGTCGGAGCGCTTCCCCGGCGAGGGATCGCCCGTTCCACGATGGAAGGTCCCCTCCACGTCTGCCGCCAGAAGCTCCACAGAACGAGGCTCCAAGATGTTGTAGGCCGCAGGCTAGCAGTCGGAGCGCTTCTCTGGTGACCTACTGTGGAATGTAAATTAGTCTAACCTTATTCATACCTAATCTAATTTAAAGCATAAATATTGCATTCAAGTGTAAGTTAAAAGACTCGCTACAGTATGCACCCGGCAAGGGGTCGCCCCGATCCGCGATTCCTAAGTCTGATGGTGTGTGCTTTCAAGCTTCTGCCAGATGGGAGCAGGGAAATGCGGGAATGACCGGGGTGGGATAAGTTTTTGATTTATGTTGGCTGCTTTTCCGAGGCAGCGTCAACTGGAGATGGAAGCAATGGTGGGGAAGGTGGCTCTAAGAAAGGTGAGCATCAGAATATCCCCCTTACAATGGGCAACACAGTTCTGCAGCAGGTACAGCTGCTGCCTCACCGCCCCAGAGACCCGGGTTCAATGCTGACCTTGGGTGCTGTCTGTGTGGGGTTTGCACGTTCCCCCTGTGACCATGTGGGTTTCCTCTGGGTGCCCAAGTTTCCCCGCATGTCCGAAAGACGTGCGGATGAGACGTGCAGACATGCAACCAATAGTATGTTATTTGGCTTCGGTAAGAATTGTAAAATTGTCCCTGGTGTGTGTGTAGGATAATGTTAGTGTGCGGGGTCACCAGTCGGTGTGGACCCAAAGGGCCTGTTTCAACCCTGTATCTCTAAAACAAAATGTGCGGGTATGCAGGTTAATTGGCCCCAAATGTAAACTTCCCGTAGTGTGTAGGGAGTGGATGAGAAAGTGGGATTACATAGAACTGGTGATCAATGGTCGGCATTGAGTCGGTGGGCCGAAGGGCCTGTTTCCATGCTGTATCTCGAAACTAAACTAAACATTGCCATCAACTCGACTCAGATTCTACCGCTCAACCACACATATTAATTTCACAGAGGCCGATTATCCAATCTCATCTGCACGTCTTTGGAGTGTGGGAGGAAACCGGAGCTCCCGGAGGAAACCCACGCGGTCACGGGGAGAACGTACAAACTCGATACAGACAGCACCCGTAGTCAGGATGGAATCTGGGTCTCGGGCGCTGTGCGGCAGCGACTCTGCTGCTGCGCCACTGTGCCGCCAATGAGGGGAGAACAAAATAGAGGAGCATAAGTGCAGGGCTGCCAACATTGGGCGAGAGTTGAGAGTGAGAAATTGCGAGAGATTGCAGCGACCGAGGGGGAGAAGGTGTGGGAGAGGGGTGTCCTCCCCTTCAGACTGATGAAGGGTCCCGACCTGAGACATGGCATATCCATATTCTCCAGGGACGCTGCCTGACCCACTGAGTTACTCCAGAACTTTGTGTGCTTGAAGGTAAGACTTTTGGTCAGAGCAGAGTGAGAAAAACAACGAGAGAGGCTGGGTGTTGAAGTTGGGAGAGGAACATAGAAACATAGACAATAGGTGCAGGAGGAGGCCATTCGGCCCTTCGAGCCAGCACCGCCATTCATTGCGATCACGGCTGATCGTCCCCAATCAATAACCCGTGCCTGCCTTCTCCCCATATCCCTTGATTCCACAATAAGATATCCCCTCATCCTTCTAAACTCCAGTGAATACAAACTCGAGTGAATACAACTCCAGCAAACGCCCCATCCACTAGCACTGCACTACACACTAGGGACAATGTACAATTTTTACCAAAGCCAATTAGCCTACAAACCTGCACGTCTTTGGAGTGTGGGAGGAAACCCACATAGTCACAGGGAGAACGTACATACCCAGTACGGACAGCATCCATACTCAGGATGGAAC
Organism: Amblyraja radiata; assembly: GCF_010909765.2. Classification (NCBI taxonomy): domain Eukaryota; kingdom Metazoa; phylum Chordata; class Chondrichthyes; order Rajiformes; family Rajidae; genus Amblyraja; species Amblyraja radiata. The sequence continues at coordinate 111,158,082 of NC_045958.1, read as the reverse complement.
CCGGGTCTCTGGCGCTGTAATGGCCCTGTCCCACTGTATGAGTTCATTCCAAGAGCTCTCCCGAGTTTAAAAAAAAATCAAACTCGTGGTAAGCATGTAGAATCAACGTAGCGGGTACGTCAGAACTCGGGGACGTCTCTTAGCGGCTCGTAACGCTAACGACAGGTACTCGGGAAACGCAGTAAGTTCGGGAAGACTCGTGAAGATTTTTCAACATGTTGAAAAATGTCCACGAGAGCCCCGAGTACCGACGAGTGGCCATTACCGTAATTCTCCGAGTTCGAATCAGGGCAAACTCGGGAGAACTCTTGAATGAACTCGTCCAGTGGGACAGGGCTATAAGGCAGCAACTCTGCCGCTGCACCACAGTGGCACCCCGTTTTCTTTTCTCTTTCTACTTTTCAGGAGAGAGGGAGAGTATTTCTCTGTGTTCTATGCTCCATCGGGACAACAGCAACACTAAGTGCAACCCACATAGCCTCTGATGCTGCTGAAGCCTGGTATTAATGCAACAATTACTGAAGCTACATCGTTTAAGGCATCCTTTGCAACACCAAATAAGTTCTGCTGCTGCTTCACTTCTTCTGGAAATTAATAAACTGAAAAAAAATATTTATTCCATCTGGTCCACATCCTCGCAGAGAAAATACTGGCTACACTTTGGCTCAATATTTACTCGTGGTATGTGACATTCTCCAGCACTGTAAGAAGTAACTCTTGAAAAATGTAACCACTGGACTAATGACCAAGTTTCATTTGATGCACTGGAGATGATCGCTGAATGTGTCAAGATTCATGTCCCTCTCAATCTGCGCAAACCTGCACTGATTTACGACAGAAGTTTGCACAAGTTACGGCTGCAAAAATAGAGAAGTCAAAATGTAGAAACAAGGAACTGATTAATACACAAAAGGACACAGATTCTGGAGTGACTCGGCCCAGTTGAGCCCAGACCAGGTTATGAATTACATTTCCACTGCACGCAGAAATTAGCATGGTCCTTATGTAACGCCACACGTAATGTGGCCGGTGATATCAAGGAATCTTCTTCGGGCGAATGAAACATAAACCAAAGGAATAGTTAGATCTCAAGCTGGGTGTTGAGCAGCCAGGTTGTTGTCTCTGCGTCAATGTCCGCCAGGCCCTGGGCTCCGTTTGGTGGGTGGTAGAGCGGGCACCCAGAGATGAGTGGTTTGGTTTCGTGTTGTCGGCATCTGTCTCCACAAAGTATTCCACGAGCGAAGACTAACTGGATTAACAGGAGAGACCACGAGAAGGTTGCCGACATCTCTCCCATCCTAGTTACATGCATGGGGAGAAGGCAGGCACGGGTTATTGATTGGGGACGATCAGCCATGATCACAATAAATGGCGGTGCTGGCTCGAAGGGCTGAATGGCCTCCTCCTGCACCTATTTTCTATGTTTCTATCAAGGATATATTTGCATCGTCCTTTTCTCGTGGAATGGAAGCAAAAGTGTTTATGTTGCAAGCTGTGAAGCAGCATCCTCATTACGTTCTTGCGGAAGGTCAAGCCTATGCATATTAATAGTGTGAGATGGGCTTAAGACAATCACATTGCTCATTCTTTACGGGAAACCTGCTGACAGAAAACTATTCGCATTGGTCAGTGTGGAGGAGATCTGGAAGCCTTGGGCAAATTGAATTGTTGGTGACTTTCTTTATTTTTTATTATTTATTATTTGAGCGCGAGAAGTTCTGTGATCGGCGTGAGAATTGTGCGAGATGCGTGAGAGTTGGCGGCCCTGGAAAGGGCCGGTCCCACTTGGACGACCTAATCCACGAGTTTAGAAGACCCTAGACGAGTTGAGAAAAATGTCAAGGGTCGTGTTGACTCGTCAAAGTAAAAGATCTCATACGATTATGTCTACGACCTCCTACGACTATGTCTATGACCTCCTACGACTATGTCTACGACCTCCAACGACTATGTCTACGACCTCCAACGACTATGTCTACGACCTCCTACGACTATGTCTACGACCTCCTACGATTATGTCTACGACCTCCTACGACTATGTCTACGACCTCCTACGACCCCCCTCAACCTCAGTCTTCCACAGCTAAGACCAACTACGACTGGCTACGAGTGGAAAATTATCACATGATAAAATTATGTCATGTTTGCATTTTTTTCTCGGGCCAGTTACAACTATCTACGACTACCATCATGACCTACTACGACCTAACTACGAGTAAAAAGTATTCATTTTTTCCATGCCGATCTTTCTTTTACTCGTGGACATTTTTTATAAGGCTGGAAAAGACGCCGCGACCTACTTGAGGCCACGAGTACGCGGAGACCACTCACGAGCGTGAGGAAGAGTTACGAAGACTTCCTACGACCTCGTGGCGACCATGCAGCGAGTACGAGTCAAGGGCAAACTCGGCAGAGGTCGCCAATTAGGTCATGAAAGTGGGACAGGGGCTTAAGTGTGCGCTTGGGGGGTCAGTGTGTACTCATTAGGCCAAAAGATCGCTTCTCTGTGGGACGACGATGAATTATTTCCACACGGGACTAGATATTAGAGTAGGAAAGCTGGCCAAACCGGTAAACTGGCGTGTTTACTGTCATTGCTCTGTGACGGGGATAGAAACTGCCAGATTTTCACACACGCAGCAGTAACTGGGAATCCCCTGGGTCTCTGTTAATTCATCACACACACACACACCCTGGTCTCCAGCTTCTCCACAGGAAGCAAGCTGAAATCACATGGAGATTAAGTGTTTACCGCTTTAGCAAAGCTTTCAGCGTTAAAAGGTGACTTTACATTCATTCAGACTCTCGGTTTCAGGGTTTCCAGTTTCGTTACAAGGTACTTTATACAATGTGACCTTTGTTTCAACTCACCTTCGCATGGGTGAGAATCACCGTGTCTGATCGTCACTGCTGTGTGGGACCCGCTGTGAGTTTAGTTTAGTTTAGATTAAAGACTCTAAGCCTTAGAGGTACAGTTCAGTTCAGTTTAGTTTATTGTCACGTGTACCGAGGTAGCGTGAAAGGTTTTTGTTGCGTGCTAACCAGTCAGCGGAAAGACAATACATGTTTACAATCGACCCATTTACGGTATCCAGATACATGATAAGGGAATAACATTTGGTGCAAGGTTAAGCCAGCAAAGTCCGATCAAGGATAGTCCGAGGTTCACCAATGAGGTAGATAGTAGTTCAGGACCACTCTCTAGTTGTGGTCGAATGGTTCAGTTCAATCAATCAATCTATCAAGATTTATTCATCACATACACAATAAAGTGCAGTGAAATGAATTTGCCAGCAGCGGTACAATAAAAAAGAACACACAATACACAATAAAAATTTAACACAAACATCCACCACAGCATTCTTCACTGTGGTGGAAGTCACAAAGTACAGTCAGTCCTCCATTGTTCCCCCGTGGTAGGGACCATAAACCTCCGCAGTCGCCGCTGCGGGCGTGCGGCCAGATGTACAGGCCCTCTCGTCTGGCCGGTAAGTCCCGAATCGGTGCTTCCCCACCGGAGACTGCGGCTTCAGGATGTTGTAGGTTGGAGCTCTTCTCTAGGGATCCCCGGCGAGGGATCCCGCTCCGGATGGTAAGTCCACGCCGCGCCCGGGGCTAGAAGCACCGCAGTCCGCGGCTTCAAGGTGGTGTAGGCCGGCGGGTCGGATAACAGCTGGGAATAAACTGTCCCTGAATCTGGAGGTGTGCGTTTTCAAACTTTTGCCTGATGGGAGAGGGGAGAAGAGGGAGTGGCCAGTATGTGACTGACTCATCCTTGATTATGCTGCTGGCCTTGCCGAGGCAGCGTGAGGTATAAATGGAATGAGAATAAATGCATTAGGGGAAACAGGTCCTTTGGCCCACCGATCCCCACACACTAGCACTATCCTACACACACTAGGGGCAATTTTACCAAAGCCAATTAACCCACAAACCTGTAGGTCTTTGGAGTGTGGGAGGAAACCAGAGCACCCGGAGAAAACGCAGGCGGGTGACTGGCAGAACGTACAAACTCCGTACAGACAGCACCCGTGGTCAGGATCGAACCCGGGTCACTGGCGCTGTGAGGCAGCAACTCTACTGATGCGCCAGCGTGCCACCCTAATGAGTGAATGCTGGCGTGGGTGAAATCTGGTGTGAACCTCTCTCTGGAGTGATCAGCACTCTGTTGAACTTCGACAGATAGTAACTTCGACAGAGAGCATATTGACCAGTTGCATCACGACCTGGTTCAGCAACTTGATCGCCCAGGAGTGAAGAAGACTGCGAAAGGTGGTGAACACAGCCCAGTCCATCGGCGGTTCTGTCCTCCCCACCATCGAAGGGATCAAGCGCAAACACACGGTGAAATTGGTTTTTTTTTTGCATACAGGTTTCGAGGTTTAGGACGGGTTTAGAGGGATCTGGGCCAAACGCAGGCAGGTGGGACATGTGTAGACAGGACACGTTGGCCCATTTGGGCAAGTCGGGTCGAAGGGCCTGTTTCTAAGCTGTAAGACTCTATGACATAGAGTTCAGTTAAGTATTTCCATACCTAAGCAGATTCCTCAATGAGCAAAGTGTACAGAAATAGTCCCCTGAGACCACAAGCAAGGGGCAACATCTTCAAACTCCAGTCCACGCTCCAGTTGTTATGAGGGGTGCCCGATCCAGGCGAGCCCCAGGCTGCAGCTGGGCCTCCAGCCGTCACCTTCCCAGGACGTGTGGATCAACCAGTGAACCCACGCCCCTCTCCTTGCCCGTCCACCCCCTGTGCCCCGGGGGGGAGTGGGAGCCTCCCGCACAGTGGCGGGCCTACATTTTTGGGGCCCTGAAGCTTGAATTGTTATGGGGGCCCCTTCGCAACCAGTGACGAGGTCTGGATAACCACTGACTTTCTTCAATGGGGTTGTTCCACCATGGATCACCACAAATGTTAATTTCTGTCATAAATGTTAATAGTGATTTAAATTATTTATGATTACTTTATATTAAATATATTTAGAATGAAACATCCTTAATTTGAAAGTTTTTACATTTACGGCTAGCCTACATGATACTTTAATACATGATTACAATCGAGCCATTTACAGTGTATAGATACGTGATAAAGGGAATAACGTTTAGTGCAAGGTAGAGCCAGTAAAGTCCGATCAAAGACAGTCCGAAGGTCCCCGATGAGGTAGATAGTAGTTCAGCACTGCTCTCTGGTTGTGGTAGGATGGTTCAGTTGCCTGATAAAAGCTGGGAAGAAACTGTCCCTAAATCTGTATGTGGACAAAAATACTGGAGAAACTCAGCGGGTGAGGCAGCATCAGTCTGAAGAAGGGTTTCGCCCCGAAACGTCTCCTGTTCCTTCTCTCCATAGATGCTGCCTCACCCGCTGAGTTTCTCCAGCATTTTTGTCTACCTTCGATTTTTCCAGCATCTGCAGTTCTTTCTTAAACACCTGAATCTGGAGGTGTGTGTTTTCACACTTCTATACTGTACTATTCTAATTTGAGCATAATGCAGTTCTTGTGGACAAAAAGGTACATCAATCTGGTTGTACATCAAACTTTCGAGAGGTTCTAGTGCGCTGTGCTATTGCCTACCATCTCAAAAGGACTCATGGGCACAAAGTCAAGTCAAGTCAAGTCACATTTATTTATATAGCACATTTAAAAAACACCTCTCGTTGGCCAAAGTGCTTTACATTTGTATAAGAATAGTATAAACAAACAAACTACATACATATATACATGTAGCCCTCACTCAGAGGACATCAAGAAAGGCTTGGGGGTACAGATGGGTTTTTAGTCTTGACTTAAAGGAGTCGATGGAGGGGGCAGTTCTGATGGGAAGAGGGATGCTGTTCCACAGTCTAGGAGCTGCAACCGCAAAGGCATGGACGCCCCTGAGCTTACGCCTAGACCGCGGGATATTCAGCAACCCCAAGTCGGCCGATCTGAGGGACCTGGAGGTGGTATGGTGGGTGAGCAGACTTTTGATGTAGGTGGGGGCAAGCCCGTTAAGGGCTTTGTAGACATGGAGGAGGATCTTGAAATTTATTCGGAACCGCACAGGGAGCCAGTGGAGAGAGGCCAGGGTCGGGGTGATGTGGTCCCTTTATCGGGTGCCCGTCAGGAGTCTCGCTGCGGCGTTTTGGGACAGTTGCAGGCGGGACAGGGAAGATTGGCTCAGCGGTAGAGCTGCTGCCTGTCTCTGTATTCTCATCTATTCCCTATTTCCCATTTATCCCCCCCCCCTTCCCCTCACCCCTGTCCCTTTCCATCCATATCCCTCATAGATTCATAGAGTGATACAGTGTGGAAACAGGCCCTTCGGCCCAACTCACCCACACCGGCCAACAATGTCCCAGCTCCACTAGTCCCACCTGCCTGCGCTTGGTCCATGTCCCTCCTAACCTGTCCTATCCATGTACCTGTCCAACTGTTTCTTAAACAATGGGATAGTCCCAGCCTCAACTACATCCTCTGGCAGCTTGTTCCATACACCCACCACCCTCTCGACCCAAAACGTCACCCATTCCTTTGCTCCACAGATGCTGCTTGTCCCGCTGAGTTACTCCAGCTTTTTATGTCTACCTTCGGTGTAAACCAGCATCTGCAGTTCCTCCCTACACATATGTTTCATTACGCTTCTATGATTTCAAAAAAAATGAAATGGCATCTACACTTCCATTTACACCTCACGCTGCCTCGGCAAGGCCAGCAGCATAATCAAGGACCTGATACACCCTGGCCACTCCCTTGTCTCCCCTCTCCCATCAGGCAAGAGGTACAGAAGTGTGAAAACCTATCACTAAGCAGAACTGTCCTGACCTACCATCTAACTCATTGGAGATCTTTGTACTATCATTAATTGGACTTTACAGGACTTTATCTTGCGCTAAACGCTATTCCCTTTATCCTGTACACTGTCTTAATAGTACTTTGTAAGCCATTAATTGTAATCATTTGTAATGTTTTTACTGACTGGTAACACGCAACAAAAAAGCTTCGGTACACGTGACAATAACAACCTAAACTAAGATTTTTGTGCTGCATGATAATGATTAAAAATAACATTTATTCAAATCAATCACCGTACCAAATGAAATTTGAAAATACCATTAAAAAAAACCGATGAGGTAAAAAACTATAATAAACCAGCATTAAAAAATACATTGCTATTTTCCTAAAAGTAGTTTGTATTTTGTTTCGAGTTTTGAATGCGGCCAAAAAAACTATCAAGAAAAAATCTCTGCTGAAGCAATGATTTTTCTTAAGTAGGAAGAGGTTTCAGAGTCGTTTGATGTCTGCTTTGCCCAGATGCTGTTGTGTAATTGTTGCAGTTAGAAAAAAAATCATTTTCTGGATTTTGAGTTGCAGCCCGCCTTTGAAGTCAGGGCCAGTTGCGTTTCCCAGCACGAGGTAGTTGATTAGAAATAAAGGCTTTGGCAAAAAAATAACTGAAGGCTATAAATAAGATTTCAAGAACCATGAAATGTAAGACTAGGAGACACAAGGAACGGCAGATGCTGGAGTCTTAAGCAAAAAAACAAAGTGCTGGAGGAACTCAGCAGGTCAGTGATATTTTATTGCAAGAATGAAATAATGATAAGAATATAATCTTTTCTTTCTTTTAAAATCTTTTCATTGTTTTTTTTTCTAAAAACAGGTATAACCTAATATGAGTCCAGTGTCAAAATACACATTGAATATAGACCTCCCGGTCTCTATGTAAATATAGTTAAATATTTAAAAGAAAACTTATATATGTAGAAAAAAAACACAAAGATAAAAAGACAAAAAAAGAGGGAAAAAAGGAAGAAACAAAACCCCCCTAAACTAAAGAAATAAAGAAAGGAAAAAAATAAATAAAAACAAAGCAAAACAGAATCTGAACTGAGAATATAATCTAAGAATGTAATAAGAATATTAAGAATTTCATTGTTCTATCTGGAACATATGGTAATAAAATACCTGGGAACAGTGTACCTGGGTACAGTGAAATGCTTTGTTTTGCAAACATCTCGGTAAAATCATACAGCAGACCCCACCGAGGCAGTACACAAGAGTGGCCATGTTGCTGGTGCTGACAAAGTTACAAGAGTAACGGTCCCATCTTCTGCCTGCCACCCCCCCCCCCCCCGCCCCAACCGAGCCTCCCATCGTCTTGACCCCCCCCCCCACTCCCTGGGAGCCCCCTCCATTCTTGGCGGCCCCTCCCCTCCCCTCATTCTCGGCCCCCTCCGCCATGTCCCACTTCATTCTCTGTGCCCACCCCCTCCCCTGCTGGTCCCCCCCTTCGTTCTCAGGAGCCCCCCTGTCAGACCCCCCCCCCCCCCCCCCACCACCACCTTTGTTCTCAGCGGCCCAGCCCACGTCAGCTCCCCCGTTCTTTCTTGGTCACCCAGCCGCTCCCACCGCCAGATCCCCCCCCCCTCCGTTCTCGACACACCCTCCGCCAGGTTCTGTTGAGGGTATGGATGGATGGGTGGGTGGGTGGATGATGTTTCGGGCCAGGACCCTTCTTCAGACTGGCGAAGTTGTTCAGGCAATCTGAGCCGCCGAGTTCCTCCAGTGCTTTGCATTTCGCTCACATGTAAGACTAGAGCGGGTGAAGATCGGGACAGGTGGTACAGACCAAAGACATACTACACTTTTATTGCTGAGTGGCGCATCTTGATCCTCTAGTATCTTTGGTACCGACTGTACGCCCCAGCGCCTGTGAACCAGGCTCAACACTGACCCCTGGTGGGGCTGCCTGAACACTGCAGTGTCCTGCCCTGTGGTAGACACAAAATGCTGGAGTAACTCAGCGGGACAGGCAGCATTTCTGGAGAGAAGGAATGGGTGACGTTTCGGGTCGAGACCCTTCTTGCCTTTCATGTCCTGCCCTGTGACCGTGTGGATTTCCACCGGGTGCTCTGGTTTTTCTTCCACGTGCTCAAGTTCCTCCCGCAACAATGAAATACTTGGGGGTACGAAGAACTGCAGATGCTGGAATCTGGAGCTAATCACAAAAGTGCCGGAGGCAGCATCTATAATAATAATAATAATAAATTTTATTTATGGGCGCCTTTCAAGAGTCTCAAGGACACCGTACAAAAATTGAGCATGTAGAGGAAAAACATGTAAGGGGAATGAAATAAATAGTAGAGTCATCTATGGAGGGTGTTGTCGGGAATTTTGAAAATTCTAAGGAAGATGAGTAGATTATAATCTGGTTAACCCCAGAGCTCACATTCTGGGGAAGCATGATGGGGGAAATGGGCGACATAGAATGTTACAATGGTAATAAATAGATGGGCCAATGTATTTAGCTTTCACAGCATAGCTTAATTAAAATAGGTAAAACAAATCATCATCATCAGCATCACTCGAAACGATTATGACGCTGGGAAAAAGGGTTCTGACTGTCTACGCTATCTGTGCCTCACATTATTATATATGCTTCTATCAAGTCTCCCCTCAAGCTCCGATGCAGAGCAACCGCAGAAGTGTTGAGGTCGGGTTGTGCAAGGCAGTTCAAGGTTGGAGGGAAGAAGTGTCCAATGAACCTGCTTTCCACTAGTGGGAGAGTCTAGGTCGAGAGGCCAGAGCCTCATGAATTAAAGGACCTTCCTTTAGGAAGGAGATAAGGAGTAATTTCTTTAGTCAGGGGGTGGTGAATCTATGGAATTCATTGCCGCAGACGGCTGTGGTGGCCAAGTCAATGGATATATTTAAGGCAATGATAGATAGATTCTTGATTAGTACGGGTGTCAGGGGTTATGGGAAGAAGGCAGAATGGGGCTAGGAGGGAGAGCTTGATCAGCCGCGATTGAATGGCGGAGTAAACTTGATGGGCCGAATGGCCTAATTCTGCTCCTATAACATATGAACATATGCAAGTTGGTGGTTTAATTGTTCGCTGTGAATGGCTTCTCCTGGAAAATCAATGTGATGACCGGGGAAAGGCGAGGGATATTTTTTAGTGTAGAGATACAGCGTGGAAACAGGCCCTTCGAGCTCACCAAGTCCGTGCCAGCGGACCAGCGATCCCTGCACAGTAACACTATCCTACACACACTAGGGTCAATTTACATATACACCAAGCCAAATAACCTACAAACCTGTACGCCTTTGGAGTGTGGGAGGAAACGGAAGATCTTGGAGAAAACCCACGCAGGTCACGGGGAGAACGTACAAACTCCGTACAGACAGCGCCCGTAGTCGGGATCGAACCGGGGCCTCCGGCGCTGTAAGGCAGCAACTTTTCCGCAGCGCCACCGTGCCCCCCCCGGGATCAAAGGGGTCGTTCGGAGAGCAGCACAATCTCAACCAGTCTATTTCTCCCCCTGTGGCCAGGAAGCGAGCGGGCAAGATCATCTCTGATCCCTCTCACCCTGGCCACAAACTCTTTGAATCGCTTCCCTCTGGAAGGCGACTCCGGACTGTCAAAGTTGCCACAGCCAGACATAAAAACAGTTTTTATCCACGAGTAGTTGCTCTACTCAACAGCCAAAAATCTGTAGCCTCCCTTTGATCTGGTATTATGTTGGTTCACATGCTTGATCAATGGTGTTTTATCATGAATGTTTTATTATTATTAATGTTTAGTGTTTTCCGAGTCATTCGTGACTGTCACTGGATGTCATGTTGTTACTTGCGGGCGGAGCACCAAGGCAAATTCCTTGTATGTGAATACTTGGCCAATAAACTTACTTACTACTTATCCTGTCATTAAATTTAAAAAAAATGCAAAATTAGTTTGGGAAAAATCTTTTCTTCATTTGCATAACCTTTGACACAGGTCATATTGCAGAGTGTGTGTGGCTTGGCACAGGGCATGAATGGTAGGCTGCTCAAAAAATAGCACTGATTTTGAACACTTGCGCTAACTATTTTAAATTTGATGTGAAGTTAAAGAGCGCTGATTTAACACTGGCCCGAGGCCGAGGGAAATGGCCACCAACCGCTGTACTTGGCACCAAACCAGTTTCCATTTGCCAGGTGCAGAAGGGGAAAGGGAACTAAATGAATTGGGCGAGCAGTGTTGAAGGGTGGGAGAGTCTTGGACCAGAAGCCACAGCCTCAGAATTAAAGGACGTACCTTTAGAAAGGAAATGAGGAGGAATTTCGTTAGCGAGAGGGCGGTGAATCTGTGGATTTCATTACCACTGACGGCTGTGGAGGCCAAGTCAATGGATATTTTTAAGGCGGAGATTGACAGATTCTTAATTAGTACGGGTGTCAGGGGTTATGGGGAGAAGGCAGGAGAATGGGGTTAGGAGGGATAGATAGATCAACCATGATTGAATGGCGGAGTAGAGTTGATGGGCCAAATGGCCTCATTCTGCACCTAGCATTTATGAAATATGTAAGGATGATCATAGCCAGCCAGTGAGGAAGACAGCAGGTAGCATTGACAGATGCAAGGGACCTAGTTCCTTGATGCAGCAGGAGTATGAGGAGTGATCTTATAGAGGTGTAGAAGATCAAGAGAGGGATAGATAGGGTGAATGCACCCTGTCATTTACTCCGAGTAAGGGAATCAAGAGCCAGGGAACATAGATTTATGGGGTGAAAGATTTAATAAGAACCTGAGGGGTAACTTTTTTTTTTAACACATTGGGTGGTGGGTGTATGGAACAAGCTGCCGGAGGTGGTAGGTGAGGCAGGTACTATCACAATGCTTAAAAATCATGTGGACCGGAACGGTTTGGAAGAATATGGGCCAAACTCAGGCAGGTGGGACTGGTGTAGATGGGACATGTTGGTGGGTGTGGGCAAGTTAAGTCAAAGTGCCTGTTTTCACACCGCATGACTCTATGACCAGAAATGTACGCGCTAGATTTCTAATATGCTATTAAAATTCTCAAATTCCTGTGTGGTATTTGAATCGGAGCTCCCCCAGGCAGTCAATACTCTTGTGAAAAACACAAAGTGCTGGAGGAACTCGGCGGGTCACGCCACAGCTGGGCGGATAAATATATTTTTTAAATGTTGTAATAGTCCCTGTCTTAACACCTCCTCTGGCAGCTCGTTCCATACACCCACTACCCACATAGATCTAGTTTGACAATCCCTTTAGTTTAGTTTAGAAATATAGAGTAGAAACAGGCCCTTCGGCCCACCTTGCCCGCACCGACCAGCAATCCCCGCAAATTAACATTATCCTACATACACACACACACTAGGGACAATTTAACGTTTTATCCGAAGCCAATTAATCTACAAACCTGTACGCCTTTCGAGTCTGGGTGGAAACCGAAGATCTGGGAGAAAACCCATCGCGGTCATGGGGAGAACGTGCAAACTCCGGACAGACAGCACCCGTAGTCGGGACCGAACTCCGATCTGGCGCTGTAAGGCAGCAACTCTACCTCTGCGCCACAGTGCCTTTCAAATGTTAAAGAAGGTAAGCTGGACACCACAACGTTGTAAGAATAAGGGGTAGGCCATTTAGGACTGAGATGAGAAAAAACTTTTTCACCCAGAGTTGTGAATCGGTGGAATTCTCTGCCACAGAAGGCAGTGGAGGCCAATTCACTGGATGTTTTCAAGAGAGAGTTGGACATAGCTCTTAGGGCTAACGGAATCAAGGGATATTGGGGAGAAAGCAGGAACGGGGTACTGATTTAGGATGATCAGTATTGAATGGTGGTGCTGTCTCGAAGGACCGAATGTCTACTCCTGCATCTGTTTTCTATGTTTCTATATCAAATTGATAGCATTTCTATGCCATTCATACCCCTCTGAAAGTTATTTATCTTTGTTGAGCTTTTATATTACAGTCCCCAGATATCCGGTAGTAAATCACAAATGCAGCCATTATTCAGTCAGGTACCATACGAACTAAGTGAAAAAGTGGAGAATTAAAAACCTATGTTATAAAAAAGAGTTAACAACAACCTACGTACGTTTTTTTTACATATTTTATTGGAAAAATTACTGAGACATCATTATTCACAAGTACAAATCAGGGCTCTTTTGAATGTAATAAATCTACTCCACTTTGTACACAGCAGCTAAGTCCTTCAGTTACAAGACGTAACCGGTATATTATCATTTGTTGCACGATGCTTCCACTTGTGTCCGGTATATCAGCAGCAGCCAGCGACAGGTCAGAAAATTAATCTCTTAACCAGGCTACCTGAAAACAAGTACAACAAACACCATTTTCTGAGAGATATCAGTCAAACATTAACACAATTTCACACTGACGATGTTAAGTTTAGTTTAGAGATACAGCGCGGAAACAGGCCCTTCGACCCACCGAGTCCCTGATCCCCGCACACTAACGCTATCCCACACACACTAGGGACATTTACAGTTTTTACCGAAGCCAATTAACCCACAAACCTGTAGTCTTTCGAGTGTGGGAGGAAACCGGAGCACCCAGGGAAAACCCACGCGGTCACGGGGAAAAGGTACAGACCCCGTGCAGACTGAACCCGTAGTCAGGATAGATGACAAGTAACCAGGAGAATCGTTTTTTTTGTTTTAAACCGTGTAGAGACACTTTCTGCTTTCAGGTTACTAGCTGCTTAACAAGGGGGGAAAAGGAAACAACAACATAGCAGGCAGTCACGGTGGAGCAGCGGTTGAGTTGCTGCCTTACAGCGAATGCAGCGCCGGAGACTCGGGTTCGATCCCGACTACGGGCGCAGTCTGTACGGAGTTTGTACGTTCTCCCCGTGGCCTGCTGGGTTTTCTCCGAGATCTTCGGCTTCCTCCCACACTCCAAAGACATGCAGGTTTGTAGGTACATTGGCTTGGTAGAAATGTAAAAATTGTCCCTAGTGGGTGTGGGATAGTGTTAATGTGCGGGGATCGCTGGTCGGCGCAGACCCGGTGGGCCGAAGGGCCTGTTTCCGCACTGTATCGCTGGAACTCTAAACTCAGTGGAAATAAAGCCTGGAGGTTTTTCCTTGCAGTGACAAGACTAATAATTCTCCTTGCACTCTAAACTTAGTCAGTGAAATCAGACAGATTGAATATTACTAATACCTGGAGACCTTTAATACTTATGGGCCTTTTCACCTTTCCTCCATTTCAGTGCACCACTCAGATAGAAAGGAACAAAAAAAAACATGCACATGTTCAAAGCAGTGAAAAATCAAAACTGTACCTAGAATTGAGCTACAGGGAGAGGGTGATCAGGCTAGGACTCTATTCCTTGGAGTGCAGGAGGATGAGGGGTGATCTTATGGAGGTGTACAAAAATCGTGAGAGGAATAGATCGGGTAGACGCGCAGTCTCTTGCCTAGAGGCATCGAGAACTGGGGGACATAGGTTTAAGGTAAGGGGGGGAAGATTTAATAGGACCCTGAGGGGCAACTTCATTTACACAAAGGGTGATGGGTACATGGAAAGAGCTGCCGGAGAAGGTAGTTGAGGCAGGGGCGATCGTAACGTTCAAGAAACATTTGGACAGGTACATGGATAGGATCGGTTTAGAGAGATATGGGCCAAATGTAGGCAGATGGGACTAGCGTAGATGGGGCAAATTGGTCGACATTGGTAAGTTAGGCCAAATGTATTATCAGATCGTATCATGGATAGTCTCTTTAAAAACAGAGTGGGAAAAGAGAAAGTAGAGCTCTGATTTGCGAGGTCCCTGCTCATTACCTTGCTCCTGGTTGTCAGTCCGTTTCCGCTTTAGACACGCCTTCACCTCTTGCTCCTTTATGACTTCTGTTGCGCCGTTGGGTCGGGGCAATTGAGGTCCCGCTGTTGGTCCTGGACGATTACTAAAATACCTCTTCTTCAGTGCCTAGGGAAGATAATTTTCCAGTTATAGCTAAACTGACACCGGGCAAGTCCAATTCAAGAGACCTTCAAAGAGATGATTAACCAGTTCCCGCACCTCCCATCTACGAACAACGTGCGCCCATCATGGATAGACACGAAATGCTGGAGTAACTCAGCGGGACAGGCAACTTCTCTGGAGAGAAGGAATGGGTGACATTTTGGGTTGGGACCCTTCTTCACTCCAGTCTGAAGAAGGGTCTCGACCCAAAACATCACCCATTCCTTCTCTCCGGAGATTATGCCTGTCCCACTGAGTTACTCAAGCGTTTTGTGTCTATCTTTGGTGTAAACCGGCGTCAGCAGTTCCTTCCTACACACTGCTACCATCATGGGTTCTCCATAAATACAAAACTCGAGCCTTGAAGTGAAGTCTTCTTCTTTTTCTGCCAATATCTGTCCTAATTTTATTTTTCCTCCACTCAATATTGACTTACAGGTCTCCTCGTGCCATCATCATCTGATATTCAAACATTTACGCTAAAGAGGGATCACTGGTCATCATTCAGAGTGGCCACAGATTAAAAATATTCAATTGTTCATTCCCCCCGAGTTATATATCAATCCTCCCAAAGTCTGAGGAAGGGTCTCGACCCAAAACGTCCCCCATTCCTTCTCTCCAGAGATGCTGCCTGACCCGCTAAGTTACTCCAGCTTTTTGTGTCTACCTCCCAAAGTTCTAACTCGGTTGACTGAATTGAGAGCACAGGTAGATCTGCTACAAGTAAAACACACAAATTGCTGGAGTAATTCAGTGGGTCAGGCAGCATCTATGGAGGGTATGAGTACACATCGTTTCAGGTCGGTACCTTCATTTACCCAGTCGGAAAGATGCTCCCAACCTGAAACGTTGTTTATCTATTCCCTCCACAGATGCTGACTGACCCGCAGAGTTACTTTGGCATTTGTGCTTTGCTGAAGATTCTAACAGCCGGTGTGGGCGAGTTGGGCCGAAGGGCCTGCTTACACACTGTATTACTCTTGACAAAAATTTGCCCGTTGTACATATTAACTGTAATATAATAATGTATGCGTGTTGTTAGGTGCAATCGAAACAAAGATCTTTTTATCATTGTTATGTTATGAATACCACAGAAAATATTATGTACTCTCAAGATCAAATTAAATAGAATATTATTGCTTAAATATATAGTTATTGGACTTTGCATTTCGGAAAAGTCCCAGGTGAGAGGAAGACAGCAAAATACTGAAAATATTGGGGGTGAAAATGACTTCAGGACTTTGTTAGGAAAATGAAAGAAATGATAACAGAATATTTATACAGCTGAGTGAGCATAATTTTATGGATGAGAAATTGTGTTCAACCAATTGATGACTTCTTTGACAAAGTAACTAGCATGTTAGATAACAAGGAAGCCAATGGATGTAGCAAATGTTGTTATACATAATTTGGTCTGTGAAGTGCCCCATAAAAGATTACCGCATTAGATAAGCACCTGTGGACTTGAACGTAATAGGTTAAGTCCAGGGGGTCAGATATGGAGCTTTATGTGTGGGCCAGATATATTGTCTGTGCAGAGGGGCTAGGAGCAAGGTCAAGTGTGCATCCAGAGTCAAGGTCTGGAATAGTACTCGGTGTGCAGTCAAAGCTGGGACAATGGGAGTGTTCAGCACTGGGAACCTAAGCAGGTAAGCAGCTATGATCAGGGTAGAATAGGGGGCCAGGTGTCAGGCTGGACTCAGGGTCAGGAATGAGAGAAGGTATGCAACTATAGTCAGGGTCAGGAGTAGTACCAGGTGTGCAGTGAGACCCAGGTTGGTCAACATGGGCTGTGTTTGATTATAACCTGATTTCCATACATGAATATACTAAGATCATTCATGTGCTGCACCTGTTGAACAGAGCCTGGCTCCACTGTGGAATGTAATTAGGAATGTAATTTAGTCTAACCTTATTCATAGCTAATCCAATTTAAAGCATATATATTGCATTCAAGTGTAAGTTAAAAGACTCGCTACAGTATGCACCATTTTGCAAAATTTTAAGCTGAAAAATGCGAAAGCTCCGTACCAATGGGACAACTCTACCCCAACACCAACAGTAGAGAATACAATTTTCTCCAATCTGTGATTTCTTAGGAATGCGTCGGTCACGTTATAGCAGAGCCACGTGCAAACTGTTGCCTTTGTGTCAATCGATACAAGAAGAATCCATTTACCTGTGTAGCCGTTACTCTTGCATTTGGATGAAAAGTAAACAGATCTTGTAATAATTCCAGCAGATCATCCCCGGCAGCCCTGAATATATGTTCAAATGGAGTTCCTGGAAAACTTTTAAATGATACATAGTCTGGAAGGCTCATCATTCCCTGCAATTAAAAAAAATGAGGTCATACAGTCATAAGGAGCAGAAATAGGCCATTCGGCCCATCGAGTCTATTCCGCCATTCAATCATGGCTGATCTATCTCTCCCTACCAACCCCATTATCCTGCCTCCTCCCCATAACCCCTGACATATTCATACAAACTTTGAAGCTTGGATGTAGAGCAAAGTGACCTAGTCCAAATGTAAAGCTTAAGAAGGAACTGCAGATGCTGGAAAAATCGAAGGTAGATAAAAATGCTGGAGAAACTCAGTGGGTGAGGCAGCATCAATGGAGCGAAGGAATAGGTGACGTTTCGGATCGAGACCCTTCTGCAGACTGATGTGGGAGTGGGGGAGGGGTGGGGGGCGGGAAGAGTGTTCAAATGTAAAAGTACCTAATAACATACAACTGCAATAAAGTGCTCTGATTTTATTTGCTTTTCCAATGTGATCCAGCTCCAGTTAAAGAATAGTTTTTTTGGGGGTATTTATTCCAACACAAGAAGCTCTTAAAAATAAATTAATATTGTATAACCTGATCAATACTGCTACCTAGCAGGCTTGCTTGACTTTGGACACATCATATTGTTCATTCAACACATGGAAAACAGTTTACCTTATTCTTCAAACACGTTGGACACTTGTGGAAGAGAACCGTAAAGATATATTTTCCACTTCAGTATCAAGTTTTACGTACTTGGCCAAGCAGGAATCCATAACAGAGTAGCACAAGGTGTGCACAATTCAGTTTAGTTTAGAGCTACAGCATGGAAATAGGCCCTTCAGCCCAATGAGTCCACACTGACCGTCATGAGAGGAATAGATCTCTTGCCCAGAGTAGGGGACATAAGTTTAAGGTAAGGAGGGAAAGATTTAATAGGAATCGGAGGGGTAACTTTTTTCATGCAAAGGGTGGCGGGTGTATGGAACGAGCTGCCGGAGGAGGTACTTGAGGCAGGGACTATCGCAATGTTTAAAAAGCATTTAGACAGGTACATGGATAGGACAGGTTTAGAGGGATATAGGCCAAATGCAGGCAGGTGGGACTAGTGCAGATAGGGCATCTTGGTCAGTGTGGGCAAGTTGGGCTGAGGGGCCTGTTTCCACACTGGATGACTCTATCCACACGGTCACAAGGAGAACGTGCAAACTCCATGCAGACAGCACTCGTGGTTGGGATCGATCCGGGTCTCTGGCGCAGTGAGGCAGTAGCTCTTATCAGTTTAATCAATAAATCAGCAAAATATAGCAAATTCTCCGCCCAACTTCTGTAGGTGTTGGAAATCAGAATGACTCCAAAGCGACGTGAGATGCAAGTCCAAGCGACTGTCAAAGCTAGTGAACTAAGATGGAATACAATATTCTCTGGGCAGGAGCTAACCATTAAAGCAAGCTTGGATATCAAATCACAACCCTGATTTCACACTTCAGCACCAATTCGGAAAGTCAACTTACAGGCCACTTTTCCTCTGTCGGAGTGCCCAAAGCCTCGAATATTTTGGTCAGCTGATCTAGATCCGAATCGCCAGGTAAAAACGGCGTCTGCATCAATACAAAGTACAAACATTTAAGCTCACAACAGCTTTTGGCTTTTAAAACACTTAATTGGAGTATGCTCTAGATTCCTGCCACATCCCTAAGATTGTGGGTATACGGAACAAGCTGCCAGAGGAGGTAATCGAGGCAGGTACTATAACAGCATTTTAAAGGCACTGAGAGAGGTACATAGATAAGAAAGGTTTAGAGAGGTATGGATCAATTGTGGGCAAATGGGACATCTTGGTTGGCATGACGAGTTGGGCCGAAGGGCCTGTTTTCCATGCTATATGATCCTACATGTGGATTGCGTCAATGGATACTGTCATTTCCACTCATTGTAAATACCTGGCAAAAGGCAGCTGAGGGGCGTATAGAATATGTAGCTGAGCAATTGAAAAATGAGGACGGGGAATGGGAATAACGGGATTACTCTGCTGGGAATGCCCTTTGGTAGTTGTATGACCCTGACAGGACAGATGGCTTCCTTTGGTATCAGAGTAACCAGGGAAAATAAATTGGCCGACACACAATACGTCTGCACTTGTTCATTGCTGGTTTCCACCATTTTAGCAATTGGCTATGATCTCTCCAGCTGGTTGGGCCCCAAGCTCTGGATTCACACAATTAACCTCTCTTAAATTCATAAGTTTAACCCCTGACACTCGTACGGATCAAGAATCTATCTATCCCAGCCTTAAAAAAACCTTTGAAATTAAGAGGTTTACCAGAATGTTGAGAACACAGTGCTGGAGTAATTCAGCAGATCAAGCACCATCTCCAGAAGGCAAGGACAAAGATGGGCGACATTTCAGGTGGGCCGAAGGGCCTGTTTCTACGCTGTATCTCTAAAGTCCCCATAACCTCTGACACCCTTACTAATGGAGAATCTGTCAATCTTCACCTTAAACATATCCATTGACAGTCTCCACAGCCTTCTGTGGTAATTAATTTCACACATTCATCACCCTCTGACTAAAGAAATTCCTCCTCATCTCCTTCCTGAAGGAACGTCCTTTAATTCTGAGACTATTAACTTCTCGTCCTAGACTCTCCCACTAATGGAAACATCCTCTCCACATCCACTCCATCCAGGCCTCTCATTCACTCTTCCTCCTTTATAATATTCCTTAAAATCTACCCCTACATTAAGCTTTGACTTATCTGCCCTTTTCTTTTTTTAGATAAACAGGCTCCTTCAGCTCACCGGGTCCGCGTCAACAATAGCACTATCCTACGGTACACAAAAATGCTGGAGAAACTCAGCGGGTGCAGCAGCATCTATGGAGCGAAGGAAATAGGCAACGTTTCGGGCCGATGGAATTCTGGCGTCGGGTGAACACTCTCAGCGGCCCGGAGTGTCTGGAGCGCCGCTTCCTCACCAGGAGACCGCGGCTCTCGAAGTCCACGGGCCGCGCTGGTCGGAGCTCCGACACTGGCGATCTCGTCGTGAGATCCCAGGCTCCGCGGTGTTTAAACTCAGTGTCGCCCGCGGCTGGAAGCTCCACAGACCGCAGCTCTGCGATGTTGGGAGTCGGCGGTCTCAGCACTCCGGAGCTTACTGCACGGCGACCCGGGTAAGGCATCGCCCGCTCCACGATGGTGCCTCAGCGCTGTACCGCCGCCGAAGCTGAAGTCCTGGCCGCAAAAAAACGGCTCGGAGAGACACAAGCAATTGCAGATGCTGGGTAACGCAAGCAAAAACCCAAATTGCTGGAGTAACGCAGCAGATCAGGCAGCATCTGCGGAGGGGATGGGCAGGTGACATTTGGGTCGGGGCTCTTCGTCAAACTGTAATTTACTTTGTTTTGCTTTATAATACCATTGAAAGAGATTAATTGATCAGTTATTTCATTTGTATGCACCTACCCGAAGAAGCAGCTCGGCTAATATGCAACCTACTGCCCACATGTCCACTCCAACGCCGTACATTCTTGCTCCAAACAATAACTCCGGTGATCTGTACCACCTGAAATAAAGCATCATATTTTCATCAAAAAATACAAGTATTTCCAGAAATCAGAAAATGAGATCGTCAACAGAAGGACAAATTGTGCGGAAGAAAAAAACCCAAACAGTCTGATCTTCAGACAGTATCTCCCCCCCACCAAGACCCAGTGGCACAGTGGGTAGAGTTGCTGCCTCACAGTGCAAGGGACATGGGTTTAATTCCGACCACGGGTGCTGTCTGTGTGGAGTTGGCACGTTCCCCCTGCGACCATGTGGGTTTCCTCCGGGTGCTCCGGTTTTCTCCCACATCTCAAGACGTGCGGGTTTGTCGGTTAATTGGCCTCTGGAAATTACCCCAAGTATGTAGGGAGTGGGTGCAAATATAAAAAATAGGTGCAGGAGGAGGCCATTTGGCCCTACGAGCCTGCATCTCAAATGTGGGATAACATGGAAATAAAGTGTGAAAGGGTGATCAATGGTCAGAGTGGACTCGGTGGACCTGTTTCCAAGCTATAGGCATATCTCTAAATGATACTATCTTTGATTATTATCTTTTTATTAAAGTTTTACACTTGACCTAATAAAAGCTAATATAATTAGCCTTGCCTCCAGAGACATGAAGGTCATCACATTATCATGAAATGGGTGAAGTAAATTTTGACAAAGCATCGTTCCACATCAATGAGCCCAATCAGACATTAAAGTGTGTTAGCCTCCTCAAAATGTACAATTTGCTTCATTGTTACCCCATGTAATTAGATATTTTTAAGTTTTGTTTAGAGGCAGTGTGGAAACAGGCCCTTTGGCCCACCAAGTCCGCACCGACCAGCTATCCCCGCACACTAAAAGCCCTGTCCCACGGTGCGAGTTCATTCAAGTGCTCTCCCGAGATTTAAAAAAATCAAACTCGTGGTAAGCACGGAGAATGAACGTAGCGGGTACGTCGGAGCTCGGGGACGTCTCGTAGCGGTTCGTAACGCTAACGGCAGGTACTCGGGAAGACTCACTATCGGCAGGTAAGCACGGGAAGACTTGTGAAGATTTTTCAACATGTTGAAAAATGTCCACGAGAGCCCCGAGTACCGACGAGCGGCCATTACCGTAAATCTCCGAGTTCGAATCAGGGCAAACTCGGGAGAGCTCTTGGAATGAACTCGCACCGTTGGTCAGGGCTATTACACTATCTTACACGCTGGGGACAATTTACAATTTTATCAAAGCCAATTAGCCTACAAACCTGTACGTCTTTGGAGAGCGGGACAAATCTGGAGCACCAGGAAAAAACCCACACGTATCACGGGGAGAACGTACAAACTCCGTACAGACGGCTAAGGGTCGAACCTGGGTCTTTGGAGCTGTAAAGCAGCAACTCCACCGCTGCGCCATCGTGCCGCCCACGTTCGCGCGTGACGTATTACCTTGTTACAACCTGATGTGTATACACTCTATTGGGACTTCCAAATGATTTGGCCAAACCAAAGTCAGCAAGTTTGAGGATTCCTTTATCATCCACTAGTAAGTTGTTGGGCTTCATATCCTGAAAGATTCATCAAGGTCAAAATTCATAACAGACTTCGACAAAGTCTTCAAATTAAATTATTCAGTGGTAGTAAGGAAACTAAATACCGAAAAGGTACACAGCTATTCTTATTATTAATGAAGGTGGGAAACATTTGACACAATGCAATCAAGATCTAGTTAGGCTGGGGAAATGATAGGGGAGAATACATTTACTTGGGGAACAACAGCTTGTTCAAACTATAATATTTGTATTTTAACCTGTTCAGTGTCACCCCTGAGTAGACTCAGGTCATGGCCAATAGCGAAAAACATCAGAGGATATGGAGAGAAGGCAGGTACATGATACTTAGTAGGATGATCAGCCACGATCATATTGAATGGTGGTGCAGGCTCAAAGGGCCGAATGGCCTACTCCTGCACCTATTTTCTTTGTTTCTATGAATGTAGGTGGCCAAGCGGTGACCTCAGTGAGGCGCACAAGATCATGAGGTGCATGGTGATAAAGTTAATGCTTCGTCCTGTTTCCCTGGATAGAGCATTTCAAAACTAAAGGGCATCAGTTTAAAGCGAGAGAGAAGAGATTGAAAAGGTATCTCAGGGGCAACGATTCCTCTTACTAGTATCTGGGATGAGCTAACCGAGGAAGCTATAGACCTAGGTTCAATTGACTTTTGAAAGACATTTGGACAGATATGTGGATCGGAAGGATTTAGAGGGCTCTGGGCCAAATGCAGGCAAATGGGATTTGCCCAGAATGCCACATTGGTTGGCATGGACAGGTGGGGTGGAGGGCCTGTTTCCACTCTGTAAAGCTCTATGACTGGAAGTCTGCTCCAATGTACCAGCACCACAGAGATAACGTTGAACAAGTGAAAAACATTCTCTCCACTTGTTCAGGGAATGTGTCCCCATACTTGGCGCTCCACAATCAGTCTGAAGAAAGTTCCTGAACTAAAACATCACCTTTCCATCCTCTCCAGAGATGCTGCCTGACCCGCTGATTTACTCCAACACTTTGTGGGTTTTTTTTTTTGTAAACCAGTATCTGCAGTTCCTCGTTTTAACATCCACTCAACATTTTCTTTCAATACAATATCCAAGGCAAAAATACAAACTGATGGGCCATCTACGGAACTGATGCTCTACAATGCTGAGAACCGCATTCTCCACTCTGTGACTAACCCGTTATTCTATCTATTGTACCTGCGTTTGATGATCGTATCTGATCGATAGTATATCTGATAGCACGCAAAACAAGGCTTTTCACTGTACCTCGATACACACGACAATATTAAAGCTGACCCTATTTTCAATTCTTCAAGAGTTGATTTTACAACATTTTACTTAATGATAAACGAGTATCTCATCTCCCCTTTAAAATTCCAGAATAGTGATGATCTTGCTTGAATCGAGCACATTCATCAACATAGCGTACAAGTACAATATGGATACATAATAATATCTTACCCTGTGTAAAATCCAGTGCATATGAAGATATTCCAGACCTTGCAACGTCATTAACGTATATGCCTTTATATTTGCAGGAGTCAGCACAAGGCTGGTATCTTTTATTATTACCTGTGTTTAATGAAAGGGAAGTTAAAAATACCATTTCATGACAACAGCACTATGTGATTTTTTATCAAATTCATTGCTGCTCAGAAAATGATACTCATGCAAAACATTACCTCTAAGTCAGTCTCCATAAAGTCAAACACAAGACTGATGTTGGACTTGTAGCCAAAAACATCAAGAAGCTAAAGAGAAAAAAAATCGAAAATGTCAGTATCATATTACTGTTACAGATGCACAACCTTTTATCCGGAGTTCCGGAAACCGAAAAACTCCGAAAACCGGCCATTTTTTCCAGGATGTCGTCTGCACACCAAAGCTCGCGTTTGGCGCCAAACTTGACCCGAAACGACCCACGGTCAACCCAGGTCTGTACCACTGTAGCGACTGCCTCCTCCCCGGAGACCGGGGAGACACTTAAACATCTGTAAATCATTGCTTAAATGTTAGTCAGTTAGTTTGGAGGGCTTTTATGTGAAGGGGGGGGGGGGGTGAAGGGTGAAACTTTAATTCTTAGTCCCCTACCTGGTCGGAGAGGCGGGGAGCGGTCAATGCCTTACCGGGTCGCCGTGCAGTAAGCTCCGCAGCGCTGTGGCCGCCAACTCCCAGCTGGGGCTGCGGGCGTCCGGCCGCGGGCGGCGCCGGTTGTAGCTCCGACCCCGGAAACTCTACACCTGGCTGCGCGGCGCTCCAAATCCAGCGCGGCCCGCGGCCGGACGCCCGCAGACCCAGCTCCGCGACGTTGTGTGTCGGCGGCCACAGCGCTCCGGAGCTTACCGCATGGCGACCCGGTAAGGCATTGCCCGCTCCCCGCTGGTATCCCAGCGCTGCGACGCCGCCGACTCCCAACATTCACGGAGCTGGGGCTGCGGGCGTCCGGTCGCGGGCGGCGCTGGATTTGGAGCGCCGCGCAGCCAGGGGTAGAGTTGCCGGGGTCGGAGCTCCAACCGGCGCCGCCCGCGGCCGGACGCCCGCAGCCCCCAGCTCCGCGATGTTGGGAGTCAGCGGCCATAGCGCTCCGGAGCTTACTGCACGGCGACCCGGTAAGGCATTGCCCGCTCCCCGCCTCTCCGACCAGGTAGGGGACTAAGAATTAAAGTTTCCCCCTTCACCCCCCCCCCCACCACATAAAATCCCTCCAAACTAACTGACTAACATTTATGCAATGATTTACAATGATTCCCCGGTCTCCGGGGAGGAGACAGCCGCTCCAGACTTTTCAAGCCGCCCACGCTACCTACCTAATCTACGCTAAAAATCTTCCATTCGGAAATCCGAAAAATTCCGAAATCCGACAAGTGTCTGGTCCCAAGGCTTTCGGATAAAAGGTTGTGCACCTGTACTTAGAAACATTCTGAGGGATAGGATATACAGGCATTTGGACGAGCAAGCGCTGATTAGGGATAGTCAGCATGGTTTTGTACGTGGGAGGTCGCGTCTCACAAATCTGATTGAGTTTTTTGAAGACGAGACCAAAAAGGTCGATGAAGGCAGAGCTGTAGATGTTGTCTACATGGATTTCAGTAAGGCATTCGACAAGGTAGGCTGCTCTGGAAGGTAAGATTGCATGGGATCCAAGAAGAGATAGCAGATCAATGATTTGTATGAGAACATGTAGGGCAAGATTAACATTTTTTCTGATGATACAAAAGTTAGTGGTTTTGCAGATAGTGAAGAAGGTTGTGAACGATTGCAGCAGGATCTGGATCGATTGGCCAGGTGGGCGGAGGAATGGTTGATGGAATTTAATACAGAGAATTGTGAGGTGTTGCATTTTGGGATGTCGAACAAGGGCAGGACCTACACAGTAAATGGTAGGCCTCTGGGGAGTGTTGTAGAGCAGAGAGATCTAAGAGAGCAGGTGCATGGTTCCTTGAAGGTCGAGTCGCAGGTAGATAAGGTGGTCAAAAAGGCTTCTGGCACTTTGGTCTTCATCAGTCAGAGTATTGAGTATAGAAGTTGGGAGGTCATGTTGTAGTTGTATAAGATGTTGGTGAGACTGCGTTTAGAATATTGTGTTCAGTTCTGGGCACCATGTTATAGGAAAGATATTGTCAAGCTTGAAAGGGTTCAGAGAAGATTTACAAGGATGTTGCCAGGACTAGAGGGTGCGAGCTATAGGGACAGGTTGAGTAGGCTGGGTCTCTATTCCATGGAGTGCAGGAGGATGAGGGGTGATCTTATAGAGGTGTACAAAATCATAAGAGGAATAGATCGGGTAGATGCACCGAGGACCAGAGGACATAGGTTCAAGGTGAAGGGGAAAAGATTTAATAGGAATCTGAGGGGTAACTTTTTCACACACAGGGTGGGTGTACGGAACAAGCTGCCAGAGGAGGTAGTTGAGATTGGGACTATCCCAATGTTTAAGAAACAGTTAGACAAATACATGGATAGGATGGGTTTGGAGGGATATGGACCAAGCGCAGGCAGGTGGGACTAGTGTAGCTGGGACATGTTGGGCGGTGTGGGCGAGTTGGGCCTGTTTCCACACTGTATCACTCTAAATCTGGAGCAGGAGTAGGCTACTCAGCCCCTCAATCCTGCTCTACCTTTGATCATCTCACAACCAAACCTGTAACACACCACCCCCCAATCAGTTAAATACCCAATTACTCCTATATTAAGTTTCCTGTTAACCAATTGAATGTTTCTTAAAAAATCATCTAAAGAATCCTACAACTCCGGTGACAAATTAATTTAATGTAACCGACAATGCTTAGTTCTTGACTGGGAAACATGACTCTTTTATATTCAGCACCAATGCATTAACAGGAACCCAACTAAACAACAAACTGTCTCGGTTGTACTGGGGAATTCAGAATTTTGTTTTGCACTAATATTATTTTTATTTAATTAATGTAACTTTATTTTCCCGATGTTACCTATGAGCACTGTGTGTACAAACTTGATAAGCTGCTGCAAGTAAGAATTTCATTGTGGCATTTTTGGTACGTATGACAAGTAAAGACTCTTCACTGGGTGCATCATAAGATTGTTCCATCCTAATACTGCTAATTCTTCAATGTGATTAGACGGTCGGTGGGGGTGCTGTGAGTCGGCTGCTCTGCCAGCAGCATGTTCGTTACTTCGACTTTTTTTTTTAGTGTGTCCAATTGTTTGTTTTAGTGTCTCGGTGTGTCTTGTGTGGGGGATGGTGGGGGGGAAGCGGGGAACCGCTTTTGGTCGCCTCCTCGACATAGAGGCAACTTTTTCTATGTCGCCTCCCTCGCGTCCTAACAGCTTGGATTGGAGCGGCCTTTCCGAGAGTCGGGACCAGAGCTTCAACGGCAGACGCAGCGTGGACTTTCCATCGCGGAGCGGGCGAACCCTTGCCGGGGGTCGCCAGAGAGGAGTGTTCCGATCGCTGGCCTGGTGACTTTGGCATCATGGGGCTGTGGTCTGTGGAGCTTCTAGCCGCGGGGGCGGCGTGGACACCAACCGGAGCCTGGGATCCCTTGCCGGGGATCGCCAGAGAAGAGCTCCGACCGCCGGCCTGCCTGCGGCCTATAACATCCTGAAGCCGCGGTCTCCGGTATGAAAGTGCCGATTCGGGCACTCCAAGTGTGTTTGACCGTCCCGACGTTGGAGTTTGGATCATCCCGACGAGAGGGCCTGTACATCAGGCCGTCCGTGGTGGCGACTACGGAGGTTTCGTGGCCCCGATCACGGGTGAACAAAGGAGGAGGACAGATTGAACTTCCACCAGTGGAGAATGCTGTGGTGGATGTTTGTGTTAAATCTTATTGTATATTGTGTGTTCTTTTTAAGTGTATCGCTGCTGGCAAATTCATTTCACTGCACCTTCGGGTGCGTGTGACGAATAAAATTGACTTTAACTTTGATTACAGAGCTAACAAACAACCAAACTTTTCTTTTCCTTTAAATAAACTATCCTTCAAGCTTTGACTTAACATGACAATTCTGGGAATATTTGTAAAGACTACTTTATTTTTCAATTCGTCATTCATTTATCATCGTTGATAACATTAGCGACGCAGTGGTGCTGGTTTCCAACGGGAACGGTGACGGACGCACCACACATCTTTGTCCTCCAGTTCCGGCGGACTTCCGCCGCTGAAAGTATAGGATTTTGGTGTGTGTGTGCTTTATCATCGTTCCTTACTATGCTATGTACGACAGTGATCGCAACTTCTACTGAAGTGTGGATGGCTCGCTAGAAGCTCGCTAGGAGCTCATCCACCCTTTGACTGGTCTTGTTTTTGGTCCTGCTGGGGGTCCACAGCCCCCTCCTCACCCGGCAAACTAGGTGGGAGAGACGGTTTAGTCGCCGGCTATCCGACCATGGAAAAGGTAGCACGGGATTACATGGTACAGGTTCTCTGGATGCTTTCAAGAGAGAGCGGGATAGGGCTCTTAAAGATAACGGAGTCAGGGGATATGGGGAAAAGGCAGGAACGGGCTACTGATTGGGGATGATCAGCCATGATCACATTGAATGGATCGAAGGGCCGAATGGCCTACTCCTGCACCTATTCTCTATTATATTGAAGATGGACACAAAATTATGGGGTAACTCAGTGGGTCAGGCATCACCTCTGGAGAAAAGGAATAGAACCCTTCTTCAGTCTGAAGAAGGCTCCGACCCGAAACGTCACCTATTCCTTTTCTCCAGAGATGCTGCCTGGCCCACTGAGTTACTCCAGCATTTTGTGTCTATCTTCTGGAAAATATTTCTGTATTAGGAGGTATAAATGCACAAAATTAATATGGTTAGAGCTAGCCTTTGACTTTAATAAAATCTTTCGATACCACACACCTGACAGTTTAATGGAGACCAAATATTTGTCAGTCATATGTATACAATGGCATTGAAATCCTTGAAACATAGAAACATAGAAATTAGGTGCAGGAGTAGGCCATTCGGCCCTTCGAGCCTGCACCGCCATTCAATATGATCATGGCTGATCATCCAACTCAGTATCCCGTACCTGCCTTCTCTCCATACCCTCTGATCCCCTTAGCCACAAGGGCCACATCTAACTCCCTCTTAAATATAGCCAATGAACTGGCCTCGACTACCCTCTGTGGCAGGGAGTTCCAGAGATTCACCACTCTCTGTGTGAAAAAAGTTCTTCTCATCTCGGTTTTAAAGGATTTCCCCCTTATCCTTAAGCTGTGACCCCTTGTCCTGGACTTCCCCAACATCGGGAGTAATCGTCCTGCATCTAGCCTGTCCAACCCCTTAAGAATTTTGTAATCATACAAAATCATATAGGAGGCATACTTACTCCTATAATATTTGGATGGCTGAGTTCCTGTAATAATTTGATTTCTCTCAGGGCTGTTCTATTAATACCTAAGAAAAAAAAAATTGTTAGATAATAAATACATATGATCTAACAACGTACAATCATCCTTATAGGGTAAATTTAACCCGTTGAAAATCTCTTTCAGCTTTCGAAATTTGGTTTTCTGAACAACAAGTTACAACAAATTTCTGCCACCTGGAAAGTGTGCAAGAGACTTCCAAGATGAAACTGAGCTTTGGATCCATAATCAGATCAATTCCAGCTATTACCTATCACAGACAGTATTTAACATTTACTGTCTCAGCATTTGTACTGTATCTGTGATGCTTATGCAAGAGGTATCTAAGTGCAGTGATACTTGTACTGAACTGCATACTAAAATGAATTTCACTGTACCTAGGCACATGTTGTCGATCAATCACTATTGCTGATTTGATCCATGTCTGGTTTTGCTGTAGCTGACCTGATCCAAAATCCATGTCGGGTTTCCACTATGTCATCTTGTGGAATGCGAGCAACCATACTGTTTAGTTTTACCTAAGACTTTGAGCCTACAGTTCCTATTGCTATAGTCTCTGTGGGTATTCTTATTAAAGTACTTATTGTGAAGTTTAATGACTCGGTGTCAATAGTACTTTACACACATGTGACAATAACAAACCATTTTAAAGGTATCAAATACTACAACATCATTTCATTCTATATCCAAAGTACACAACATCTGCAAATTAATACACTTACAACAGTTATAAATGTAGTGGCTGTTTGCAATTTAATAAACACGGATAATTCAGGGAACAAATGGATATAAATCACGTGTAGGCAGAGGAGCTCAGTTTAACTTGGCATCAAATTCAGTACGGACATCTTGGGCCGAAGGGCCTGTTCCTGTGCTGTTCCACTCTATGTACCTCAGTGCACTTTTGATTACTCAACTCATACTTTTTTTTAATGGGGCATTGAAATTTTAAGAAATGATAATAGCTTTGTCTCCAGACTCCAGAAATTCCTCGTATGTTGCAAAACATACTTGGCGAATAAAGTGTGATTCTGATCCTCATCAGCGGGTGATGCAGCATCTATGGAGAGAACGAATTGGCGACGTCTCGGGTCGACACCCTTCTTCACTCACGGGTCTGGGTTAAGATGTGGTCCTAGTCGGAAAGAAGGAGGAATCACGGGGGGAGGGGCAGTGAGAGGGGATGTTGCTAAACTGTCTTCAGAGAGAGGAGAACTTCTTCAAAATAGACATACCTCGAGGAGATTTTGCAGTGGAGTGAGTGGACAAAATGTTTAAGAAAGAGCTGCAGATGTTGGAAAAATCGAAGGTAGACAAAAAATGCTGGAAAAACTCAGCGGGTGAGCCAGCATCTATGGAGAAAAGGAATTGGCGACGTTTCGGGTCAAGACTGCACAGGTGGTGAGTGCCTGGAAGATGCTGCCATGGTTGGTGTTTGAGGAAGATACAATACTGGTATTGAAGAGGCTTTTAGATTGGCAATAGGCATATGGATATATAAGGAATGGAGGGATATGGATTATGCATAGGTAGATGAGATGGTCCTAGCATCATGTTTGGCACAGACATTATGGGCCGAAGGGCCTGTTCTTGTGCTGTTCTATGTATAATTGGAAGAGCAGTTGGCACCATAGATGTGATACGGTTCACTACTTAAAAAACAGACAATTCACAAAAACGTTAGATAAACCAACTCAAGCTTTACTGATCATCAGCCGGCAGAAGTGATGAGGATACACCCAAAGATCCTATAGCGGAGCAGCTCCGCTATAGGATCTTTGGATACACCAGTCAAGTGAGCAACAGACACTTGACTTCCCCGTGCCACCACGTTAGTCATGGTCACAAGATGCAGCCAATATACATCACTACAGGACGAGTCTGAGCTTGTCTCTTATCAATTAGTAGACACATTTCAAAGGCATCTTATCAGTTGGTACTTCCAGGACAAGACATTTCGAAGGCATCAGTCATTGTCTCAATATACATCAACCTGACAAGCCTGGCTCTCTCCCTTACTTTTCCACTAGAGAAAGCCTGCTTGAGACGCGATATAAGCTACAACCTACAGGCAAGTATTCCACCAAGTATCTTTTATATATTTAAAAGCATTTAACCGTTTCAGATCAATGGTGCACCCAAAAGTATAGAGATCTACAAAGTAGATGAGAATGAAGGGCTCTGACAAAGGATCTTCAACCTGAAACATTAACTCTTTCTCTTTTTACCGATGCGGTATGACCAGTTAGTTGAGTGTTTCAGCATTCTGTTTTTATTTCTGATATCCAACATCTGGAGTTTTTTTTAAATTTCCATAAAATAAATTTCAAGGCGGCACGCGGTAGAGTATCTTCCTTACAGCGCCAGAGACCTGGGTTCGATCTTGACAATGGGTGCTTGTTTGTACGTTCTCCCCATGACCTGTATGGGTTTTTCCGGGGAGCTCCAGTTTGTAGGTTAATTAGCATGGTAAAATTGTAAATTGTGCCTAGTGTGTGTTGGATAGTGTTAGTGTGCGGGGATCGCTGGTTGACACGGACTCAGTGGGCCAAAGGGCCTGTTTCCACGCTGTATCTCTAAACTAAACTAAACTATCTCTCCAAAACCAAATGGAATGATTCATGTCCATAGGTCATAAGTGATAGGAGCAGAATTAGGCTATTCGGCCATTCAATCATGGCTGATCATCTCTCCCTCTTAACCCCATTCTCCTGCCTTCTCCCCATAACCCCTAACATCAATACTAATCAAGAATCTATCTATCTCTGCCTGAATCAATTAGAATACAAAAACAGAAGAAAATAAGAACAAGACCAGGCCCCCTAGCTCCTCGAGCCTGGCTCGTCATTCAATGTGGAATCAAGGGATATGGGGAGAAAGCAGGCACGGATTATTGATTGGGGACGATCAGCCATGATCACAATGAATTGCGGTGCTGGGTTGAAGGGCCTGCACCTATTTTCTATGTTTCTATGTCTATGTAAAAAGATCACAGCCTCAGCTCCTAATGTGCCACTCACCATCTTTAGCTTCTGATCTGTGACCAACTTTAATCTGAAAGGCAAAAACAAGATTAGAAAATGATGCAGTATTATATCATGTCCAATATGTAGAGTAAATATTTTGGTTGCAAATCATAATTTTACCAACAAATTAGTACGTTTCTATTTCAAATGAAGCCTGCTGTATAAATTGTGTTCCCTGAAGTCTTGGTTTTTGTGGTTTTTCAAAAGTTACAGCAATCAGAACCATTAGTTCCAGAATAAACTCCAAGCAGCATTCAGGAAGTAACCAATCTTCAAATGGAAAGTCTGCAAATCCATCATGAGATATATGCATAGATAATTGTAAGGAAAGTTGATGGTGGGGTGATCTAGTTTAGTTTAGAGATATAGCGAGGAAACAGGCCCTTCGGCCCACAGAGTCCAAGCCGACCACAGTTTAAGAATAAGGGGTAAGCCATTTAGAACGGAGATGAGGAAACACTTTTTCACACAGAGAGTTGTGAGTCTGTCGAATTCTCTGCCTCACAGGGCGGTGGAGGTTGGTTATCTGGATACATTCAACAGAGAACTAGAGAGGGCTCTTAAAGATAGCAGAGTCAGTGGATATGGGGAGAAGGCAGGAACGGGGTACTGATTGGAGATGATCAGCCATGATCACATTGAATGGCGGGGCTGGCTCGAAGGGCCGAATGGCCTACTCCTGCACCTATTGTCTATTGACATTATCCTACTCGCACTAGGGACAATTTTTTACATTTACCAAGCTAATTAACCTACAAACCTGTCCGCCTTTGGAGTGTGGGAGGAAACCGAAGATCTCGGAAAAAAACCCACGCAGGTCACATGGAGAAAGTACAAACTCCGTTCAGACAGCACCCGTAGTGAGGATCGAACCCGGGTCTCCCGCGCTGCAAGGCAGCTACTGTGCCACCGTGCCGCCCCTTTCTTCGGGATATTTTTTACACTTTTGGCACATTGCTGAATCCGATTTGCCACTTGTCTCCATTCTTTTTCTACAATTGGAAGTGTAGCCCCAGAGAGACTCTGGAATTCCTGTTTGAATTCTCGATTAACGACTTGCTCGCCCACCACGGACGTCGACATGACCCACGCCGCGAGAGTGAGGAGGGACCCTTGGGCGTCGGCCGAGAGCAGGGTGGCCCATCGGACTGCGAGCAGGGCCAGAGATGGCAGCAATGTTTGGTGCACTTTTGTAACTTTGTCAGCGGCAAAACGTGGCAACACTCGTGAACTGCCTAGGTGAGGCCGGCTGTGTGTGTAGAGGCCTCACCTAGGCAGAACTAAGCATTTCACCGTGCCTCGGTACATGAGGCTTCTTCTTCTTGTGCACGGCGTGCACAGCCTAAAGTTGTCAGACAACTTATTCTATTTGATCTTTTTTCATTGTGCACGGCGGGTTGATTGCATTCGTCGAAACAGGGCGGACCACGTGAAAGTTGAATCTCCCACCCCGTGCATGAGACAATAAGGTATCATCGAAGCGAATATACCAAGAACAGTGAATTTTGGCAGAAGATAGACACAAAATGTTGGAGTAACTCAGTGGGTCAGGCAGCATCTCTGCAGAGAAGGAATAGGTGACGTTTCGACTCTGAAGAAGGGACTCGCCCCGAAAAGTCAATCGATTCCTTTTATCCCGAAATGCTGTCTGACTCGCTGAGTTACTATAGATTTTTGTGTCTATCTATAGTCTAAAGCTTTTTATTTAATCCCGTGACCCTTTCAATTCTCCCCACCTTCAAATATTTCTCCAATTTAATTTTGAAAGTCATGAGCGAACCTGCTTCCAACGAACCTGCTTCAGCCCGTGTGCATTGTAGAGCATGTTAAACTGTTGCATAAAAGAAATCCCACATCCCCTCCTCTGCCAATTAACTCAAATCTGCATCCTCGAGATACCAGTCCCTCTGCCTGGGATGGTGAATAGGAATGACATCATCCCTGGGCACAAGGTAAGGATCAGGAATTGACAGAGGAGGTGGAGGGAGAAGTACCCAAACCACCATTCCTAATTCACAGGCCTTTCCAACGGAGAGGCTGATTGCAAGCTGATTCGGGGTTTTTTTTGGAGGTAGACAAAAGTGCTGGAGAAACTCAGTGGGTGCAGCAGCATCTATGGAGCGAAGGAAATAGGCAACGTTTCGGGCCGAAACCCTTCTTCAGACATCCCCTCCCCTCAACATCGGGTTTTTTTTAAGTTTGTGAAGGAGAAAGCTTTCCTGAGAGGACACAAAAGGACAGCTAAAGAATGAGATCCACCCCCCCCCCCCCAACCAATTTTTGCGCTCCAGTTTCTGAGGGAGCGGAATATTTTACATGCTGCGGCGTGACTTGTGAAAGGACGCTTTTTTCCCCTCTCTCTCGCTGGAGAAACTCAGCGCGTCAGGTAGCATTTCTGGAGAGACGGAATAGGTGACGTTTTGTGTCAAGATCTTCAGACCGAGTCAGGGGAAAGGGAAACGAGAGATTATAGAAAGACAATGGGAGTCTATCCAGAAACCTTGGGTGAACTGAGAGATTCACTCTTTGCTAATGTCCTTTATCTTGAAGCTTTCAGAAAGCTGGGTGTAACGTCAAGCTTGCCTGCCACCATGACCATTCCTTATACACCCCCTGCACGTTCATTGTTGACATGTTTCTTAATTGCCAGTTTCCCACTCATTTGAAAGAATAATTTCTGCTTGTTACCCAATTATCTTTAAAAACAATATCATGCTTACCTTCTTAATTGCAACAATGTTGTCAGTGTTCTTGTCTTTTGCCTTATATACAGTGGCAAACTATAATTTGGATACAAAAAAAGTATTAATTAGGTGGAGGGGAAAAATTCAGTTCTTCTAAAACAAAACAATTATATAAGACGTGTTTAAGAAGGAACTGCAGATGCTGGAAAATCGAAGGTACACAAAAAAGCTGGAGAAACTCAGCGGGTGTAGCAGCATCTATGGAGCGAAGGAAAAAGGCAACGTTTCGGGCCGAAACCCTTCTTCAAACACTTCTGAACTACAATGTGCATTTTACCATCTCTCTAATCTCAATTTAGTTCAGATATACAGGGCGGGAACAGGCCCTTCGGCCCACCGACTGACTAACACCAATCCCCGTACACTGGCATTATCCTACATACTGGGGAAAATTTATAATCTGTGCCATAGCCAATTAACTGCCAAAACTGTACGTCTTTGGAGTGTGGGAGGAATCAGGAGCATGCGGGGAAAACCCACACGGTCATGGGAGAACGTACAAACTCCGTACAGACAGCACCTATGGTCAGGATCGAACCCGTGTCTCTGGCGCTGTAAGGCAGCAACTCTACCGCTGTGTCACTGTGCCGCCCCTAAATTACCTCCACACTCCAAACACGTGCAGTTTTGGCCGTTAATTGGCTACGGCACAAATTACCTCCATAAACATCAGTCAGCTTTTTTTGACGAGTAAAGAATCGTTAAAAATCCCCATGAATACAAAGGAGCTTTGAAACCGTGTACTTGAATCCTTGCTATGATGAAAACAAGGTGATTTTGTTTTAACAGCAAATCGACAGTCCTTGCCACTTTACCAACCAAACACCCCTAGTATTCCACAACTGAGTTTAAAAATACACACAATGTACAAGGGACAAACAAAATGGAGGCAAGCACAACAGACTTTTCTGAGATAACTGCATGATACACAACAACGAATAAGCTCTGAGCTCTGAACTATATTATTATTGCGCTATATTTTTTATTTATTGAACTTTTCTTTTCTCTTCTCCCGTTATGCACTATGTTTACACGTTCACATATTCTGTTGTGCTGCAGCAAGTAAGAATTTCATTGTCCCATCCGGGACATATGACAATAAAACACTCTTGAAAATGTGTTACAGCAATGAGATCCGAACCAAAGTGGAAATATCGCAATATTTTTCAAATAAATTAAATTCTACCGGTAATCTAGATTTCCAGATCTGAACGGGTTAAACACCAAAAGCTGTGAAGTGAATGAAATACAGTTTAGCATTGAACAGATGAAAAGGTGGGAGAAGATTGAGAGATTTTTATAGGATGAAACAGCGTGGAAACAGCCCTTCAGCCCAACTTGCCCAGGCCGACCAATATGCCTCATCTACACTAGTCCCACCAGCCTGCATTTGGCTCTTGTACCTCGAAACATCCTATCCATGTACCTGTCTAAATGTTTTGTAAATGTTGCAATAGTACCTACAACTGGCAGCTCGTTCCATTGTGTATGGTAAAGCCCACCACCCTTTGTGTAAAAATGTTGTTCCTCAGGTTCCAATTAAACCCCCCCCCCCCCCCCCCCCCTCACCTTGAACCTATGTCCTCTGGTTCTCAATTCCCTTACTCTGGGCAAGAAACTGTACATTTACCTGACCTGGCCCTCAACACCAGCAAAACCAAGGAACTGATTGTGGACTTTGGAAGGAGTAGGATGGGGACCCACAGTCCCGTTTATATCAACGGGTCAATGTTTGAAAGGGTCAAGAGCTTCAAATTCCTGGGCGTGCACATCTCTGAAGATCTTTCCTGGTTCGAGAACACTGATGTAATTATCAAGAAAGCACATCAGCGCCTCTACTTCCTGAGAAGATTACGGAGAGTCGGTTTGTCAAGGAGGACTCTCTCTAACTTCTACAGATGCACAGTAGAGAGCATGCTGACCGGTTGCATTGTGGCTTGGTTCGGCAACTTGAGCGCCCTGGAGAGGAAGAGACTACAAAAAGTAATAAACACTGCCCAGTCCATCATCGGCTCTGCAACACCTGTCCCTTCACCTCCCCCCTCGACTCCATTCAAGGACCCAAGCAGTCGTTCCAGGTGCGACAAAGGTTCACCTGTATCTCCTCCAACCTCATCTACTGCATCCGCTGCTCTAGATGTCAGCTGATTTACATCGGGGAGACTAGCGTAGGTTGGGCGATCGTTTCGCCGAACACCTCCGCTCAGTCCGCAATAACCTACCTGAACTCCCGGTGGCTCAGCACTTCAACTCCCCCTCCCATTCCCAATCCGACCTCTCTGTCCTGGGTCTCCTCCATTGCCAGAGTGAGCAACAGCGGAAATTGGAGGAACAGCACCTCATATTCCGTCTTGGGACCTTGCGTCCGGATGGTATTAACATTGAATTCTCCCAATTTTGCTAGCCCTTGCTGTCTCCTCCCCTTCCTTAACTCTCTAGCTGTCTCCTCCCACCCTCCCATCCGCCGCCCTCGGGCTCCTCCTCCTCCTCCTTTTCCTTCCTTCTCCCCCCCACCCCCATCAGTCTGAAGAAGGGTTTCGACCCGAAACGTCGCCTATTTCCTTCGCTCCATAGATGCTGCTGCACCCGCTGAGTTTCTCCAGCAATTTTGTGTACCATCGGCTCTGACCTTCCTTCCATCGAGGGGATTTATCGAAGTCGCTGCCTCAAAAAGGCTGGCAGTATCATCAAAGACCCACACCATCCTGGCCACACACTCATCCTCCCTGCTACCTTCAGGTAGAAGGTACAGGAGCCTGATGACTGCAACGACCAGGTTCAGGAATAGCTACTTCCCCACAGCCATCAGGCTATTAAACCTGGCTCGGACAAAACTCTGAACATTAACAACCCATTATTTGTTATTTGCACTTTATCAGTATTCATGTGTTTTGTAGTCAATGCCTATTATGTTCTGTGTGCTGAAGCAAAGCAAGAATTTCATTGTCCTATACAGGGACACATGACAATAAACTTGAACTTGAAACTTGAACTTGATCGATACCTCTCATGAAGTAGACACAAAATGCTGGAGTAACTCAGCGGGTGAGGCAGCATATATGGAGAGAAGGAATTGGCGATGTTTCGTGTCAATTAGCAGTCAAGTAAATTGCTGAGGTTGCACAATGGTGGATAATAGGTTGCTTTTATGCCATAAAAATAATATTCATGATCATAAATGATAGTAGGATAAGGCCATTTGGCCCATCAAGCCTACTCTGCCATTCAATCATGGCTGACCTATCTCTCTACCCTAACCCCATTCTCCTGCCTTCTCACCATAACCTCTGACACCCGTACTAATCAAGACTAATCAAGAAAAATGACAATATCTCACTACAGATTCTATCAAGAGTCAAGAGTTTTTTATTGTCATATGTCCCGGATGGGACAATGAAATTCTTACTTGTTGCAGCACAACAGAATATATGAATACGTAAACATTGTATATAACGGGAAAAAAAAGAAAAAGTTCAATAAATTACAAATATAGTGCAAATAACAAATAATAATATAGTCTTTTGCAGTTCAGAGCTCTGAGCTTATTCGTTGTTGTGTTTAATAGCCTGATGGCTGTGGGGAAGTAGCTGTTCCTGAACCTGGACGTTACAGTCTTCAGGCTCCTGTACCTTTTTCCTGATGGCAGTGGTGAGATAAGTGTGTGGACAGGATGTTGTGGGTCCTTGATGATTTTGGCAGCCTTTTTGAGGAGGCGACCTCGATAGATCCCTTCGACGGCGGGGAGGTCAAAGCCGGTGATGGACTGGGTAGTGGTCACAACCTTTTGTAGTCTTTTTCGCTCCTGGACTTTCAAGTTGCCGAACCAGGCCACGATGCAACCAGTCAGAATGCTCTCTACCGTGCACCTGTAGAAGTTTAGGAGAATCCTCTTCGACATGCCGAATCTTCGTAATACACAAACCAACCTCAAAAATTACTCAATTTACACTTCACGCTGCCTCGGCAAGGCCAACAGCATAATCAAGGACGAGTCACGTTCCCTCTTCTCCCCTCTCCCATCGGGCAAAAGGTATAGAAGTGTGAAAACGCACACCTCCAGATTCAGTGACAGTTTCTTCCCAGCTGTTATCAGGCAACTGAACCATCCTACCACAACCGAAGAGCAGTGCTGAACTATCTACCTCATTGGAGATGCACGGACTATCTTTGATTGGACTTTACTAGCTTTAACTTGCACTAAACCTCATTCATGTAATTCCCTTCATCATGTATCTGTACACTGTAAATGGCTCGATTATAATCGTGTATTGTCTTTCCGCTGACTGGTCAGCACGCATCAAAAGCTTTTCACTGTGCCTGATAATAAACTAAACTCAATCATTATTTCCACTGGACGTTGTTGTTGAGGTATGTAGTCTGGATGCACAATGGTATTGATGAGTCGGGTAAGATGGGCAGACCAAGGGGGTTATCCTCATGGATATAGGAGAGTTCCCCGACTTCCCACATCCAGCAGTAGTGTACAGGTACCCTAACTTCCAGAAGATAGCCACAAAATGCTGGAGTAACTCAGTGGGTCAGGCAGCATCTCTGGAGATAAGGAATGGATGACGTTTCGGGTCAAGATACTTCTCCAGACTGAAGAAGGGTCTTGACCTGAAAGGTCACCCATTCCTTCTCTCCGGTGGTGCTGCCTGTCCCACTGAGTTACTCCAGCATTGTGTGTCTATCTTTGGTTTAAACCAGCATCTGCAGTTCCTTCCTTCCCTAACTACCTGCACAGCAACCAAGGAAGAGTTACAGGAAAGAACTTGACGGAAGCCTCCTTCCAACCTCCTTCCCGAAACTCAGCACTCACCCTCAACAAAAC
The DNA here is from genome assembly GCF_010909765.2 of Amblyraja radiata. Taxonomy (NCBI): domain Eukaryota; kingdom Metazoa; phylum Chordata; class Chondrichthyes; order Rajiformes; family Rajidae; genus Amblyraja; species Amblyraja radiata. Next base: position 111,118,521 of record NC_045958.1, on the reverse strand, counting down.
ACGTGCGCCTCAACACACAGCCACTCCCAATAGCCTGCTCTGCTGGTGCCTGCCTTCCTTCCACACACCACCACAAGCTGTCACCGTCCCATGTTTGGCTCATTGCACATAGTCACACAGCACGGACACAGGCCCTTCTGCCCAACTTGTCTATGCCGACCAAGACACCGCATCTACACTAGACCCACGTGCTTCGATCCCCTTATCCAATAAAGGATATAGTCACACCTAAAGAGCGAAGGAAATAGGCGGAAGTCTGAAGAAGGGTTTCGGCCCGAAACGTTACCTATTTCCATAGGTGCTGCTGCACCCACTGAGTTCCTCCAGCATTTTTGTGTACCTTCGATTTTCCAGCATCTGCAGTTCCTTCTTAAACACAAAGGATATAGTCATGTCGGGGAGAGTTCCCCCCCTCCATGGGTACCATGTAATCCCGTGCCTACTGCTCCATGGTCGGATAGTCGGTGACTAAAACGTCTCCCCCACCTGGTTTGCCAGGTGAGGAGGGGGCTGTGGACCCCCAGTAGGACCAAAAACAAGACCTGTCAAAGGGCAGATGAGCCCCAACCTAGCGAGCCAACGGCCATCCACACTTCAGTAGAAGTTGCGATCACTGTCGTACATAGCATTGTAAGGCACCGTGCCCATTGATGTTGTCAACGATGATGATGATGATGATGATATAGTAACATTGGAGGCAGTCTAAAGGAGATTTACCAGGCTAAATCCTGGGATGTCCTATCTAGGCTTTTAGGTCTGTACTTCTCGGGAGTTTTAAATAATGAGGGATGACCTTATTCACATAAATAAGGACCGAAAAGGGGCTCAACTGGGGTAGAAGTTGAGATGTTTTCACCAGCTGGAGAGTCAAGGACAAGAGGATATAGCTGCTCACCCTGAGGATGGGGAATTGGAGTAGGGAGCGGAGATGCCGCGCAGAGCCCCCCCCCACCCCGGGGAACGAGGGCTGAAGGGGGCCAGGCGTGGAGAGGTGACATTGATTTGTATAACAACTGTAATGGAGGCGACGGCTGCAACGGGCCTTTGTGGGCAGCTGCAGCTGGGACTGTAAAATAGCACCAAAATGGCGTCTCTTGCAAATGGACTCAGTGGGCTGCTCTGTGCATTCTGTACTGACCGGGGGAGGGATTGTGCTCATGTACAGGGATAATCTTGCTGAGCTGTATGCAAAAATGTACCCGTTATACGTGGCCATAAAGAAACCATTGAAATTATACTCCAAATCAGGGGCCAGTCATTTATCACTGGTGGAGGTGTGGAGGACTTTCATCTCAGAGAATAGTGAATCTCTGGAACGCTCTGTCCCCCGAGGGCGGCAGAGACAAGATCATCGGATATATTTAAGATGGCGATGATTAATTGATAGATCACGGGATTACGGGTGAAGGGGAACTGATGAAGAAAGTGGTCGAGGCCAGCATTGATCCGCCATCATCATAGTAAATGGCTGGGCAGCTTTAGGGTTATGTTTATAACTGACACGTGTACCAAGGTACAGTGAAAAGTTTTGTTTTGCATGCTATCAAAACAGATCAGATATACCAGCAAGTCAAACTCAAATGCAATAGATAGAGCAAAGAGGAAGTTACAGTGCAGAATATAGTTCTCAGCATTATAGAGCATCAGTTCCATAGACCAATATGCTCAATGCGGTAGAGGTGAATTGGATAGTACCCTTGAAGGACCAGTGACCTGTTCAAGCTCCTATTTTCTTGTGTTCAAGAAGCATTCGGGTTCAAGGTAACAGATAGGAGACTTAGAGGGGATTTAAAGTTTTTTTTTTATTGTTCACTGTGTTTGGAATGTGGAGGACAAGTGATTGGTGGGTGTTTGAGTTGGAGACAGAAACTCATGAAATGTAAGTATTTAGAAGAATACATCAAACGCCGGTGGCTTTGATAGCTATGAGCCAAGTGCTGGAGAATGGAAGAAAGTCACACTTGATGGCCAGCAGCGATACAGTGCTGTTTTTTGAAGTATGATTGCAATCGCAATGACACTTTCCTTCACTGGGAAGGGTATCCATCACAACATGATACAACCAAACATGACATTGGTGAGACCACATGTGTAGAAAGGAACTGCAGATGCTGGTTTACACCAAAGGTAGACACAAAAAGATGGAGTAACTCAGTGGGTCAGACAGCAACTCTGGAGTTACTCCAGCATTTTGTGCCTAACTTTACCAGGATGTTACCTGGGCTTGCAGGGAGAGGTAGGATAGGCTGAAGAAGGGTCTCGACCCAAAATGTCGCAACGCCTTTTCTCCATAAATGCTGCCTCACCCGCTGAGTTTCTCCAGCATTTTTTGTCTACTTAGGATAGGCTAGGATATTTTTCCTTAGTGCATTGGAAGCAGAGGAGTGACCTCATTGAGGTGTACAACTTCATAGATGCATAGATAAAGTGATCGCTTCAGTTGCCACAACTACCCCCTCTCTCTGGCAGCTTACTCCATATACCCACCACGTTCTTGAATGAAAAAGTACACTGCTTCTTGATTCCCCGTACACCTGCGTACAAGGATGTGCGGATCTACCCTACATGGTCTTGTAAACCTCCTTAAGATCACCACTCACCCTCCTGCTCTCCAAGGAATAGTCTTCGTCTGCCCGCAATCTCCCTTTGGCCCTGGATAAAAGACAGTGCATCCACCTCCCCTCCAGCACTTTGTATTTGGTTCATGATTTCAGTATCTACAGTTCCTCCTGTCTACCAAATGCCTGTGCAACTATTTGTACAGTTTTCAATCCAGGGATTGAATTGAATTGCAGATGCTCGTCAAAGCAGAAATGAACTAAACCCAAGGTAGACAAAAGTGCTGGATAAACTTAGCGGGTGAGGCAGCATCTATGGAGCGAAGGAAATAGGTGACGTTTCGGGTCGAGACCCTTCTTCAGACCCACATTGATCTCTTGGGACAGACACACGATGCTGGAGTAACTCAGCGGGACAGGCAGCATCTGGAGAGAAGGAATTGGTGACGAGAGTCAGGGGAGAGGGTGACTAGAGATATGGACGGTGATATATTGAACTATGTGTAGAGTTTCCAAGGATTTAATTGAATTGAATTGCAGGTACTCGTCAAAGCAGAAGCGTTACTCCAGCATTTTGTGTCTACCTTCGATTTAAACCCCACATCATTGTTCTCTAGGGAACTGAATAAAGCCCCAGCTTTAAACCGAGCAATTCCTCGGCCTTCTCCACCAGCGTTTGGACTGGGGGCTGCTGAGAGAGGTTTAAACGGAGACATGAGCGGAGGAGAGCCTCACCTGCCCCTCTCCCAAAAAATCCAGCTTCTCGTAGCGCCGGGCCCGGGCCCTGACATCCACCGCCATCATCGCCCGGGGAACGGCGTCTCCTGCCCCGCACCACCGCCACTTCCGCCCGCCCCGCTCTCTCACCACGTCAACTTCCGCCCCCTTCATCGCGTCAACTTCCGCCCCCTCCGCTCTCTCACCACGTCAACTTCCGCCCCCTTCTCCTCATCACTAGACTGGTCGCCTAGACAACAGCAAAGATCCCACAGCGGAGCAAAGACATCAGTGAGGAGACAAGAGGCCGGTTACGGAGGTACACAAAATTGCTGGAGGAACTCAGCGGGTGCAGCAGCATCTATGGAGCGAAGGAAATAGGCGACGTTTCGGGCCGAAACCCTTCTTCAGACTGATGGGGGGTGGGGGGGAGAAAGAAGGAAAAAGGGAGGAGGAGGAGCCCGAGGGCGGGCGGATGGGAGGGTGGGAGGAGACAGCTAGAGGGTGAAGGAAGGGGAGGGGACAGCACAGACTAGCCAAATTGGGGGAATTCAATGTTGATGCCATAAGGGCGCAAGGACCCCAGACGGAATATGAGGTGCTGTTCCTCCAATTTCCGCTGTTGCTCACTCTGGCAATGGAGGAGACCCAGGACAGAGAGGTCGGATTGGGAATGGGAGGGGGAGTTGAAGTGCTGAACCACCGGGAGGTCAGGTAGGTTAAGGCGGACTGAGCGGAGGTGTTCGGCGAAACGGTCGCCCAACCTACGCTTGGTCTCACCGATGTAAATTAGCTGACATCTAGAGCAGCGGATGCAGTAGATGAGGTTGGAGGAGATACAGGTGAAACATCTTTGGTAAAAAAATCTTCTCCTCATTTTCTTTCTGCCTTTTCTGCCTCACGATAAAAAGCAAAAAGATGCCCATGTTCCTTCCACAGCGTGTGGGGAGCCTGGCCCGGATCAGCACGGCTGGGACACCAGAGGGTAAAGTTGCGGGGAGGTTTACAATATATTTTTATGTAATGTTGTCCCTTGTCTGGGCCTTGAGTCCGAAATAAAGTTTATAACCATATAACAATTACAGCACGGAAACAGGCCATCTCGGCCCTTCTAGTCCGTGCCGAACACGTATTCTCACCTTGTCCCATCTACCTGCACTCAGACCATAACCCTCCATTCCTTTCCCGTCCATATACCTATCCAATTATCATTATATATAATTATATAATATATATATATATGTGTGTGTGTGTGTTATATGACATTCAGATATATATATATATATGTGTGTGTGTGTATGTATGTTCTTTCCTACACAATCTAATCAGTTGTATAGGATTCCAGTATAGGGTGATTTCACGAAAGGTCACTGGAGCGTAGATCCTCACCCACGTGACCGCAAAATTTTAACTGGAGTACAAGCGTCACTTCCGGTACATGTTAGTGGATGGGAAAACACGCACTTTCACACCCGTTAAAAACATCGAAAACGGCCCGTTTTTGAGCTGCAATTAACTACCAGTCGGGGTGACCGTGAGGCACAGCTACCTAAATTTACAGTCCAAAAAAAAGATAGAAACTAAGCTAAATTCAAGAGGGAGCTGAAGGTGTCAAAACAGCGGAAGTGCTTAGCGGACATTTGCCGTGGAGATATAAAGATCGAAAATATCGGGAATTATCGCGTTTGCTCGCTGCATTTCATCAAAAGTGGCATTATTGACGTGTTATCTTTATTCATTTGTTATATGAAAAGTTTTAAAAGTTAAAAATCCGTCCGTAAAATTGCAAAATCGCCCATGGTTCTCAGGTGGGTTTTAACATGCAAAATGAAAACGCTTCTGAAGCTTCATTTACCATTTAAATAATCGTAAACTATCAATGCGTTTTGAAATAAATTTTACTCAGATGCAAGCTAAGGAATGGGATAATTGTCAGCTGTTAATTGGACAAAATCAGGACATTTCATTGTTTACCAAAATATATTTCTCAATGCTCACAGTGGGTGCCCAATCAGGATTGTTGACATCATTCCATGCTGCAGACTTGTCTGTTATTAGATGATAAATAAATAAGTAGTTTGGGTGACTGTGCAGGCTTTAAACAAGAAACATTGAGAAATATATTTTGGCAAATAATAAAGTGTCCTGATTTTGTCCAATTAACAGCTGACAATTATCCCATTCCTTAGCTTGCATCTCAGTAAAATTTATTTCAAAACGCATTGATAGTTTACGATTATTTAAATGGTAAATGGAGCTTCAGAAGCGTTTTCATTTTGCATGTTAAAACCCACCTGAGAACCATGGGCGATTTTGCAATTTTACTGACGGATTTTTAACTTTTAAAACTTTTCATATAACAAATGAATAAAGATAAAACGTCAATAATGCCTTACTTTTGATGAAATGCAGCGAGCAAACGCAATAATTCCCGATATTTTCGATCTTTATATCTCCACGGCAAATGTCCGCTAACCACTTCCGCTGTTTTTGCACCTTCAGCTCCCTCTTGAATTTACCTCAGTTTTTATCTTTCTTCTGGACTGTAAAGTTAGGTAGCTGTGCCTCACGGTCACCCCGACTGGCACAGTAATTTACAGCTCAAAAATGGGCCGTTTTCGCGGTTTTTAACGGGTGTGAAAGTGCGTGTTTCTTGCTCAAAACAAATTTTATTTGTTAAATACTTCATTTAGATAACCCCACCATTACTGACAGATCTCATTCCGCTCTCTGGCTATTGGGAAGACCAGACCCATTTTATTGTTGAAAAACAATTCCGTAGACACAAAAAAAACATTAAGGAACATTCCAAGAGTTGAGCAACTGGAATCTTCATATTGCTATTATTTTACCAAATCCTGCAGTTGTGAACAGTGTGATTAGATGAATTACAGAGTGCAAGTTCAATACAAAAATCAACTCAAACACAGCACATGAGCCATTAAAAAAAAAAATAATAACAGAATTATGAATGAACAGAATTATGAATCTAACCCTATATAGACATAGAAACATAGAAATTAGGTGCAGGAGTAGGCCATTCGGCCCTTCGAGCCTGCACCGCCATTCAATATGATCATGGCTGATCATCCAACTCAGTATCCCGTACCTGCCTTCTCTCCACACCCTCTGATCCCCTTAGCCACAAGGGCCACATCTAACTCCCTCTTAAATATAGCCAATGAACTGGCCTCGACTACCCTCTGTGGCAGAGAGTTCCAGAGATTCACCACTCTCTGTGTGAAAAAAGTTCTTCTCATCTCGGTTTTAAAGGATTTCCCCCTTATCCTTAAGCTGTGACCCCTTGTCCTGGACTTCCCCAACATCGGGAGCAATCTTCCTGCATCTAGCCTGTCCAACCCCTTAAGAATTTTGTAAGTTTCTATAAGATCCCCTCTCAATCTCCTAAATTCTAGAGAGTATAAACCAAGTCTATCCAGTCTTTCTTCATAAGACAGTCCTGACATCCCAGGAATCAGTCTGGTGAACCTTCTCTGCACTCCCTCTATGGCAATAATGTCCTTCCTCAGATTTGGAGACCAAAACTGTACGCAATACTCCAGGTGTGGTCTCACCAAGACCCTGTACAACTGCAGTAGAACCTCCCTGCTGCTATACTCAAATCCTTTTGCTATGAAAGCTAACATACCATTCGCTTTCTTCACTGCCTGCTGCACCTGCATGCCCACTTTCAATGACTGGTGTACCATGACACCCAGGTCTCGCTGCATCTCCCCTTTTCCTAGTCGGCCACCATTTAGATAATAGTCTGCTTTCCTGTTTTTGCCACCAAAATGGATAACCTCACATTTATCCACATTATACTGCATCTGCCAAACATTTGCCCACTCACCCAGCCTATCCAAGTCACCTTGCAGTCTCCTAGCATCCTCCTCACAGCTAACACTGCCCCCCAGCTTAGTGTCATCCGCAAACTTGGAGATATTGCCTTCAATTCCCTCATCCAGATCATTAATATATATTGTAAATAGCTGGGGTCCCAGCACTGGGCCTTGCGGTACCCCACTAGTCACTGCCTGCCATTGTGAAAAGGACCCGTTTACTCCTACTCTTTGCTTCCTGTTTGCCAGCCAGTTCTCTATCCACATCAATACTGAACCCCCAATGCCGTGTGCTTTAAGTTTGTATACTAATCTCTTATGTGGGACCTTGTCGAAAGCCTTCTGGAAGTCCAGATACACCACATCCACTGGTTCTCCCCTATCCACGCTACTAGTTACATCCTTGAAAAATTCTATAAGATTCGTCAGACATGATTTACCTTTTGTAAATCCATGCTGACTTTGTCCAATGATTTCACCACTTTCCAAATGTGCTGCTATCCCATCTTTAATAACTGACTAGCAGTTTCCCCACTACTGATGTTAGACTAACTGTACCCCGCAACGCTGATTACACTGCGAGAGGGATAACCAGTCGGGTCGAGTTTACTGAAATTGCCGACGTTCCGCCCCGTTGCGTACTACACAGCAGCCCATTGGATTAAGCAGGAGTGGACTATCTTGCTCCGCTATAGGATCTTTGGTCAACAGTCAAGCCAGCAACAGAGCATGATTAAAAGATAGAGTAAATAGATTAAAAGAACATTCACAGACTTCTCAACTTCAAAACATTCACAAGTTCTAGGAGTAGAATTAGGCCATTCGGCCCATCGAGTCCACTCCGCCATTCAATCATGCCTGATCTTTGCCTCTTAATCCCATTCTCCAGCCTTCTCCCAATAACCCTTGACACCCGTAATCAAGAATTTGTCTCTCTGCCTTAACTAATGCCTTCCACACATTAACTACCCTCTGACTAAAGAAGTTCCTCCTCACCTCCTTTCTAAAAGTGCTCCCTTTTTTTCAAGATACAAGATATATTTATTTGTCACATGTGCCAGTTGGCACAGTGAAATGTTATCACCATACAGCCATACAATAAAATAAAGAACACAACACACGATAGAGTTCAACATAAAACATCCCCACACAGCAGAATCAAAAGTTTCCCACTGTGAGGGAAGGCACCAAAGTCAGTCATCTTCCTCGATGTTCACCCATGGTCGGGGCCTCCGGAGCCTTCCGCAGTCACCGCTACGGGCAGCTTGCTCGCCGGGATGTTAGAACTCCGACGTCGTGACTGGAGGCCAACCTCAGCGGCTTGGACCTCCGAATCGGTGGAGGTGAGGGAGTGTGGGGATTGAGGGAGAGGAGGGGGTAGGGAGGGAGTGGGGGGGTGAAGAGGTAGAGTGGGGGAAGAGGGGGAATAAAGGGAGAGGAGTGGGGGAGGTAGGGAGTGGGGAAGAGGGATAGGGCAGTGGGGGAGGTCAGGAGGGATAGTGGGAGGGGAGGAGTGGGGGATAGGAGCGGGTAGGGAGGGGAGAGAAGTTACGGAGGGAGGGAGGGAGTGACTCAGGGTTGGGGAAAGGGGAGGGAGAGGTGAAGGATTGTGGAGGGGAGGAGAGGGGAAAGAAGAAGGAGGGCGAAGAGGAGGGGGAGGGAGTGCTGGGGGATGAGGGGAAATGAGCCGCACCTGCGCAGTTGGCAGCTATTCATGAGTGGTTGAATATTGCATTGGGAGAACGGGTGAGTGGTGGAATATTGCGTTGGGGAGCAAACCCAACGGGTCCGCACTTAGTCTAGTCAATTATTAAATATCAGGATAATTTAATAGGAGAGAAAAAAATTAAAGTAAAATAAAGAAGTCAATGAAAGAAATACAATATGTGAAGGAAGGAACTGCAGATGCTGATTTAAACCGAAAATAGACACAAAAACCTGGAGTAACACAGTGGGGCAGGCGGCATCTATGGAGAGAAGGAATGGGTGATGTTTCGGGTCGAATCTGTTTCGGGTCTGAAGAAGGGTTTCGACCCGAAACGTCACCCATTCCTTCTCTCCAAGGAAATGCAATATAACCATATTAAGAACGATTACAATTATTTTCTAATAGCACATTTTTTTTAAATCATTTCTTTGAAGGGAAAATAATTTCTTTGAAGATCAGACGATGGCTGTACGTGTGGCTTGGCTATAGTGATAATGCAAATCCCAGATTAGGAAGATAAATAAACGTGAATTAAAAGCAGCATAAAATAAAATTCAGCACAAATCATTCATACATAATGTCACTACAGTGGTGAATATAGCATATATTCTCAATGATAATAACAGGGCATCTTTGGGAATTATTTTACAATTAATTGAAAACTTTTACGATTTCCCGTTCAGCACAGCACATATTGAACATGTTTCCTGCCTCTAGCATGTCCAAACCCTTAACAATCTTATATGTTTCAATAAGATTCCCTCTCATCCTTCTAAACTCCAGAGTGTACAAGCCCAGCCTCTCCATTCTCTCAGCATATGATAGCCCCACCATGCCGGGAATTAACCTTGTAAACCTACGCTGCACTCCCTCAATAGCAAGAATGTCCTTCCTCAAATTAGGGGACCAAAACTGCACACAATACTCCAGGTGTGGTCTCACTAAGGCTCTGTACAACTGCAGAAGGACCTCTTTGCTCTTATACTTGACTTCCCTTGTTATAAAGGCCAACATGCCATTCACTTTCTTCTCTGCCTTCTGTACCTGCATGCTTACTTTCATAGACTGATGAACAAGGACCCCCAGACCCCGATGTATTTCCCCTTTTTCCCAACTTGACGCTATGTTACTATAATTGACTGAGTAAAAGATACAACATGGAAACAGGCCCTTTGGCCCACCAAGTACAGGCCGACCATCAATGATTTAAGTTCTATGTTTTCCCATTTTCTTACCTACTATTACACACGAGGCAATTTACAGAGGCCAATGTGTGCAGGAAGGAACTGCAGATGCTGGTTTATACTGAAGATAGAAACAAAATGCTGGCGTAACTCAGCGGGTCAGGTAGCATCTCCTGAGAGAAGGAATAGATGACGTAAGGGGGCAAGACCCTTCTTCAGACTACAAACCCTTCTGCAAACCCTAACACTTAAAAGGATTTGAATTCTTTGAACTTCCCAGTTCGATGAAGAAGAATGTTTCCAAATAAAATCAGATGCTTAAAATTTGATAGAAATCAGACTTTTGATGACAAGTCATGCAGTATGATGCCGATGCAAATCAGTAAATTGTGTTCACGTTTCACACCAGAAAGACGCACGAGTCAATTAAGTCACTTTAATCAATTTAAATTCCTTGATTTGTAATGATATTTTGTTGAACAAAAGTATATGGCAGTAAAAGTACATTATGTAGTTTTATACTCCTATGTTTATTTACAATAGTGCTTTACTTTTCCCCGTTTTACATTAAAATAACTCTTCAGTTCTATGGACTGAAGCGATAACATTTTCACGTTATTAAGTCTTATATCTATAATTTTCTACTTTCCAAATTATCACATCACTGCACCATAAATCTTTATTCAAACACAGCTGAATGTGGTTTGACTCCACGATTTACACTTTCTCTCAGCAATATATTTAAATTTATCGTACGAAAAAATATATAGCAACACCTGGCAAACATAGGATTTTAAGCAGAGCTAGGCACTTAAACCTTTTACATTTAAACTGACCGTTGACAATATGCCAAGTAAATATTTCCTTGGGCTTTTAAATTAGTGGAGTCAATAGCATTTTTTTTTTAGATCCATCATGATACACACAAGTTATTGAAAAATGCATTCCAAATTCCCCACCCAAGTTGTAAAAACAATTGGATGGAGTTATATTAAAATGTCTGAAAAGTAGGGCTGTCCCATTTATGTTTTGAGACCACTTATATTTGAGACCTGGCAATTAAAATACAGTTAAATTCAACAAAATCAAATTATAGGCTGGAAGATATTTATGCACCAAATAATTTGCTTAGTGAATTTTACTGAACAGAACGGTGTAAAGGATTTTAAATTTCACCAAACTGTTCTTATGAAAATTACTGAACGCAATTTGGGGAAAACATCAGGATATTTCTACTTTTATAAATTGTGACAACTCTTCAGCGTTTATTGAACATTCATGGATGTACATTCATTCTAAGGACTTGTCGTCAGTGCAGTGGGTTAAAGTCCTCAAATAAACGGTGTAACACAGAGTGTCTGCCGCTTGGAAATGAACAAATCACCGTATGGTCACTGATGGATGAGAGAAACAAGCCATTGGATCCTACTCAGGTCCACCACGCTGTAAAACAAAGTTACCATACCATTACCAAGGTACTCAATCTGTATAAAACTAATACATACTACAGTTCAGTTTCAGTTCAGTTTAGTTTATTGTCACGTGAACTGAGGTACAGTGAAAAGCTTTTTGTGGCATGCTAACCAATCAGCAGGAAGACAATACATGATTACAATCAATCCAATTACAGTGTATAGATACATGATCAGGAAATAACGTTTAGTGCAAGACCTTTTCCCTGTTGGGTCTCCGTTGTCGTTGGGGCCTAGCACCGTGGAGCGGCCTCCAACCGGAACGACCTGGGGCTCCAGTCGCGGAGCCTGCAGACTACTCACCATCGCGGAGCTGGCCGAGTTCGGAACGGGAGGAGCTGTGGTGGCGCGCTGCTGCGGCCCAACCCCGGAGATTAGGAGGCTCCAGCCGCCGGCCCGGTGGACGGTGACATCGGGAGCTCGCGGGTCCCTGGTGGGAGACTGCTTTTCGGTGCTTCCGCAACGGCAACTTCTCCCGCCCGAGTTGCGGCATTGAAAATGACCTGGAGCGGGGCCTTACATCGCCCGACGCGGCTTTAATGGCCGCGGGACTTGCTAGCGCCCGCCGGGGGCTTTAACATCAAGACCCGGAGCACTGCCTTGCATCGCCCGGCACGGCCTAAATGGCCGCGGGACTTATTTACCATCGCCCGCCGGGGGCTTTGACTGACATCGGGAGGAGAATGGGGAGAGCAGGGGAGAGATAAGCCTTTGCCTTCCATCACAGTGAGGAGGAGATTCGCTGTGATGGATGTTTGTGTAAATTATGTTGTGCCTTGGTTCTTTTTCTTGTTTGTATTGACTGCAGAAACCAAATTTTGTTTGAACCTCAATGAGGTTCAAATGACAACAAATAAATTGTATCATTGTATCATTGTAAGGTAATGCCAGCAAAGTCCAGTCAAGAACATCAAAGAGGTAGATTGTAGTTCAGGACTGCTCCCTGGTTGAGGTAGGATGATTCAGTTTGCCTGATAACAGCAAAAAAGAAACAGTCCCTGAATCTGGTGGTGTGCGTTTTCACACTTCTGTATCTTTTGCCTGATGGGAGGGGGAGAAGAAGTAGTGGCCAGGGTGCGACTGGTCCTTGATTATGCTGCTGGCCTTGCCGAGGCAGCGTGAGGTGTAAATGGAATCAATAGAAGGGGGGTTGGTTTGTGTGATGGCCTGGGCTGCGTCCACAATTTGCTGCAATTTTGTACGGTCGTGGGTGGAGCTGTTCCCAAAACAAGCTGTGTACAATTATATTCAAATCGATAATTACATTACTTTCAATCCCAATCCAAGCACCAATTCAGATAATTGAACACAGACTGATTACAGGAAAACCCCAGAGAGAAATAAGACAGATTTAAAACTGATGTTGATTATTCAAGTCAAATTCAGAATTCGATCTTGAACTAAAAGGATTCAGTTGAGCAGGGAAGGCCAAATTACTTGAGTCATTTACTTTGGAAAAACGTAACTAAAATACAATATTGCGTACACTGTGAATGGCTCGATTGTAATCTTGTATTGCCTTTCCTCTGGCTGGTTAGCAGGCAACAAACACTTTTCACTGTACCTCGGATCGCGTGACAATAAACTAAACATTGTTTAACATTGAGAAGCAGAACCCAGTCAAAATATTGATTATAATCAGCGCAACCAATTTTCTGTAATTCAGTACAAATTGCAAATCTACAAATAAATCATAGCACAAGAAGAGCACCGTTCATTTTTCTTCTTAGCTAACTGTGCAAATGAATATTTTGGTTAGGTTCGGGTTTTTATCGTTATTCCACACACTAGAGAACTAACAAACTGTGAATTACATCAGAAATTGAAAGGTAAAGATCAGATTCTGAAGACTATGGTATACATTTTGTGGGGGGGAAAAAACATAGGTCATGTGGTAGATTTTATACAGATCTATTTTCAAAGCCAAGTAAGAGAGCCTAGTTGCACGATGAGGCATTTGCATTCTGTAATGCAAATTGTATTACATAATTCAATTCATGTTGAACTATTTTAATAATTGACGACATTTATTAAAATGAATTATTGCATTATTGAATTTATTGAAAACAGCGTAGTTGTTTGGATAAGGGAAAGTCTGAGTAGATGGGAACAAATGTACAAGCTGGTTTCAGTTATGTTATAGTTCCAGCAGCACCTTAATCCTTAAAGCCCTGTCCCACTGTACGAGTTCATTCAAGAGTTCTCCCCGAGTTTGCCCTGATTCGAACTCGGAGATTTACGGTAATGACCGATCGTAAGTACTCGGGGCTCTTGTGGACATTTTTCAACATGTTGAAAAATCTTCACGAGTCTTCCCGGGCTAACCTGCCGTTAGAGAGTCTTCCCGAGTACCAGCCGTTAGCGTTACGAGCCGCTAAGAACCGTCCCCGAGCTCTGACGTACCCGCTATATTCATTCTATGTGCTTACCACGAGTTTGATTTTTTTTAAAACTCGGGAGAGCACTTGAATGAACTGGTACAGTATGATAGGGCCATCAGTTCTATTCTGCTGGTGGGGTTCGCCACAGCTTTCAAGTAGCTTTCTGCCATTAAGACAGGACCTCAGCAAGTCTCCGTTTTCACCATTGACGGGCAAGGATAAACCCATGCTCGCATCATTCATAAATTCATTTCCTAAGTCAAATAATAACTACGCACCTGTAGCTCTTACAATGTTGTGAAGAGTAAACCTAATTTCATCTAGAGCGCCCGTACTCACCTGAATGTACTCCATTTCTTCTTGTGAAATGGGTAATCTTCTGTATTTCTGCGGCAGAGCTCTTATTATTTCGATAGTGTCACGTGTGCCAGACAATTTGCTAACGGGGACACTGGCTGAAGAAACTGAACTTGTTGTTGTTGTTGTTGTTGTTGGCTGCTGTCCCTGGATTGATACAGACATCGATTTGAGAGCTTCACGCACTAAAAAACAAGAATCGAAATAATTGAACAAGCCACAGTACAGCACCCAACTTCTTCTCTGCCACAAGATAAGGTCAATGCAAACTTCAATCCACAAGAGATAAAGCAATTAGTAGCTGTTCTACTGCAACCAGGTGGATCATTATATATGGTGATAAATAATCTGCATTTTTTCAATTACTTTAGAAAATGTTTCCTCCCCGTGTTTTGTTTTAGTTTTTAGAGATAGTGTGGAAACAGAGACCCGGGTTCGATCCTGACTACGGGTGCTGTCTGTACGGAGTTTGTATGTTCTCCTCGTGATCTGTGTGGGTTTTCTCCGAGATCTTCGGTTTCCTCCCACACTCCAAAGACTTATAGGTTAATTGGCTTGGTAAATGTAAATATTGTCCCTAGAAGGATAGTGTTAATGTGCGGGGATTGCTGGTTGGCATGGACCCAGTGGGCCGAAGGGCCTGTTTTCGGGCCGTATCTCTAAACTAAACTTTGGCTCACCGAGTCCATGTGGACCAGTAATCAACCAAACACTAGTTATATCCTACAAACTAGGAATGTTTTTACAGCAGCACGTCTCTGGAATGAGGGAGGAATTCCAGAGCACCCGGAAAAACCCCGTGCGGTCACAGGGAGATCATACAAATTCTTTACTGACACCACCCGTAATTAAGATCCAACGGGTCTCTGGCGCTATAAGGCAGCAACTCTACTCTGCGCCACAGTGCCACCCCTTAACAAATAAATCTGTTATGTTAAGTAAAGAAATGAACACCCAACTTATGGGCACCCCATACACATGGACGAGCATTTGGGACACCAGTGGGATCATCTAAGATTAGGTCGGGGGAGTCCCCCCCGCCACGGGCACCATGTAATCCCGTGCTACCTGCTCCATGGTCGGATAGTCAGCGACTCAACCGTCTCCCCCACCTGGTGAGGAGGGGGCTGTGGACCCACAGCAGGACCAAAAACAAGACCTGTCAAAGGGTGGATGAGCTCCTAGCGAGCCAACGGCCATCCACACTTCAGTAGAGGTTGAGATCACTGTCGTACACGGCATTGTAAGGCACCGTGCCCGTTGATGTTTTCAACGATGATGATGATGTTGATGATGAGTGGGATCATTAGGGATGGATTTACCACCGTCTCCATCGGTGGGAGGTTGGGGGTCAGTTTCCCACACAAGCCATAGGTGACTGGGCAATCTGAACCCAAGCACCAAGTTGCAAGCGGCCGAAGGTGCGCATTCCTCGGGACAGCCCCCACTCTCCCACGGCCACCATCCGTGGGCTGTGGGTCGGGTGGGACAAAGTTCATCCCTCCACAGTGATGTGGTGGACGCGGGGGTCTGGTCCAATCGCTGACAAGTCCCCCGTCCCCCCCCGCAACATCATGTCCGTTATTTGACTTTTCTGTTGAGCGGCATTCGGTCCATTGGCTTGTAGGCGACGCTGCCTTTCGGGTAGGCGGCGTTTCGGCAGAGCGGCCATTCGGTTATTTGGCTTCTTTGCTTTGGCTTCTCGGTGCCATGTCCGAGTACCGTTATGGGGAGAAGCCAGGAGAATGGGGTTAAGAAGGTAAGATAGATCAAGCACGATTGAGTGGCAGAGTGGACTTGATTGGCCGGATGGCATAATTCTACTCCCATCACTTATGAACTTATGATTTTGTTTGCAAGGCCATGAAATGCTATGGAACACTTTCAAATGGGTAACCACTGTAACCAGACATATGATGAAAGAATGGATCGACTGGGCTTGTATTCACTGGAATTTAGAAGGGTGAGCAGGGATCTTATCGAAACATATAAAATTCTTAAGGGATTGGACAGACTAGTTGGGGGAATCCAGAACCAGGGGCCACAGTCTAAGAATAAGGGGTAGGCCATTTAGTGAAATGAGTAAAATCTTTTTCACCCAGAGAGTTGTGAATCTGTGGAATTCTATGACACAGAAGGCAGTGGAGGCCAATTGACTGGATTTATTCAAGAGAGAGTTAGATTTAGCTCTTAGGGCTAATGGAAACAAGTATTTTTCTTCTTGCGTATGGCACAGCCTAAAGACAACTTGTTCTGTTTGATCTTCTGTTTGTGCACACCAGGTTGATTGCATTCGTCGAGACAGGGTGGACCACGTGAAGGTTGCAATCTCCCACCCCAACGGAAACAAGCAGGAACTGGGTACTGATTTTGGATGAGCAGCCATGATCATATTGAATGGTGGTGCTGGCTTGAAGGGCCGAATGGCCTACTCCTGCACCTATTTTCTATGTTTCTATAATATTACTATTAGTAGTAAAGCAGTACACACAGGACATAAAACTGTACAGCACAGGACAGGCCCACCATGTTTGCGTCAAACATGATGCCAAGCTGAATTGATCTCATCTGCCTGCACATGATCCATATCCCTCTATTCCCTGCACTCCCATCTGCCTATCTAAAAGCCTCTTTAAGCCCACTGTGGTATCTGCCTCCACCACCATCACCACCCCTGGCAATATGTTTAATCACCTATCACCCTCTGTGTAAAAACACTTGCCTCCGCACATCTGCATTAAACTTTCTCCGTCTCACCTTATAGCTACGCCCTCTGGTGTCGGACATTTCCACCCTGGTACATTTACCGATATGTAACATGAAAAATCATCCTAAGATGCTTAACGTAGAAGAAATATACTTGTTAAATTTACTTGTATATTTTCATACAAATGTAAACATGTATTTTTGTCAGGGGGGGGTGGGGGGGTAACGGGATGTGTAACAGGGTGGTTACCTGAAGATGGTGTTAAGGGTTATCATAAAGGAGACAGTCAAAGTAGAAGGACTTTAGAGAGATCTTCAAATTTGGGACCAAAACAACTAATAAAGTCAGAAGACACCAAAATAGGAAGGCCACAGAGAAACATGGACTATGAAAATTTTATTTATTTTTAAATCAAATCACTGTTCAAGCGGGAGGTAGACAAAAATGCTGGAGAAACTCAGCGGGTGAGGCAGCATCTATGGAGCGAAGGAAATAGGCAACGTGATCGACATCTGGTTTGTGAACTGCTCTGCCCTGGGCAAGAAGGCTCTGCAGAGAGTAGGGCGTTCGGCCGAACGTACTTTGGGAACTACACTCGCCCCTCTGCAGGAACTATACATCAGAAGGTGTAGATCCAGAGCCAGCAACAATATGGGGGACCCCTTCCACCCCAGCAACAGACTGTTCCAGCTGCTACGGTCAGGCAAATGCCTCCACTGTCATGCTGTGAAAACAGAGAGGTTGAGAAGGAGTTTCTTCCAGAGGCCATTAGGACTGTAAACTCTCATCTCACCAGGGACGAACTTACTTGACCAATTTACTGTTGTGTGGTGTCTTTTTAAAATTGCAGTTTTTTTCTCACAAATATGTAATTACTAATTCTGTTCCATTCTGTTTTGTAGTTTTTTTTGCACAGTCCGCAAACATTGCCACTTTTCATTTTACTGCACATCGCGTATGCGTATGTGACAAATAAACTTGACGTTTCGGGCCGAAACCTTTCTTCAGACCCTGTTCAAGCGGGCACTGATGTAGAACATCGAACAGTGCAACACAGGAACGGGCCCTTCGGCCCATAATGTTTGAGCTGAACATGTTGTCTAGCTGAACTGATCTCATCTGCCTGCAAGTGATTCATATCACTCCATTTCCTGAAAAGCAATGTGCCCATCGAAAAGCTTTTTAAATGCTACTATCATATGTGTCTCCACCATCACCCCGAAACGTTATTCCCTTTATCCTGTATTGGTACGCTGTGGACGGCTTGATTGCAATCATGTATAGTCTGACCAACAAAAATGCTTTTCACTTTACCTCAGTACACCTGTTAATAAACTAAACCTAATTACCCTCTGTGTAAAAAAAACTAGCCCCGCACATATTTCCTCCCTCTCACTTTCTAGCCATGCCCTCTAGTATTAGACATTTCCACCTTAGGGAAAAAGGGTATCTATCCTACCTATGCCTACAATAATTTGAAATACAGGTGCACAACCTTTTATCCGAAAGCCTTGGGACCAGACACTTGTCGGATTTCGGAATTTTTCAGATTTCCGAATGGAAGATTTTTAGCGTAGATTAGGTAGGTAGCGCGGGCGGCTTGAAAAGTCAGGAGCGGCTGCCTCCTCCCCGGAGACCGGGGAAATCATTGTAAATCATTGCTTAAATGTTAGTCAGTTAGTTTGGAGGGATTTTATGTGGTTGGTGGGTGGGGGGTGAAGGGGGAAACTTTAATTCTTAGTCCCCTACCTGGTCGGAGAGGCGAGGAGCGGGCAATGCCTTACCGGGTCGCCGTGCAGTAAGCTCCGGAGCGCTGTGGCCGCCGACTCCCAACATCGCGGAGCTGGGGCTGCGGGCGGCGCCGGTTGTAGCTCCAACCCCGGCAACTCTACCCCTGGCTGCGAGGCGCTTCAAATCCAGCGCCGCTCGCAGCCCCAGTTCCGCGATGTTGGGAGTCGGCGGCGTCGCAGCGCTGGGATACCAGCGGGGAGCGGGCAATGCCTTACCGGGTCGCCGTGCGGTAAGCTCCGGAGCGCTGTGGCCGCCGACACACAACATGTCGGGCTGGGGCTGCGGGCGTCCGGCCGCGGGCCGCGCTGGATTTGGAGCGCCGCGCAGCCAGGGGTAGAGTTGCCGGGGTCGGAGCTACAACCGGCGCCGCCCGCGGCCGGACGCCCGCAGCCCCAGCTGGGAGTTGGCGGCCACAGCGCTCCGGAGCTTACTGCACGGCGACCCGGTAAGGCATTGACCGCTCCCCGCCTCTCCGACCAGGTAGGGGACTAAGAATTAAAGTTTCCCCCTTCACCCCACCCCACCCCCTTTTTCACATAAAAGCCCTCCAAACTAACTGACTAACATTTAAGCAATGATTTACAGATGTTTAAGTGTCTCCCCAGTCTCCGGAGAGGAGGCAGCCGCTACAGTAGTACAGACCTGGGTTGACAGTGGGTCGTTTCGGGTCAAGTTTGGCGCCAAACGCGAGCTTTGGTGTGCAGACGACATCCTGGAAAAAATGGCCGGTTTTCAGAGTTTTTCGGTTTCCGGAACTCCGGATAAAAGGTTGTGCACCTGTACTTCTATCAAGAATCCCCTCAGCCTCCAACGTTCCACAGAAAACAATCCAAGTCTGTCCAGTCTCTCCCTATACCTGAAACCCTCTGATCCAGGCAGCATTGTGGTAAACCTCCTCTGCACCCTCTCCAAAGTTTCACAACTTTCCTGCAATAGGGGGACCAAAACTGATCGGCGTAATATGACCTGAATTGATTGATAGAACTATACCAAGGGATAGTCAGTTGGAGGGACCACATCACCAATGGGGTCACATCACTCTGTGGGGAGAATCCACCTCTGACGGGGAAGATCAGGTGGAGAAGGATGAGGCTCGCTGGTCACTGCCACGGCCACCCAGAAATGCCAGCAAACAAGGTTGTGCTGTGGGAACCCGCCCATGGAAGACGTGACCCGGGACGGCCGACCAAGAAGATGCTGAAGACGTTGACGGAAGACGCATGTGTAGAGACAAAAGAAGAGCTTGCCAGCTGCATGGAGGACAGAAATGTGTGGTGCGTCCGTCACCGTGCCCGTCGGAAACCAGCACCACTGCGTCGCTAATGTTTTCAACCATGATGAATGAATACCAAGGGATAAAAATCTAACCCATTATCCATCTTTTCTGTAAATTATCAGAAAGCTTTACTGAATTACACTTACCATTAGGTTTAGGGGCAGTCTTTCTGTCTGGGAATTGAATTAATCGTTGATATGGTTTCACAATCTACAAAGAAATTTAAAAGAAAATAAGCACATACTTTCCAAGTCACTGATTATTCAGTCCTCAAAACATTCTCAACAAACATTTAGAAGTTTCCATCATCTATCTTCATCAAAATTCTTCAAGATGTTTTATTTACGAGGATTCATGAATATTCCTATTAATATACATATTTTTAATGCATTTCGTAGAAGCGAATGAGATGTTTGAAAATACAAATATTGATTTTCAGAACTCCACTTTAAATATTATCTTAGACATTTTCTTTGTAAACATTTGTAATCTCTAATAATTTATGAATGTGCATTTTTCAGGTTTGAATAGGATTCAGATACTGTCGATAGTTTTTAATCCTGGTCATGAAAGTCCTATTTTTCATTGCTTTTGACAGTTGAAAATGTAGTTTGGAATTTTAGTTTATGTTCTCCCTGTAACTCGCGTGGGTTTTCTCCACAAGCTCCGGTTTCCTCCCACACTCCAAAGACGTGCAGGTTTACTAGGTTAATTGGCTTCAGTAAAGATTGTAAATTGTCCCTAGGGTAGTGTTAGTGGGTGGAGATCGCTGGTTGGCATGGACTCGGTGGGTCGCAGGGCCTATTTCCGTGTTGTAACTCTGAACTAAACTAACAAAAGTAAGCCCATGATCTTTGGGCAACTGATCCAAATGGTCCTTTGTTCCCTTCATTATCTAGTCTGATTAACAGAAGGAGTTGGGAATAGATTTGGAGATATGGGGCATATACCAAGCGCTGGGTGGAATGCATTGTCGAGGTGCAGCAGAAACTGACATTGTACAAGAAATACTCCCTCTCGATCGCAGGTAAGAACCTGTTTGTCAGGTGTGAGGTGCTGTCAAAAATAAATTCCAAAGCTTCAAGAAGACAGCAAGGAATAAGGATAGGTGGAGTTCCTAAAAATGCTTAAAGTCCTCTTCATGTGTTCTAATAATTCTGAGCTTTAAAGGTTGAAACTTCTTGCGTGCACAGCCTAACGTTGTAGGACAACTTGTTCTATTTGATCTTATTTGATTGTGCATGCCGGCTTGATTGCATTCGTCGAAACAGGGCGGACCACGTGAAGGTTGCAATCTCCTACCCCAAGGTTGAAACTGAGCATGTGTAACTGACACTCACTGCATAGAAACATAGAAAAATAAGTGCAAGAGTAGGCCATTCGGCCACCACCACCATTCAATACGATCATGGCTGATCATCCTAAATCAGTACCCCGTTCCTGCTTTTTCCCCATATCCCTAGATTCCTTTAGCTCTTAAAGCTAAATCTCTCTCTGAAATTGGCCTCCATTGCCTTCAGTGGCAGAGAATTCCACAGATTCACAACTCTCTGGGTGAAAAGGCCACTCCTCATCTCAGTCCCAAATGGCTTATCCCTTATTCTTAAGTCTTCTTAGTCAGATTTGCTTCTCTGTTGTCAAAGAACAAATGGCAATTGTAAAACAACGAGTTAAGATGGAAAGGGTAACAGGACATTTCCTGTCTGTAATGGGGTGGAATTGGGCTGTATGTACTCTTCTGTGTTTTTCGGTATAAACTAGTCGGTATAAAAAAGTGTTATAAGACCATTTGGAAGAAGGAAAAGTGCTAAAATGCCTGCTACAGTAAACAACACATCAGTCTGAAGAAGGGTTTCGGCCCGAAACATTGCCCATTTCCTTCGCTCCATAGATGCTGCCTCACCCGCTGAGTTTCTCCAGCACTTTTGTCTACCTTCGATTTTCCAGCATCTGCAGTTCCTTCTTAAACATCAAAGTAAAATTCTGTATATGAGCAGTTAATGATTCTTTGTTCGTTAGAAACATAGAAACATGGAAAATAGGTGCAGGAGGAGGCCATTCGGCCCTTCGAGCGAGCACTGCCATTCATTGCGATCATGGCTGATCGTCCCCAATCAATAACCCTTGCCTGCCTTCTCCCCACATCTCCTAGATTGCTCCCCAGTGATCACTGTATTTGACACTCTTAAATAAAGTTTTGATTGTTTGCCTAATTGTCTGTTTAAAGTTTTCTTTAACAGGGCGGGTCATTCCCTCTTCTCCCCTTTCTCATCAGGCAAGATGCAAGTTTAAAAGCGCACACCTCCAGATTGAGAGATAGTTTCTTCCCAGCAGTTATCAGGTAACTGAACCATCCTATCACCAACTAGAGAGAGGTCCTGACCTACCATCTACCTCATGGGCCATCTTTGCACTAAACATTATTTTTCTTTATCCAGTATATGTACACTGTGAATGGCTTGACTGTAATCATGTATAGTCATTCTGCTGCTAGACACAAAATGCTGGAGTAACTCAGCGGGACAGGCAGCATCTCTGGAGAGAAGGAATGGGTGACATTTTGGGTCGGGACCCTTCTTCAGTCGTTCCGCTGACTGGATAACACACAACAAAATAGCTTTTCACTGTACCTCGATACATGTGACAATAAACTCAACGATCGAACTAGCAAGTGACAAACAATGAAACAACTGTTAACTGCTGCTAGAAAACCATCAAGAGAGTCAATAGTGTTTAATTATCATATGCACCAGGACTGGAACAATTAAATTATTACTTTCTGTAGCTTTACACATACATTAAATGCAACAATTCAACAAACAAATATATATATCATAAATTATCAGTTATATTCGGTAGCCAGTCCATAATAGTGCAAGCCAAAGTATGTTGTGCAATCTTATACCAAGTCCCTTGTAGTTCTGTGCTGATGATGATAAAAGTAGCCCTATTCCTGATGGTCATCTTCGAGTGGGGCTCAGTTCAGTTTATTGTCGCGTGTACCGACGTACAGTGAAAAGCTTTTGTTGCGTGCTATCCAGTCAGCAGAAAGACAATACATGATTACAATCAACCCATTTACAGTGTATAGATGATGATAAGGGAGTAACATTTAGTGGAAGGTAAAGCCAGCAAAGTCTGCAACAAAGGTATCCACAAAATGCTTGAGTAACTCAGCGGGTGAGGCAGCATCTCTGGAGAGAAGGAATGGGTGACATTTTGGGTCGATTCCCAAGGGTCTCGACCCAAAATGTCGCCTATTCCTTCTCTCCAGAGATGCTGCCTCACCCGCTGAGTTACTCCAGCATTTTGTGTCTACCTTCGATTTAAACCAGCATCTGCAGTTCTGTCTTACACACAAAGTCTGCAACAAGCTGTGTGCAGATCCTGGACATTCAAATACTTTTTGTGTTACTTCAAAATGAGGGTCAGGCTGGAAATGTGTCCCCAGCATTGTGAAGGCTATGTTTGGCCATGCTGATGCAGCACATTCCTTTGGTAGAAAGTTCATGCTCAAGAACGCAACTCAATCTGGCACAAAGAGATTGTTCATCCTGTCAGCTCCAAACTGTCAAAGACATCTGGCAGTGCGCGTCATTGACAGAACTTTCACAGTAACTACACTGTGCCTGGCTGATGGCGAGAAGGGCTCTCCCCATTAGAGTCTCAATATCACTGATGGCACCGATGAGTTGGTTGTAATGGGTATTGTCATCCCTGGAGGAGTTTCGGGAACTAAGGAGTAAACTAAAAAAGGATATCAGATGGACAAAAAGGGGCCAGGGGATAAATCTGACAGATAGCATTCAGGACAATCCCAAGAGATGTTCTAAATTCATAAATGGGAAAAGGGTAACTAGAGAGAGAGAGAGAGAGAGAGTGGGAATCCTCAGGAATCAAAATGGTCACCTCTGTGGAGCCACCGGAGATGGGCAAGGTCCTCAATGAGTATGTAATTACCAAGGATAAAGACAGGATGATGGAGGAACTTGTGGCAGTCAATGGAAGTGTGTTGAGAGCAGTCAGTGTTACGGTCGAAGAGGTGCTGGAGGTATTATCATGTGTGAAGGTAGACAAATTTCTGATCAGATATATCTGAAGACATTGTGGGAAACTAGAGAGGAAATTGAGGGAGCCTTGGTTGAAATTTACGAGTCGTCCTTAAATACAGGAGAAATGCCGGAAGACTGGTGGGTGGCAAACGTTGTGCCTCTATTCAAGAAGGGCTGCAGGGAAAATGCTGGGAACTATAGGCTGGTGAGCTGAACATCTGTTTTCAGAAAGTTACTAGAGAGTATTCTGAGGGATAGGATATGCAGGCATTTAGATGGATAAGGACTGATTAGGGAGTCAGCATGGTTTTGTACGTGGGATCACAAATTTGGTGCAGTTTTTTGAAAACGTGACCGAAAAGGTCAATGAGAGCAGAGCTGTATTTGTGGTGTATATGGATTTCAGTAAAGCATTCAACAAGGTTCCGCATGGTAGGCTGCTCTGGAAGGTTAGATCGCATGGGATATAAGGAGAGATAGCTGAATGGATAGCAAATTGGCTTAATGGAAGGAAGCAGAGGGTGATGGCGGAAGGTTGCTTCTCGGACTGGAGGCCTGTGACTAGTGGTGTGCCTCAGGGTTCGGTGCTGGGCCCATTACTGTTTGTCATCTACATCAATGATTTGGATGAGAATCTACAGAGCAAGATCAGCAAGTTTGCCGATGATACAAAAGTGGGTGGTTTTGCAGATAGTGAAGATGGTTGTGAAAGATTGCAGCAGGATCTTAATCGATTGGCCTGGTTTGCGGAGGAATGGCTTATGGAAATCAATACAGAGATGTGTGAGGTGTTGCACTTTGGGAAGTCTAACAAGGGCAGGATCTACACAGTGAATGGTAGGGCTCTGGGGAGTGCAGGTGCATGGTTCCTTGAAGGTGGAGTCGCAGGATGATCAAAAAGGCTTTTGGCACATTGGCCTTCATCAGTCAGCGTATAGAGGTTGGGAGGTTATATTGCAGTTGTATAAGACGTGGGTGAGGCCGTAATTGGAGTATTGTGTTCAGTTCTGGGCACCATGTTATAGGAAATATGTTGTCAAGCTGGAAAGGGTACAGAGAAGATTTACAAGGATGGTGACAGGACTAGAGGGTGTGAGCTATAGGGAGAGGTTGAGTAAGCTGGGACACTTTTCCCAGGAGGATGAAGGGGTGACCTTATAAAGGTGCATAAAATCAAGAGAGGAATAGATCGGGTAGATGCAGTCTCTTGCCCACAGTAGGGGTATTGAGGACCAGAGGACATAGGTTTAAGGTGAAAGGGAAACGATTTAATAGGAATCCGAGGGGTAACATTTTCCACACAAATGGTAGTAGGTGTATGGAACAAGCTGCCCAATGAGGTAGTTGAGGCTGGGACTATCCCAAAGTTTAAGAAACAGGTAGACAAGTACATGAATAGGACAGGTTTGGAGGGATATAGACCAAATGCAGACAGTGGGACTAGTGTGGCTGGGACATGTTGGCCGGTTTAGGCGTTGAGCCGAAGGGCCTGTTTCCATGCTGTATCACTCTGCATCTCCTTCTGGAATGTGCATTTGCCAAGATGCAGAGGCTGGGGCTACGGATGCAGGGGCTTTGTCAAATCTTCTGCTATACAGCAATGAAAAACAGGGACATGTGGTCTTCAATGGTTCCCAGTAATTCACACCAATACAAACATGATCACCAACATGGAATTATACAGTACAAAAATGAGCCCTATCAGTTCACCTCATTAATGCTGGCCATGATGCCTATCTACACTCATCCCGTCTGTCCCAAAGATCCCGCCTAACCCACTAAGATACTCCAGCACTTTAGGGGCTTTTTTTCCCTTACATCTTTTGCTCTCTCTACCCAGTAACCTGTATTTAGGACAGAACAGAATAGACTATTCTTTCAGGAGCCTGGTGTCAGGAATCTAAATACATGTCTGCCAATGAAGCTGACTGGGTATAAAAAGAGCATCAACGCTCAGGATGTTGGTGTGAGAGAGATCGCTGACATTGGTTCACCTTTCCAGTTGATTCGGAGAATTGTGCAGAGAAATTATTAATGGAGCAATGTACTCGCACGTGCTTACGTTGTGGACCTACAGTTCAAAGAGGCACATACCATAACAGTATATTATTAACATTGCTAAGCACTATACTATCATTTGATTCTCGGTTTTACTTGTGAGTTAGATGCTGCAGCCAGTGCAGAGTTTCATGTTCATGTCATATGAGCAGAATTAAGCCATTTAACCTATTGAGTCTACTCTGCCATTCAATCATGGCTGATCGATCTCCTTTCCCTCAACCATTCTATACTGACTGATTTGGATGGCTGAAAGGTAACAAAGGCAAGTGGGACTCGTGTAGCTGGAACATGTTGGCTGGTGTGGGCAAGTTGGGCCGAAGGGCCTGTTTGCATACTGTATGAACCTACGACATTTTGGGTCAGGACCCTTCCTCAGAAGAGTCTGATGGTGATTAGGGGTTCCGACCCAAAATGTCACCCATCAGAGATGCCGCCAGACGCACTGAATTATTTTGTGTCTATCTGCACCATTGATATAGTGAAGCATGAAAACGTGAGCATTGCCCTGGATAGAGTGAAGATAGACACAAAAAGCTGGAGTAACTCAGCGGGACAGACAGCATGCCTGGAGTGAAGGAATGGGTGGCGTTTTTGGGTTGAGACCCTTCTTCAGACGGCGTGAATATGGAGAGGATGTTTCCGCTCGTTGGAGAGACCAGGACCAGATGCCATAGTCTCAGAATAAAAGAACATAAAAAGGACAGAATAAAGGAAAGATGAGGCGGAATTTCTTTAGTCAGAGGGTGGTGAATCTGTGGAACTCATAGAAACATAGAAATTAGGTGCAGGAGTAGGCCATTCGGCCCTTCGAGCCCGCACCGCCATTCAATATGATCATTGCCACAGACGACTGTGGAGGCCAAGTTAATGGATAATCATAAGGAGGAGATTGATGGATTCTTGATTAGTACGGGTGTCATGGTTGTGGAGAGAAGGCAGGAAAATGGGGGTTTCGAGGGAAAGATAGATCAGCCATGATTGAATGGCGGAGTAGACATGATGGGCCGAATGGCCTAATTCTGCTCCTCGAATTTATGAAGTGGAGTAACCGGATGTTGGCAACTCATCCCTGGGGCTTCCCTTCAGTTAATGGGACAGAGGTCAGGGTCAGTGGCTGCAACAACCCATGTCTCTCTCTCTCCAGAGATGCTGCCTGACCCGCTGAGTTACTCCAGCATTTTGTGTCAACCAGCATCTGCAGTTCCTTCCTACACATTTCGTCTCTCTCTCTCTCTCTCTCGCTATCTAATGTATCTCTGTGGCTGTGGATGGCGCAGCTGGTGCAGCCGCGGGATCTCCCGTCCCCTGACAAGGACAAGCTGAGGGTAACAGGGTGTGGACATGGACAAGGACACCCGCGGCCCCGCTCCAGGCTCAGCGTCTCTGTGTGAAGCAGCGAGAGGCACAACACGGAGAGCCAGACGCGGTGCAGCGGCGGCAGCAGCAGCGGCGGCGACTCCTCGCCCACTCACTCACTTACTTACCCGGACGACCCGGCCCACGGCAGCCATCTTAGATCCCCAGCCGTTCCCCATGGCGACGCTGCGCACGGAGCACTTCCGGGGTGGTGGCACGGGCCCAATCACAGCGAGGCGGGGTCAGCGAGGCGGAAGCGCGTGTGAACACTACACAATGTATCAAAGACAGACACAAAGTGCTGGAGTAACTCAGCGGGACAGGCGGCGGCTCTGGGCAGAAGCAATGGGGGACGTTTCAGGTCGAGGTCACAACTGATACAGCAGAATTAGGCCCATCAAGTCTACTCCGCCATTCAATCATCTCTCTCCCTCCTAACCCAATTATCCTGCCTTCTCCCCATAACCCCGTACTAATCAAGAATCTATCTATCTCTGCCCTAAAAATAGGAGAGATAAGACGTTGCCTTCCATCACAGTGGGGAGGAGATGCGCTGTGATGGATGTTTGTGTAAATTGTGTTGTGCCTTGGTTCTTTTTTTGTGTGTGTATGTAATGACTGCAGAAACCAAATTTCGTTTGAACCTCAATGAGGTTCAAATGACAACAAATAAATTGTTAAGAGATAAGTTTTTTTGGCCTTCCATCACAGCAATGTGATGGATGTTTATGTAAATTATGTTGTGTCTTGGGTCTATTTGTTTGTAATGTATGGCTGCAGAAACGACATTTCGTTTGGACCTCAAGGGGTCCAAATGACAATAAATTGAATTGTATTGTATCATTGTAAATATCCATTGACTTGGCCTCCACAGACATCTCTGCAGAGACTGTCTGTCGCGCTGCGTTACTCCAGCTTTTTGTGTCTACCTGTAAGGAGAGGTTGGAGAAACTTGGACTGTGGCAAATAATTCCCCAGATTCACCACCCCCTGACTAAAAAAAATCCTCCACATCACCTTCTTAAAGGAGCGTCCTTTAATTCTGAGGCTATGACCTCTAGTCTTAGACTTGCCTACCAGTGGAAACATCCTCCCCACATCCACTCTTCTGTACATTTCAATTAGATCTCCCTCATTCTTTTAAACTCCAGCCAGGCCCAGTGCCGTTAAACACTCATGGAGACCCTTCATCAGACTGAGTCATGGGAAAGGGGAATCTAAGTCTGAAAAAGGTCTCAACCCAAAACGTCACCCATTCCTTCTCTCCAGAGATGCTGCCTGTCCCGCTGAGACTCCAGCTTTTTGTGTCTACCTTCGAAAGGGAGTCTTACCCACTGTTACTCCAGCTTTTTCTGTCTATCTTCGGTTTAAACCAGCATCTGCAGTTCCTTCCTATACACAATGTATCAATGAGGCGGCCAGATCCCCATGGGAGCACTGGGGCATGGTGACAGAGGTCCCAAAGCCACCAAATACATGCTCTCAGCTCAGAGTTCCCAAACCAACTCCCCTCACCATGACCTGACAGCATATATTGGAGACAGACACAAAATGCTGGAGTAACTCAGCAGGACAGGGAGCATCTCTAGAAAAAAGGAATAGGTGACATATCTGCAGAGACTCTGCCTGTCCCGCTGCGTTACTCCAGCTTTTTGTGTCTACCTGTAAGGAGAGGTTGGAGAAACTTGGATTGTTTTCTGTGGAATGTCAGAGGCTGAAAGGAGACCTGATGGAAGTATATAAAATTATGAGAGACACAGGTAGACCGTCAGAACCTTTTTCCCTTGGATTGAAATATCAAATTAAGATCAGTGGGGCACAGTTTAAAGGAAATGTGCGGTGCAAGTTGTTTTGTTTACAGAGAACGGTGGGTGCCTCAAATACACTGTGTGGGACATAGGTGGACGCAGACATGAATGTGATGTTTAAAGGATTTTAGATAGGCACTTGGATATGGAGGAATATGGATCATGTGCAAACAGAGGAGATGGAGTTTAACCCAAGCAAGTGTGAGCTGTTGTAGATTATTATCTGAATGGTGGCCGATTAGGAAAGGGGGAGATGCAACGAGACCTGGGTGTCATGGTACACCAGTCATTAAAAGTAGGCATGCAGGTGCAGCAGGCAGTGAAGAAGGCGAATGGTATGTTAGCATTCATAGCAAAAGGATTTGAGTATAGGAGCAGGGAGGTTCTACTGCAGTTGTACAGGGTCTTGGTGAGACCACACCTGGAGTATTGCGTACAGTTTTGGTCTCCTAATCTGAGGAAAGACATTCTTGCCATAGAGGGAGTACAGAGAAGGTTCACCAGACTGATTCCTGGGATGTCAGGACTTTCATATGAAGAAAGACTGGATAGACTCGGTTTGTACT
Source organism: Amblyraja radiata (assembly GCF_010909765.2). NCBI lineage: Eukaryota > Metazoa > Chordata > Chondrichthyes > Rajiformes > Rajidae > Amblyraja > Amblyraja radiata. Next base: position 111,088,685 of record NC_045958.1, on the reverse strand, counting down.
CGCTAGAATTTAGAAGATTGAGGGGGGATCTTATAGAAACGTATAAAATTCTTAAGGGGTTGGACAGGCTAGATGCAGGAAGATTGTTCCCGATGTTGGGGAAGTCCAGAACAAGGGGTCACAGTTTAAGGATAAAGGGGAAATCTTTAGGACTGAGATGAGGAAAACATTTTTTCACAGTGAGTGGTGAATCTCTGGAATTCTCTGCCACAGAAGGTAGTTGAGGCCAGTTCATTGGCTTATATTTAAGAGGGAGTTAGATGTGGCCCTTGTGGCTAAAGGGATCAGGGGGTATGGAGAGAAGGCAGGTACAGGATACTGAGTTGGATGATCAGCCATGATCATATTGAATGGCGGTGCAGGCTCGAAGGGCCGAATGGCCTACTCCTGCACCTATTTTCTATGTTTCTATGTTGTACTTTGGGAGGTCCAATGTTAGCAGGTTTCCAGCTAATGACAAGACCCTTAACCACATTGATGTAGAAAGGGAACTTGAGGTAGAAGTCCATAGCTCCCTGAGAGTGGCAAGTGCTTGTCTTCACTGGCTTTGCTCTAGCAAGTATGCATTATGTAGTTTAATAAAGCAACCAACATATAAATGAAATGTAAATGATAAATATGCAAACAACAATACAAATAACATTTGGCAATAAAAAGCAGGACGTTCAGTTATTGGTTATTGACTTTTATTGTCACCACATCTTTGCTACTTTTTATATAAAATGACATTTCTGCTAAAATAGACAAAAAATGCTGGAGAAACTCAGCGGGTGAGGCAGCATCTATGGAGCGAAGGAATAGATGACGTTTTGGGTCGTGACCCTTTTCTGAACAAGGGTCTCGATCCGAAACGTCACCTATTTCCTTCGCTCCATAGATGCTGCCTCACCCGCTGAGTTTCTCCAGCATTTTTTGTCAACCTTCGATTTTTCCAGCTTCTGCAATTCTTTCTTAAACATTTCTGCTAAAATATATCGAATTTCTATGTGACTTCAGGTTTTATACTGAAGGATTAAATTACACATACGATGTTGTCATTTGCACTTACGGCTGATTTACATTTTGAAACAGTTTAACCCATGATAATGGGGCATGTTTTAAAAATTAGGATATTAAATATTAATTGAGAAAGAAAATATTTGCAAGAGAAAAAATTACACTACAACAGCAACATTAAATATTTAATCAAACAAATTAGTTAATCTTGCAGAGATTTGTTTCCATATATTCTAAATGCCTCCCAATTTATATTAACCACTGATCAGAAGGCTAAGAAACAATTCACATTTCACCACAATTTAACCAACATAATCTCACCTAAAAGACAACTATATAAAGATAATTTAAAACAAATTGGGGATTCACTTTGCACATCGGGGTTTTGCTGACTACTTCACTGCCAGAATTCAGTTTAAGCAATACTGAAATCTCAGTCTCGCTTGCATGCTGCATCAAACAAGAATTTACTGACTGATTTTGGATGACTAAAAGGTATCAGTTATCCCTTCAGCTGGAATAAGATCAGTGGTGCTGCCCAGACCTGCTGGTATATCAGACTTATATTTGGTGAGCAGGGGAAGGGGCCAGGCAGAATGGGAAGCATGGGGAAAAATAACATTTTGGATCTGGTTTTGATTAAATTGATTTCAAATGGGACTGCAGGACAAAAGGGTGGCGGACGTTACTTTTAGATAACTAAATAAGTGCAATATTTGTTTTTAGTTAACATTGTTTTAAATATAATCATTTTACAGTTTTATTTCAATTTCAATTCCTTTAAATTCAATTCAATATCCTTTAAATGACTCTGAATGCCATATACATTCAAAAAAATATTATTAAGAGTATTTTAATCGTAAACCTATACCCCAATCCCAACTTTGATAGCTGTTGCGGGCATTGAGTATCAGCGCCTCATCACTGTGGCATACAAAGGCTCCAGCCTCACTAGACCGTTATACTGGGTCAGAGACAATGCCTCAGCTCATCCAGACCAGCTATATAAGGGCCCAGGGAAGGGACTGCAACTGGGTGGGGACTGCAGGTGCAGGGGATGTCAGTGGGATTTGGATCACCATATCAGGCGATCAAAACTGAACATGGATAGGTGATGTTTCAGCAAAACCTATCCATGTTCTCCACAGACGCTGTCCGATTCGCTGAGTTACTCCAGCACTTTGTCTCTTCATGAGTGGATTGAATCAGTTTCTTCAAGTGGATTATTCTCCAGTTGCAAAACTATTTCCTTCAACTCAGGATCATTGGCCCAGTTCACTCCACTGGCAAGAATAACACCCTGTAAAAAGATGTTAATATTTTCTGATTAATTTTCAAAGCATGAGAAAATGTTCAAGGTTAACAAAATTATTCAGCAATTTTCAACCCAATTTAACATACTTCAAACACCTCACATAATAACAACATGTAGAAGAGTAGTACAGTCCATTATTCCAAATACAATTGTCAGTTTGTGTCAAGGATAATTGGATTTGTCTGGTATTGCAAAAGCTGAAACACAATTAACTTTGAGTAGTTTAGTTTAGAGATACAGCATGGAGCATATCCCACTTTGTCATCCATTCCCTATACACTAGGGCCAATTTACAGAGGCCAATGAACTTACAAACCCGCACATCCATGGTAAGCGAGAGGAACCCGGAGCAGCCAGAGGAAACCCACGTGGTCACAGGGAGAACATGCAAACTCCACACAGGCAGCACCCGAGGTCAGAATCGAACTCGGGTCACTGGCTCTGAGGCAACAGCTCTACCAGCTACGTCAATGTGCCGCCTTTAGTACCTTCTCATGTACCTTATCATTATCACAGATACTATTCTCCATCATTTAACCTAAATGTACAAAAAACAGCCAGCAGGGCAAATTGTATCTGTGGGTGTCAATCAAAAAGAATTGAAAAAGCAGAGAGAAGGAGTTGACAAAATAAGGATTTGCTAAGCAGAAGATAAGACATTTTAGATTTATTATTGTCATGTACTGGGGTACAGTGAAAAATGTGCTATCTAAACAGATTAGATATACCATGCATATATGCAATCAAGTCAAATTCAAATACAATAGGTAGAACAAAGGGGAAGGTACAGAGTGCAGAAGATAGTTCTCAGCATTGTAGCACAACAGTTCCAGAGACAAAGTCCAATGTACTCGATTGAGTAGAGGTGAATCGGACAGTACCCTAACTTATGGAAGGAGTGTTCAGAGGCCTGATAACAGAGGGGAAAAAGCCTTTTCTGAGTCTGGTGGTGCACGCTTTCAAACTTCTGTACCTCCTGCCAGATGGGAGCAGGAAGGAGGAACAAGTGAAGTGGGAAATCTATGATTCCGTTGGCTGCTTTTCCAAGGAAGTGTGGTGTAGATGGAGTCAATGGTGGGAAATCTAGTCTGTGTGATGGACTGGGTTACATCTTCAACTCTCTTCAATGTCTTGCAGTCTTGGGAAAAGCTGTTCCCAAACCAAGATGTGAGGCAACTCAACAGTAGGCTTTCCATGGTGCACTTGTAGAAGTTTGTAAGAGTGTCTGGAGAGATGCTGAATTTTCTCAATAATGTCCACGACAGATCATTGGTAATATTACCGCCAAGGAACTTGAAGCTCTCAACAATTTTCACTGCACCACTGAGGCTGATTGGGGCACGTACTTGAAGGTAGACACAAACTGCCGGAGTAACTCAGCAGGACAGGCAGCATCTCTGGAGAAAAGGAATGGGTGACATATCGGGCATCGACCCGATATGTCACCCATTCCTTCTCTCCAGAGATGCTGCCTGTCCTGCTGAGTTACTCCAGCATTTTGTGTCTACCTTCGAATTAAACCAGTATCTGCAGTTCTTTGCTACACATTTTGAGGCACACACTCCACCATTCTTCCTGAACTCGATAACTAGCTCCTTGGCCTTGCTGTCAAGTATCATGTCACATGCTTTCACAGTATTACAATTCCTCCTCCATTTCTAGGCATTTCACCCCTTCTGTTTCTCGTTGATCTTCTGCTATACCAGGTAACAAATCAAAGGGTCATTGACATGAAACATGTGTAAGAAGGAACTGCAGATGATGGTTTGCACCGAACATAGACACGAAGTGCTGGAGTCAGTCAGTGGGTCAGGCAGCATCTCTGGAGAAAACAAAAGCTTTCCACCCGACCTCGGTACACGTGATAATTATAAACAAAACTACCAAGATCACATAAACCATTTATGTAAACGAATTTTCCATCAGTGGATGAAATAGTCAGCGGAGAAATTAGGAGCAAGGTGGTGGAGAACATCTTTAAAGTAAGTGCAAAAATACCATGCTTTGTATTTTTAGACTAAAATATACCACATTAACCAGTATTTTGATGCTAACACCCCCTACCTGCAAAACCTTCTGAATTAATGTCACCATTTTAAAGTGTTCTTGCAAGTTCTTTTCTCCACGTTTTGGAAGTTCATTTTCTAATTGCTGTAACAGTTGTTGCTGCTTCTTCTTTTCAGCTTCCATGTCCTTTAATACACCCTGCATTTTTTGTTTTAGTGCTGCAAATTAGAAAAAGTGCAAATACGTTTTCAGTTATGAACTAAAAATGTAAAGTAACAGTACCACTGAGTTCAATATCACTATCCATTCCATTGATGCGTTTCACAAAAGACTTGAACTATCTCAAACTTATCTGCACTTCATTCTCTGATAAATTGGAACCCTTGAGCATTGCAAATTTGTAAAATGGCTTTACTTTACTACAGCCGGAGCTGGAAGATCCATTCCCATTCCCAACTTTGAGAGCTGGTATCTCGGCTCCTTGGCAGCAGAGGCAGACCATTCCAGTACCTTTGGATTCCTCTTGGAGGCCGTGACCTCTGTTGTACCAGCAAAATGGATAAGCCAGAAAGGCTCTGGAACCAAGGATGCCGGAAAACCAGTGGTGGACGTATTCCAGTTCTGATATTCCCTTAACTAATTCAGGTGGAATATCCCTGATAAAGTTTGACTGGAATGTAGGCTCTGGAACCAAGAATGCCGGAAAACCAGTGGTGGACTTGTATTCAAGTTCTGATATTCCCTTATCTAATTCAGGTGGAATATCCCTGATAAGGTCTGACTGGAATGTAGTACATGAGATGGGCAAGGAATAAAAGGTACTAATAAAATGATATGCCATTAGTGCACTCTATTGTATTAAAACAACTGCATTGTATCGAAGTGATAATTACATAGTCTCTGCTTTTGTACTTCAAACACTGCATTTTCCAAAGTGTGAACTTCCTACAATAAAAGGAAAAAAACAATTACTAGCTGTCCACAAGTTGTTAATTGTGAACTATAATAGTAGCTAATAATTTGATTAAATTATTGAAGGAAAATTGTCAGCAGCATTGATTTATTAAAAAAAAAGAGGACTTTCATGTCAGTGCTGAGGAATGAACTTTTCTCATTGCGACAGACTCTCCCAAGCCAAGTATTTTTGTCATTCTGCCTCAAGAATGTCCTAGTCCCAACTTTGGAATAGCATTAAATCAATTTTATAAAGCAAAATACTGCAGATACCATAAATTAAAAAAAATTAAAACTAGAAAATATTGCAAGTTATCAGCAACTCAGGAAATAGCTGGAGAGATAGAAAGAGAAAGAGTTAATATTTCACGTTGGTAACCTTTCGTCAGAAATAGGTGAACTTAGAAATCAAGTATGTTTCTCGTTACAGGAAGGGAGAGGATTGGAGTGACGAAAGAGAATTGTTTGTATAGACTGCAGACAAATCAAAATGTATGATAGTTTTAATATTGATCCTACTGAGAGAGGATGGTGCAGGCTTGTTGATTGCAGCAGATCTGTCTGCAAAGATTCCAGTAGGAGAAAATGAACGAGAATAAAAGGCGAAAGAAAAACCTTTGTGTGTTCTGGGACTCATGACAATAAACTCTCTTGACTTGACTAATGCATTTTACATTTTTAACAGTATCAACAGTTTACATGCTTATAATGTATCCAAGAATAAAAAGATTTGGTGCTGTAAATGATTGTGAACTCGAAAATACACAAGTGATTCATTATATTTGCTTTACCTTCTGGGTTGCTATAATCTCAGAACAAAGATCTAAAGAGTGCTTGACTGTTTCCATTATCAACCTAGGAACAAAGAACGATTCATTTAAAAAAGTAGACTTCCGTCAAACTTTGATCTCATTTAAAAAAAAGACTAATTTACATTTTTAGAATATCACTAATGACATATTTCAAACAAAGTCAGAAAATGCCACAAATGGCCATCAGATGGGGCTGAGAACAGATGAAACATTTCAAGTCGATGAAACTTCAGAACAGGAGAAGGAGAAAACAAGCATGTTTTCAGTTGCAGAGAGGTGGAGAGATGGTAGGACAGAGAGAATGTCTGTGATGGGATCATCTATATCAATGATTTGGATAGAATGTACAAAGCATGATTAGCAAGTTTGCAGATTATACTAAAGTGGGTGGTATTAGTTTATAGTTTAGCTTGAACTAAATTGTCGATTGTGAAGGTTGTCAAAAATTGCAGCAACATTGATCGATTGGGCAGGTGGGCTGAGGAACGGTTGATAACATTTAATACAGAGAGGTTTTAAGCCAAAATTCCAACGATGTACAGGTTTGGAGGCTAATTGGCTTGGTAAAATGGTCATTTGTCCCTTTTGTGTACGATAGTGTTAGTGTGCGGGGATCGCTGTTCGGAGTGGACCCGGTGGGCCTGTTTCCACGCTGTATCTCTAACGTAAAAAGTGGATAGATACAATGAGCAGGGTGTTGAAAGGGAATGCAGAAATGAGGTGACAAATCAGCTATATTCTTATTAAATGGCGGAGCACATTCAAGGGGCTAGATGGTCTATTTCTGCTCATAATTCATATGGTTGAATGTTTATAAAGCAAAAGCACTTAAGGCCAATTTTGAATTAAGTAGCAATCAAAGAAGTTCGAATCCAGATGAATTTGAATAAAAACACAGCATTTACTAAACCATGGATCTGAAATACTTACTTCCCATCTTTATCATTCATTTGTGCTGCTTCTCGAAGAGCATTTGTGTACTGAAGCCTGCAAAACAGCAGAGGTGTCAAACGCTTGCAATTTTATGCATTTCTTCATTCCGAACGCAAGTTAGGAGGGAGAGATAGATCAGCCATGAATGAATGACGGAGTAGACTGAACAATTTCCATCAGAAAGTCTGATCTGCTTCTAGATTTCTTCAGTTTTCTGAGCCAGATGATAAAGGACTGATGGTCCACAACTTGCTTTTTCTGGCCTTTGCAGCAGCTTCATAGAGCAAGCCATGTCTTCAAACAAGCCATCGTGGTAGATATTTTAACAAGGAAGCATCAATATTGTAATGGGGCTCTCGGTTAGTCTGCAACCTACTGCAGAACTGCATCAAAGTCTATATTAAACTTGCATGCATCGCCCATAAAATTGAAGTTTTCCAACTTTGCCAGCTGGTAAAGAAGTAAGAACTTGACATAACAGATTCAATTTTCAACCCATGCCCATTCTAGACAAAAACGTTGTTTGATTCTGTACAGGTAGATATATTAGCGTAGTAGACTAGGATCCAGAAAGTTTGAATCCTACCACTGCAGCTGAGGAACTTCAACTCAATTATGTCTAGAATGAGGTATTAGAAATAGAGCTTGCAAAACTACTCTTTCTGTGATGAAAATCCATCTGATATTTTAATGTTCTTTAGGGAAAGAAATCTGCCATCCTCACCTAGCCTGGTCTACATGTATCTTCAGTCCCACTGATGCTAACTCTGAGTTGAAATGGAGCTGCATGTCAGATCAGGACGAATCAGGGGCGGACAACAAATACCTGCCTTGTCAGCAACTTCTAGTCCCATGAACAAGCAAACTTAAAAAACACCAAATATCCATCACAGCACAGGCCTGTGTCATTAGGATTTTATTTGAAAATAAACTTCTTCAAACTGCTGCATGCACAGAATTAATAGTTGAGCCATCCAAAATGCTGAGGAATAATTCCACGAGACCTTAATGAGACAGCTTCATCACTACACCAATCTAAAGAGGTGGCTTCTCAGGGGAGGTAAGGCTGGACATGCTGGACTTCTAAACATCAATAATGCAACAAAAAAGATACCACATTGGAGCCAAATCACAATAACGCAACCTGGATATTTTTTTGTACCTATGGAGAGACATGTTTTTCTGCTGGAAAGAGACTGTAACATCTTCTAATTCCCGTTCGATCGCTTGAATTCTGTCAAAAGACACAAAATAAAGTAATCATTCAATAAGCAACCGATGGACCATGTTGCCTTTCCATATAGTTTCTCATCATGAAAATAATACTGTAATAAGAAAACTTGAAGATAAACCATCTTTTGGTTCACAGTAGAACAATAAACTAAGTAAACATACGTTTCTTTCAGGTTTTCTTCTGACACAGCCTCTGTATTAGTTTCAACACCTGGCAATAAAATACAAATACTCATTAAAGTTTGTAAAAAAAACAAAAAAACTTTTGGCCAGTTCCTTAAATTTGATTCTTGAGTTTCCTGGTCACTTTACAGACTAAGAGATAAAGTTCTCTGGAGTAATGGGGAAGTGAAACACATCACTCAGTATATTATATAAAACAGCATCACCCATTAATCAACTGTTCAATATCACAATTGGTTTTTATTTTTACAGATGAGAAATTCAATAATACTTGAGGTGTTTCTGGTTGTTAAATGCACAATGGGGAATAATATTTTCTGCAAGATAACTTTTTTTTTACACAAGAAGCAAAAACAATATATCACTCACAAATCATGAGCAAAATCCACTATAATGTACAATCTTGCAGAGGGTACAAGACACTTAATTGAAGAATGCAGCAAGTAAAGAAAAAAGGGGAGGAAAAATAGTCTAATCACAGCAAATTACTTAAACGCTGCTGCAAGAGAAACAAAAATGGCCGAGGAGACTCAGTCCCTACTTTCAGGAATGTAATACCACGAAAATGGAGCAAAAATGAAGAGGCTTCTGTGTACAGTTTTTCTTCTTGCTACTTCTTGAGGGATGCTGTCAATAAAGTATTTGTCTAAGGGATATCCTTGGGGAATTGAATGAATGAATGAATGAATGAATGAATGAATGAATGAATGAATAGTTTATTTCAGTCATACATTCAAAAGAACAAAACTTTACAATCTGTGTGAATATGAACCAACACTGTGTCCATTTCACACAACGTTCACATAATCAATGACCGAAAAAGGAATAGGCTGAAGCCACAACGCTTATTTTTTGCCTATCCTATACTTATTGAAATAAACACATCGCAAAATGCAAGGTCCTCCAACACGAAGAGTTTAATAGGTGAGCAACATTTTGCACAAATTAAGTTTAATGATTGTTTAAACTGAAAAATGAGAAATAATTTTTCATGACCCCAGAATATTTATAAACCAATGACATAAGTATTTTCAAAGTCGATTAAAGTAATTGTTGTAAAGCGGGGGGGGGGGGGGGGGGGGGGGGGGGGGGGGCATGAGGTATGGTTCAACATGTGACTTGAAAAGACAGTACACCAGACAATGTGATAGTTCATTATGGCATTATTTTGGACTTTTCAAGCAAATCTCCAAATGAACCTTTAACCGATAATCCGACCCAAATAGTTGCCTTTCTACCAAGGCAAGGGGTTGACATATCTGAATGGCAGGTTTTACTACACAGAGGATGGTGGATATATAGAACACACTGCAGAGTTCACAGAGCCATGAAGAAAATCAAAATGACCTAACATTTAATCAAAACATCTTACAAGCTTTCACACCAGCCTGGAGTTCCACCGTTTGTTGGCTTACTTGATCCTTTAACCTATAAAGAATAAATTACAGATACATAAAAATTATTTTTTATTTTCTGTTTCCAATAGCAAATATTAACAAAAACGCACGTGTTCCTTTCATTTCAAATTATCAGGACTGAAGCCTGCATTGAGCTCTGCAATACCATCAACTCGCCATATACATGGACTGTCTTGCAGCATGTAATTTTGATAAGCTCAAACAATGTTTTAAATAGTCACTAAGTGCTGATGTAACTGAGCGGGTCATGCAGCATCTCTGGAGAACATGTTTCGGTTGGTAGCCTTCTTCATGGATAGGTAACATTTCAGATAGGGACCCTTCTTCAGATTGAAGAAGGATCCTGACCCAAAATATCACCTGTCCAGCAGAGATGCTGCTTGATCCGCTAAGTTACTCCAGCACTTATGAGCCTTTTTTTAAATAAACCTGTATCTGCAGTTCTTTGTGTCCCATGTCTTTTACTTCCCAACATCATTGTCAAATTTAAGAATTAAGGTTTAAGAGATATTTCAATGGCCAATTTTAATTTACCACATGCAACCGCTTCTGAACCGATGACCTTCCTCCAGACTCAGTTATAATGTGCCTTCCTTTCACCTTCCAATCATTAATTACTGCAGAATATGCAGCTAGCATGCCCTGTGCTATGACATTATCTTTTTAAACCATTCCAAACCTATGAAATTTCTCCTGATCATTGAAAGCTCTGGCAAATAGTTAATACATTTTTTACATTGAGCTACTGCTGGCTCGAAGGGCCTACTCCTGCACCTATTATCTATATTCAAGCAGAAAATTTAAATCTTCAAAGGCTTCATAATTACTATTCCAAATTTTTTTAGCTTAGAGATTGTGCGGAAACAGGCCCTTCGGCCCACACCGATCAGCGATCCCCACTCGATAGCACTATCCCACACACACTAGGGACAATTTAGAATTAAACCAAGCCAATTAGCCTAAAAATCTGTACATCTTTGGAGTGTGGGAGGAAACCGAAGCACCCAGAGAAATCCCACGCAGGCCATGGGGAGAACGTACAAACTCCGTACAGACAGCACCCATAGTCAGAATCGAACCCGGGTCTCTGGCGCTGTGAGGGAGCAACACCACTGCTGCGCTACCGTGCCACTCCTCTTACAGTCATTAATACTTTTACTGTGAAGGGATATTGAAAATCTACTGTACGTTACCAAATGCACAGCCACTTACTCACCACAGAAGATGCAGAACGGAGTCTGTTAGAGCAGCGTTTTCTGGTCCAACAGTTGGTGCTACATGGAAATTATCAAGTGCCAACTGTCCCAGCTTCATACAGGAAGCACCAAGCTCCTGAAGAATATGCTTGTCGGTTCTATAATATCAGAGAACAGTTAAGCCATTGCAAGATGGAAAATAATTTAAAGTGTGCGGCAACTTGTACAGGAATGGGCTAAGAAACTTCCAAGAGTGGTACATTAGAACCATATAACACATCCTTAAAAGGGCTTTCCACTTGTCTGGGGTTATGGGGAGAAGGAAGGAGAATGGGATGAGGGAAAGATAGATCAGCCATGATTGAATGGCGGAGTAAACGTGATGGGCTGAAAGGTCTAATTCTTTTCCTATCACTTAAAAACATGAGCAAAATTAATTAATTAACCCGTAATAGAACATTCTGCATACCCCGACCACCAATATAACAAGATAATATTTTGAGGAATAAATATTGACTAGCACATCTTCTATGTATATCGGACTTTTCAACAGAGCAAAAAAATGGGCCAAGATACTTCACATTAGCATTATCAAATACATAATTGATTATGAGGCTAAAGAAATAGATTTAGAAGGAAAAGGAAGGGGGGTATAGGAAGGAAGAGACTGTCACATGTATAGTTTAAAGCCTTTGCAACTGAGGGTATGATAGAGTATTTAAATTCAGACATGGTCAAAAAGACAATTGATAGGGTTATGAAATCTAAGTTATATTGCTTCGAAGATTTACAAACATGGGGAGTTGCAAGACCATGCATGGATTTGTAAAGACATAAGAATTTTTTTAATTGTTTGTCAAGTTTATTGCCATATGCCCAGGTATAGTGAAGCGTAGGTACAATCAAAATCTATCCTGCAGCAGCATCACAGGCACATAGACTCAGGCAACACACAAAAACATAAATGACACTGAAATTCTTCAAAAAGACTGCAAAGAAAAAACGATTGCAACGCAACATGATGGGTGATATGAATTACATAGAATTAAGACTGAGCATCAGAATTCATAGATTGCAGTAAGAGTGAGCTGGGACAGGAGAATTGGTATTGGGTTATTGTTGTCACATGTACCGAAATGCAATGAACAGCTGTGTGTGCTATCTAGTTAAATCATACTAAATACGCGTATAATGGGCCTCGGATGGAACACTTGAATACAAAAGGCCTGGATAGAGTGGATGTGGAGAGGATGATTCCACTGGTGGGAGAGTCTAGGACCAGAGGCCATAGCCTCAAAATAAAAGGATGTTCCTTTAGAAAGGAGACGAGGAGGAATTTTTTTATTGAGAGGGTGGTGAATCTCTGGAATTAATTGCCAGAGATGGCTGCGGCGACCAAATAATTGGTAGATGGGTAGAAGGCAGGAGAATTTGGTTGAGAGGGAAAGAAAGATCAGCCATGAGAGAATGGTGGTGTAGACACAATGGGCCGAATGGCCTAATTCTGCTCCTACAACTTATTAACTTAATCAGGTCATATAGGAATACACCAATTTGTGTAAAGTGAAATATACCAGAATATAGCACTTCAGTTACAGAGAAAGTGCAGGTTAAAAAAATGGGGTAGGTTGGAAGATCGAAGTTCTACACAAAATGCTGGAGTAACTCAGCGCGTCAGGCACCTTCTCTGGAGAGTGCAGATAGGTTATGTTTCAGGTCAGGGCCTTTTTTCAGACTTGGATATCATTGATCAAGGTCAAAATGTTGATAAATGGTAAATTGCTCATTGTTGCTTACAAGAGACGACAAGGACTCTCATATAACTCAGTAAAGCCTCACAGACTTATTTAGCTCAAGATCATTACAATTTATTATTTTTAATATATACATTATGTGGGAGAAACTGAGTTTATCATTCATTAGTCCAACTTCCCCCGAGAAATCTCAGTTGTCAACTGGATATTGTTATAGAATGTAGATGTAATGGTTGTGAGCATTTTGCTTCCTTCATTGAAGTTTGTCTGCTGGCGTGGTCAAGGGAAGCAGATATCCAGTTAAGGTAACAAACTATGGTGATGTCTAAATCATGATCCTAGATGGCACAAAGATCTGTGAGTGACGCTTGCGTTGTAAACCACAAATCAATGACACAATTTCAACATAACCTACCTAACATCAAATGCACAGATCACAGACTACACCGTCTCTTGTTTTTTGGGACCAGTGCAGTTGCTGGAGTGTCAGAGACTGCCGTTCGGAACATTCCTCCCAGACTAGCTCCAAAAACCAGCAGTGGGCATCTGAACTTGTACGAAAAGCTAATGCACAGCACCTTGTTTGCCGACAATACAATACAAGTTTGGCTCCACTGCATGTAGGAAGTAGGATGCAGGCCGGGATCCAGCCAGGGGGGGGGGGGAAGGGTGCTGTCACATGCGGCGGCTGGCAGAAGACAGGACTGTTCAGTGAACTTTTTGTAACTTTGTTGGCGCTAGAAATGTGGTGACGCTTGTGTACTGCCTGGGTGAGTTCTGCTGGAGGATTTTACCAGATTAGACAATAGACAATAGGTGCAGGAGTAGGCCATTCGTCCTACTCCTGCACCTATTTGGCCCTGCACCCATTCGGCCCTTCGAACCCGCACCGCCATTCAATGTGATCATGGCTGATCATCCCTAATCAGTACCCCGTTCCTGCCTTCTCCCCATATCCCCTGATTCCGCGATCTTTAAAAACCCTACCTAGCTCTCTCTTGAAAGTATCCAGAGAACCGGCCTCCACCGCCCTCTGAGGCAGATAATTCCACACTCACAACTCTCTGTGTGAAGAACTGTTTCCTCGTCTCCGTTCTAAATGGCTTACCCCTTATTCTTAAACTGTGGCCCCTGGTTCTGGACTCCCCCAACATCAGGAACATGTTTCCTGCCTCTAGCATGTCCAAACCCTTAATAATCTTATATGTTTCAATAAGATTCCCGCTCATCCTTCTAATCCCCGCCATCCCGGGAATTAACCATGTAAACCAACGCTGCACACCCTCAATAGCAAGAATGTCCTTCCTCAAATTAGGGGACCAAAACTGCACACAATACTCCAGGTGTGATCTCACTAGTTCCCTGTACAACTACAGATGGACCTCTTTGCTCCTGTACTCAACTCCTTTTGTTATGAAGGCTAACATGCCATTCGCTTTCTTCACTGCCTGCTGTACCTGCATGCTTACTTTCATTGACTGATGAACAAGGACCCCCAGATCCCGTTGTACTTCCCCATTTCCCAACTTGACACCATTTAGATAATAATCTGCCTTCCTGTTTTTGCTACCAAAGTGGATAACCTCACAATTATCCACATTAAACTGCATCTGCCCACTCACCCAACCTGTTCAAGTCACCCTGTATTCTCATAGCTTCCTCCTCACAGTTTTCACACTGCCAGCCAGCTTTGTGTCATCTGCAAATTTGCTAATGTTACTTGGAATCCCTTCATCTAAATCATTGATGTATATTGTAAATAGCTGCTGTCCCAGCATGGAGCCTTGCGGTACCCCATTAGTCACAGCCTGCCGTTCTGAAAAGGACCCGTTAATCCCTACTCTTTGTTTCCTGTCAGCACTCTACCCCCAATACCATGTGCCCTAATTTTGCCCACTAATCTCCTATGTGGGACCTTATCAAATGCTTTCTGAAAGTCCAGGTACACTACATCCGCTGGCTCTCCCTTGTCCATTTTCCTAGTTACATCCTCAAAAAATTCCAGAAGATTAGTCGAGCATGATTTCCCCTTCGTAAATCCATGCTGACTCAGAGCGATCCTGTTACTGCTATCCAAATGTGCCGCTATTTCATCTTTTATAATTAACTCCAGCATCTTGTCCATCATGTCAGGCTAACTGGTCTATAATTCCCTGTTTTCTCTCTCCCGTCTATCTTAAAAAGTGGGATAACATTAGCTACCCTCCAATCTACAGGATCTGATCCTGAATCTATAGAACATTGGAAAATTATCACCAATGCTTCCACGATTTCTAGAGCCACTTCCTTAAGTACCCTGGGATGCAGACCATCAGGCCCTGGGGATTTATCAGCCTTCAGTCCCATCAGTCTACCCAACACCATTTCCTGCCTAATGTGGATTTCCTTCAGTTCCTCCGTCACGTCAGATCCTCTGGTCACTAGTACATCAGGGAGATTGTCTGTGTCCTCCTTAGTGAAGACAGATCCAAAGTACCTGTTCAACATCTGCCATTTCCTTGTTCCCCATAATAAATTCACCTTTTTCAGTCTTCAAGGGCCCAACTTTGGTCTTAACTAATTTTTTCCTCTCCACATACCTAAAGAAGCTTTTACTATCCTCCTTTATATTCTTGGCTAGCTTATCTTCGCACCTCATCTTTTCTCCCCATATTGTCTTTTTAGTTATCTTCTGTTGCACCTTAAACATTACCCAAACCTCTTGCTTCCCGCTCATCTTTGCTACGTTGTACTCCTTCTCTTTTCTTTTTATACTGTCCCTGACATCCCTTGTCAACCACGGTCACCACTTACTCCCCTTGGAATTTTTCTTCCTCTTTGGAATGAACTGACCCTGCACCTTCGGTTTTATTCCCAGAAATACCTGCCATTGTTGTTCCACTGTCATCCCTGCTAGGGTATCTAGCAATTAGCAAAGTACCGTGGTATCCATTACATCCACCCAAGAGACTGCACCTGCACCTCTCAGATTAGTATACAATGGACAGGCAGCCCATATTCTGTACCCCAGTCTCTGGCTTTAAATGCACAACATTTTGGTCTCACATCAGATCTTCAACTAAACTCATCAGCTGCCTCTGCCCGGAGTACAAACTATGTGAGGTTCATTATTATTGTCATGTGTAGGAAAGTACAGTGAAAAGCTATGCTTTCCAATCAATCAGATCATATACATAAAGTACAATCAAGCCAAACTCAAATACAATAGGTAGAGTGAAGGGAAAGGTACAGAACGCATAATATTCTTCTCAGAGCAACGGACATTAGTGTCATGCCAAAAAACAAACTACTGGATGAAGGCAGGGCTCAAGCTCTACCTTGGGAAGGAGGGATTATTCGGATGGTGGATGCTACAAGTCATCAAGAACTTCACACAGCCTCGGAAAAGAGGCCAACATAATCAAAGACTTGTCCTGTCCCACCCCGTCATTCCTTTTCCCTCTTATGTTCAGCAGAAGCCACATAAAGTTGAAAGTGTGTACCAACATCTTAGCGACAGCTTTTGCCCCTCTGTTATCAGGCTTCTTCCCTAAGTTATGGGGTACTGTCCAACACATCTCTACCCCATTGAGGACTGGATTTCGTCAATGTAACTGATGCGCTACAATGCTGAGAACTATATTCTGCACTCTATACCTCCCCCTTTGCTCTATCTATTGTACTTGCAATTGACTTAATTGTATATATATCATTATCTGACCTTCTTGGATTGCATGTAAAACAAAGCTTTTCACTGTACTGCAGTAACAATAATAAACCTACACCTAAACGAGAATGTAAAGTCTGAAGAAATGTCCCAAAACATCTCCTGTCTGTTAGATCCTCAATCACCGTTGTGATAGTCCAGGGACATTGCAAACTGAAGTTGAGACAGTGGGGGATCAAACTCAAGACTACCAAATTAATGAGCCAATAATGCACGAGTCAGAGGAGACTATGCAAAACCAGGATCGAGATGATGAACTGGTGGAATAGGACATGACAGATCAGATTCCAGTACCAGTGCAAACAGAGGCAGTGGTCAGACCAAAACGTCAGAGAAGCCCACCCAAGAGATAAGAGTGAGGTTTTGACATTGTCCACGTTCTCCACAGATGCTGCCTGACACACTCTTTGTTCTATATTTTTGTAAACCATCAACTGCAGTTCCTTTCATTTCATGTTCATAAAATATAGGAGCAGAATTAGACCGTCATGTCTACTCTGCCATTCAATCATGGCTGATCTATTTTCCCCTCCCAACCCCATTATCCTGCCTTCCCCCGTAACCCCTGACACCCGTACTATAGTAATCAAGACTTTTCCAAGCTGTTGGAGGAACTCAGCAGACCAGTCTGTGGGGGATGGGGGGGGGGGAGAAATATGTTTCAGGTCAGGTCCAACAAAAGATGCAGCACAGAAGCCACAGGAGATCCTTTTCCGCTATGTCTATTAAACTGTCCAACTGCTGTTGTACTGTTGTTGCTGACTGACACCTACCCCAATGTTTGTACATCCCTCATCCTGGACTTTTCCACACCATAATTTAACTGCATGTCTGTGCGATATTACATATGTGCTGTGCAATAACTGGCCACTTAAATTTCATTATTATTATAATGTACATGACACTTTCAATGCCTTGTAACTGTATATTTTAGCTGTTAGCAAACCAATTTCCCTCTGGGATAAATAAAGTGGTATTGTAATTCAGACTTTGCAGTCTTCACACCGATGACCTGCAACAGCCACCATCCAAATAATCCCTCGTCCTGCAGCAGCCACTTTGAGCAGAATTCCAGCCTCCACAGGTCCCCTGAGTCATAGCCATACAGTGTGGAAACAGGCCCTATGGCCCAACTTGCGCACACCAGCCAACAATGTCCCAGCTACACTAGTCCCACTTGCTTGCGCTTGGTCCATATCCCGCCAAACCTGTCCTATCCATGTACCTGTCTAACTGTCTCCTAAATGATGGGATAGTCCCAGCCTCAACTACCTCTTCTGGCAGCTTGTTCCATACACCCACCACCCTTTGGGCGAAAGCGTTACCTCTCGGATTCCTATTAAATCTTTTCCCCTTCACCTTGAACCTATGTCCTCTGGTCCTCGATTCATCTACTCTGGCCAAGAGACTGTGTGCATCCACCCGATCTATACCTCTCACGATTTTGTACACCTCTATAAGATTCTCCCCTCATCCTCCAGTGCTCCATGGAACAGAGACCCAGCCTATTCAACCTCTCCCTATAGCTCACATCATCTAGTCCTGGCAACATCCTTGTAAATATTTTCTGAACCCTTTCATGATAATATCTATCCTATAACATGATGCCCAGAATTGAACACAATATTCTAAACGCGGTCTCACCAACATCTTATACAACTGCAACATGACATCCCAACTTCTATACTCAATACTCTGACTGATGAAAGCCAAAGTGCCAAAAGCCTTTTTGTCCACCTTATCTATCTGCGACTCGACCTTCAAGGAACAATGCACATGTACTCCTAGATCCCACTGCTCTACAACACTACCCAGAAGTCTACAATTTACTGTGTAGATCCTGCCCTTGTTCCACGTCCCCAAATGCAACCCCTCACATTTCTCTGTATTAAATTCCATCACCCATTCCTCCGCCCACCAGGCCGATCGATCCAGATCCTGCTGCAACCGTTCACAACCGAGGGATCGGGATTTTGTTACCAGCAACCACTGTACAACCAACATGGACCCCCTAGTCCCACAATTATAGACGAGAATCATTCTCTTACTCCTCACTCGATGCCGCTGCCGCCGGAGATCCGGCCTCCACAGGGATCGGGGCTTTCACCGGTAAACACTGCCCGACCACAACCCCCTCAGTGATAGACGGTAATCACTCTCTCTTACTCCTCACTCGGTGCCGGTGTTGCTCCCGCCGGAGGACAGGACAGGCCCGGCCCGGCCCAGCCCCCAGAGGGAGCGGGTATTTACCAGCAACCAACACTATACAACGAACATGGACACATAACGCTCAGTAATGGATGAGAACCACTGTCTTACTCCTCACTCGGTGCTGCTGCTGCTGCCATCGCCGTCGCCATTGCCGTCACCGTAGTGCGTGGATGGGTGGGATGCCGCCCCCGTCCCGCCTATTGCCCCTCCCCCCCATGTCCATTGCCCCTCCCACCCCCCATTGTCCCTCTCCCGCCCATTGCCCCTCCCCCCCCCCCGCCTAATGGCCGGGCTGGAGTTCCGGGGCGGGATCTCAGGCGGATCAATGCTCCGGTTGGATGAGAGTGATGTCAATCAGCAGGCCGCGCCTCTCTCCGGGGGTGATTGACAGCAGCGCGAGGCGGGACGGTTGAAATTTGAAACGGGAGAGTTGTGTGGAGGCCAAATAACGTGCCGGACATAGACGGTGAGTGTGAACGGTCGGAGTGGTGGTGGGGACACGAGTTGTGGAGTCCAACGGTGTGTGTGTGTGGGGGGGCCCGGTAAACGTCTCAATGAGATGAACGGTGTGTGAACGGCTGCAACGGTCGTGACCGAACGGGGACGGACCGGAGAACGGTCGGTGTGTGGAGGCCAACTATCGCGTCTAACACCAGGCAAGACGACAGCGGCCGGACAGGACGGTGTGTGAAGGGGCATCAACGCTTGGACTGGACACTGGACGGTATGTGGAGAGGTAACGGTCAGTGAGGTGACCGACTGTCGACCGGGCAATATGACTGTTTCCTGCTGATATTTATTACTGCCACTTAATAACTCAATTATCAAGAAAGCTCATCAGCGCCTCTACTTCCTGAGAAGATTACGGAGAGTCGGATTGTCAAGGAGGACTCTCTCTCTCTCTGTCTGAAGAAGGGTTTCGGCCCGAAACGTTGCCTATTTCCTTCGCTCCATAGCACCCGCTGAGTTTCTCCAGCATTTTTGTGCACCTTCGATCTTCCAGCATCTGCAGTTCCTTCTTGAACACTCTCTCTAACTTCTACAGGTGCACAGTCGAGAGCATGCTGACCGGTTGCATCGTGGCTTGGTTCGGCAATTTGAGCGTCCTGGAGAGGAAAAGACTACAAAAAGTAGTAAACACTGCCCAGTCCATCATCGGCTCTGACCTTCCTTCCATCGAGGGGATTTATCGCAGTCGCTGCCTCAAAAAGGCTGGCAGTATCATCAAAGACCCACACCATCCTGGCCACACACTCATCTCCCTGCTACCTTCAGGTAGAAGGTACAGGAGCCTGAAGGCTGCAACAACCAGGTTCAGGAATAGCTACTTCCCCACAGCCATCAGGCTATTAAACCTGGCTCGGACAAAACTCTGATTATTAATAACCACTTTCTGTTATTTGCACTTTACCAGTTTATTTATTCATGTGTGTATATATTTATATCATGGTATATGGACACATTTATCTGTTTTGTAGTAAATGCCTACTATTTTCTGTGTGCTTAAGCAAAGCAAGAATTTCATTGTCCTATACAGGGACACATGACAATAAACTCACTTGAACTTGAACTAATAGTGACCACATAGCGCATAAGTTAAGTACTTTAGTAATTTTTGTCTTCAACTATGATTTTATTTTTCTAGATTTATGGCTCCAACTCTTAGACCAAGCGGATTACGGGAAGGAGATGGCACTCCGTGCCGTGGATATACGAACCTCAATACAGGAATACAAATAAATTCGCAGCCACTCTTTGCAAACAGAAGGAAAAACATGGGAACTCCGAATGAAAAGGGGAAAATCTTTCATACTCCACGTCATCGATTGGTAACACCCTTAATTTCAAACACACTTGATCATCTAATGTAAGTACCATAGCTAAATATAGAAAAAGTCCTCTATTTCAAAATAATTCCCCTATTGATTGCTCATTCTTTTTTCATGTCAACCATTTAATATTTCCCTAGGCTATTTATAAAATCACTTGGTTTTCAACTTAACTAGTGTTCATGTCAAAGGACCAGACTTAGGCCGTTTGGCCCATCGATTCTACTCTGCCATTCAGTCATGACTGATCTATCTTACCCTCTCAACCCCATTCTCCTGCTTTCTCCCTGTATCCTTTGGCATCCTTATTAATCAATAATTGGTCAATCTCCGCTTTAAATATGCCTTGGCCTCCACGGCATTCTGCGGCAATTAATTCCACAGATACACCACCCACCCTCTGATTAAAGAAATTCCTCCTCATCTTCTTTCTAAAGGTACATCCTTTTATTCTGATGATGTAGCCTCTGGTCCTTGACTCTCCCAATAGTGGAAACATCCTCTCCACATCTATCCACGCTTTTCACTGCTTGGTAAGTTTCAATGAAATCCCCCCCTTTCATATTGAGTTTTGTGAAACATTTTTTCGAAAATCCATACTCCACAAAGATTTTGGGGATTACATTGAGGTGTCTAATCCTCAAAGTTGGTGATTGCTCAAGCAAGACCTTCTTCCGGATCCATGCTAACTATTGTTAAGAGTGGGTTATTTTTAACAAATTTAATACAATATTTCATATAGGAAAGGTGTGGGCTCCTATATATCGGCGAGACCAAGCGCAGGCTCGGTGATAGTTTCACTGAACACCTCCGCTCAGTATGCCTAGGCCTATGCGATCTCCCGGTTGCTAAACACTTTTACTTCCCATCCCATTCCCACACTGATCTTTCAGTCTTGGGTCTCCTCCACTGTCTGAGTGAGACCCAACTCAAATTGGAGGAACAGCATCTCATATTTTGCTTGGGCTGCTTACAACCCAGCGGTATGAATATTGATTTCTCTAACTTCAAGTAACCCTTGTGTCGCATGACCCAGTCATACTCACGAACATGGTACAACAGTATTGAAAAACACATATAGAAACATAGAAATTAGGTGCAGGAGTAGGCCATTCGGCCCTTCGAGCCTGCACCGCCATTCAATATGATCATGGCTGATCATCCAACTCAGTATCCCGTACCTGCCTTCTCTCCATACCCTCTGATCCCCTTAGCCACAAGGGCCACATCTAACTCCCTCTTAAATATAGCCAATGAACTGGCCTCGACTACCCTCTGTGGCAGGGAGTTCCAGAGATTCACCACTCTCTGTGTGAAAAAAGTTCTTCTCATCTCGGTTTTAAAGGATTTCCCCCTTATCCTTAAGCTGTGACCCCTTGTCCTGGACTTCCCCAACATCGGGAGCAATCTTCCTGCATCTAGCCTGTCCAACCCCTTAAGAATTTTGTAAGTTTCTATAAGATCCCCTCTCAATCTCCTAAATTCTAGAGAGTATAAACCAAGTCAATCCAGTCTTTCTTCATAAGACAGTCCTGACATCCCAGGAATCAGTCTGGTGAACCTTCTCTGCACTCCCTCTATGGCAATAATGTCCTTCCTCAGATTTGGAGACCAAAACTGTACGCAATACTCCAGGTGTGGTCTCACCAAGACCCTGTACAACTGCAGTAGAACCTCCCTGCTCCTATACTCAAATCCTTTTGCTATGAAAGCTAACATACCATTCGCTTTCTTCACTGCCTGCTGCACCTGCATGCCCACTTTCAATGACTGGTGTACCATGACACCCAGGTCTCGCTGCATCTCCCCTTTTCCTAGTCGGCCACCATTTAGATAATAGTCTGCTTTCCTGTTTTTGCCACCAAAATGGATAACCTCACATTTATCCACATTATACTGCATCTGCCAAACATTTGCCCACTCACCCAGCCTATCCAAGTCACCTTGCAGTCTCCTAGCATCCTCCTCACAGCTAACACTGCCCCCCAGCTTAGTGTCATCCGCAAACTTGGAGATATTGCCTTCAATTCCCTCATCCAGATCATTAATATATATTGTAAATAGCTGGGGTCCCAGCACTGAGCCTTGCGGTACCCCACTAGTCACTGCCTGCCATTGTGAAAAGGACCCGTTTACTCCTACTTTTTGCTTCCTGTTTGCCAGCCAGTTCTCTATCCACATCAATACTGAACCCCCAATGCCGTGTGCTTTAAGTTTGTAAACTAATCTCTTATGTGGGACCTTGTCGAAAGCCTTCTGGAAGTCCAGATACACCACATCCACTGGTTCTCCCCTATCCACGCTACTAGTTACATCCTCGAAAAATTCTATAAGATTCGTCAGACATGATTTACCTTTTGTAAATCCATGCTGACTTTGTCCAATGATTTCACCACTTTCCAAATGTGCTGCTATCCCATCTTTAATAACTGACTCTAGCAGTTTCCCCACTACCGATGTTAGACTAACTGGTCTGTAATTCCCCGTTTTCTCTCTCCCTCCCTTCTTAAAAAGTGGGGTTACGTTTGCTACCCGCCAATCCTCAGGAACTACTCCAGAATCTAAAGAGTTTTGAAAGATTATTACTAATGCATCCACTATTTCTGGAGCTACTTCCTTAAGTACTCTGGGATGCAGCCTATCTGGCCCTGGGGATTTATCGGCCTTTAATCCATTCAATTTACCCAACACCACTTCCCGGCTAACCTGGATTTCACTCAATTCCTCCAACTCCTTTGACCCGCGGTCCCCTGCTATTTCCGGCAGATTATTTATGTCTTCCTTAGTGAAGACAGAACCAAAGTAGTTATTCAATTGGTCCGCCATATCCTTGTTCCCCATGATCAACTCACCCGTTTCTGACTGCAAGGGACCTACATTTGTTTTAACTAATCTCTTTCTTTTCACATATCTATAAAAACTTTTGCAGTCAGTTTTTATGTTCCCTGCCAGTTTTCTTTCATAATCTATTTTTCCTTTCCTAATTAAGCCCTTTGTCCTCCTCTGCTGGTCTCTGAATTTCTCCCAGTCCTCCGGTATGCTGCTTTTTCTGGCTAATTTGTACGCATCATCCTTCGCTTTGATACTATCCCTGATTTCCCTTGTTATCCACGGATGCACTACCTTCCCTGATTTATTCTTTTGCCAAACTGGGATGAACAATTTTTGTAGTTCATCCATGCAGTCTTTAAATGTCTTCCATTGCATATCCACCGTCAACCCTTTTAGAAATAATTGCCAGTCAATCTTGGCCAATTCACGTCTCATACCCTCAAAGTTACCTTTCTTTAAGTTCAGGACCATTGTTTCCGAATTAACAATGTCACTCTCCATCCTAATGAAGAACTCAACCATATTATGGTCACTCTTGCCCAAGGGGGCACGTACAACAAGACTGCTAACTAACCCTTCCTCATTACTCAATACCCAGTCTAAAATAGCCTGCTCTCTCGTTGGTTCCTCTACATGTTGATTTAGATAACTATCCCGCATACATTCCAAAAAATCCTCTTCCTCAGCACCCCTGCCAATTTGATTCACCCAATCTATATGTAGATTGAAGTCACCCATTATAACGGTTTTGCCTTTGTCGCACGCATTTCTAATTTCCTGTTTGATACCATCTCCAACTTCACTACTACTGTTAGGTGGCCTGTACACAACACCCACCAGCGTTTTCTGCCCCTTAGTGTTTCGCAGCTCTACCCATACCGATTCCACATCCTGCAAACTAATGTCCTTCCTTTCCATTGCGTTAATCTCCTCTCTAATCAGCAACGCTACCCCACCTCCTTTTCCTTTCTCTCTATCCCTCCTGAATATTGAATATCCCTGGATGTTCAGCTCCCAGCCTTGGTCACCCTGGAGCCATGTCTCCGTGATCCCAACTATATCATAGTCATTAATAGCTATCTGCACATTCAACTCATCCACCTTATTACGAATGCTCCTTGCATTGAGACACAAAGCCTTCAGGCTTGTTTTTACAACACTCTTACCCCTTATACAATTTTGTTGAAAAGTGGCCCTTTTTGATTTTTGCCCTGGATTTTCCGGCCTGCCACTTTTACTTTTCACCTTGCTACCTATTGCTTCTACCCTCATTTTACACCCCTCTGTCTTTACGCTCACACATTTAAGAAACCCTTTCCCTTTAACTCCATCCTCCACTAGCCCATTCGACACCCCACCCCCCTTATTCAGTTTAAAACCACACGTGTAGCAGTGGCAAACCTGCCTGCCAGAATGCTGGTCCCACACCTGTTAAGATGCAATCCGTCCCTTTTGTACAGTTCCCCCTTACCCCAAAACAGATCCCAGTGATCTAAGAATCTAAATCCCTGCCCCGTGCACCAGTTCCTCAGCCACACGTTCAGGTCCCGTATCTCCCTGTTCCTGCTCTCGCCAGCACGAGGAACTGGAAGCAAACCGGAGATAACAACCCTGGAGGTCCTGCTTTTCAGCATTTTTTCCGAGCTCTCTAAAGTCACGCTGCAGAATATTCATCCCCTTCTTTCCGACATCGTTTGTGCCGACATGCACTACCACTTCCGGATGTTCACCTTCGCCCTTGAGGATTTTCTGCACTCTGTCCGTGACATCCTGGATCCTGGCACCAGGAAGGCAGCACACCATCCTCGCATCCCGTCTGTTGCCGCAGAAACCCCTGTCCGTACCTCTCACAATGGAGTCTCCCACTACAATGGCGTTGCCTGCCTTAGGCCTTTTTGGTTTTGGCTCAACAGCCCTATTCGCATCACAAGCCAGTCCGCCGCCCAGTGTAAACACCTCTTCTGTCCCGACAGCTTCTAAGTGGGTGAACCTGTTCACAAGAGGTACAACCCCCGGGGACGTTGGCATTCCATGCTTCCCTCCCGTTCTCACTGTCTCCCACCTTCTCTCTTCCAGTACCTTAGGTGTAACAATCGTACTGTAGGACTTGTCGAGGAACGACTCCGTTTCTCGGACGAACCGGAGGTCATCCACTTGCTTCTCCAGTTCCCCAACACGGCCCTTCAGGAGCTCTACCTGGATGCACTTTTCGCATTTGTAGCAGCCAGAGGCACTAGCGGTGTCCTTGACCTCCCACATACTGCAAGCATCACACTGAATCAGCTTGCCTGACATCTCCTTCTTTCGTCTCTCCCTCTGCAGTGTTTTGCGTAGTCTCCTCTCCTCAGCCTCCTCTCTGAAGACTCTCGAGCCAAAGACTCACACTTTTCTCACAGGGCACTTCACTCACTGCCGCTCCCAAAGAGCAGTCTTACTTAAATTGACTGATAAATTGCCTGATTTACCAATTTACAAACCAAATTCCTCAGTTTTCAACTGTTTTCACTTCTCTCCTCCCACTTGGGTTAGAGCCAATCAGTCGTATCTCTTGCTAATCTCCTCCTGCTGTTGCTCCCAAAGCTACAGCAGTTCTGAGTCAAGTCTGCCTGTCCTTGACCTGTACTTAAACTGTTTTCACTTCTCTCCTCCCACTTGGGCTAGAGCCAATCAGTCGTATCTCTTGCTAATCTCCTCCTGCTGCTGCTGCTGCTCCCAAAGCTATAGCAGTTCTGAGTCAAGTCTGCCTGTCCTTGACCTGTACTTAAACTGTTTTCACTTCTCTCCTCCCACTTGGGCTAGAGCCAATCAGTCGTATCTCTTGCTAATCTCCTCCTGCTGCTGCTGCTGTTGTTGTTGCTCCCAAAGCTACAGCAGTTCTGAGTCAAGTCTGCCTGTCCTTGACCTGTACTTAAACTGTTTTCACTTCTCTCCTCCCACTTGGGCTAGAGCCAATCAGTCGTATCTCTTGCTAATCTGCCGCTGCTGCTGCCGCTGCTGCTGCCGCTGCTGCTGCCGCTGCTGCTGCCGCTGCTGCTGCCGCTGCTGCTGCCGCTGCTGCTGCCGCTGCTGCTGCCGCTGCTGCTGCTCCTCCCCCTCCCAAAGCTACAGCAGTTCTACAGCATATAATGCACTACTTCTGCTGTGGAGCAGCATGGACTGCCAGCACAAGTTGGGTTGCGATAATATGAACAGTGTAGTAGGCGGAGCGTCTAATAATAAAGTATTACATTGGTTAGTAAGTGAAGTAACGAATCTAAGTCTGAAGAAGGGTTTCGGCCCGAAACGTTGCCTATTTCCTTTGCTCCAAAGATGCTGCCTCACCCGCTGAGTTTCTCCAGCATTTTTGTCTACCTTTGTTTTTCCAGCATCTGTAGTTCCTTCTTAACCAATCTACACCTTGCTTGCTTTCTTTCATTCTCTTTCTCTTTCTCTCTCTCTCTCTCTCTTCGGGAGAGAGAGGGAGGGAGAGAGAGAGGGAGAGAGAGAGAGAGGGAGAGAGAGAGGGAAAGAGAGAGAGGGAGAGAGATAGGGAGAGAGAGAGGGAGAGAGAGAGGGAGAGAGAGAGGGAGAGAGAGAGGCTAGAGAGAGGGAGAGAGAGATGGAGAGCGAGGGAGGAGAGAGAGAGTGGAGAGAGAATGGAGATCGCGATATTTCATCTCTAAGAGTGGTTTCTAGCTCTATTGATCATCGAGCTATTTCGCTCTGATCTCTTTCTCTTTCTCTCTTTCTCTTTCTCTCTTTCTCTTTCTCTCTCTCTTTCTTTCTCTCTTTCTCTCTTTCTCTCTTTCTCTCTCTCTCTTTCTCTCTCTTCTTCCCCCCCCCCCCCTACCCTAGTTGTCCGACTAGTTTCACTGTCCTGATAAATTGTACTGATTATATGCCTCCTGGTCACCATCCCCAGGGCTAACAATGAATAAAATTGCTACATTTCCTTATCTGCTTTGATCTATTGTTTTTGCAGGTAGACACAAAATGCTGGAGTAACTCAGCAGGGACAGGCAGCATCTCTGGAGAGAAGGAATGCGTGACGTTTCGGATCGAGACCCTTCTTCAGGCTGATTCAGGTGTCATTTTTGCACCTTGCATCGCCATATTTCTAGACTCCTCCCCCCCCCCCCCATCGCTCTGTGTCTGAAGAACGGTCTTGAGCTGAAACATCACCCGTTCCTTTTCTCCAGGGATGCTGCCTGTCCCGCTAAGTTATTCCAGCATTTTGTGTCTATCTATAATAGAATATTTTGTTCGAAACATATTTACCTGAGGATTGTAATTCAGTTGAGGTGATATGTGGACTTCCAGAAAATGTTTGATAAGATGCCGCATAACTAGCTTATCCGCAGAGTCGAAGCATATGAAATAAAAGCGACGTGGATAGAGTGGATATGTCGTTGGCTAGTTAACAGGAAAATGATTGTCATGTTCAATGGTTGTGTTTTGTTTTGGAGGGTGGAAAAAGGCATTCCCCTGATGTTGGTGTAAGAACCATTATTTTTCCTGTCCTGATCTACATTAATGGGAGACACAATGAGCATTAAATTTTATTTTGTATATTGTGCAGCTCCAGTGTTGAAAACAGCCACAAGAAGTCAGAAAAAGCAGTCAGCCCAAACCTTGCAATGCTTAGAATGACACCAGGTGAGTTGGTAGTTTGACAAAATGCGAGTCTTAAGTGAAATGCCATAAAAGTGGGATATTTAAACCCTTGGGTCTCAATCTCAAACCCTGCATAAAAGCTCTGGCATTTTTGCTTACTGGTTTAGCATGTTAGAAATTTACAGTTTGAGGTTTAGAATGTAACATTCAGTGTTGTTTTTTGTAACAACACCAGAAAAGCTACCAAATTGTTGTGGAAAGACATCTTGTTTACAAACACGACTCGGGGGGAAAAGAAAATCTGCCATTCTTGCCCTGTTGGACTATGTAATTCTGGTTGATTTTTAAATGGCATCTGAAGTGGCTTACCAAAATACCAAATTGTACCTAGTATCTTTAAATCAGAGAATAAAACTGGATAAACTATGTTTAATGCTACAACTGATTCTAGCACTGATTCCATTATTTCTCTAATTGCTAAGAAAGCATCTAAATATTAAGTGAGGTACCAGTGCAGTAGTAGGAGTAGAGAGCTCCTACTACTGCCTTGGCCATCTGTTTCTGGCTCTGTTTTGTTCTGGCCCTCTACCTCCTGTATCCCCACTCTACTTCCGAAACGTCACCTCCAGAGATGCTGCCTGACATGCTTTCTTATTTCTCCATATTTTAAATTAAAGTGCAGCTGTAGAAATTGGTAAATGGGACATCTACCAATGGAATGTGGACCAATCAACAAGCAGAAATCATAACTGCTCACTTCTTGCAGGAAAACTAGTCGGAGTTTTTGCTTATTAATTTAAAAAGTACTAAAATGTATTTGGTTATCTAACATACTATTTGCACTAGTTGCACGAATCGCATTCTTAAAACTACCCAACCGTTAACAAAAAATTAATAAATGTTTCTAGAATTGTGACTTGTGAAGTAAAAATGAAGGCTCTTAATTTTATGAATCAGGTCTTCAGCAGAAACAAAAGATTTTACAAGAAAAACATCTAAAAGCAAAATCTGCAGTGGACAAGTTTCCTATAGGCGGTGGAGTAAGTATTTATTTTGCAATAATTATAGATTTGCTATTTGCAAATTCCCTGTGAATGTATTGGTAACATCCAAAAGGGGATCTCGGATTCTCATGCATTCACACTAGCTCGGAACAAGAGTAGGCCCCTTGCGTCTGCACTGACATTTAATATCATTGCTGATCAGATTCAAACCTCGGCTCTGCATTCCCATCTACCTGCACATGAGTAGTTCTAAAATGAATCAAATATATTTGTGCTCTTAGTAAGAGATCCAAACATTAACATAAACTGAAGGTCTTGTATATTTGTTAAAATGTTCAACATTTATGTCCTCAAATTCACTGTAGGACATCCATTATTCACTGATAACCATGTATTATTAAAATAGTGCAATGTAGAGCCTTTTTAGTTTGAGGAAATATGAACTTGCAAAGTTATCCATATTTACTAATGTACTTTAAAAAATATACTTTTAAAATGTGTGCATAATAAAGGGCAGCCTTTAAACCACCATGTAACTTCGGGTCTGCTGTTTTACTGAGTTGATAGATTTTGTAATAGAGAAGCCAGAATTCTCTCCTCAGCATCCAGTTCTGGTGGTCTTCAGAATCTGTGAACAGTCTGAGCTGTGGACAGTTTGTAACTCATGGGATGGGAGTGATATGTTGTAAATGAGGCTTTTTATGAAAGGAGCTTCCTTTATGGAGTTTTTGAGACCTTCAGTCCTCTCGCAATGTGGGCGCTGATGTTTTGGGGCTAGGTTGATAGAGGTGATAGAGAAAATTAGGTAGTGGCAGTTATCTGTACAGATGCTGTCGATACCTTTTACAGCCCCTTGCTTGGATAAGTGCTTACACTGGGGTTGTTTCCATAATGTTTTGTGCTAATCCCTTTAACAGAATAGGTTGTTCATTATGATCGGGCTGTGGCTCCAAGCATTTGCCAAGGGAAGGGGTCTGTTGGAGTTGGCCTTCCCTACTCCTTCCTTGCTGACCATGCCATTCCAGAGGGTTGGGTCCCTTCATGCCCTCTCATTGAAAACAGACAGGTGAATCAGTTTTGGATGTAGACCAGAATCTTTCTGATGTTGAAGTTCAACCTGACCTCGACTGCTTTTACAAAATAAATTCTCAAGTATGGAACAAAAGGTCTGAATTTAATTTGTGAAACCTTGAGATGCAAATATAGCATCCTGGTGTTGATGCTAAGATATTATAATGAAGAGTAGAATAATGTTTGTATGTTAGGCCTAGATAGACACAATGCTGGAGTAACTTGGTGTGTCAGGCAGCATCTCTGGAGAAAAGGAATAGGTGGCTCTCTGGAGATGCTGCCTGACCCGCTGAGTTACTTCAGCATTTTGTTTCTATCTTCGGTATAAACTAGCATTACCAGTTCGTTCCTATACAGTTTATTCGCCCTGCTATTCTTAGTCTGGAGAGAAGAAATGTAAAGGAAGGATCTGCAGATGCTTGTTTACACCGAAGATAGACACAAATTGCTGGAGTAAGTCAACAGGACAGGCAGCATCTCTGGATAGAAGGAATGCGTGAAGTTTCGGGTTGAGACCCTTCTTCAGACTGAGGGTCAGGAGACGGAGACACAGATGAGGAAGTGTACGGTGTGAACGCGAGACATCAAAGGGGATGAGCATTGAGGAAAATGTAGAATAGATCATTGTTAGCTACGAGAAGGTGACAATGAAGCATACAGAGATATAATTTAACCAAGGGGACAGTCAAACTGGTCGGAGAACTAGGAATGTGGAGAGATGGGGAAAGCAAGGGTTACTTGAATTTAGAGAAGTCAATATTCATACTGCTGGGGGGTCTGCCCAAGTTAAATGAGGTAAAAGTAGATCCATTCTAAGCAGAGAAGTTCTTCATGTTGATTAGCAGAAAAATATTTAAAGAATAACTGATTTTTTTTTTTTTAAAGTAAAGCTTGTTACTATCATTAGCATTTAATAATTCATTTTCTTTATTTACAGATTAGTTTATGGCCAGAAATGGACAATATGAGACTTACTAAAGGCGAAGTGATTAGTCTAGCTATAACATCTTTGATGCTAAGTGTTGCTGTTTTCATCATGTTTGAATATCTGCATGGTACGTTTCATTTTGTCACTAAATTAATATTTAAATTATTCCTTCCTCTCCAGTGTTTACTCTCATCATATTTGAATATCTGATCCTAGTAGAATCCACCTACTGCATGGTTCTTCCTGCTTTGAGTAATTTTCTTGTATATTAATTTTAATGGAACATATTATGTCATCATGACCCCATGTTAATGATTGAACATGTGTTTGCAGGCCCATTACTTTTACGTTTAAATCTCTATAGCGGAAAAGTGAGAGCATTCCACAGAGACCATTCAATTTCGAGCCGCTCAGAGCCAGCCCTCAATCAATCACTCATAAGGTGGCACAAAGATTTCTGGAATTTATTGGTGAGTAATGCAGAAATGGAAAGTTTGGGGTCTTTTTTATTTTTTATTTTTATCCTTACCAACATATATAAAGTGGGCAATCCAACTTTTGTGTGGCCTCTGAATTAGCTAGTATACACAGGTCTCTTGATTCTGAGTCAGAAAGTTATTTTTATAAAGCTGATGCCAAATATATGCAAAGACATTAAACAAAGAACCCATATGCTCTCCCAAATCAATATAAAGGATCCAATAGAATCTTTGTTCTTGGATTTAAAAAAAAAAAGAAATGGGTGTGGAAATTGGTCATTCAGCTTTTTAAGCCCGCTCCAACATTCAATATGATTATGGCAGATCACCCAAATTCAGTAACTTTCTCCCTGTGTCCCTTGATTCCTCTAGTCCTAAGAACAATATTCAACTCCCTGAATATGGTTAATAATTTGGTTTCAACGGCTTACTCTGGTGGAGAATTCCAAGGGCTCACTGCCCTACAATAGAGGCCATTTCTCCAAATTCTTAAATGGCTAACCCCATTATCATTAGACTACAGGGTGTGACCAGCAATAAGGCCAGCATTTATTGCCCATTCCTAACGTCAGTTTAGTTTAGAGGTACAGCGTGGAAACGGGCCCATCAGCAAGTTTGTGCCGACCAGCAATCCCCGTACATCCTTTTTCCTTTCTTCTCCCCGCCTCCCCCCGCCCCCTATCAGTCTGAAGAAGGGTTTCGACCCGAAACGTTGCCTATCTCCTTCGCTCCATAGATGCTGCTGCACCCGCTGAGTTTCTCCAGCATTTTTGTGTATCCCCGTACATTAGCACTATCCTACACACCAGGGACCACTTATAATTTTAACGAAGCCAACTAACCTACAAATCTGCATGTCTTTGGAGTGTGGTAAGAAACCGGAGCACCCGGTGGAAACCCACGCAGGCACATAGAGAATGTACAAACTCCATACAGACAGCAGCCGTAGTCGGGTTCGAACCTGGGCCTCCGGCACTGTAAGAGAGCAGCTCTACCGCTGCGCCACTGCGCTGCCCCACTGGCACTGTTCTAGTAAAGTCAATTCCTTACATGAAAGTTGTGCTGCGTAGGTGGTTGGCAGAATTCTGCATATCACAACATGCTGGGAATTGACGTGGGATGTGTACTATTTAAAATTCTGAGCATGATTCATGTAACTTTATACAATGTTCTCCTGCCCTGTGTTGTCAGTAACTAATTATCACAACCAATTGGCCATGCCATAGAATTTGATATTGTCTTCTCAAAGGATTATTATAAATTAGCTCACCATTATAAATGTGCCTATTCCTGACTACATAAGAAACCTACATTTGACCTCATCAGTCTTTTTCCTCATATAGATATAGAAGCTTTCACAGTCAGTTTTCATGTTCCCCGCAAGCTTGCTTTCTTGCTCCGTTCTCACTTTAATTAATCCCTTGGTTCTCTTTTGCTGAATTCTTTTTTTTTTTTTTGCATTTTCAGGCCAATTTATGTTTCAACCTGGATATAATAATATCCCTACTTTCCCTTTTTAATCATGGATACCCAATCTAGTATAGCCCATTATGCAGTAGATTCCTCGTAGTATTGTCAAGAGAGCTATCCTGCATGCACTCCAGAAATTCTCCCTGCAAGCATTGTTACTCATTTAGTTAGCCCAAATTATTTGAAGATTAAAGTCACCTCATGATTACCGTAGTATTCTTATTGCATATACCTCTAATTCCCTGTGTCATGCCATCCTCCGGTATCACCGTCACTGTTGGTAGGTTCCACTACTGTTTTTAACACCAAAAGCAGTATCAATATAGCACAAACTTATATCCCACCACTTGCACCATTCGTCAAGCTGTGGATTTATCCCATTTATCCTTCCTATGGAAAGACATTCTTGCCATAGAGGGAGTGCAGAGAAGGTTCACCAGACTGATTCCTGGGATGTCAGGACTTTCATTTGAAGAAAGACTGGATAGACTCGGCTTGTACTTTCTAGAATTTAGAAGATTGAGGGGGGATCTTATAGAAACGTTAACAATTCTTAAGGGGTTGAACAGGCTAGATGCAGGAAGATTGTTCCCGATGGTGGGGAAGTCCAGAACAAGGTGTCACAGTTTAAGGATAAGGGGGAAGTCTTTTAGGACCGAGATGAGAAAATCATTTTTTACACAGAGAGTGGTGAATCTGTGAAATCTCTGCCACAGAAGGTAGTTGAGGCCGGTTCATTGGCTATATTTAAGAGGGAGTTAGATGTGGCCCTTGTGGCTAAAGGGATCAGGGGGTATGGAGAGAAGGCAGGTACAGGATACTGAGTTGGATGATCAGCCATGATCATATTGAATGGCGGTGAAAGGCCGAATGGCCTACTCCTGCACCTATTTTCTATGTTTCTATTTCTTCTTTGACTGGCACATGACACTGGAAATATCCTGTCATAACTGAGGTTCTGCTGCTTAATTTGCTTCCTAACTCCATATCTGGCTTATAGGACCTCATCCTCTTTATTTACCCATATCATCAGACTATTTTAGGGAGATAGACAAGGTAAATGTTGAAAGGTAACCGGAGCACCCAGGGAAGACCCTCAGGGTCACGGGGAGAATGTACAAACTCCTTACAGATAAGCACCCATAGTCAGGATCGATCCCGGGTCCCTGGCACTGTAAAGTAGTAACTTTACCGCTACGCCACCGTGCGCCCTACGGAATAATTTTACTTGCTATACTTTTCAAAATATTCTGCTTTTCACTTTTCTCCATGGGTCTATTCTAACTGCTACTTTCTCATCCACTCATTTATTTTCTTCCAAAACCCTTTCTCTTCCTTATGGTTTGTATTCCTTCTGCAAGCATGGAAACCATACAATTTAGACCTCAACCAAAATATATTTAGAGATTGTAAATAGCTGGGGCCCAGGCATTCAACTGTCTTATCCTGTCTTATTTTGTAATTTATTGAACTACAGGATAAGATTCAATGGCAATTTGAAGCGCCCTTTCGTGTGACCTTCATTCTATATGTTCTGCTGTATGTTGCTGGGATAATGATACTGCTTTACTACCTCGCAGATAACATGATTCAGAAAAGCAGGCTCACTCCAAAGAGAACAAAGAAATGGTAAGTTGCCCATTCTTTAAACCTTCTGTCTCCAAAACGGAGAGCCATGGTCATAGAACCAAGCAAACGCACAGGTCAGAGACGGTGACTTGGCTTCTTATGCTTGTAATGAGTGTGCTTGAGCAATCTAAATGAAATTAAGCTCTGCACGGTGACGCAGCAATTGAGTTGCCGCCTTACCCGGGTTCGATCCCGACTACGGGTGCTGTTTGTACGTTCTCCCCGTAACCGCGTGGGTTTTCTGCAGGATCTTCGGTTTCCTCCCACACTTCAAAGACTTACAGGTTTGTAAGTTAATTGGCTTGGTGTATGTGTAAATTGTCCCCAGTGTGTGTAGGATAGTGTTAATGTGCGGGGATTGCTGGTTGACGCGAACTCGGCGAACCGAGGGGCCTGGTTCCGCCCTGTATCTCTAAACTAAATAAGGGCATGCCCATTTAAGATTGAATTAGGGACGAATTTTTTTTAAATATTGTATTATTATTATTATTATTACTTATTTTTAAATCTGGTGCATACAAACTAGGTATCTTCATTGCTGTTCACAACACATAGTCTAATTTGAATGTCCGGTAATGTGGTGTTTTGACACCTTTAAACTTATTACCAAACGAACATTTGCTGCAGTTATGTCCTTTGGCCATCTCTTGTCAGTTAGTGCAATGTTTAACCTGTCAGATGGGTATAGTCAGTTTTAACAGCTATTATTATAAAAAGCCTTTAGAAATGTCCTTGCAACCTGTATATTTTGTTGTGGATAAATTATGTGGGAAGCGAGAGTGTTTCTGTGCCAATAGCAATAACGACCCATGCTATGGCCATGTCATGATAATTTTCGGTCCTTCACAGAAAACATGGCGCGATTGCCTCAATCTGTAGTGTGCATGGTTAAGCATATATGTTACCATGGTCCAGGATTTATTGACACAGGTTGATCATACACTGAATAATCCAACCATATTTTTGTTTGGAAGTGGAAAGAAATAATAGAAATTGCATTAATTGCAATGTGTAAAAAGAGTTGAGATACTGTATTATAATTTTGCTGCATGTCATTGTGGTATATATCATGTGTTGATTGATGAATATGTTTAGTTTGTGACTTTTTTTGAAGCAGAAATAATATGCGAATGCTTCATTGACCATCATTCCGACTGGCAACTATGCACTTCGTCCGAGCACATTATTGCACGTGTCATGCAAGCCGTCTTAAATGACCACCTAAACTGTCATTTGGCAACCTTAAAAGCTGCCTAGGTTGCCCAGCTGGCAACAGGGAAAAAAAGTTGAGAGCCCTGGACATGGATATGACAGGTTTAGAGGGGTATGGGCCAACTGCAGGCAGGTGAGACTAGTGCAGATGGTACATGTTAATTGGTGTGGGAATGTTGGGCTGAAGGGCCTGTCTCTACGCTGTATAACCCTATGACTCTATCTCCTCAAATATTTTATCCATGACTCATTGAAACCAATCAGTTGCATCATAACGTGGCAATGGAAAATGAAACAGTGCAGCACAGTTGGCCCACAGTGTCTATGCTGACCTCCTTGTAATTCTCCATGGTGTAGTAAAGGTTTATGCAACGTTCCTAGATTTAACATAATTCAATTAAAGTGTGCTTTGAAGATCCATATTAATTATTGTCGTCCAGTGCTAATTGAAGTTTTCCAAGCAGTTGCCAATACCAGGGACAGGTTGTTTACTGATTTTGCAGTAAGATATTTGGATTTCTCAATTACTTTTATTAAATAAAACACGATGGATCTATTTTTTCCATGCAACACGATCTGAAAGATTTCACTGTCTTGTGGTAATTGCACACTTTTCTTGAGGATCCTTTATACCAACACTAGATGTCACCAACATACTTAGCACAGGAAATAATTAACAAAGAAAATCTTGCATTTATGTAGTGTTTTCAGAACTTTCGAATATCCTGTAGCACTTTGTAGCCAATGATTGATTATTGTACAAAATACAGGCTGCGATAAAGCTTGGAGAGGCATTTCGGAAGAACTCCCGATGGCTACTTGATTGGTCTAATATGATGTCCACTAATATATAATTCTGGGATGCCATGTGCATGGGCTGTGGTAGAATTTAGCCCATACAGAGTGCAACATGCCACCTTGCCACTTTTAAGTGTCATGTAGAAGAGAGGAGAACTTCTTCAAAGTAGGACTTAAGATGGGGCCCCAACCCAAATGTTCCCTGTGCATAAAATAGCCACAAAATGCTGGAGTAAGTCAGCGGGTCAGGCAGCATCTTTGGAACAAAGAAATAGGTGACGTTTTGGGTCCTAATCCTCCTTCTGCCCAAGTGTTACAATTTAAAAAGCTATGTTGACAAAATCATTATTGTTGGTGATTTTTAATTCTCTTAAATAGGTTGGTTCTGCTGGTTGTTGCTGCATCATGGACCTTGCTTATGATGAAGCTGCTGATTGCTGCTCACAATCTTGAACATGCAATTGAAGGAGCGGTGTACAGATTAATAGAAGAACTGGTAGGGGACATAATTTATTATTTCATCAACTTTAACATATGCATAACATAGGAGACTAGCAGGAAGTTCGTAAGTCCTTGGAGCAGAATTAGGCCATTCGGCCCATCAAGTCTACTATTCCAATCAATCATGGCTGATCTATTTTTCCTTCTCAACTCCATTCTCCTGCCTTCTTCCCTCAACCCTTACTAATCAAGAATCTGTCAATCTCTGCCTTAAAAAAAATACCCAATGGCCTCCACAGATATCGGTGCCAATGAATTGCACAGATTCACCTCCCTCAGTCTAAAGAAATTCCTCCTCAACTCCTTCATAAAGGAACATCCTTGTATTCTGAGGCTGTGCCCTCGACCTAGACTCGCCCACTAATGGAAACACCCTCTCCACATCCACTCTATCCAGGACTGTCACTATTTGGTGAATGTCAAGGAGGTGACCCCTCATCTCTAAACTATAGTGAGTACAGGCCCAGTGCAGTCAAACATTAATCATATGTTAACCCAATCATTCCTGGGATCATTGTTGTAAGCCTCCTCTGGATCCTCTCCAATGCCAACCTTCCTCACATATGGGCTCAATACTGCTCATATCTGTATTTTATATATATTTTTATGTATATTCATATATGAAGTATTTTACTTTTTGAATGTCAAATGCAGGAGCATAAAATCTAGAGCTAAAGAAATCCCTGTAAAACTACTTGTGTAATTATTACATCGGCGTCAACATGGCCTGTTGATCCCCGAGTGATTTATAGGTTTCTGAGAAGAAAAGGGAGCCAAACTGTTAAAAACTCCTGACCTGTTTGTCATCTACATCAATGATTTGGAAGATTAGCAAGTTTGCTGATGATACAATTGGGCAGTTTTGCAGATAGTGAAGATGGTTGCGAACGATTGCAACAAGATCTGGATCGATTGGCCAGGTGGGCTGAGGAATGGTTGACAGAATTTAATACGTAGAAGTTAGAGTTGTTGCATTTTGGGATGTCTAACAGGGCAGGAACTACACAATATATGGCAGGCCTCTGGGCAGAGGGATCTAGGAGTGCAGGTGCATGGTTCTGTGAAGGCCGAGTCGCAGGTAGATAAGTTGGTCAAAAAGCCTTTTGGCACATTGGCCTTCATTAGTCAGAGTATGGAGTATAGAAGTTGGGAGGTCATGTTGCAGTTGTATAAGACGTTGGTGAGACTGCATTTAGAATATTGTGTTCAGTTCTTGCACCATGTTATAGGAAAGATATTGTCACGCTTGAAAGGGTTCAGGGAAGATTTATGTTGCCAGGACTAGAGGGTGTGAACTATAGCTACTCCTTGGAGTGCATGAGGATGAGGGGTGATCTTATAGTGTATAAAATCATGAGAGGAATAGATCAGGTAGATGCACAGTCTCTTACCCAGAGTAGGGGATTGAGTACATAGGTTCAAGATGAAAGGGAAAATATTTAGAGGGATAACATTGTCATTGGTGGGTGTATGGGGGGGGGGGGGGGGGAAGCTGCCTGATGAGGATAGGACAGGTTTGGAGGGATTTGGCCCAAGCGCAGGCAGGTGGGACGAGTGTAGCTGGGACATGTTGGCCGGCCTGGGCAAGTTGGGCCAAAGGGCCTGTTTTCCACTCTATGACTCTACATCCCAGTGGACATTAATCAATTATTTTTTTTAGAAATCAAATTAATCTTCAATTATTCACTTATAGGAGTTTTTACATTGAAGGAATTACAGATGTGATTTCTCTAATGCAAACAGGCATAATGTGCAATCAGCATACATGGCAATTATACTGACTCTTTTAAATCCAGTATATTGTGAGAAAGCCATTTCACTTTTTAGAAAATGCTGTACATATGGTTAATAAATGAGCTGTCAGATGAAGCAAGATGAATGTTGATGCTGTGTGCTTGGGACAGCTGATGATGAGAATGAATAATACTTTCTTCCAGTAAATAACCTGCCATTCAGAGTAAGGTACAGTCACGTAAAGGCCCACACAATGTGTAAAAATAGCGCTGATTCAACTCTGCAAAAGAACTATGTTCAGAATAGCACAGTTACATTAAAATTAATTAAAAGTTCAGGGTTGCGTGTTAACACCCAATCTCTTGGTCTTGTGGTGCAGGGAATTGTCTAGGAAAGGGGAAGTAACAATATCAAATTAATTATGTTGCATATTCTCACTTTAATTCTAATTTTGTTCTCTTGCATTGTAACTTCAATAGAATAAAATTAACTTATCAAAGATCAATATTGCAGCAGAGGTGTAAAATCATTTTGAATATATCTGAAATCTATTCCTGTTGAGTATGATTTAGACTTGATACAGCGCGAAAATAGGCCCTTAGGCCCACCGAGTCTCCACCGACCAGCGATCTCCATACACCAACACTGTCCTACACACATTAGGGACAATTTACAATTTTACCAAAACCAATTAACCTACAATCCTGTACGTCATTGGAGTGTGGGTGGAAACCGGAGTACCCGGAGAAAACCCACGCGGTCACGGAGAGAGCGTACAAACTCCGTACAGGCAGCACTCTGGCGGGGTACTCGCTAGAATTTAGAAGATTGAGGGGGGATCTTATAGAAACTTACAAAATTCTTAAGTGGTTGGACAGGCTAGATGCAGGAAGATTGTTCCCGATGTTGGGGAAGTCCAGAACAAGGGGTCCCAGTTTAAGGATAAGGGGGGAAGTCTTTTAGGACCGAGATGAGAAAAACATTTTTCACACAGAGTGGTGACTATGTGGAATTCTCTGCCACAGAAGGTAGTTGAGGCCAGTTCATTGGCTATATTTAAGAGGGAGTTAGATGTGGCCCTTGTGGCTAAAGGGATCAGGAGGTATGGAGAGAAGGCAGGTACAGGATACTGAGTTGGATGATCAGCCATGATCATATTGAATGGTGGTGCAGACTCGAAGGGCCGCATAGCCTACTCCTGAACCTATTTTCTATGTCTCTGGCGCTGTAAGGAAGCAGCTCTTCCACTTCGCCACTGTGCCGCCAAAATGTTGTCCCCTGGTGAAACCTAATCACCCTGTTGCATGATTCCAGGCGGACCTTGCAGTATCGGGGCATGATCTTCGCTGCTACCATGACGTTGTTATCTATTGGCGATTCCGATGCCTTCCTCCAACAAAAAGGGGGATTCTGAAAATATTTGGGTTAATAAAAGTCTACGATGCCTCATTTTACTTTCAGTATTACAGCCTGCCAGTGATTACAGCATTGTGCACACCAGTTGTTAAATTATTACTCGCATTGAAGGCGGTCTACACCGGCCCATGTGTCAACTAAATGGACAATTGCAATTATAATTTTCTTCCATATCAGATCGTGGGAACAATGCCACATTACTTTTTAAAAGTGTGTATGCCTATTCGAATGTTCAATTTTTTACTTAAATGACATGGAACATTTTAGTTTGCAAACTAGAACAATATTGATGTTAAACCTTAACTGAATCTAGAACACATTCTTGTGATCTTATTGTCTGCTCTGTATAACTAATTTATTTGAGAAAATCTTTCTTGGGATTAATGTTTTGATGCATTTTATCACTGCTGCTGTGTGAAATGTCAAAACTATTATTTTAAAATTATCTTAACTTTTGAATGATTTTTATAATTAAGTGGGTTTAATTATGCTGGGATCTTGCATAAGATCGCAAACAGTATTCAATTGTATTGTGGCAGCTCTGTACCTCAATTCCCTGTAAAATAGTGAAACGCATTGAGCCTAATAATGTTGCTATTAAACGATGTGCTGGAATGAATTTAAACTTAATGAAATTACTGCTGCTCCTACAGTCACGAGTCCAGAGCTGTTCTCTTTGATGCCCAGTCAGGTCCCTTAATGCTCAGATATGTGTAAACCGCTCAAAGCTCTGGTTCTATGTATATTGCAGAGCAATAGGAGGCATTCTTGTTGCAAACACATCTTCCCCCATTGCTATAACCAAACAAAAGCTTTTGGCTGTATCTCGGTACATGTGACAATAATAAACCTAAATCAATATCAACCAAAGGCAAGTGTGGATGCTGGAAATCTGGTATAACACGTTTTCTGGGAAGCATTGGTTCCTAGGAGAAATTAAGGAGAAAGAGAATTAATGCTTCAAGGTGATGACTTTTCATTGACGAGACATGAAGCCTGTTTCTGTACATAGATGCTGCTGAAAATGCCTGAACGTTTCTATCATTCTGTTCATATTTGTGATATTCACGTCTATTCAAGCAAGTTCAAGTGAGTTTATTGTCATGTGTCCCTGTATAGGACAATGAAATTCTTGCTTTGCTTAAGCACACAGAAAATAGTAGGCATTTACTACAAAACAGATAAATGTGTCCATATACCATGATATAAATATATACACACATGAATAAATAAACTGATAGTGTAAATAGCAGAAAGTGGTTATTAATAATCAGAGTTTTGTCCGAGCCAGATTTAATAGCCTGATGGCTGTGGGGAAGTAGCTATTCCTGAACCTGGTTGTTGCAGTCTTCAGGCTCCTGTACCTTCTACCTGAAGGTAGCAGGGAGATGAGTGTGTGGTCAGGATGTTGTGGGTCTTTGATGATACTGCCAGCCTTTTTGAGGCAGCGACTGTGATAAATCCCCTCAATGGAAGGAAGGTCAGAGCCGATGATGGACTGGGCAGTGTTTACTACTTTTTGTAGTCTCTTCCTCTCCAGGGCGCTCAAATTGCCGAACCAAGCTACGATGCAACCGGTCAGCATGCTCTCTACTGTGTATTCTAACTCTGAGATCTTAGTAACTGAACATCTCTACTAGATGGCTTGATTTAAAGCTGAGATCCTTTCAAGCAGAGGGTGTTCACCTAATCGGATTTTCATCAACAGCATTACAAATAATCTTGAGTCTGAAGAAGGATGCTGATCTGTAACGTTGCCTACCCATGTTTTCCAGAGATGCTGCCTGACATGCTGAGTTACTCCAGCATTTTGTGCCTAACTTTGGTATAAACCAGAATCTGCCGTTCCTTTTTGTTATATGTCGTATCCAGTGTTGTGCTGCCATCATCGTAGCCCGAAGCTGGTGTGGATGGTGCCACAAAAGCCAAATGTAATGAAAGCCACGGGCACAATGGGTCACATTGTCTATGTAATTTTGGCCACCGTATCAAATGATAATAATAAGTGAGATGGGACTAGCCTGGAGAAGGCATGGACGGGTTGGGCTACAGGACCTCTTCCTGTATGGCTCTATCTCTCAGTTACTGGTTCATGGGTCTTTTAAACTCGAGAGCCATGCTCCAAGTCATTCAGAATAAAAATCTAAAATTCATGGGGTTTTTTTTCTTTTTCTTTGCAAAGGACTAAAGTTGCTGCCTTACAGCACCAGAGACCCACGTTCCACTGCGGGTGCTGTCTGGGCAGAGTTTGTATGCTCTCCCCATGACCACGTGGGTTTTTTTTGGGTGTCCTGGTTTCATCTCATACTCCAAAGTTGTGCACGTTTGTAGTTTAATTGGCTTCTGTAAATTGTGTGTTAAATAGAATTCGTGTACGGGGGATCGATGGTTGGCATGGAATAAGGCCGAAGGGCCTGTTTCCAAGCTCCATCTCTTAAACTAAACTAAAGACTGGTTATTCACACTTTAATCTCAGCAGGCTAAATGTGTCCCAAGAAACTGTCTCTTTTCATCCATGTCCACCCTCAAAAATCACTATCCTGTCTAGTATCACATCTACCCAGGGGTCCTTCAGTCCCTTGCTTGCATAAAAATGAGAGTGAAATAGCGAGGCAGGGGCAGAGAGAGTAATTCGAAGAACTTTGCAGCACATTGTACCTCTGATCTATATACTATTAAAAATCTCGACTTGTTTGTCTGTCTGTGATCGCGGGAGCTACGTCAAAACGGTGCACAATGCCACAAACCTTTTGCAGAATCTTACTATGCTTTTTCCAGTG
Organism: Amblyraja radiata; assembly: GCF_010909765.2. Classification (NCBI taxonomy): domain Eukaryota; kingdom Metazoa; phylum Chordata; class Chondrichthyes; order Rajiformes; family Rajidae; genus Amblyraja; species Amblyraja radiata. The sequence continues at coordinate 111,045,691 of NC_045958.1, read as the reverse complement.
GTCATTTGTATCAAGTTTTTTCACATTTGATGTTATATTTCACAAGTTATTGATATTTCAAGGTTTTTAAATTTTTTTAAAGGCAACTTTAACAAGATTTTTACTGCTAAAATCCTTACTCCAGCTTCCAACAAACTTTGATACAAAGTTGTGATACAGGAACACTGCTTCCACCAATATCACAGTCCTCCACCAGGTATTTGCAACAATGTTGCCATGATACAACATTACTCCAGCTCCTGGAAGGACAGGAGGGGGAGGGTGAATTGGTATTGCAATTGCAATTTTTTTTTAAAGTCCAGTGCTGGGGGAGGCAGGGGAGCGCTGCAAACTTACGTTTGGGAACGGGTTGAGTTGGGGGACCACGCCTCCTTTGGGGGCTACGGGTTAGTGGTGCAATATTGCGTTGGGGGTCCAGGCGTCCTATGTGACAGCAGTTGGTCTAGTATGGGGTTGAGAACTGGTGCCCAACGCTGGTGTTGTGGCTCCAGCATTGAGTGGACCCTGAATGTAATGATATCGATAAATAGCTGGGGCGGCGAGGTGTGCCTCCTGCGGCAGTGGAGAGGAGCGGCAGACACGAGGCCTGAAGCTTGGCGCTTCACCCCGGAATGACCTCCAAGGAGAACGGAAAACTTTTAAGAACCAGCCCAAGGTGTTTAATTGAAAAATACTGCCTTCAGTATATTATATTTTGTTCTTAATTTCATATTTGTAATTCATAAGTTCATATTTTGTTGTGATGCCCTAACTTGCACAATCATTTATTTTGCATAATATTTGAAATAAAATTCACTGCTTGAGCTTATTTTTTTATAAAAACTAAATAATCTTTTTTTTTCTAGTTATTTGCTAATTCCAAATGCATGCATACTGGGATCAACCCACACAAAAAACTCATAGAATGTAGAACAGGCCCTTAGGCCCATAATGCCTGTGCTGAACCTGACACCAACTCAGGCTGTGTATTGAATGAAAGAGTTATTAATGTTAACGATTTACATAATTAAACAGAAACATATTTCTCGCTTCACCTTAATTTATTTTTCAATAATTCTCAATTAATCCTCCGCGATAATTCTCAATAAATTCAATCTAATTAGTTCGAAGAAGGGTCCCAACCCAAAACCTTGTCGGTTCATTTCCCTCCACAGATGCTGCCTGTTCCACCAGCATCTTGTTTTGCTTATCCTTTTAGTGAGTTGATTTTCTTTCAAATAAAATGCCAGTCTGCAAGTACAATATCACAATCAATAGATATCATTGGGGGCGGCACAGTGGCGCAGCGTTGGAGTTGCTTCCTTACAGCACCAGAGACCTGGGTTCGATTCTGACTATGGGTGCTGTTTGTACATTCTCCCTGTGACTGGTTTCCTCTTGCATTCCCAAGAATTGCAGGTTTGTAGGTTAATTGGCTTCTGTAAATTGTCCCTAGAGTGTCGTGTCGAACTAGTGTATGGGGATTGCTGGTCGGTGCAGACTCAGTGGACCGAAGGGCCTGTTTGCATGCAACTTAATCACTTGTTTGGCTTTGTTGATTGATGGTAAGCAGCAGCCTTATTTGCCCATCAGTCATTGGCTGACAAGGAACAAAGTCGACACTGATTCCAGGATATTTCCGTATTTCACTAAAATTAGAATTTTCCAGCTTTATTATCAGCTCCTGAAGCTCATAGTTGAGATTTTGTAGCTCTTGAATTTCTAACATTGTGATATCACGTTCCCTCACATTCTTGTCTCTTTCGTGAGTCACAGAAGCTAATTCTTCTTCAAGTACTTGTAACCTGCGGTTGAAATCAAATAAAGCCACGTTAAAGCAGTCTTGTCCTAATTACACAGATGCAGTCACAAGGAACTGCAGATGCTGGTTTACAAAAAGGGTTGGAGTAACTCGGAGTCAGGCAGCATCTCTGGAAGACATTGATAGACGACGTTTCAAGTTGGGGCCCTTCAAGTGACCCTTGCTTTCCCTCTCTCCATCCCTCCCTCTTCCCAGTTTTCTGACCAGTCTGACTGTCCCCTGATTACATTGTATCTCTGTTTGCTTTGTTGTTACCTTCTCCTAGCTAACAATGATCTATTCTACATTTTTCTATCTCTCTTTCCACCCGCCCCCCCCCCCCCCACCACTCTCAGTCTGGAGAAGGGTCTCGGCCCAAAACGTCACTCATTCCTTCTCTCCAGAGAAGCTGCCTGTGCTGCTGAGTTACTCCAGCATTTTGTGTCTATCTTTGGTTTAAACCAGTATGCAGTTCCTTCCTACACATGGGCAGTGTTGAACATGCCAAATGGGAAAGGTGATTGAAGTTTGATCAATGTTAGAACAATATTAATTATTTCTCTGAATTCTCAGTTTAAAGAGGGGTGCCAACCCAAAACGTCTGCCCATTCCCTCCAGAGATGTTGCCAGACCCACTGAGTTCCTCCCGCCTCGAGATTCTAGCATCTGCAATCTTGTGCATCAATGTTAATGATTCCTCCTTCCCCATTTCTTTTCATTCTCTTTGACGGTTCAGTTCATCCACCAGGAATGTTATGGTAGCAGAAAAAGGACATTCGAAAAGAAAGGAGAAGGCAAGTGGTCTGATGAGTACGTTTACGGATTACACCAAAATGTTGAGGTGTGGACAGCGAATAAGGTTGAGCCTAACATCTAATTATCTTCAGTAAAGATTGTAAATTGTCCCTAGTGGGTAGTGTCCAGGGATTGCTGGTCAGCGCGGACTAGGTGGGCCAAAGTGCCTGTTTCCCCATGTACAAATAAACTAAACCAAGTTGATTGTACTGTGTCGCTCATGTACCTAAACAAGCTCTCAACCTCTGTTTTGAAAATAATTTGTATTTCTGGTTTACCTTTGTAAATATCCTTCCCTCATGATTTCCACCTTTTGTCCCAACTCCAGGTTGTCTTCTTTCAGATTTTTATTGGCTTCTTTGGAAAAGAGAAAGATTTCTTTCATGGTTGATTTACCATTTATAGAAATGCGTCCTACCAAAGGCAAAATGAAATGAAGACAGTCAGTGCACTCAAAATGCCGGCAGTTAGTTGTGTCGTAGTCAATGTGTATTGTAAATAAACTTGCCCTCGAACATAGAACAGTGCAGCGCAGGTACAGACGCTTCTGCCCACAATGTCTGCTGATGGAAGCGCCAAGTTAAACTGAACTCTGCCTGCGCATGGTGCATATCCCTCCGTTAGCACGCAACAAAAACTTCTCACTGTACCTCGGTACAGGCATGGGTGGAAATCCCGGGGGGGAACGACACGTCCCTCCCACGTTTTGTGAGGTGGGGGACAATGCCCCCCATGTTTTGTAATCTGGATTTTGAAATTCGGTGAAAAAAAAATCTATTAAAAATCTCCGCTTTCGGCGAGACAGTGGGGGTGGGACAGATGATCGAGGACGCCGATTGGACGAGAGAGACGTTTGTCCACAGGCAATGGGGGGGGGGGGGGGGGGGGGGGCGGGACATGATGATTCAGCGCGATGATTGGAGGAGGGAGGTGTCGGTCAGAGGCAGAAGTAGAGGGGTGGGACTGAGGATAGAGCGGAGCAAAGATCATAGAGCGGAGCTTGACTTGGCCGCGGGACCTTCCACCTCCCTGCTGTCAAATTGCTGCGTCGAGGCTCCCGATGTTGAAGCCCCCGCCGGGGGATGGAAGATCCCGCGGCCGGTTTTAAGCCGTGCCAGGCGATGAAAGGCCCCGCGAACGGGCCGATTCAAGCCCCACGATTTGGGGCAGGCGAAGCTGCTGTTGCTTGAGTTCAGAGTCGCTCACCAACCAGGTCAGGGGCCAAAGCCATGTGTGTGTGTGTACGCTCGCGTGGCCACCAAGTAATCGTGTGTCCCCCCCCCCCAGATTTCCGCCCCTGGGTTCAGATGACAATAAACTAAACTGAAACATTCCCTGCATATCCATGTACAGTAATAAATGCCATGTGATGCTTTACATTAATATAAATGATGAAATAAATGAGCATCAGAAGGCAGCATGGTTGCACAGCACAGTTGCTACCTTGCAGCGCCATGGACCCGGCTTCAAGCCTGACTACAGGTGCTTGTCTACAGAATTTGTACGTTCTCCTTGTGACCTGCGTGGGTTTTTCCAGGATCTCCGGTTTCCTCCCACACTCCACAGACATACAGGTTTGTAGGCTAATTGGCTTGGTATAATGGTAAATTGTTGTGTAGGAATGTGGTAATGGGCAGGGATCGCTGCTCGGTGCTGGGGACTCGATTGACTGAAGGGCCTCTTTCCGCGCCGTATCTGATTATGTGTACGGTTTTATAAAAGATAATATGGAGTTCATAAACTAAACATTTATGCAAAAATCTTAACAATACAGGCAGCATGCAGGTTACATAAAGGTTCCGATCCTGAGAACTGTCTATAAGCCAATTTCTCCATTGTCAAAAATGTCAGTTTTCTATGTAACCCATATCTATATGCTCTTCATACACTGTCTATAATTTGCTTATGTTCATGGGCGAGGAGAGGGATCGCTGAACGGCCCAGATGTAGGCAACGGCTGGAGGCCCTGCAGAAGCCTGGGGCTCGCCTGGATCGGGAGCCGCTCCATGAGACCTGACTTTGGACCGTTGGAAATGGCTCCAAATCTGGCGACTTGAAAAATAATTTCACTGTGTTTTGCCCATGTGGCAATCAAGCGCCATTGAAGCATTGAGCAGCCTTACCTGGGTCAGGGATTGAATGACTGCGCCTCACAGAACTCCAATCTCCCATTGGCAGCTGTGTTGGCTTGGAGCCACCTGGACTCCACACAAAAATAAAAACATTAATGAGATGTAGGATAGACGACCTGACTTACTAAATAAAACAATCCCTGTAACTGAAACCCACTAATCCAGGCAACATTCTGGTAAACCTCCTCCCCACACTCTCCAAAGCTTCCACATCTTGGTTGTAATGGAGCAACCAGAACTGTACGCAATACTCCAAACGTGGCCTAACCAAAGTCTTATAGAGCTGCATCATGACTTCCTGACTCCTGTATTCAATACCCCACAGCAATGCATATTTTACCACCCTATCTACTTGTGCTGTCACCTTGAGTGTGTAATGAACCTGGACTCCAAGATCCCGCTGAACATCAATGCTGTTAAATATATTGCCTTTAACTGTATACTCTCTGCATTCAATGGTTAGGTGACGTTTCAGGTCAGGACCCTTCTTTACACTGATGGATGATGCTTTGTGTTAGAGCCCTTCTTCAGTCTGAAGAGTGGTCCCAACCAGAAAGGTAGTCTATACATTCCCTCCACAGATGCTGCCTGAGCCGCTGAGTTAGTCCAGCACTTTGTGTTTTTTTCTGTTTAAATCAATGCCTGAAGATGTCTATACATAGACATAGAGTTAGATAGATCTGTACATAGACATAGAGTTAGATAGGACTAGCGGAATCAAGGGATATGGGGTGAAGGCAGGCACGGGTTACAAATTGTGGATGATCAGCCATGATCACATTGAATGGCGGTGCTGGCTCGAAGGGCCAAATGCACCTATTTTCTATGTTTATAGGCAAGCCTGACATTTTTTATTCATAGAAACATCTGAGGAGGTTTGTGAGTCTAAGGGTTTATACCTGTGCTGTACTGTTCTAAGTACTATTTATGAGGAATAAAAACAGCGTGTGATGTTTCAGGTGCGACCTTCATCAATCAGCCGCGGTTTAAGAAATGAAGAGAAACACACTGAAAATATTAACACGTCATCCTTTGTCCTCACAGATGCTGACTGCACTTCCAATATTAACTTTCATTTTGCAACTAAGGATCATTGAAAGTTAAAAATCAGTGTCTCTACAGTTTCGTTTCGTTTAGAGATACAGCGTGGACACAGGTCCTTCCGCCCACCGAGCCCGTGCCGACCAGCGATCGTCCCGCACACTAGTTCTATCCTACATGCTAGGGACAATTTACAGAAGCCTATTAAACTACAAACCTGCACGTCTTTGGAGTGTGGGAGGAAACCGGAGCACCCGGAGAAAACCCACTTGGTTATAGGGAGAACATACAAACTCTGTACAGACAGCACCCTAGTCGGCATCGAACTTGGTTCTCCAGCGCTGTTAGGCAGCAACTCTACTGCTGCACCATCACACAAACCAACCTCCCTTCCATTGACTCCATCTACACTTCACAATGCCTCGGCAAGGCCAGCAGCATAATCAAGGACCAGTCTCACTCCCTCTTCTCCCATCACCCATCAGGCAAGAGGTACAGAAGTGTGAAAACGCACACCTCCAGATTCAGGGACAGTTTCTTCCCAGCTGTTATCGGGCAACTGAACCATCCTATCAACAATTTGAGAGCGGTCCTGATCTTACTATCTACCTCATTGGAGACATTCGGACTATCTGTAATTGGACTTTACGTCTGTGGAGCGGCCAGCCGCGTGCGGCGGCGCTGAACTTCACATCGGGAGCCTGGGATCTCTCGCCGAGATCGCCGGTGGTGGAGCTCCATCCAGCGCGGCCTGTCGGCTTCCGAAGCCGCGGTCTCCGGTAAGGAAGCGGCTGTTCCAGTTTTCCCATGCCGCTGTGAGGATTCTTCCGACGCCGGAGCACCATCACACGTAGCGGCGAATGCGGAGGCCAAAATAGGCCCGACTATGGGTGGACATGGGGATGGGGACTGGACTTTGAGCCTTCACTCATAATGGGAACCATTGTGGGGGGATGTTATTTATGTTTACATTTCTTTATTATTGTTATGTTTGTATTATTTTTTATATGCTGCAATGGCAATATGCATTTCACTACACCAATCGATTTATATGACTAATAAAGAACCATTGAACTGGACTTTAGACACAAAATGCTGGAGTAACTCAGCAGGTGAGGCAGCATCTCTGGAGAGAAGGAATTTACTGGACTTTATCTTGCACTAATCATTATTCCCTTTATCCTGTATCTGTACACTGGATGGCGCGATTGTAATCATATTTCTGCTGACTGGATTGCACGCAACAAAACGCTTTTCACTGTACCTTGGTACACGTGGCAATAAACCAAACTAAAGAAGAAAAAAGATTGCTTTTCTTATCTTGGAAAACTGTAGCCAGGTTTCATAATCAAAACTGTAACCAGATTTCAAAAATAATTTCAAAATATATCAGACCCAAAATAGTCGCAAATCAAATAGTCGCAAATCAATTCACATAATCTTTAGGGAAAAAACAATTGTGAGCCTTAAAAAGATTACTAGGGTAGATTATTTGTGAATTGGCCAATATCGCACCAAAGTGCGCCACCAGCAGTGGCTGCCTCGCCAACAGTCTGTCTGTCCTTTCTTTTTGTTAAATTTAGGATGTATTAAAAAGTATGTTGGGGGAAACTTTTTTTAAATCTCTTACCTCGACAGAGATTTTTTCCCGCATCGTATCTCTGTCCGCACTGCGGCCTAACATCGTGGAGTTGGCGGCCTTTCCTGGAGACCGACCAAGCGCTCCAAGCCGCGGCGGTCTGCGGGACGTTAATCCCTTTGCCGCGGATCGCAGCTCCAACCGCGGGGCCTGTGGGATTTAACATCATGAAGCCTGCGGTCTCTGTTAAAAAGAGGCCGACTCGGGAGCTCCATGCCGCGGAGAGAGTTTCGATCAACCCCGACGGGAGCTGCGGGGGGAGGGGGGGGGGGCTTTGATTGCCCCGACTGCGGTTGGTTCGCCTGCCCCGAACGCGGGAGAACAAAGAGGAAGAAGCTTGAACTTTATTGACTTCCATCACAGTGAGGAATGTGGAATCCACTGTGGTGGATGTTTATGTGAACTTTTATGTGGTTGTGTGTCTTGTTGCCAAATCAGAAGGATGTACATGTGACAATACACTGACCTGGATACCTTGAACCAAATCAGAAGTATCTACACTACAGAAGGATCCTTCCCCTAGCTAACAATGATCTATTCTACATTTTCCTTGATCTGCATCCCCTTTGATGTCTCGCTTTCACACCATACCTTTCCATATCTCTGTGTCTCCCTGACTCGCGGTCTGAAGAAGGGCCTCGACCCGAAACATCACCCATTCCTACTCTCCAGAGATGCTGCCTGTCCCGCTGAGTTACACAAGCATTCTGTGTCCCAGTCAATTCTGTTTGTTCCTTACCTGCATATGTCCAGTCCTTGTCTTCAGTGGCCGTTCGAAGAGTCTGAGCGAGGTACCAATATCCCAGCTCCCCCAGAACGCTGCAAAACGACTCGAACACGTGGCTCTCAGCATTTTTAACAATCTCAAGAAGTTTGGCCACCTTCAGTTCCGGCAGGCTCTCTAGCTGTGTGGATCACCAGTCACTGGTTACAGTCAGTTTGGCCAATTACTTTATTTTTTATTAAGTCACGTATATTATTTTTCCTAGTGTACATTACATGATAGCTTTGATGTAAGAAAGCACATAATGACAGACACAATTCTGTCAGGTTCACCAAATAGTCGTACAGCAAAGAACCAGGCCCTTCGGCCCAACTTGCCCATGCTGACCAAGATGCCCCATCTAAGCTAGTCCCATTTACCCTTGTTTGGCCCAAATCCCTCTAGACCTTTCCTATCCACGTTCCTGTCCAACTGTCTTTTAAGTGTTGTTATCGTACCTATCTAAACTCTCTCCTCTGGCAGCTCGTTCCATACAACCACCACCCTCTGAGTGAAAATGTTGCCCCTCTGGTTCCTATTCAATCTCACCCCTCTTACCTTAGACCTAAGACCTTTGGTTATTGATTCACCCTCACTGGTGTTTATCTTGCACTAAACGTTAACTTTAAGAAGGAACTGGAGATGCTGGGAAAATCGAAGGTAGACAAAAATGCTGGAGAAACTCAGTGGGTGAGACAGCATCTATGGAGCGAAGGAATAGGTGACGTTTCGGGTCGAGACCCTTCTTCGGACTGATGTGGGGGTGGGGGGGGAGGGGGGGGGCGGGAAGAAGAAAGGAAGTGGAGGCAGTCGGCTGAGGGAGAGCTGGGAAGGGGAATGCAGGGACTACCTGAAATTGGAGAAGTCAATGTTCTTACCGCTGGGGTGCAAACTGCCCAAGCGAAATATGAGGTGCTGCTCCTCCAATTTACGGTGGGACTCACTCTGGCCATGGAGGAGGCCCAGGACAGAAAGGTCAGATTCGGAATGGGAGATGGAGTTGAAGTGCTGAGCCACTGGGTGATCAGGTTGGTTATTGCGAACTGAGCGGAGGTGTTGGGCGAATCGATCGCAAAGCCTATGCTTGGTCTCACCGATTTTGAGCAGCTGACACCTAGAGCAGTGGATGCAATAGATGAGGTTGGAGGAGGTGCAGGTGAACCTCTGCCGCACCTGGAACGACTGCTTGGGTCCTTGGATGGAGTCAAGGGGGGAGGTAAAGCGACAAGTGTAGCATTTCCTGCAGTTGCAAGGGAAATTACCAGGGGAGGGCGTGGTTTGGGTGGGAAGGGAGGAATTGACCAGGGAGTTATGGAGGGAGCGGTCTCTGTGGAAAGCCGAAAGGGGAGAAGATGGGAAGATGTGGCCAGTGGTGGGATCCCATTGGAGGCAGCGAAAATGTCGGAGGATTATCTGTATGTGTGACGGCTGGCAGGGTGGAAGGTGAGGACAAAGGGCACTAAACTGGGGATGATCAGCCATGATCATATTGAATGGCGGTGCTGGCTCGAAGGACCAAATGGCCTACTCCTGCCCCTTTTGTCTATTAACGTTATTCCCTTTATCATGCATCTACACTGTGGATGGCTTGATTTGAATCATGTATTGACTTTCTGCTCACTGTACCTCGGTACATGTAACTATAAACTAAGTTTTTTTTAAACTACAATATGTAACTATACTTTATAATATGTTTGCTTCTAATTAAAAAAAAATAAAATTTAATCTATAAAAAAAATAAACTAACTAACTAAGCTCGAAGATAGTAACTCAGCGGGACAGGCAGCATCTCTGGAGAGAAGGAATAGGGAACGTTTCGGTTTCACTTGCACCTCCTCCAACCTCATCTACTGTATCCGTTGTTCTAGAGATGGACTCTTATACATCGGCGAGACCAAACGCAGACTGGGCGATCGTTTCGCGGAACACCTTCACTCAGCCCGCCTAAACCACCCTGATCTCCTGGTTGCTGGACACTTTGATTCTCATTCCCATTCCAACACAGACCTTTCTGTCCTCAGTCTCCTCCATTGTCAGAATGAAGCTAAACGCAAATTGGAGGAACTGCATCTCATACTTCGCTTGGGCAGCTTACAGCCCAGTGGTATGAATATTGATTTCTCTCACTTCAGGTAGCCCCGGCATTCCCTCTCTCTCTATCCCTCCCCCACCCAAGTCACACCAGCTTCTCATTTTCACTCAACAAACAGCTTACAATGGCCTGTTTCCTTTGTTATCGTTACTTTTTTGCATATCTTTCATTCACTGTCTTTACCTCTCCACATCAACATCTATATCTCTGCCCGAAACGTCGCCTATTTCCTTCGCTCCATAGATGCTGCTGCACCCGCTGAGTTCCTCCAGCATTTTTGTGTACCTTCTATATCTCTGGTTTCCCTTATCCCTAACCAGTCTGAAGCAGGGTCTCGACCCAAAACGTCACCCATTCCTTCTCTCTAGAGAGTTTAAGAAGGAACTGCAGATGCTGGAAAAGCGAAGGTACACAAAAATGCTGGAGAAACTCAGCGGGTGCAGCAGCATATATGGAGCGAAGGAAATAGGCAACGTTTCGGGCCGAAACTTGCCTATTTCCTTCGCTCCATAGATGCTGCTGCACCCGCTGAGTTTCTGCAGCATTTTTGCGTACCTTCTCTGTAGAGATGCTGCCTGACCCGCTGAATTACTCCAGCATTTTATGTCTATAAACGATCGCTGAGCCTGCTCTTGTTCTCGCCGACATATAGGAGAGTCCACGCTGTTTTATCTGTGTATTTATCTGTTCAGTTCTTTTCTTCTGTACGGTTGGCGAGTGACAGCGCCAACATTCAAAGGAGAACAATAGACAATAGACAATAGACAATAGGTGCAGGAGTAGGCCATTCGGCCCTTCAAGCCAGCACCACCATTCAATGTGATCGTGGCTGTAATCAACATAAATCAAAACAAAACTCAAAGATGATCCCTACCTCAATCTGCCCCACTTGCTCGGTGGTTAAGACTCCCTTCTCCTTCAGAGCCCGGTAAAAGGGGGAAGATAACTTTATCTCTTTGACCAGGGACGCGAAGTGGGTCCGGATTACAGTACCATGGTGATGTGGGCTTTCACCAGCCTTTGCCCCTGTTAGAGGAAGGACATGAGAAGGGTTATAAGTGATCAAAAGGGAACTGCAGATGCTGGAATATCGAAGGTACACAAAATTGCTGGGGAAACTCAGCGGGTGCAGCAGCATCTTTGGAGCGAAGGAAATAGGCGACGTCGCCTATTTCCTTCGCTCCATAGATGCTGCTGCACCCGCTGAGTTTCCCCAGCAATTTTGTGTACCTGGGTTATAAGTGAACCTGCTTTGAGAGCTGATGTGTGTAGTTTAGTTTAGTTTAGAGATACAACGCGGAAACAGGAAACAGGCCTTTCAGACCACCAGATGCGCGATGACCAGCACTATCACTATCCTGCACAGGAGGGACAATTTACAATCTTTGTGCCGAAGCCAATTGTACCGAGTCCGCATCGATCTGCGACTCCCGCATTCTAATACTCTCGTCGGGACAATTTGCAATTTACACCAAGCCAATTAACCTACAAACATGTGTGGGAAAGATGCTGGTTTATAGCAAAGGTGGATACAAAATGCTGGAGTAACTCAGCGGGACGGGCAGCATCTCTGGAGAGAAGGAACGACTGCCTGTCCCGCTGAGTTACTCCAGCATTTTGTGTCTACCTTCAACCTACAAACTGTTCGTCTTTGGAGTGTGGGAGGAAACCGGAGATCTCGGAGAAAACCCACGCGATCATGGGGAGCACGTACAAACTCTGCACAGACAGCGCCCGTAGTCAGGCTTGAACCCGGGTCTCTGGCGTCGTGAGGCAGCAACTCTACTACTGCGCCACCGTGCCGCCCAGATCAACACAGCAGGTAAATTCAGCAGGCGACAAAAGTAGGTTATTATACAGGTATTATCAGGTTATTATACAGGAGGTTAACTCAGCTGAGTTTATTGTCACGTGTACCGAGGTACAGTGAAAAGCTTTTGTTGCATGCTATCCAGTCAGCAGAAAGACAATTAAGCCATTCACAGTGTATAGATAGATGGAAGATAGACACAAAATGCTGGAGTAACTCAGCGGGACAGGCAGCATCTCTGGAGAGAAGGACTGGGTGGGTGACGTTTTGGGTCGAGACCCTTCTTCAGACTTCCAGCATTTTGGGTTCATCTTCAGTTTAAACCAGCATCTGCAGTTCATTTGTACAGAGTTTGTACGTTCTCCCCGTGACCTGCGTGGGTTTCTTCCCGGGTGCTCCGGTTTCATCCCACACTCCAAAGACGTGTAGGTTTGTAGGTTAATTGGCTTCTGTAAAATTGCAAATTGTCCCTAGTGTGTGCGTGATAGCGTTAATGTGCGGGGATCACTGGTCGGCGCGGACTCGGTGGGCTGAATGGCCTGTTTCCGCCCACCTCTAATGGCCTGTACCTCTAAATTAAGCTAAACTAAACCAGGCTGTGCAGGCCATTCACTGGTTGCATTGAAGGCCAGTGTTAGGATGTGTGCGGTTGGTTACTCACTGTAGGTTTGCAGCCCTCCGAATGTCACTCGCTTTTTCCGGCTGCCGAACGGTCTAGACATGGTCTGGAGATTGTGATGACCGCTTGTGTCTAGACCATCCCGGAATCTGACATCCCGACCTCTGCCCCGCTCAGTCCCAAACGTTCGCAGGCCCGGCCGAGGAGACTTTAACGCACAAAACTTTGTTCTTCCAAACTCCAGGTCGAACCCAGTGATTACTGGCGAGCTCAAGTGTCGGGTGTTTGTTTCATGTGGTTGCTAGGTGACATTGGGATTTAGCTGGAAGTTGCTTAGCACAGGCCTACTTATACACCAAGCACGCCTGAGCTAACTTAATGAGGCTGGGCTCGAGGTCAGGAGTGCAGTGGTCATAACTTCAATGTTTCAGTGGCATTTATTTGTCGCAGCTGCAACTCCACAGTCAGATTCTTGTTGCATATTTACACATGAGGGCGCCGCCACAGTTTTGGCGCCATTTCTACAAGCCCAAAGTCCGGTCGGCCTGCATGCTCGGTCTACTGGAGAGGTTCCCGATCCATCACGCCCACCTCAACCCAACCCGAGAGCTTTCAGAGATACTTCCTTCAATTGTGGACGCAGCCCAGACCAACCTCCCTTCCATTGACTCCACGCTGCCTCGGCAAGGCCAGCAGCATAATCAGGGACTAGTCTCACACCAGTCACCCCATCTTCTCTCCTCTCACTTCAGGCCATGGTACTGAAGTGTAAAAACACACACTGATGATTAGGGACAATTAACATTTTAGGTGTTGTGTACCTTGGTTTGTTTGCCCCGCATACCTCGACAGGTCATCTACAGCATGCTCTCCCAGGGACAAAGCGACTGTGGGTGTCCCAGCAAGTGGTGCAAAGATTGTGGCAAGGACCATCTCCACTATTGTGGCCTTGTGGCCAAGCAACTGGAAGCCTGGGCCAGCGACAGAACACGCTGGCGTGCAGCAGTGCGAACAGCAGCCAGCAGCTTCGAGGAATGCCACCTAGAGCTAGCAAAGCCAGGGAGAGGAGGAAAGCTGCCACCCAGAACCCGCCAGCAATGTCCTTCTTCTGCACCCACTGCCCTCGAGTGTGCTCTTCACGACTTGGACTCGTGAGCCATGTCAGAACTCACCAGAATGGAGACTGCACAACCCGCCATCGTCAAAGTCAAAGTCAATTTTATTCGTCACATGCAGTGAAATGAATTTGCCAGCAGCGATACACTTAAAAAGAGAACACACAATATGCAATAGAATTTAACAGAAAAATCTACCACAGCATTCTCCACTGTGGTGGAAGGCAACAAAGTTCAGCCAGTCTTTGATCCGTGATCGGGGCCATGAACCCTCCGTAGTCGCCGCTATGGACGGCCCGATGTACAGGCCCTCTCGTCGGGATGATCCAAACTCCGACGTCGGGACGGTCAAACCCACTCCGCGGCTTGGAGTGGCCGAATCGGCACTTTCCTACCAGAGACCGCGGCTTCAGGATGTTATAGGCCGCAGGCAGGCCGGCGGTCGGAGATCTTCTCCGGCGATCCCCAGCAAGGGATCCCAGGCTCCGGGTGGCAAGTCCACGCCACGCCCGCAGCTAGAAGCCCCGCAGACCACAGCCCCATGATGCCAAAGTCACCAGGCCAGCGATCGGAGCACTCTTCCCTGGCGACCCCCGGCAAGGGTTCACCCGCTCCTCGATGGAAAAAGTCCACGCTGCGCCTGCCTGTGTAGCTCTGGGCCTGACTCCGGGAAAGGCCGCTCCAATCCAAGCTGTTAGGCCGTGAGGGAGGCGACATGGAAAAAGTAGCCTCTCCGTCGAGGAGGCGACCAAAAGCGTTTCCCCCCCCCCTTTTCCCCCCTCGTTAGGGACGGGCCACCACCATCTTGGGTTGCTTGAGTGCAAGATTAAAAGCTTGGTCAGTTAATGAAGGACACTGTGCAGAAATTAGCTATGACGTTGCCTACCTTCACAAACAGAAATGGCACATTAACAGCAGCAGCTTGAGAACAGTGAATATGTAGCCGGTAGAGGAGGCCAGGTAACTTTACCCTCCTGATGGTTTTTGGGCAGATCATTCCACCACTAGAAGCAAGTTGAAAACAAGATTAGTTTAGTTTATTATTGTCATGTGTATCGATGTTCAGTGAAAAGCTTTATTGTTGCGTGGCAATAGACAATAGGTGCAGGAGTAGGCCATTCGGCCCTTCGAGCCAGCACTGCCATTCAATGTGATCATGGCTGATCATCCCCAATCAGTACCCCGTTCCTGCCTTCTCCCCATACCCCTTGACTCCGCTATCTTTAAGAGCCCTATCTAGCTCTCTCTTGAAAGTATCCAGAGAACCGGCCTCCACCGCCCTCTGAAGCAGAGAATTCCACAGACTCACAACTCTCTGTGAGAAAAAGAGCATCCTCGTCTCCGTTCTAAATGGTTTACCCCTTATTCTTAAACGGTGGCCTCTGGTTCTGGACTCCCCCAACATCGCGAACATGTTTCCTGCCTCCAGCGTGTAACCCTTAACAATCTTATATGTTTCAATAAGATTCCCTCTCATCCTTTTAAACTCTAGAGTCTACAAGCCATTATCAGTGAAGACTATACAGGATTACAATCAAGCTGTCCACAGATACTGTAGATACAGGATAAAGGGTGTAATGCTTAATGCAAGGTAAAGTTAAATTAAAAATAGTCCGAGGGTCTTCAATGAGGTAGATGGTAGCTCAAGACCGCTCTCTAGTTGTGGATAGGATGGTACAGTTGCCCGATAACAGCTGAGAAGAAACTGTCCCTGAATCTGGAGGTAGACAAAAATGCTGGAGAAACTCAGTGGGTGAGGCAGCATCTATGGAGCGAAGGAATAAGTGACGTTTCAGGTCAGGTTTTCACACTTCTGTATGTCTTGCCTGATGGGAGAGGGGAGAAGAGGGAGTGACCAGGGTGCGACTGGTCCTTGGTTATGCTGCTGGTCTTGCCAAGGCAACGTGAGGTGTAGATGGAGTCAATGGAAGGGAGGTTTGTTAGTGTGACGGTCTGGGCTGTGTTCAGACACGTAGATGTAAATATTCAACACATGCAAAATAACTTACCCATTCATTCTTTGATTAATCATTTCGATTGAAAGACATGAAGCAGGCTTACAAAACATGGGTGTCACAAGGCTGTCGGCAGACAAGTGCATCCAGCTCATCTGTTCAGTACCTCAAGTAAAATCATAAGGACAGCACCATGATGTAGCTGGTGGAGCCGCTGCCTGTCAGCGCCAGAGACCCGGATTAGATTCCGACCTCAGTTGCTGTCTGTGTGGAGTTTGCACGTTCTCTGTGTTTGCATGGGTTTCCACTGGTTTCATAAGGTCGTATGGAATAGGAGTAGAATTAGGCCCATCAAGTCTACTCCGCCATTCAATCATGACTGATCTATCTCTCCCTCCTAACCCCATTCTCCTGCCTTCTCCCCATAACTCCGACACCCGTTTCCTCCCACATTTTGATTATTATTGTCATGTGTGCGGAGGCACAGTGAAAACCCTTTCTTGCATGCTATCCAGTCAGCAAAAAAATTACCCGATTACTATCAAGCCTGCCACAGTGTAGAGATACATGATAAAGGGACAATGTACAAGGGCGAGTTAAAGCACAGTAAAATCGGAGAGCTCGAGGGTCTCAAATCAGGTAGATGGTAGCACAGCACCGCTCTCTGCTTGCTGGTAGGATGATTCAGTTGCCAGGGAGGTCGGTAGTCAGACGGGTGCTGTACCCCCAGGCCCACAGCCAGTGCAGAGAAGCAGCGCTAAACCCAGCTCAACTCTGCCTGTCCCGCCAGGTTAACCTGCCTGGGCTTGTGGGAAATATGGCCAGCGCGGAGAAGCAGCGCTGGTGTCCCGTCAGTCCAGTCAGGGCTTGTAGGTTAACCCAGCGAGACAGGCAGAGTTGAGCTGCATTTAGCGCTTGATTGAGCCTCCGAAGCCTCGTGTGAGTGTGCACATGCGTGCGCGACCACCCAAAAATTGTGTCCCCCCCTGTCCCCTCCATATTTTGATAGCGAGTTCCGTGCCTGAGATGGACCCATAGGCCAAAGGTCCCATTTCCACACTGTATCTCTAAACTAAACTGTGGTCTTTGCAGAATCCACAAGTGAAGATTAGCTGTGCTATCAGCCCAAAGCAACTCTGCTCCAAGTGGAAGCTACATGAAACTACAGCACAAGCACAGACCTCCGTTTAAAGCAAATGCTTAGAAAGATGGACACCAAGTGCTGGAGTAACTCAGCAGGACAGGCAGCATCTCTGGATAGAAGGAATGGGTGACGTTTTGGGTTGGGACCCTTCAGACAGAGTCATGGGAGAGGGAAACGAGAGATATGGAAGGGCAAGGTGTGCAAATGAGAGATCGAAGGGGACGAAGCACAAGGAAAATAAATCCTTTATTAATTAAAAGAGATAAATTACAGGTTAAACAACAATAACTTACAGGTTAAAACAGTAGCAGCATTAAGTCAAGTAGGGCAGACAATACACTTCATTTTAATGACGACATGCATTTGACAATTTAAGAATCAGGACTGACGTCAGTTGCAAGATAGTGCTGATCCTCAGTTCATTCTTCCTAGCATACTTGTTCTTCACAGTCTGCAGCAAAGAGAAAAGACAACAGCATCTGATAAATGCACATAATGGCAGCACGGTTGTGCAGCGGTAGAGTTGCTGCCTCACTGCGCCAGAGACCCGGGTTCCATCCGGACTACGGGTGCCATTCTGTACGGAGATCGTATGTTCTCCCCGTGACACGTGTAGGTGCTCCGGGTGCTCCGGTTTCTTCCCACACGCCAAGATGCACAGGCTTGCAGTTTAATTGGCTACAGTCAGTGTGCAGGATAGTACAGAGATCACTGGTCGGTGGGCCGAAGGACCTGTTTCCGTGTTGTATCTCAAAATTAAACCAAAGGCATCTGGCTTGCTAGAATTTTAACTTGCGCGCAAATGTAGAAAACATAAGTCAGGCACATGGAGTGCTTATCTCTCTACTTATTTTAATCTCTGCACAATAAGGGAGACACAAAGTATACGATGCATAGCAAAGGACCGACTGCACCCCCTCCAAACACATCTGGATATCCTGCCATCAGGCAAGAGATACCGTAGCATCAAAGCCCGGACAACCAGACTGCTAAACAGCTTCCTTCCACAGGCTGTAAAGGGCTTGTCCCATGAGCATGCGACTCCACGTGGCGAGCGCGACCTAACGTGTTCGCTTGAGCCGTACGGCCTCGCAGGGCCGGTCCCACTTCGATCGCTGGAGCCGTATGGAGTTGTGCGGAGCTGGTCCCGACATCGCGCGGGGCTCAGAAAAACTGACCGTGTTCAAAAATTCCTCACGGCAACGGCCTGCCGGCCCGCAGCCGCATTGAGGCCGTACGCACCGCCTCGGCGGGCATACGCAGCATCTTGACGCCGTACGCAGCGTCTTGTTGTCGTACGTCACGCGCAAACTTCCCCCGGACTTCACGTCAATCACTCGACCTCCGCACGGCCCCCGCTTCCGGTTTGGTCGCGCTCGCCGCATGCAGGCGCATGCTCGTGGGACAGACCCTGAAGGCTGCTAAACAGTCACTCCACCTGATTCTGCTGCTTTTTTGCACTGACAATTTAACAACTCTGGCACTGGCCACTTAAATCAGCTGCCCTGGACAATTTATGACTGTTTTTACTTGTATTTTAATGTTGCTGTTTTTTACCCGCACTTTTTAAACTATTCGTATTGTTTTTATCAGGGACTGGATTGTTTTTATTTATGTGTGAAATGTTTAAGTTTTATGTGCGATGCTCTGGTATTCCCTGGGAAACGTCTTCTCATTTTGTACTGCACAACTGTTGCTTTGCAAGATGACAATAAAGGTTGATTGATTGATTGATTGAATAGATAAGTTTAAGAAAGAACTGCAGATGCGGGAAAAATCGAAGGTAGACAAAAATGCTGGAAACATAGAAACATAGAAAATAGGTGGAGTAGGCCATTCGGCCCTTCGAGCCTGCACCGCCATTCAATATGATCATGGCTGATCATCCAACTCAGTATCCTGTACCTGCCTTCTCTCCATACCCCCTGATCCCTTTAGCCACAAGGGCCACATCTAACTCCCTCTTAAATATAGCCAATGAACTGGCCTCAACTACCTTCTGCGGGAGAGAATTCCACAGATTCACCACTCTCTGTGTGAAAAATGTTTTCCTCATCTCAGTCCTAAAAGATTTCCCCCTTATCCTTAAACTGTGACCCCTTGTTCTGGACTTCCCCAACATCGGGAACAATCTTCCTGCATCTAGCCTGTCCAACCCCTTAAGAATATTGTAAGTTTCCCGAAACGTCACCTATTCCTTCGCTCCATAGATGCCGCCTCACCCGCTGAGTTTCTCCAGCATTTTTGTCCACCGAAGAATAGATATGGTCAATAGTCAGACCTTTCTTTCCAGGGCAGAAATAAAGATCAAAGGGTATAGCTTTAAGGTGAGAGGGGCAAAGTTCAAAGGAAATGTATGGAGAAAGTATCAATGCATTGAGTGCCTGGAATACACTGCCTGGGATGGTGGAGGCAGAAAATGATGCACAAGGCTTTTAGAAAGGTGCATGGATAAACAGGGAATGGAGGGATTATGAATCACATGCAGCAGAGGAGATTAGTTTACCCTGGCATCAATACAATACAAATTTATTCCTCACATGCACCAACTAAGGTGCAGTGAAATGAATTTGCCAGCAGCGATACAACTGAAAAAAGAACGCACAATACATAATAGAATTCAACATAAACATCCACCACAGCATCCCTATCTGTCCTCCTCCTTTGTTCATCCGTGGTCGGGGCCGTGAACCCTCCGTAGTCGCCGCTATGGACGGCTCAATGTACAGGCCCTCTCGACGGAGTGATCAAAACTTCAACGTCGGGACGGTCGAACACGCTCCGCGGCTTGGAGAGCCCGAATCGGCCACTTTCCCACCGGAGATCGCGGGCTTCAGGATGTTACAGGCCAGCGGTTGGAGTTCCTCTCCGGCGATCCCCGGCAAGGGACCCCAGGCTCCGGACGGTAAGTCCACGCCACGCCCGCGGCTAGAAGCTCCGCAGACCACAGCCCCATGATGCCAAAGTCACCAGGCCAGCGATCGGGGCACTCCTCTCTAGCGACCCCCCCCCCCCCCCCGGCAAGGGTTTGCCCCCGCTCCACGATGGAAAAGTCCACGCTGCGCCCGCTGCTGAAGCTCCGGGCCCGACTCCGGGAAAGGCCGCTCCAATCCAAGCTGTTAGGCCGTGAGAGGGGACGCGGAGAAGCAACATGGGAAAAGTTGCCTCGCCGTCGAGGAAATTACTAAAAAATAGTTTTCCCCTCCCCCACCCCCCCCCAGACACACAGAGAACCAAAACAAACACTTGGACATACCAAAAAAAAAGTAAAAATAACGAACACTGCTGGCAGGGCAGCCGACTAGCAGCATCCCCAACTGGCCCTGATTTGGCATATTTGGCACAGACATTGCTGTCTGAACGGCATGTTCCTGTGTTGCACTGTTGTATGTTCACAAGGCTGTTTATGCACTGCTGCTTGCAATTTGTTGTGTCAAAAGGTACATTATTTGACCAGGCTGGAATGCAGGGCAGCACAGCGGCCATCATATACTTCAGTCTTGAAGGCCCCTGGGCAGTATATTGTCAGAACATCTTTCTACACTTCAGGTTTGTTGAATTACATAAGAGGCGGCACAGTGGCACAGCGGGTAGAGTTGCTGCCTTACAGCACCAGAGACCCGGGTTCGATCCCGACTACGGGTGCCATCTGTATTGAACATGGTAGCTCTCCCCGTGACCTGCGTGGGTTTTCCCCGGGTGCTCCGGTTTCTTCCCACACACCAAAGGTGTACAGGTTTGTAGGTTAATAAGCTTCACTAGAAAGATTGTAAATTGTCCCGAGTGTGCAGGATGGAACTAGTGTAGGGGTGATCGCTGGCCAGTGGGGACTTGGTGGGCCGAAGGGCCTGAATCTCTAAACTTTGAAGAAGTTAAGTAGTGTCAATAAAGCTAGAGTTTAGAACAACCTACCATGTGCCTGGTGCGGCAGTTGGTGACTTGCACAACATTTTTTGCTATGTGTTGCATAACTGGTAGAAGATCCTCTTCTTCATACAAGAGGTAATACTGCAAGAGGGGAGTCTGAAAAAAACAACAACGCATTACGTACAGTTCTGGTCAGTACAGGAATAGTTCGGGTAGATGCACAGAGTCTTTTACGTCGAGGGGAATCGAGGACCAGAGGACATAGGTTCAAGGTGAAGGGGAAAAGGTTTAATAGGAAACTGAAGGGGTGACTTTTGTTGGGAACTTTTATGGAACAAGCTGCCAGAGGAGGTAGTTGAGGCTGGGACCATCCCATCATTTAAGAAGCAGTTGGACGGGTACATGGATAGGACAGGTTTGGAAGGTTATGGACCAAGCGCAGGCAAGTGGGACCAGTGTAGCTGGGACATTGTTGGCCGGTGTGGGTGAGTTGGGCCAAAGGGCCTGTTTCCACACTGTATGACACCCCATTACAGAAAGGAGAAGGTGACTCGAGAGAGAAGCAGAGGATGTTTATCGAACACTGCCTGGGTTTAAGGGCATTAGCTACAAGACAAGGTTGGACAAACTTGGATCTTTTAATCTGGAACGTCATGTTGAGGAGAGACCCGATAGAAGGATACAAAATAATAAGAGGCTTATATAGTTTTGATATACAGACTGTTAAAGCTCCAGGGTTAAAATCTGTGGAATTCTCTGCTTCAGAGGGCGGTGGAGGCAGGTTCTCTGGATGCTTTCAAGAGAGAGCTAGATAGGGCTCTTAACAATAGCGGAGTCAGGGGATATGGGGAGAAGGCAGGAACGGGGTACTGATTGTGGATGATCAGCAACGATCACATTGAGTGGCGGTGCTGGCTCAAAGGGCCGAATGGCCTACTCCTGCGTCTATTGTCTGATTACTGGCAGCTTGCAAAATATACTCACCCATTCACCAGAGTGGAGGAGTTTCTGAGCGAGATGGAAGGCGGCAGCAGCAATCAGGGACGGAGGATAATGGACCATGTCGTAATCCCCCATTGTCAGCTCCATCAAGTATTTGGCAAGAGCATGTTGTTCTGTGCTGGACTGAACAAAATGACATAACGAGCGAGTCAGGAATGTTTAATTCTCATCCGTACTAAACGCAATAGTGAAATTCTTACCTTGCAGCAGCTTAATAGGCCTATAAATGCGATACGCCGATCAATTAAAAATTCAGTAGCTGTAACTAGCATTAGTAACAGTGATCAGTCTGAAGAAGGGTCTTGACCCAAAACGTCACCCTTTCCTTCTCTCCAGAGATGCTGCCTGTCCCACTGAGTTACTCCAGCATTTTGTGTCTATGTTAGTAACCATAATTCTAGTGCAAAAACCAAAGTCCTTCGTGCAACCGGAGACTAACTATAGAAGTCCAAAGTTTACGTTAGTGTCGTGCGATGGTCAAGAGCCCGATTCTTAGTTTATAGATACAGCGTGGAAGCAGGGCCTTCAACCCACTGGGTCCATGCTGACCGTGGATCACCTGGGCGTTAGTTCTGCATTATCCCATTCCCTTCACACACCAGGGGCAAATCACAGTAGACAATTGATCCACAAACCCGCATGTCTTTGGGATGTGGGAGGAAACCAGAGAACCTGGAGGAAGGTCACGGGGAAAACGTGCAACCTCTACACGTACAGCACCCGAGATCAGGATCAAAGCCAGGTCTCTGGTGCTGCCTCCGATGGCTGTTGGAAAGAAGCTATTCTTGAACCTGGCGGTCATGGTATCCGGGCTCTTGGATCTTCTGCCCAGTTGGAGGATGGAACTGAGTGTGGCCAAGGTGGTGTGGGTCTTTGACGACATTGGCTGCCTTTGAGGAAAGACCTGCAGCTTCCGTCAATGGTGGCAAAGCCAGTACCCGTGATGGACTTGGCAGTGTTTACTCTGCTAGATACAAAAAGCTTGAAGCTTTAAGCTTGAAAGATTACAATATACTAGTTATTAGGGACAATTGCAGGAAATGCAATCAATCTAATAGGACCATTCCATTTCAACCACAATAGAATGCACAATAATAGGCAGTAGACAAAAGTTTGACGATACCACAATTTCCATTGGAACT
The DNA here is from genome assembly GCF_010909765.2 of Amblyraja radiata. NCBI lineage: Eukaryota > Metazoa > Chordata > Chondrichthyes > Rajiformes > Rajidae > Amblyraja > Amblyraja radiata. The sequence continues at coordinate 111,022,795 of NC_045958.1, read as the reverse complement.
GTGGACAGGTTCATGTCAGGAAACCCGTCAGCAAATTTTCTAAATTGATCTGCCTTATCCGTCACATTAAAGTTAATACGTTCTAGGAGCAGATTTAGTCCATTCGGCCCATCAAGTCTACTCCGCCATTCAATCACAGCTGATCTATCTTTTCCTCAAACCTACTTCTCCTGCCTTCTCCCAATAACCCCCGACACCCGTGAGTGACCCCCGACAAATGTTTCACACAGAGTTGTGAGTCTGTGGAATTCTCTGCCTCAGAGGGCGGTGTGGAGGCCAGTGTGGAGGCCAGTGTGGAGGCCAGTTCTCTGGATACTTCCAAGGGAGAGCTAGTTAGGGCTCTTAAAGATAGCGGAGTCAGGGGATATGGGGAGAAGGCAGGAACGGGGTACTGATTGGGGATGATCAGCCATGATCACATTGAATGACAGTGCTGGCTCGAAGGGCCGAATGGCCTACCCCTGCACCTATTGTCAGCTTAGTTTATTGTCACGTGCACGGAGGTACAGCAAAAAGCTTTTGTTGCCCCATTCTCCCCAGTCATGAAAGCGACACAGACTTGTGGGGAGAAATAAAAGTGCTTACATCTGCAACTTTCGATGCTCTTCTGAGGAAATGCAGTGGAAGAGGTTTGCCAAGGGAAAAGTCGAGCTTCTTCAATATGCACCTCTCCATTTGACGGATTTGTGCGCAGGTGTAAGCGTTGTCTGTGATGACTACAAAGTCTCCAATTACTGGAGGAAAAATCTCTTCATATTTGCAAGCAACAAACATTGCCGTCACGCCAACAAGTTGCAGATTCTTCTTGGTTACTGGGTTATCCTAAGAGACAAGAGTAGTCCATGTTATAAAGTAGAAGAGTCCAGATTTACTTCTGCCTTGAACTGCTTTTATCTTGTTTGCTTTATCAAAGACCTACTTACAATAAAGCTGGTATTTAAAGCAGGCACAAGGGGCTGGTTTACAGAAAAGACAGGTGTGGAGTAACCCAACAGCTCTGGAGAACATGAATAGGTGACATTACAGGTCAGGCCCCCTTCTTCAGACTGGCTGCAGTAAGGAGCAAGCTGGAAGAGTTGGTGGGGTGGGACAAACCCTGGCAAGTGGAAACGAGGAACTGCAGATGCTGGTTTACAAAAGGACAAAACAAAGTGCTGGAGTAACCTAGCGGGTCAGGCAGTATCTCTGGAGAACATGGATAGGTTCAGGCACGGACCCTCAGACAGATTTGAGGTGGGCTGAAAGGTAGCTGGGAGAGGAGAGGCAGGACGGAGCATGGCAGGTGGACACAGGTGAGGGCGTTTTTGTAGGCAGATGGTTGGAACAAAGGAAAGAGTTTAAAGCAGGGAGTGGAGGGACAGCAGGATTGAAGAGTTACAAATTGTGAAGCCAGAGGAAGGAATGGGAAGGGGGAGAAACACATGCCAGGGGTAAGGGGGTGAAGTGTGGGGTGTCTTTGGAGATCACCCTAAAATTGGTGGACTCAATGTTCACACCGCTGGGTTGTAGGCTGCCCAAATGGAAGACGGGTTGCTGGTCCTCCAGTTTGTGAGGCGCTTCACTCTGGCAATGGAGGCGGTCCAGGGCAGAGAGGTCAGTGTGGGACTGGGAAAGGGCAAGTGATAGGTGGAAGCAGACAAGACGGGTGTTGTTTGGCCGATGCGGCATGCAATGGCCAGAGGTGGCACGATGACAAAAGCTCGAGATAAGAAGAGGCAAGAGGAAGGGATATTGGTTGAAAGGAACAGGGCAAGAGGGACAGGTTGTTGAGTCGGAGTGATACTGGTTGGGGGAGATCTGTCCCCCCCCACCCCCCCATGTTTTGAGAGGTGGAGGACAATCCCCCCATGTTTTGTGACCCGGCCAGTTCCCAGGTCGCCTGCGTGCCCCGGGACTGGCTGTAGCGCCCAAGTCAGCTCGCCTGCCCCACACTCCAAAGACGTGCAGGTTTGTAGGTTAAGTGCTTCAGCAAATTGTGAATTGTCCCTAGTGTGTCAGATGGTGCTCGTGTTTGCTGGTCGGCGCAGACACGGTGGGCTAAAGGACCTGCAGTTCCCAGGTCGCCTGGGCGCCCACGTCGGCTCGCCTGCCCTGGGGACTGGCTGTAGTTCCAACGTCACGAAAACTAATTGAAAAAAAAATACGCCTGCGGGCCGGATGATTTTGGCCCAGATCCGGCACATGGGCCATGTCCTAGATGTCAGGCCTCATTGTGCCCCCCCCCCCCACCCCGCCATGTTTTAAAAGCGATTTCCGCCCATGATCAACTGATTAAAAATAGATGGTCAGACAGTTTGCAGGGAAGAATACAGAGCCCATTTTTCCCCTCAGGAATACTTACCTGGAGAAATCTGTCAATGATGGACACAGTCATGTACAGGCTTTCTGGAAGAAGCTTGAAGTTCACTTGGACTTGCACGAGCCAGTCTATTAAGACAGCGCGCATGGGTCCTGTGATCCCCTGTCCTGTCAGGTAGTCTGGTCTTACTGCCTGATCAACCTGTGGGGGGGAAAAGGACTGGTTACAATCTGTAGGTAGATAGAAGAAGCTGGAGTAACTCAGCGAGACAGGCAGCATCTCTGGAGAGAACGAATGGGAGACGTTTCAGGTCAAGACCCTTCTTCACACTCCAAGTCAGAGGCGCGGGTAACAAGAGATACAACAAGCCACATAGAACAAGCAAATTAACTAATCAAATAGTGAATGAATAGCAAAAGGCCTGGATAGAGGGGATGTGGAGAGGATGTTTCCACTAGTGGGCGAGTCGAGGACCAGAGGTCACAGCCTCAGAATTAAATGACATTCCTTTAGGAAAGAGACGAGGAATTTCTTAGTCAGAGGGTGGTGAATCTGTGGAATTCTTTGCCACAGATGGATGTGGAGTCCAAGTCAGTGGATATTTTTAAACCTCCTCTGGCAGCGCGATCCATACACCCACCACCCTTTGCATGGAAAAAGTTACCCCTCAGATTCCTATTAAATTTTCCCTTCACCTTAAACCTATGTCCTCTGGACCTAGAGCAAGAGCAGCATTTCATCCCAAACTTCAAAAGTCACTCCCAAGCCAGCCCCATAGCAGAAGCGTCCACACCGCGGGGCTGGAAACTGGAAGTATCCCGAGCATATTCTGCTACCACCATCATCTATTGCGACCAGTGATGGCTTCCACTGATTGTCGCCGGAAGCCTGCGCCCTTTTCAGGACGGACGATGACAGCGAGGTCAACATTTGTAGCAAGATGGACACGAAAAGAAGACGACTCCCCACCCAAAAGAGATATTGAACAAATGTACTGTTCTAGTACATTGCACTAGCGTTACTAGTCACTCACGTTACTGTTCGATGAACTTTTGTATCTTTGTCGGCGTCAGAAATGCGGTGACACTTGTACTGTCTCGGCGAGGCCTACTGTACGATTTTACCGCAAAACAAAGCATTTTACTGTACATAGTAACATTGACAATAAAGTATTCATGTGATTGTAGTAGAATTAGGCCATTCGGTCCATCAAACCTACACCGCCATTCAAACATGGCTGATCTATCTTCCCCACTCAACCACATTCTCCTGCCTTCTCCCCATAACCACCCGCCCCCTCCCCCCACCCCGACACCCATGCTAATCAAGAGTCTACTTTGCCTTAAAAATATCCATTGACTTGGCCTCCACAGCCTACTGTGGCAATGAATTCCACAGATTCACCACCCTCTGACTAAAGAAATTCCTCCTCATCCCCTTGCTAAAGGAATGTCCTCTTATGCTGAGGCTGCAGTGTATGACCCCTGGCCATAAACCCTCCCACTAGTGGAAACATCCTCTCCACATCCACTCTATCCAAGCCTTTCACTATTTGGTAAGTTTCAATGAGGTCCCACCTCATCCTTCTAAACTCCAGCGAGTAGAGGCCCAGTGCCGTCAAACACTCATCATATGTTAACCCACTCATTCCTGGGATCATTCTCGTAAACCTCTTCTGAACTCCTCGCCAGCACCAGCACATCCTTCCTCAGATAGAGGACCCAAAATCGCTCACAATACTCCAGTATCATTCCACAATTAATAAGCAACACTGATGCGTACAACTCTAGATAAAAGTTCAGAGAAAGGAAAACTAACCTCCAGTTGCCGCAAATACTTGAAGATATCTTTAACATATTCACTGCAGTTCACTATATCATTGCCGTCCTTTATATCAACATCTTCAACAGGAAGGATCTCTACAGAGAAGGCATCATAGAGTTCAGGCGAACACATTGAAATGTCCATTGGCGTTGGTGGCACCTGTAGAATATTTGTGAAATATTAACTTGGAGAAGTGGTACATGTTCCACAGAATTAAGCATCGCAAGTTGAAGCTCTGAAACGCGACATCATTTAACATTTCCAGTTTCCATTACTATATTGTAGGTATATAGAGAGTCATAGAGTGATACAATGTTGAAACAGGCCCTTTGGCCCAACTTGCCCACACCGCCCAAAATGGCCCAGCTACACCAGTCCCACCTGCCTGCCACCAGTCCAAGTCAAGTCAAGTCAAGTCAAGAGAGTTTATTGTCATGTGTCCCAGATAGGACAATGAAATTCTTGCTTGCTGCAGCACAACAGAATATTGTAGGCATAAATACAGATCAGATCAGTGTGTCCATATACCATAGAATATATATACACACACACACACACATAAATAATCATAAATCCATATCCATCTACCCAATGTATTCCTCTAATGATTTTATGCACCTCTACAAGATCCCCCCTCTTCCTCCTGCGCTCCAAAGAATAGAGACCCAGCCTATTCAACCTATCCCTATAGCTCAGTCCTTCTAGTCCTGGCAACATCCTTGTATATCTTCTCCAAACCCTTTCAAGCTTGACAATATCTTTCCTATAGCATCGTGCCCAGTACTGAACAGTATACACATCTGCGCCTTCCTCCCTCGGAACATGGACCCGTTGCAGTTCTCATACCTCCGAACAGATCCACGGACGATGCGGTCTCCCAGGTCTTGTACACCGCTCTCTCCCATCTGGACAGCCAGAAGGGGGGCTACGTGAGGATGCTGTTCATAGAAACATAGAAACATAGAAAATAGATGCAGGAGTAGGCCATTCGGCCCTTCGAGCCTGCACCGCCATTCAATATGATCATGGCTGATCATCCAACTCAGTATCCTGTACCTGCCTTCTCTCCATACCCCCTGATCCCTTTAGCCACAAGGGCCACAGCTAACTCCCTCTTAAATATAGCCAATGAACTGGCCTCAACTACCTTCTGCGGGAGAGAATTCCACAGATTCACCACTCTCTGTGTGAAAAAAGTTTTCCTCATCTCGGTCCTAAAAGATTTCCCCTTTATCCTTAAACTGTGACCCCTTGTTCTGGACTTCCCCAACATCGGGAACAATCTTCCTGCATCTAGCCTGTCCAACCCCGTAAGAATTTTGTACGTTTCTATAAGATCCCCCTCAATCTTCTAAATTCTAGCGAGTACAAACCGAGTCTATCCAGTCTTTCTTCATATGAAAGTCCTGACATCCCAAGAATCAGTCTGGTGAACCTTCTCTGTACTCCCTCTATGGCAAGAATGTCTTTCCTCAGATTAGGAGACCAAAACTGTATGCAATACTCCAGGTGTGGTCTCACCAAGACCCTGTACAACTGCAGTAGAACCTCCCTGCTCCTATACTAAAATCCTTTTGCTATGAATGCTAACATACCATTCGCCTTCTTCACTGCCTGCTGCACCTGCATGCCTACTTTTAATGACTGGTGTACCATGACACCCAGGTCTCGTTGCATCTCCCCCTTTCCTAATCGGCCACCATTCAGATAATAATCTACTTTCCTGTTTTTGCCACCAAAGTGGATAACCTCACATTTATCCACATTATACTGCATCTGCCATGCATTTGCCCACTCACCCAGCCTATCCAAGTCACCTTGCAGCCTCCTAGCATCCTCCTCACAGCTAACACTGCCCCCCAGCTTCGTGTCATCCGCAAACTTGGAGATGTTGCATTCAATTCCCTCGTCCAAATCATTAATATATATCGTAAATAGCTGGGGTCCCAGAACTGAGCCTTGTGGTACCCCACTAGTCACTGCCTGCCATTGTGAAAAGGACCCGATTACTCCTACTCTTTGCTTCCTGTCTGCCAGCCAGTTCTCTATCCACATCAATACTAAACCCCCAATACCGTATGCTTTAAGTTTGTATACTAATCTCTTATGTGGGACCTTGTCGAAAGCCTTCTGAAAGTCCAGATATAACACATCCACTGGTTCTCCCTTATCCACTCTACTAGTTACATCCTCGAAAAATTCTATAAGATTCGTCAGACATGATTTACCTTTCATAAATCCATGTTGACTTTGTCCAATGATTTCTCAACTTTCCAAATGTGCTGCTATCCCATCTTTAATAACTGACTCTAGCATTTTCCCCACTACCGACGTTAGACTAACTGGTCTGTAATTCCCCGTTTTCTCTCTCCCTCCCTTTTTAAAAAGTGGGGTTACATTAGCTACCCTCCAATCCTCAGGAACTACTCCAGAATCTAAAGAGTTTTTAAAAATTATCACTAATGCATCCACTATTTCTGGGGCTACTTCCTTAAGTACTCTAGGATGCAGCCTATCTGGCCCTGGGGATTTATCGGCCTTTAATCCATTCAATTTACCTAACACCACTTCCCGGCTAACCTGGATTTCACTCAGTTCCTCCATCTCATTTGACCTCCGGTCCCCGGCTATTTCCGGCAGATTATTTATGTCTTCCTTAGTGAAGACAGAACCAAAGTAGTTATTCAATTGGTCTGCCATGTCCTTGTTCCCCATGATCAATTCACCCGTTTCTGACTGCAAGGGACCTACATTTGTTTTAACTAATGACTACAGTTCAGCCTTCAACACGATAGTCCCCACCAGACTGGCCGGGAAGCTAATGGAATTGGGGCTCAACACCTCCCTGTGTGCCTGGGTCCTGGACTTTCTCACTGCCAGGCCCCAGGTAGTCAAGATGGGAGGGAATACATCGAAGTCCCTCACCCTGAGCACAGGATCGCCCCAGGGTTGCGTCCTCAGCCCCCTATTGTACTCCCTGTACACACATGACTGTGTGGCTAGGTTCAGCTCCAACTCAATAATTAAGTTTGCTGATGACACTGTGGTGGTGGGCCTGATCTCAGACAACGATGAGAAGGCCTACCGGGAGGAGGTGGTTGATCTAGCACTCTGGTGCCAGGATAACAGCCTCCTCTTGAACATCAAAAAAACGAAGGAGCTGATCATGGACTTTAGGAGGGCACATCATCCGAGGACGTACACACCATTGAGGATAAATGGGGATCCTGTGGATAGGGTGAACTGTTTTAAATATCTGGGAGTCCACATCTCCGAGGATATGACATGGGCATCACACGCCTCAGCACTCGTGAGTAAGGCAAGGCAGCGCCTTTACCACCTCAGGCAATTGAGGAAATTCAGTGCGTCTCCGAGGATCCTCCAGTGCTTCTACGCAGCGGCGGTGGAAAGCATCTTGTCCGGGAACATTACCATCTGGTTTGGGAATTGCTCTGCCCAGGACAAGAAGGCTCTGCAGAGAGTAGTGCGTTCGGCCGAACGCACTATGGGAACTTCACTTGCCCCCCTGCAGGAACTATACATCAGGAGGTGCAACTCCAGAGCCAACAATATCATGAGAGACCCCTTCCACCCCTGCAACGGACTGTTCCAGCTGCTACGGTCAGGCAAACGCTTCCGTTGCCACACGGTGAGAACGGAGAGGTTGAGAAGGAGTTTCTTCCCAGAGGCCATTCGGACTGTAAACGCCTAACTCACCAGGGACTAACTCTACTGAATGTTTTTCCTTCCATTATTTATTATGTAAAAGAATATGTGTGTTATGATTGTGTTTATAGTTTGTTTGGTTGTTTGTCTTTTGCACAAAAGTCCACGAGCATTGCCACTTTCATTTCACTGCACATCTCGTATGTATATGTGACAAATAAACTTGACTTGACTATACTCTAAATGCAGTCTCACCAACGTCTTATACAACTGCAACATGATCTCCCAGCTTCCATACTCAATACTCTGACTGATGAAGGCCAAAGTGCCAAAAGCCTTTTTGACCACCTTATCCACCTGCGACTCGACCTTCAAGGAATCAAGCACCTGCACTCCTAGATCCCTCTTGTCTGCAACACTCTCCAGAGGTCTACCATTTACTGTGTAAGTTCTGCCTTTGTTAGACATCCCAAAATGCAACACCTCACATTTCTCTGTATTAAATTCCATCAAATATATGATCTACCTTTAGAGAAAGTGACACATCACCTAAAATGATGATATAATGATGGGATAAGAATCAAGTCGAAAGGTATATGGATAGGTACACAAAAATGCTGGAGAAACTCAGCGGGTGCAGCAGCATCTATGGAGCGAAGGAAATAAGCAACGTTTCGGCCCGAAACGTTGCCTATTTCCTTTGCTCCATAGATGCTGCTGCACCCGCTGAGTTTCTCCAACATTTTTGTGTACCATCGATTTTCCAGCATCTGCAGTTCCTTCTTAAACAGGTACATGGATAGGACAGGTTTAGAGGGATATGGACCAAACACAGGCAGGTAGGACTAGTGTAGATGGGTAGAATGAGCCAAAGGGCTTATTTCCACACTGTCTGACTCTGAAATGGCAAATCCCATTCAAATTTAGAGGCTGGCATCCATCTCTATAAAACTCATTTTAATTAAATGGCAAATCAAGGCTGTTCTGAAAATGGTGTAACGAACCAGCAACTGAGCATTGGCTTAATTGGTTCAATTATCAAATAGTTTAATGATATATTTCAACAATGCTATGAATGGTTAGGACATCAAGGATCTATCCAATCTGGGATCACATATCCTTTCACACAAAGCTGTTGACAAAACGGCTCAAACTTTAATCAATTGTAAATTTTAAACCAGTTCAAGGATTATTTTTTTACTTCGTTCAAGTTCAAGTGAGTTTATTGTCATGTGTCCCTGTATAGGACAATGAAATTTTTGCTTTGCTTAAGCACACAGAAAATAGTAGGCATTTACTACAAAACAGATAAATGTGTCTATACCATGATATAAATATATACACACATGAATAAATAAACTGGTAAAGTGCAAATAACAGAAAGTGGTTATTAATAATAAGAGTTTTGTCCGAGCCAGGTTTAATAGCCTGATGGCTGTGGGGAAGTAGCTATTCCTGAACCTGGTTGTTGCAGTCTTCAGGCTCCTGTACCTTCTACCTGAAGGTAGCAGGGAGATGAGTGTGTGGCCAGGATGGTGTGGGTCTTTGATGATACTGCCAGCCTTTTTGAGGCAGCGACTGCGATAAATCCCCTCGATGGAAGGAAGGTCAGAGCCGATGATGGACTGGGCAGTGTTTACTACTTTTTGTAGTCTTTTCCTCTCCAGGGCGCTCACATTGCAAAACCAAGCCACGATGCAACCGGTCAGCATGCTCTCGACTGTGCACCTGTAGAAGTTAGAGAGAGTCTTCCTTGACAATCCGACACTCCGTAATCTTCTCAGGAAGTAGAGGCGCTGATGAGCTTTTTTAATAATTGCGTTAGTGTTCTCGGACCAGGAAAGATCTTCAGAGATGTGCACGCCCAGGAATTTGAAGTTCTTGACCCTTTCAACCATCGACCCGTTAATACAAACGGGGCTGTGGGTCCCCCTCCTACTCCTGCCAAAGTCCACAATCAGTTCCTTGGTTTTGCTGGTGTTGAGGGCCAGGTTATTGCGCTGGCACCATATGGACAGTTGCTCGATCTCTCTTCTGTATTCTGACTCATCCCCATCAGTGATACGCCCCACAATAGTGGTGTCGTCAGCGAACTTGATGATGGAGTTCGCACTGTGGTTCGCTACACAGTCATGAGTATAGAGTGAGTACAGCAGGGGGCTGAGCACGCAGCCTTGAGGTGCTCCCGTGCTGAGTGTTATCGAAGCTGACACATTTCCACCAATACGAACAGACTGGTCTGTGGATGAGGAAGTCGAGGATCCAGTTGCAGAGGGATGCGCAGAGACCCAGTTCTGCGAGTTTGGTAACCAGTTTGGAGGGGATGATTGTGTTAAATGCCGAGCTGTAATCAATGAATAACAGCCTGACATATGAGTTTTTGTTGTCCAAGTGGTGGGCCAGCGAGATCGCATCCACCATTGATCTGTTGTGGCGGTACGCGAACTGCAGTGGGTCCAGGTTTTTGTCGAGGTAAGAGTTGATTTGCTCCATGATCAACCTCTCAAACCACTTCATCACCACCGGCGTTAGTGCCACTGGTCGATAGTAATTGAGGCATGTCACCTTACTCTTCTTGGGCACCGGTATAATTGATGCCCTTTTAAAGCAGGTGGGGACCTGCTTTTGAGCCCATTTCAGAAATTCTGCACAATGCAGGGAAAAGCCAATTTCTAAACTCTTCTAAACAAGATTACAACCTCAGGTTGCAGGGGTAAAATTGGTATTTAAATTGGTATTCAAATTGGAAATTCAAACTTATTAAATAATGATTGGCAAAAATTAATTTCAATCCCCTCAGGCTCCAGATTGCCAAAGGTCAGCATTTAAACCAAAGAAAGAAACAAGGAACTGCAGGTGCTAGTTTACAAAAGAAGGACAAAGTGCTGGAGTAACTCAGTGGGTCAGGCATCATCTCTGGAGAAAAAGGATGGGTGACGTTTTGGATTGAGATGGGGGGGGGGGGGGGGGGGGGGGGGGGTTGGGGGAAAATCCAAATCAGGGCCAGCAACAGATGATCTCAGCCAGGATTAGTACAATCCCAAAAGAGATACATCATTGCGGACTGTGTCATAGAGTGGTACAGTATGGAAACAGGCCCTTCGGCCCAACTTGCCCACGCCAACCAACATGACCCATCTACACTAGTCCCACCTTTCTGCACTTTACCCATATCCCTCCATACCCGTCCTACCCATGTACCTATCTAAATAGACAATATGTGCAGGAGTAGGCCATACGGCCCTTCAAGCCAGCACCACCATTCAATATGATCATGGCTGATCATCCCCAATCAGTACCCCGTTCCTGCCTTCTCCCACATCCCCTGACTCCGCTATTTTTAAGCCGTATCTAGCTCGCTCTTGAAAGCATCCAGAGAACCTGCCTCCACCGCCCTCTGAGGCAGAGAATTCCACAGACATAGCTAGATAGGGCTCTTAAAAATAGCAGAGCCAGGCGATATGGGGAGAAGGCAGGAATGGGGTACTGATTGGGGATGATCAGCCATGATCACATTGAATGGCCTACTCCTGCACCTATTGTCTATTGACCTCCCAACTTCTATACTCAATATTGTGGCTGATTAAGGCCAAAGCCTTTTTGACCACCCTATCTAACTGCAACTCCACCTTCAAGGAACTATGTACCTGCACTCCTAGATCCCTCTGCTCCACAATACTCCCCAAGGCCCTACCATTCACTGTGATGCCAATATCATACAACCTTTTTCTCCAGATGCTGCCTGACCTGCTGAGTTACTCCAGCACTCTGTGCCTCTCCTTGGTGTAAAGCAACATCTACAGTGTTTCAGCACCGAGAGAAAATGGATAGGCGACGTTTCAGGTCGGGACATGAAGATGACTGAAGAAGGGTCCCGAGCCAAAATGTCACCTGTCCATGTTCTCCAGAGATGCTGCCTGGCCCACTGAATTCCTCCAGGACGTTCTCTTTATTCAAAACAAATATGCACGGTTTTACTCGATCCGTTTAAATCTCGACCTTTACCACTTCTTCTGGGACGAAGAATTCCTGCTGCGGAACCTCTGGGCGTCTCAATATCTTCACCGGTTCCTTTATTGGAGAGAGACATTTTCCCATCTCTGGGTTTGTTGCCATTTCAGCCTGCACCAGGATACAAATACAACCAAATGTAATCGATTCATTCATCAAATATTGAGAGCAACAGATTTTAAATACACTAGACGAAATTTTAATGAAGAACCCCAAATTAGTTGTGGCAAATGGGGATGTTTCTCTTGTGCAGCAGCATAATTCTGAACTGTAAATATATGAGGTAGTGGATTCGGTCTCCATTTGTCGACTTCTTACAAGCATATGGTGCAACACAAACGTAGAAATGATCCGTTTCAGGACTGGGTGAATGGTGGTCAAGAATAACAAATTGCTATCTCCCCTTTATTCTTCTGCTTTCTACCTCTTCTTCTTTTCTCTTTATTTTCTCACTTTCTGATATCACACACTTCTCTATTTCTTTTCTATTCTCTCTCCGTCTCCTTTTTATTGTTAAAAGAAAAGAAAATGAGAAGTTGTACATGAACTGTAACATGTCAATATATACTAGGTACCTATGGTACCATATTATTGTACTTACTTCTAACTAAATGTTTTATTTTTATTTAATAAATAAATGAGGTGGTAGTATTTTGTCCATCAAAATGGCACACCAAGATATGACCATCACATTCTTCAATGCCCAAAGCTTTGTAGCCGTGTATAGTCTTCTATACGCCATTGAGAAGCATCTTTGAAAAGCCTTCACCACCAAACCTTGTCCCTAGTGTAGTAACAAAGAACTGCAGATGCTGGTTTAGACCAAAGGTAGACAAACTGCAGGAGTAACTCAGCAGGTCAGGCAGTAATCCTGGAAAAAAGGATGGGCGATGTTGCTGCAGAATGGTCCCGACCCAAAATACCCAGGGGGAGTTGAAGTGCTGAGCCACCGGGAGATTGGGTTGGTTAAGCGGACTGTGCGGAGGTGTTGGGCGAAGCGATCGCCAAGCCTGCGCTTGGTCTCACCGATGTAGTGCAGTTGAGCTAGAGCAGCGGATGCAATAGATGAGGTTGGAGGAGGTGCAGGTGAACCTCCGCCGCACCTGGAAAGACGACTTGGGTCCTTGGATGGAGTCGAAGGGGGAGGTAAAGTGACAAGTGTAGCATTTCCTGCGGTTGCAAGGGAAAGTACCAGGGGAAGGGGGTGGTTTTGGTAGGAAGGGTCGAATTGACCAGGGAGTTACGGAGGGAGCGGTCTCTGCAGAAAGCCGAAAGGGGAGGAGATGGGAAGATATGGCCTGTGGTGGGATCCCATTGGTAGACAAAAAAACTGGAGAAAATCAGTGGGATCCCGTTGGAGGTGGTGAAAATAGTAGTTTACACCGCAGCGGTATGAACATTGATCTCCAATTTCAGGTAGCCCTTGCTTTCTCCCTCCTTCCCCTCCCCTTCCCAGCTCTCCCACAGCCCACTGTCTCCGCCTCTTCCTTTCTTCTTCCCGTCTCCCCCCACCCCCACAGTCTGAAGAAGGGTCTCGACCCGAAACATCACCTATTCCTTCGCTCCATAGATGCTGCCTCACCCGCTGAGTTTCTCCAGCATTTTCGTCTAGCTAAAGCTGAAAAATGTTAGCAAGAACTAGACTCCATGTTGGGATGTGCTTCCATTGAAATTGGGAGCACCATCCATTCCAACAGCAAGTTCCATTATTGATTAAGTCATAGAGTCTTACAGTGTGGCCCACGTCAGACAACATGTCCCATCTACACTAGTCCCACTTGCCTCTGTTTGGTCCATATCCCTCTAAACCTGCACTATCCATGTACCTGTCTAAATGTTTCTTAAATTTTGGAAATGCAACTCAGCGGGCCAGTCATCTCTGGAGAAAAAGGATGGGTAACATTTCAGGTCGAGACCCATCACACAAAAGTCCTACCAGTTTATACCAGGGCAGCACAGTGGCGCAACAGTAGAGATGCCGCCTCACAGCACTAGAGACACAGGTTCGATCCCGACTACGGGTGCTGTCTGTATGGAGTTTGTACGTTCTCCCCGTGACCTACATGGGTTATCTCAGAGACCTTCAGTTTCCTCCCACACTCCAAAGATGTGGAGTGTGGTAGGTTAATTGGCTTGGTATCATTGTTTAAAAAAATTCCTAATGTGTGTAGGGTAGTGTTAGAGTGCGGGGAAAATCGCTGGTCGGTACGGGACGGACTCAGAGGGCCGAATGTATCTCTAAGCATCCGTGCTGTATCTCTGGACTAGAGTGGATTTTAAACAAATCATTAATCACAGGACAACATAAAATTTGTAGAAATTGTGACAATGAAGCAGCTTCACCTTTTTAAGGGGCAACTTGATGCCATACGGTTTGTTTTTAATATCCACCAATGCGACTCTTTCTTCCAAGGTAGTCACTCTTTGAAGGCTCTTTAAATGGACATCTATTATAGCAACATGGGCAACCTGGAAAGACACATTGGCACAAGGTTCAAGGCAAATCAAAACATGATACACACGAGAGGAATAAATCAGGGAGACACACAGAGCATCTTGCCTAGAGTAGTGGAATTCGAGAACCAGAGGACATAGGTTTACCGTGAGGGGGGGGAAAAGATTTAATGGGAATCTGAGGGGTCATTTTTTTTCACACAAAGGGTAGCGAGTGTATGGAACGAGCTGCCGGCGGAGGTAGTTGAGGCAGGGACGATCCCAATGTTTAAGAAACATTTAGACAGGTACATGGATAGGATAGATTTAGATGGACATTGGCCAAACGCAAGCAGGTGGGACTAGTGTAGCTGGGACGTGTTGGCCGGTGTGGGCAAGTTCGGTCGTAGGGCCTGTTCCTACGCTGCAAGATTCTGAAAGTTCAGACATGTGGATGTAATGTTACATTAATTTGCTCTGAACACAAGTTCATAATGAAAGGCCATTAACCTAATGTGTTATTTTGTCTCCCCACACAAAGTTTTAGTTACAGTTTTTGAGATACAGTGCTGAAACAGGCCTTTCGGCCCACCCAGGTCCACGCTGACCAGCAATCCCCATGCACTAGCAATATCCTACACACTATGGACAATTTACCAAAGCCAATTAACCTACAAACCTTCAAGTCTTCAGAGTGTGGGAGGAAATGAGCATATCCAATGCTCTATAGACTCTGGATCTGTTCCTGTGGACTGGAGGGTAGCTAATGTACCTCCACTTTTTAAGAACGAAACGAGAGAGAAAACAAGGAATTATAGACCAGTTAGCCTTACATTGGTAGTGGGGAAGATGCTCGAGTCGATTATTAAAGATGTAATAGCAGCACGTTTGGAAAGCAGTGACTGGATCGGTCAAAGTCAGCATGGATTAATGAAGGAGAAATCATGCTAGACTAATCTGCTGGGATGTTTTGAGGATGTAACAAGTAGAATGGATAAGGGAGAGCCAATGGATGTGGTGTATCTGGACTTTGAAAAAGCCTTTGACATGGTCCCATACAAGAGATTAGTGTGCAAAATTAGAGCACATGGTATTGGGGGTAGAGTATTGATATGGATAGAGAACTGGTTGGCAGAGTGGGAATTAGCAGGTCCTTTTCAGAATGGCAGGCAGTGACTAGTGGGGTGCCGCAAGGCTCAGTGCCCGGACCCCAGATATTTACAATATATATTAACAATTTAGATGAGGGAATTAAGGGTGACATATCCAAGTTTGCGGATGACACAAAGCTGGGTGGCAGTGCGAGTTGTGAGGAGGATGCTATGAGGCTGCAGGGTGACTTGGTTAGGTTGGGTGAGTGGGCAGATGCAGTATAATATGGATAAATGTGATGTTGGCTACTTTGGTGGCAAGAACAGTAACTGAAAGTAAGCATGTAGGTATAGCAGGCAGTGAAGAAAGCCAATGGCATGTTGGCCTTCATTGCGAGAGAATTTGAGTTTAGGAGCAAGGCAGTCCTATTGCAGTTGTACAGGGCCCTGGTGAGACTGCACCTGGAGTATTGTGTGCAGTTTTGGTCTCCTAATTTGAGGAAGGACATTCTTGCTATTGAGGGAGTGCAGCATAGGTTCATCCGGATGGCAGGACTGACATATGATGAAAGAATGGGTCGACTGGGCTTGTATTCACTGGAATTTAGAAGGATGAGAGAGGATCTTATAGAAACATATAAAATTCTTAAAGGATTGGATAGACTAGATGCAGGAAAAATGTTCCCAATGTTGGGGGAGTCCAGAACTTTTTACACAGAGAGTTGTGAATCTGTGGAATTATCTGCCACTGAAGGCAGTGAAGGCCAATTCACTGGATGTTTTCAAGACAGAGTTAGATATGGGGAAAAAGCAGGAATGGGGTACTGATTTTAGATGATCAGCCATGATCATATTGAAGGGTGGTGCTGGCTCGTGCGACAGAATGGCCTACTCCTTAAACCTATTTTTCGAAGTTTCTATTGTATGTTTCTATGAAGAGTCGAGAGTCAGAGAGAGTTTTTATTGTCATGTGTCCCAGATAGGACAATGAAATTCTTGCTTGCTGCAGCACAACAGAATATGCAAACCAGTGCACCTGGAGAAAACCCTCACAGGTCACGGGGAGAAGGTACAAACGCTGTACAGACAGCACCCATAGTCAGGATCGAACCTGGGTCTTGTGCCTGAACTATGGAAGATGTCAGCATTTAACTTTAAGATTGTGGGGATTACTCCGAACCAAAGTAGCTAAATTAGTATCACCACAATTTCAAACCACCTCAGGATTTTGGTCACCAGTTCAATTTTATTGATTATACGACTGCATAATGTCCAGGGCTTCGTCAAACAAAACATAGGTGTAAAAGAGATTTAGTGTATAAACAATGAGTGTTTTCAAAGGCAAGACGGTACAAAAAAGTGAAAAGTAAAGTTCTTGTTTGCCCTCATTTATTTGAGCTTCTGTGCATTTTATATTTGAAGAGCAGCAGGCAAGGTGTGCAGACCAGACTCAAAAAGCAGGCAAAATCCTAACCTGCACTGCAGATCTAATTAGGGATTATTAAATCCAAGACACATGAAAACAAAGGCTTTGATATGCAAGGGAAACAATCTACCAAATCCTCATCAACGGACACATTAAAATTTGGTGAGGCAGCATCTCTGGAGAAAATGGATGGGTGATGTTCTGAAGAAGGGTCCCAACCCAAAAACATCACCCATCCATTTTCTCCAGAGATGCTGCCTGACCCAGAGTTACTACAGCAATATGTGCTTAACATAGGCACCGTCGGCAAGGTTTAATGAATCTTATCTGTGTTCACTATGGAGGATATTTAAGTGGGAGAAGTCAAGGGGTGAGATAAAGATCTCTATAACAAGGCAAAATCAAATCAAATTTAAACAACACACAGCTGTAAAACAAAGGCTGTAGAGGCCCAACCCAAAACATCATCTTATCCATTCCCTCCACAGGTTAGTGCAGAGAAGCACAGAAACAGGCCCTTCAGCCCACACCAACCAGCAATCCTGGTACACTTGCACTATCCTAGCCACCGGGTACAATTCACTGTTTTTTTTACCAAAGCCAATTAACCTATAACCCTGTACACCTTTGGAATATAGGTGGAAATCTGAAAAGCCAGTCACAGGGGGAACATACAATCTACATACAGACAATAAACATAGTCAGAATGACACCCACTGCACCACCAGATAGATGCTGCCTGACCCACACCAAGCACCTTGTCCTTAACTTCACACCCAAATCAATTAAAAACCAAAAGGGTGGTTGCTAGCTTAAAAAAAGGGACAGGGGGGGTGTAGTTTAAGAATTCAACATTACAGAGAACAGTACGAAACAGGCCATTCAGACCACAATGTCTGTACAAAGTCATGAAGCCAAGTCTTTTCCGTTTACACACACACACAGTCGCATCTATGTAGACGCCTCTTAAACGCCACATGTTGCAACACTGCCACACCGAGCAGAGTGTTTTACACTTCATTTTGACTGGAATTTGTTTTTGACTTAACGGAGATTCAGCAGCACAGAGACAGGAGATAATAGAGCCAGGAGATAATAGAGACAGGAGAGACGGCGGCGGAATCCTTGATAAAGCCAAGGGCGGCATGTTTGCAAACACCGCCTAAGTGGTGGACACAGGACATACGAAACACATCAGGGCGGCAAGGCAGGGGGGGGGGGGGGGGGGGGGGGGGGTGGGATGGGATGTCCCGGTCTGGAGCCGGGCCGGGCCGCACCGCACCGCACCATAGTGAACGGTCAGCAGCCGGAGCGCCGTGAGTTCGAGACCCCTTTCCCCTGTAGCGCCCAACACCCGCACTAGACTCGGGCTTCACCCCGACTAACCTTCACTCAACTACAACTCACCTGTCTGAATCGCGAAGCCATTTTTTTCAACCCCCTCTCTCTCTCTCTAGGTCGCTGACCCACCCAACCAACCAACCAACAAATAAAGCTGCTCCAACAGCCCTTCGGCCCTTTTAAAGCCGGCCCGCAGTTGGGGTTGGGCTTGTCCAGCATTCATGACCAATCGGCGTCCAGCCTGGCGACAGACAGCCAACGCCAATGGTCCAAGTGTATTGGCAACGAGAGAGTCCTCAACTTTATTTGTCCCAGCAGGGGACAAAATTCATGAAAACACATTTCCCTGGGGTTTCATTGGCATCCTGTCTTGCCCCAAACAAGGTTGATTACATTGGAAAGTCAAACTTACTAAGCAATGATTGCCAAAAAAAATCCATTTGCATTCCCTCATTCTCCACATTATCAAAGGTCAACATTTAAATCAAATAGAGAAACAAGGAACTGCAGATGCTATCTTACAAAAGAAGGACAAAGTGCTGGAGTAACTCAGTGGGCTCAGGCAGCATAAGGTCGTAAGGAATAGGAGTAGAATTAGGCCATTTGGCCAGTCGAGTCTACTCCGCCAATTCAATCATGGCTGATCTATCATCTCTCCCTCCTGACCCCATTCTCCTGCCTTCTCCCCAATAACTCCTGATGCCCGCAGCATCGCTGGAGAAAAAGGAGTCGGTGACATTTTGAGCCGAGACCCTTCTTCAGACTGAGAGTCAGGGGAGAGGGAAACTGGAGGTTTGAAAACATACGGAACACATCAGGGACGGCACCGATGACCCTGGAAAGTTGGAGCCCACAATGGTCCATTGTTGGCTGTGGAGGTGCTAATAATGATGGGATATGAACAGTGAAACTAGCAGGATGACCAGGTTGGCGGAGTCACGGTGAGAGAGGGGATGCAGAGGTTACTAGAAATGAGATAAATCGACATTCTACCGCTGCTTCTCTGGAGAGAAGGAATGGGCGACGTTTCGGGTCGAGACCCTTCTTCAGACCCTGGAGCCCCTGGATTGTTCAGCCTACCGGCGTTCTTCTCCTCACCCAGCCACCTTTGTTCATAAGTTGTTATAGAGGCAGAATTAGGGCTATTCGGCCCATCAAGACTACTATGTCATTCAATCATGGCTGATCTATCTTTCCCTCATAACCCCATTCTCCAGCCTTTTCCCCATAACCTCTGACACCAGTACTAATGAAGAAATCTCTCTCTCTATATATATATATACAAAATAAAACAAATAAACAATAATAGCACTAAAGCCAAAAATAATGCCCCAAGTCTATTTAGTTCAGAGCTTATTTGGATGTTGTGGTGTTTAATGCACATGGCTGTAGGGAAGAAGCTGTTCCTGAACCTGGGCGTTAGGGCTTTCAGGCTCCTGTACCTTCTTCCCAATGGCAGGGGTGAAATGAGAGCATGGTGAGGGTGGTGTGGGTCACTGACGATGATGGCTGCCTTTTTGAGGCAGCGACTCCTGTAGATCCCATCGATGGTGGGGAGGTCAGTACCCGTGATGGGTTGTGCAGTGTTCCCGATGCATGCTGGCTTCAGGTGGAGAGTGGTCAGTGATGGAGACGGAGAGGTGGCGTTTGGTCAACTCTTCACGGTCCTCAAACAATGGAAGGGTGCATCACCCCAAAGGGGTTACATGAGTGTCGATGGTGCTATGTATGTCCGAAGAGGATAAAAGTGATGTACGAAGAGGATAAAATTAGCAACACTAGCAAATGTCTACCTTGATACTAAGAATGAATTTTGCAGTTTTCTTTTGTATATATTTTTATTACACTTAAATTACATACACACACATTTATATATATGTGTATATGTTCAGGGTGGCACAATGGCGCAGCGGTAGAGTTGCTGCCTTACAGCACCAGAGACCCAGGTTCGATGCCGACTACAGGTGCTGTCTGTACGGAGTTTGTACATTCTCCCCGTAGGTTTTCTCCAAGAACCTCGGTTTCCTCCCACACTCCAATGGCGTACAGGTTTTTTAGGTTCATTGGCTTGGTGTGGGTGTAAATGTTTCCTTAGTGTGTGTAGGACAGTGTTAATGTGTGGGGATCGCTGGTCGGCGTGGACTTCCGCGCTGTATCTTTGAAACTAAAACTAATACACACACTGAACTTTTTCTCTCGTTTATTATATTGTTTACAGAGTACTATGTTTGCATGTTCTGTTGTGCTGCTGCAAGTAAGAATGTCCTCGTTCTATCTGGGACTCATGACAAGAAAACACTCTTGAGTCCTGAAGTTTATTTTTGAGGTCTGTGTCCTTCCTTGAGTACATCGAATCCCACACCAGACTGCCCCTTCTCCCCACCCCACGCCAGCAGCCATGCCACCGCTCAGCCACCTCTCCCCCTTGCTTGCAGGAGACCAGCGATGGCATGGAGGACGTGTCGCTTTGCAACGCCGAGGGGGAGGGGCCGCGGAGACCGAAGAGAAAGAAGATCCGGTAAACGTGGAGGGTGCGGGGGGGTGTTAGCCACTGGGATGGCGGGGCTGGTTGAGTTGGCAGGGGGTCAACATTGGGAGGGGAGAGCACGGGTAATCTGTGGAACACATTGCCACAGACGACCGTGGAGGCCAAGTCAATGGATATTTTTAAGGTGCAGATTGATAAACTTTTGATTAATAATGGTGTCAGGGGTGGA
This sequence comes from Amblyraja radiata, assembly GCF_010909765.2. Lineage (NCBI taxonomy): Eukaryota > Metazoa > Chordata > Chondrichthyes > Rajiformes > Rajidae > Amblyraja > Amblyraja radiata. Next base: position 111,001,987 of record NC_045958.1, on the reverse strand, counting down.
TTGTCACCTTGTCGTGGTGGAGAAGCTTGTGTGGACCTGAGATCCTGAGAGCGATGCCGTCTGGGAGCTATGCTCCTGGTAGGGCCACCCATGGCGGTAAGGTCGAGGGGGAGGTCTGTGACAAAGAGCAATCCAACCAAGACCTCAACGGTGGAACAGGCGGAGGACGATGGCTGACTTTAGTGGAACGTCACAACGGCTGGGAAGGCGGATGAAGGCTGCAGCAGAAAAGGGTCTCCGGTCGTCTTAGACTCCATGCCATTGGATCCTGACCCAGATCAGTCAAGGACCGTGTGGTGGCTGCCTGTGCACCAGTCTCCCCACGTTAAACAAAGTCACGCACAGGCGTCCTCCATGAGAGGACAGTCATAGTCGTTTCGAGTGACCGCCGATGATGGGTGTCAGGGGTTACGGGTAGAAGGCAGGAGAATGGGGTTAGGGGGGAGAGATTGATCAGCCATGATTAAATGGCGGAGTAGACATTAATTAGAGGGGCTAAGGTGAATGTCAGTTTGTAACAAATAGGTTAAGAATAGAGATTTAAGTATATTATTATGGCTAAAGATCACCTTTTCCACATGATCCCCAGATCATTTTATTCACTTGAGTACAAATTCAGATACAGTAATGTGATGAAGTTACTCTCTGTATCCATTCTAAATGATTTATTGGTAAATGGTTTATTCTGAGTCTCCAAATCTAATCTCTCTCTCTACCTTCTCCAACCAGGGAAATAGGTTTAGAGAGTCGCCCTTCAAGCCTTCTAAGAAGCCTAGAGAACCTTCAAGCCTTTTAAGAAGGTTACACATTTCAGTCACATTCAGATTCATAGAGTCACGAGGAACTGCAGATGCTGGAATCTGGAGCAAAGCACAAAGTGCTGGAGGAAGACAGTGGGTCAGGCACGTTTCAGGTCGGAACCTACGGACAGATTAATGTGTGTCTGGTCGGTTATGTGGGTCCCGAGGTGACTGATGTATGGGAAGAGCTGACTGTCCACAGGTCTGGGGGGGTGGGGGGGGGGTGGAGGTGTCAGGTGGGATGGGTGGCTGGATGATTTATGAGGGTGTGCACACCTTTTCATGTTCATAATTGACAGGAGCAGAATAAGCCCTGTCGGCAAATCGAGTCCACTCCATCATTCAATCACAGCTGATCTATGTTTCCCCCTCAACTCCATTCTCCTGCCTTCTCCCCATAACCTTTGATGCCTGGATAGAGTGGATGTGCAGAGGATGTCTCCACTAGTGGGAAAGTCTAGGACCCAGACGTCATAACCTCAGAATTAGACATTGCTTTAGGAAGGAGATGAGGAGGGATTGCTTTAGTCAGAGGGTGGTGAATCTGTGGAATTCTGTGTGAATCTGTGAAATTTAGGAATGGAGCAGCTGGGCTTGTACTCTGGAGTTTAGAAGGATGAGAGGGTTTCTTATTGATACATATAAGATTATTAAAGGTTTGGACACGCTGGAGGCAGGAAACATGTTCCCGATTTTGGGCGAGTCCAGAACCAGGGGCCACAGTTTAAGAATAAGGGGTAGGCCATTTAGAACGGAGACGAGGAAACGCTTTTTCTCACAGAGAGTGGTGAGTTGTAAAGATCACCTTTTCCACCTGATCGTCAAATCATTTTATTCAATTATGTACAAAATTCAAATCACCAGTCCCATTGCCCTCCGGGACTGAGAATTTCAAAGACTAACTTCATGTGACGAAGTTACTCTCTGTTATCCATTCTAAATGATTTTTGAATGGATACAGTCCATCCTACTGCCCCACCCACCACCCACCCCTGGATTGACAGTTCTCCAGGCCTTGCCGAGGCAGCGTGAGGTATAAATGGAGACAATGGGAGGTTTATTTGTGTGGGTCTGGGCTGCGTCCACAACCCTACGATTTCCTGCAGTCCTGGATGGAGCTGTTCTTTAGGCTTCTTAAGAGGCTTGGAGGGCCTTCACTGGTGGAAGAGATTCGTTTTGGAGACCCAGAATAAACCATTTACCATTTATCAATAGGTAGACAAAAATGCTGGAGAAACGCAGCGGGTGAGGCAGCATCTATGGAGCTGTGGCGGCTCCCAACGGTCGGGCCATTCCACTATCGAACCCCTCGGCACGAGAATGGACTAGTCTGGGGGCGGCCCTAAGCGACAGGGATAAAGGGCAGGGGGTTAGGCGCGATCAAAGATCCTGTAGCGAGCAAGATAGGTCACTCGACGAAAAAGATGTAGTACGGTCATGGGCAGATTCATGGGTAATTTTCTGAGAGTTGTTGGGGATATGCCAAACATCAGGTCTGTAACGATGCAGAGGCATTGGTGTGCTTTCGTGAAAACTTGCAAGGCTCGGCAGTAGAATTAGCGAGTCACTCCTATTGTGAAAGTGTTGTCGTGGCTGTCCCTCGAAGTCGACTTGATGTTGCACTCCAAGAAGCACACGGTCCTTCACAAATTAATCAACTAACTCCAATGGCAGGGGAACCAAGAAGATTGGAGCTGATAGATCTGTTGCAGCCTTCACAGCCCTTTGAGTTCAAGATACCTTGGTCCGCCATTGAGGTCTTGTAGGTTGGATCGTTCCTAGTTTGGACCCTCATCCTCGACCTTACTGCCATGGGTGGCCCTACCAGCAGCTGGTGCTTCCGACAGCATCGTCCCGGAATCATGGGGGCACGCAAGCCTCTTCACCACCACAAGATAAACGAACCATTCCATGATAAACAGCAAATTCGGAAAACTATGTCCATTTATCCTCCTGTGCATTCACTTGGTACATTTTCACCCCTGAATTGCATTTAATTGTAACTTCAGTCCCCACCCACACTTAGTTGCTGCTTCATAATTGGAATAGCAATAAGCAAAGGGTAGGGGTTGAGAAAAATGCATAGAAAGGAATTGCCAAAGCTGGTTTATACTGAAGATAGACAAAGTAACTCAGCGGGTCCGGCAGCATCTCTGGTGAAAAAGGATGATGTTAATGTTCCATGGTTTGTTTTATGTGGGGAGTCGGGGAAACTTTTTTTCAATCTCTTACCTTGCCGGAGATGCGATTGTTTTCCGGACCGTATCTCCGGTCGCTCTGCGGCCTAACATCATGGAGCTGGCGGCCTTGCTCGAGACTGACTTTGAGCCCCACCGCTGGGATCGACGCTCCAACGTCTGCGGATCCCAACATCGAGGAGCTCGTAGTCTCGGGTGGAGACCGATGCCGGGGAGCTCCAAAGTCGCAGGAGGTTTGACTAGGCCCAACTCGGGGTCTGATCCCCCCCAATGCGGGAGCTTGATTGCCCCGACATGGAGGGCCCGACGGCAGGAGCCAAGATCGCCCCATTAACGGCAGGCTCAAGGCCCCCGACCGCGGGAGAACAAAGAAGAGAAGAGGTTGAACTTTTTTTACGCCTTCCATCACAGTGAGGAATGTGGAGGAGTCACTGTGGTGGATGTTCATGTTAAAATGTATTTTGTGTCTTGTTGCTTTTTATTGGTATGACTGTATGGCAAATCAAACTCCTTGTATGTTGCAAAACATACTTGGCTAATAGAGTATGATTATGATTATGAGTGACGCTTCTGGTTAGAACCCTTCTTCAGACATGGAGTCATAGAGAGATACAGTGTGGAAATAGGCCCAACTCGCCCACACCAGCCAACAATGTCCCATCTACACTAGCCCCACCTCTCTGCGTATGGTCCATATCCCTCTAAACCTGTCCTATCCATATACTTGTCTACCTATTTCTTAAATGATGGGATAGTCCCAGCCTCAACTACCTCCTCTGGCAGCTCGTTCCATACACCCACCACACCTTGTGTGAAAAGGTTACCCCTCAGATTCTTATTACATCTTGCCCCCTTCACCTTGAACCTATGTCCTCTGGTCCTCGATTCCCCTACTCTTGGCAAAAGACTCTCTGCATCTACCCGATCTATTCCTCTCATGATTTTGTACACCTCTGTAAGATCTCCCCTCATCCTCCTGCGCTCCATGAAATAGAGACCCAGCCTACTCAACCTCTCCCTATAGCTCACACCCTCTAGTCCTGGCAGCATTCTCATGAATCTTTTCTGAACCCTTTCAAGCTTGACAATATCTTTCCTATAACATGGTGCCCAGAACTGAACACAATAGTCTAAATGTGGTCTCACCAACATCTTGTACAACTGCAACTTCTGAAGGGCAACGCTGCCCATCTTTCTCCAGAGATGCTGCCTGGCCAACCGACTAACTCCAGCATTTTGCATCGATCTTCAGTGTTAACCCATGATTAACTGGATTATACATCCCATGGCTTTTATTTACTTATATTGTTATAAATTTGTATTTTTCTACACAGTAATCACACCTCGTTTTTGACCTAGTCAAATCTGCAACCATAATTCCTCACTTTAACCAGACACCAGCCCAACCCTGTGCAAGTGACCATCTCCTTCCTTTCTATGTCCCATGAATTGAACCCCGATGTTCTACACTGCAGAAGAAACATCTTCACATTTACACCTTTAGCCGCGACTCAATATTCTGAACACCTTCAAAGGCCAGACGCTATTTCTAGGATGAAGCGCAGATTATTTTGATTGTCAACAGGCGAAAAAAGGATAGATTTGAATTTCAGTAGGGACTCAATGTGGGGCAGTACCAGTGGAATATCTGGTCATTTCTATTGAACATTTAACCCAGGCTCAATCCCAACCTCGAGTGCTGTCTGTCTGCAGTTGGCATGTCCCATGACCTAGTGTATTACTGTTTTAGAGTCTAAAGAACTGGGTTTCAGCAACTAAGTTACAGAGAAAGGTTGAATAAGTTAGGTCTTTATTCTCTGGAGCGCAGAAGGTTAAGGGGGGACGATAGAGGTCTTTAAAATGATGAGAGGGATACACAGAGATGACGTGGACAAGCTTTTCCCATTGAGAGTAGGGAAGATTCACACAAGAGGACATGACTTCAGAATTAAGGGACAGAAGTTTAGGGGCAACATGAGGGGGAACTTTTTTACTCAGAGAGTGGTAGCGGTGTGGAATGAGCTTCCAGTGGAAGTGATGGAGGCAGGTTCGATTTTACCATTTAAAAATAAATTGGATAGGTATATGGATGGGAAAGGAATGCAGGGTTATGGTCCGAGTGCAGGTAGATGGGACTAGGTGAAAATAATTGTTCGGCACAGACTTGTAGGGCCGAGATGGCCTGTTTCCGTGCTGTAATTGTTATATGGTTATAAGTATGGCTATGGCAGGTGGAGGGAAATTGATATTTATACAGAAGGAAATTAACTGGATCCCCTCACTTTCCTTTAACATTACTGGAAACCAAATACCTGCTACCTCCGCTAGTTCTCTCTCCCACCCCCCACCCCCACCTCAAGAAATTGATCCCAGCTTACCACCATTATGAATTTGCATTTTACAGGCAGGTTAACAAGGCCAAGATTAAATGGTAGTGAGCATCACAACATATAAGAAACATTTGGACAGGTACATGGATAGGACAGGTTCAGTGTCATAAGCAGGTAGGTGGGACTAGTGTAGATGGGACATGTTGGGTGATGTGGGCTGAAGGGCCTGGTTCTATGTTGTGCGACTATGAAATACTGAAGTGCATTTATCTTTAAGCAAAGAACTTTTAAGGGCCTGTCCCACGAGGTCTTTATTCTCTGGATGCGACTCCATGCGGCAAGCGCGACCTAACAGGGTTGCTTGAGCCGTACGGCCTCGCGGGGCCGGTCCCACTTCGCTCGCCGGAGCCGTATGGAGTTGCGTGGAGCTGGTCCCGACATACTCCTGGGCTCCGAAAAACTGACCCGTGTTCAAAAATTCCGCACGGCAACGGCCTGCCCACAGCCGCCGTACGTCACACACGAACTTCACGTCACTCACTTGACCGCCGCTCAGCCCCTGCTTCCGGTTTGGTCACGCTCGCCGCATGCAGGTGGGACCGGCCCTGTACGGGGATCACTCAACCTCCGCGCGGACCCCGCTTCCGGTTTGTGTTCAGTATTGGGCACCATGTTACAGGAAAGTAGTTCAGTTGGAAAGGGTACAGAGAAGATTTGCAAGGATGCTGCCGGGACTCGAGGGTCTGAGGTACAGGGAGATGTTGGGCAGACAGAGCAGAGCGCAGGAGGATGAGAGGTGTATAAGATCACGAGAGAAATAAATTGGATTTGTGCACAGAGTCTTGCCCAGACCGGGGGAAATCGAGAACCAGAGTTTAAGGTGAAGGGGGAAAGATTTTACAGGAACTGGAGGGGTAACATTTCCATGCAAAGGGTGATGGGTGTCAGAGGTAGGAAAGAACTGCAGATGCTGGTTTAAATCGAAGGTAGATACAAAATGCTGGAGTAACTCAGTGGGACAGTCAGCATCTCTGGAGAGAAGGAATGGGCGACTTTTCGGGTCGAGAATCTTCTTCAGACTGAATTACTCCAGCATTTTGTGTCTGCCAGAGGAGGTAGTTCAGGCAGGGACTATTGCAATGTTTAAGGAACCATTAGACAGGTACATGGATAGGACAGGTTTAAAGGGATATGGATCGAAAATAGGCAAGTGAGACTAGTGTAGCTGGGACATGCTGCTCAGTGGTCAAAGGGCTCATTTCCACGCTGTACGACTACTGCTGTTCTGAGATCAAACAGGTGTACTGAACCAGTAACATTGACTGTGGCATTGATACCCCCGAGGACAGCCCAGCATTGCAAGAGGCAGAGATCAACTCAAATTCAATTAGTTATCAAACTCAGACTGGCACTAAACTTTTAAAAAACGCCATTTATTGGTGAAAGTAAAATAGTAACTACATTTATTTACAGTAGCACATAGTGCTGCGAAACATGCAAGGGGCAAGACTATACAAGAGGTGGTAGGGAAGTTATTTACGAGTGATCAGATGTTTGGACAAGTTTATAATCACACTAGATTTGAGCTGTGGAATGGTGCTGATCTTCAGAAGCTTGCAGTTGGCATATTTGTTCTTGATGGTCTGCAGAGAACATGAAAGAAAGTTACGACACCAGCATCCAGTTGCAAAAAATTAGTTTAGAGATACAGCACGGAAATAGTGATCCCCGCACACTAACACTATGCTACACACACACACACACACACTAGGGGCAGTTTACAATTATATCAAGCCAGTCAATTGACAAACCTGTACATCTTTAGTGTGAGAGGAAACCAGAGCTCCTTTCCTACCTCTGGAGAAAACCCACACAGGTCACAGGGAAAACAGGAAAAACACCGTACAGACAGCACCCGCAGTCAGGATTGAACCCGGGTCTCTGGTGCTGTAAGGCAGTAACTCTACCGCTGTACCACCGATTTGATAAAAGTATTCAATGTCCAAGACTTCAATAAATAGCCATTCTGGTTATGTTAATAGACTTGTTTTTTCCAATTATGAGGCAGAGTAAAATCACATCAGACCTGGTACTTCATTGATGTGATCAGTACCCAGTGATATTTCACCCTAGACCATAGCTGATCAAAGTGAGAGCATCTTCACAGTAGATTATGCACTTTCCTCAGAAGCTGACCCCACTATTCAAAGTGACCATGGCCCGTCCTGTACCAACAGCATGTGCTGCTCCAAGAGGCTGAACATGCAGATCAGACATGACCTGAAGCACAATGGAGGCCATCAACAGCATCCCCTGACCAGGCTCCACCATTTTCAACTTGAAGGTTGCAAGATGGCTTTGGAAATGCAGTGGCTTGTGTACTACCCCAATGTAATCTACTCGTTCATTCTTACCCTCAAGCAGGGTTGCGTCGTAAGATTTTACTGAAATGCAAAGGAACTTCATTGCGCAAAGGTACGTGCGGCAATTTGGGTGGCAGCGGTAGAGCTGCTGCCTTACAGCGCCAGAGACTCGGGTTCAATCCTGGTTACGGGTGTGGTCTGTACGGAGCTTGTATGTTCAAGTCAAGAGTGTTTTATTGTCATATGTCCCAGATAGAACAATGAAATTCTTACTTGCTGCAGCACAACAGAATATGTAATCATAATAAATAACATAACAAAAACTCAGGAAAAAGACAATAACAGTGCAATAATAATTATAGTCTATTGAGGTTCAGCGCTTATGAGGTTGTCGTGTTTAATAGCCTGATGGGTGAAGGGAAGAAGCTGTTCCTGAACCTGGACGTTACAGATTTCAGGCTCCTGTGCCTTCTTCCTGATGGCAGTGGTGAGATGAGTGTGTGGCCAGGATGGTGTGGGTCTTTGATGATGTTGGCCGCCTTTTTGAGACAGCGACTACCATAGATCCCTTCGATGGTGGGGAGGTCAGAGCCAGTGATGGCCCAGACAGTAGTCAACCCTTTGCAGTCTTTTCTGCTCCTGGACGTTCAAGTTGCCGAACCAGGCCAGAAGGCCTGAAAGGAGCAGAATTAGGTCATTCATCAGGCCTACTCTGCCATTCAATCATGCCTGATCTCTCTTTACCCTCTCAACCCCATTCTCCTGCCTTTGCCCCATAACCCATGGCACCTGTACTGTGACATGACCAGCTCTTCAGTCTCAGATTTACCTCTGCTGGCTAACTTCATCTAGACCAGGGGGTCCCAACCTTTTGTCCCGTTTGCCCCAGGCAACTTTAATAGCACATAACAATGTTATTTCACTTATTTATGAACTAATGAACTGATACTGGTATACCAGAACCAAACAGTCAGTCAATAAGGAAAAAAAAGTACAAATCCAGAATCAACAAATTTACCCCCTGGGTAGGCAAAATTTAATCCAGGCTGGGAACCCTTGACCCAGAGTGATAGTGTGGAAACAGGTCCTTTGGACCAACTTTCCCACACTGACCAACATGCCCTGCCTACACTAGTCTCACCTACTTCATATCCCATTAAATCTATCCAGTCCAAATGTTTCTTAAACATTGTGATAGTACCTGCCTCAACTACCTCCTCTGGCAGCTTGTTCTATATACCTACCACCCTTTGTGTTTATAAAACATAAATAAAAAAATTGCCCCTTGGGTTCCTATTAGGATTTAAGAGGGTTAGATAGAGCTCTGGGGGCCTAGTGGAGTCAAGGGATATGGGGAGAAGGCAGGCACGGGTTATTGATTGGGGACGATCAGCAATGATCACAATGAATGGCGGTGCTGGCTCGAAGGGCCGAATGGCCTCCTCCTGCACCCATTTTCTGTTTCTACATTTTCGGACACCCTCACCTTAAACTTCTGTCCCCTGGTTCTCAATTCTCCTGCTCTGGGTAAAGGATAGTGCATTTAAACGATCTATTCCAAAGCTTACATCTGGTATCCCAAAGCTTACATCCGGTATTCCAAAGCTTACATCTGCAAGCTTTACCCTTACGTTAAAGTCTATAATTAAACTGGAAAAAAAAAACGAGGGGATGGATGACAAAACTGTGGGACTCACTAGTAATGATCTTGTTGCAAGCAACGTCTGAAGATTTTGCTGCTCAAGGATGCAATGGACTTCAGTGCTACTTTGACCAGTTTGGCCTTTGGACATTACACCTCATTAAGAGGCAGAGATGTATATAGCAAGAGGCATTGATGGAGAGCAAGAATTACAGACGGGCTTACCAGATGCTTAGTGAGGCCCTGGTCAACCTTGACAATGTTCTTGGCAATGTGCTCCATCACCGACACCAGATCCTCCTCTTTATGGTCCATGTAGTACTGCAGTAGCGGGGTCTGAAAGAATGACGTCAAAATAGTCAAGAGAAGCAGCGCATTAAAACATTTACTAAAAAGTCCAAGTGGTTTAATACTCACCCATTCGCCCACACTCAGGACCTTCTGAGCAAGGCAAAAAGCAGCAGCTGCAATCCGAGACGGGGGATAGTGCGCCATTTCATAGTCCACTATAGTCAGCTCCATGAAGTATTTAGCCAGGGTGTGATGCTCGGAGGTGACCTGCAATTAGGGTAAAGTATAAACAGAGGAGTCTAGTAATTTAACAAGATATAGCAAGATCCAAATGGTAAAAGGGAACAGGGAGAAACATAGAAAATAGGTGCAGGAGGCCATTCGGCCCTTCGAGCCAGCACCGCCATTCATTGTGATCATGGCTGATTGTCCCCTATCAATGACCCGTGCCTGCCTTCTCCCCATATCCCTTGATTCCACTAGCCCCTAGAGCTCTATCTACCTCTCTCTTAAATCCATCCAGTGATCTGGCCTCCACTGCCCTCTGTGGCAGGGAATTCCATAAATTCACAACTCTCTGGGTGAAAAAGTTTTTTCTCACCTCAGTCTTAAATGACCTCCCCTTTATTCTAAGACTGTGGCCCCTGGTTCTAGATTCGCCCAACATTGGGAACATTTTTCCTGCATCTAGCTTGTCCAGTCCTTTTATAATTTTAGGTACACAAAAATGCTGGAGAAACTCAGCGGGTGCAGCAGCATCTATGGAGCAAAGGAAATAGGCGACGTTTCAGGCCGAAACCCTTCTTCAGACTGATGGGGGGTGGGGGGGGGGAGAAGGAAGGAAAAAGGGAGGAGGAGGAGCCCGCGGGCAGGGGGATGGGAGGAGACAGCTCGAGGGTTAAGGAAGGGGAGGAGACAGCAAGGGCTAGCAAAACTGGGAGAATTCAACGTTCATGCCATCCGGACCCAAGCAACCCAGGCGAAATATGAGGTGCTGTTCCTCCAATTTCCGGTGTTGCTCACTCTGGCAATGGAGGAGACCCAGGACAGAGAGGTCGGATTGGGAATGGGAGGGGGAGTTGAAGTGCTGAGCCACCGGGAGTTCAGGTAGGTTATTGCGGACTGAGCGGAGGTGTTCGGCGAAACGATCGCCCAACCTCCGCTTAGTCTCCCCGATGTAAATCAGCTGACATCTAGAGCAGCGGATGCAGTAGATGAGGTTGGAGGAGTAACAGGTGAACCTTTGTCGCACCTGGAACGACTGCTTGGGTCCTTGAATGGAGTCGAGGGGGGAGGTGAAGGGACAGGTGTTGCATTTCTTGCAGCATTTATAATTTTATATGTTTTTATAAGGTTTCCCCTCATCCTTCTAAACTCCAGTGAATACAAGCCTAGTCTTTTCAATCTTTCCACATAGGACATCCCAGGGATCAATCTGTAAAGCAGAAATGGCACATTGGGTCAAGACTCTTCTGACTCTTTCCCTCAACCCGATTCTCCGGCCTATGACACATCTCAGGGCGACTGACAGTCAGCATGGTCTAAGGTCTGTATGAACAGAATACCCCAAACGTAGATACACAAAAAGCAGGAGAATCTCGGCAGGACAGACAACATCGCTGGAGAGAAGGAATGGGCGACGTTGCAGGTCGAGACCCTTCCTCGGATCCAAATGTAGAATGGAATTCCATCCAACTTTAGTGATACAACACGGATACAGGCCCTTCAGCACACCGAGACTTGCAATCCCTGTACACTAGCAGTAGTCTGCACACTAGGGACAATTTACAACTTTAACCGAAGCAAATTAACCTACAAAAGTGGTGGGGGGGGGGGGGGGGGGGGAGGAAACTGGAGCTCTCGGGGAAACCCAGTCACTGGGATCGCCCGTAGTCAGGATCGAACCTGGGTCTCTGGTACTGTAAAGCAGCAACTCTACCACCCTGCCCTTGGGCAAGTGTTAAAGGGCCCATTTCCATGATGTATCTTTCAATCATATCTTAAAGATAGCAGAGTCAGGGGATATGGGGAGAAGGCAGGAACGGGGCACTGATTGGGGATGATCAGCCATGATCACATTGAATGGCGGTGCTGGCACGAAGGGCCGAATGGCCTACTCCTGCACCTATTGTCTATAGGGGCTATAGCAAGATATAGCCAGTGGCGGACTGGCCATGGTGCCCCTGATGAAGTGATAGCAAGTCTATTGGATAGTAATATATACAGCAAGGAAGAACGTTTCAACTCCATTGTCCACAATGCTTCCCCCATGAAGGCAATTGAGATGGTCGACTAACCCCCGTGATCTTTGAAGCTCGCCGCAGAAAGTGTAGAGGCAGAGGGCGGCCGAGAGAAAAGTCGAGCTTCTGCAGAATCCTCCTCTCCATCTCGCGTATCGCAGCTGAGGTGTAGGTGTGGTCCGTGATGTAGACAAAGTCGCTAATCTCCGGAGGGTACATCTCCTCGTACTTGGAGGCCACCAGCATTGCCGTCACGCCAATCAGCTGCAAATTCCTCTTGGTCACTGGGCTGTCCTAGGAGACAACAGTTGCATTAGGACTTCTGCCACACGAGGTGGAAAGGGCACGTTGATAAGTGATAGGAGCAGAATTAGGCCATTCAGCCCATCAAGTCTACTCTGCCATTCAATCACGGCTGATCTATCTCTCCCTCCTTACCCCATTCTCCTGCCCCCCCCCCCTAACCCCTACCAACTATGCCAAGAGTCTATCTATCTGCCTTAAAAATATCCATTGACAAGTCAAGTCAAGTTTATTCGTCACAAACACATACGAGACGTGCAGTGAAATAAAAAGTGTCAATGCTTGCAGATTGTGCAAACAGACTACAAAACAGAATGGAACAGAATCACATATTTGTGGGAGGAAATAAACCCAGCAATTTTAAAAAGACACCACACAACAGTAAATTGGTTCGGTAAAGTTAGTCCCCAGTGAGATAGGAGTTTACAGTCCTAATGGCCTCCTTTTCATCCTCTCCATTTTCACAGCATGGCAACGGAGGCGTTTGCCACCGAATTCCAGATTCACTTCCCTCGGACTAAAGAAATTTCTCCTCATCTCCTTTCTAAAGAGCATCCTTTTACTCTGAGGCCATGACCTCTGGTCCTAGACTCTCCCACTAGTGGAAACATCCTCTCCACATCCACTCTATCCAGGTGTCCCATTCGACAATTCAAGTCCACGAGACATTCTTACCTGCAGGAATCGATCTATGATTGACACGGTCATGTACAAGGTTTCTTGAAGCAGCTGGAATTTTTTCTGAACCTGCACAAGCCAGTCGATCAGGATAGCGCGCATATTCCCCGTTATATCCTTGCCCTCGAGGAACCTTGGCCTGATGGGCTGCTCCATCTTAAAGGGGGGGGGGGAATTATAAAGCATATTTAGCAACAAAAAACAAAACAAAATTCTACTTTAGAGCAAAGCCTCTTCCTTCATGTTGCCCACTATAAGGGATCCCACAGAGTAAGGGATTTGCTCCAATCATCCAGTGGTCACTTCGTGAAAAGAGACATTCAAATACAAAGTTATTTTCAACATACTTTTGTTACTGCAAGCTCAAAATACTAAAAGGCTGGTTGTTACATTGCTTAATAGTGCATCACTGCACTAGTGTCATGGAGGAAATTGCTTGTCAATGTTAACGACCTCCCGTTAGAGAAGAGGTCTGTAGTAACGAGGGAAGACTATGACTTGCGCTGCCACATCATCTATAGTTAAGCACCCAATATCCTAGTATTCCGAAACATTAGTAGTCCAAGGTCAGATTTTAAAGGGCAGCAGCACCTTCCTAGTCGCTGCCACGCCCCAAAATAAAAAAACACAGATTAGGAACCCAGCCCATTCCTACTGCAGGGGATGAAGTTGGATCCAAGACCTTTACTTATTCCACACTAGCAGGGCTGCACAGTGGCACAGTAATGGAGCTGCTGCCGCCTCGCAAGACCAGAGTCCCAGGTTCGACCCCGGCCTCGGGTGCTGTAAATTGCCTTTATGGTGCAGTGGGATCAGATGGTCAGCAGTTGGTGTGGATCGTGTCGGGCCGAAGAGCCAGTTTCCTTGCTGTGTCCCTAAAACTAAAAGCTCACCCAAGGCTACCTCAACATATTTGCTGGTTATGGAGCATTAAATACAACGACAATTGCCAAAGCAAGATTAAATAACGGGCTTTCAAATGCTCGTTAAAATAGAAACCATGAATATTCAGTTTACTATTGCAATGATCATTTACATGAGAGCAGTAAAGATTTTTGGCAAAACCTAAAATTGCACATCCTCCAGACTCCTCCAGGTGTATAAGAGTGCATTGGAGACCAGAACGGCACAAGAGAGACGAGTGATCTAGGAAACGGTGAGTGCGGGCGGGAAGAGAATCTAATCCGCAGAACACAATTTGGCATTACATAGAAAATAGGTGCAGGAGTAGGCCATTCAGCCCTTCGAGCCTGCACCACCATTCAATTGATCATGGTTGATCACCCAACTCAGTATCCTGTACCTGCCTTCTCTCCATACCGCCTGATCCCTTTAGCCACAAGGGCCACATCTAACTCCATCTTAAATATAGCCAATGAACTGGCCTCAACTACCTTCTGTGGCAGAGAATTCCACAGATTCACCACTCTCTGTGTGAAAAATGTTTCTCTCATCTCGGTCCTAAAAGATTTCCCCTTATCCTTAAACTGTGACCCCTTGTTATGGACTCCAACATCGGGAACAATCTTCCTGCATCCAGCCTGTCCAACCCCTTAAGAATTTTGTGCGTTTCTATAAGATCCCCCCTCAATCTTCTAAATTCTAGCGAGTACAAGCCGAGTCTATCCAGTCTTTCTTCATATGAAAGTGCTGACATCCCAGGAATCAGTCTGGTGAACCTTCTCTGTACTCCCTCTATGGCAAGAATGTCTTTCCTCAGATTAGCATTGAGAGAATATCTTGGATGAATTTTATAACCAACCTCCAGCTGCCGCAGGTATTTGTAGATGTCTTTGACGTATTCGCTGCACAGCATGGGGTCATCGCCATCATCTGCATCGACATCTGTCACAGGGAGCAGCACTTCAGAGAAGGCCTGACACAAGTCTTCAGATACACAGTCTATTGCTTCAGTGGGTGGCGGCACTGGAACCTGCAAACAATGGCGGCAAAAGTCAATGTACATTCAGCGTAGAGGGGCTAGAGGGATCAAGGAATATGGGGAGAAGGCAGGCATGGGGTATTGATTGGGGACGATCAGCCAGGATCACAATGAATGGCTGTGCTGGCTCGAAGGGCCGAATGACCTCCTCCTGCACCTATTGTCTATGTTTCTATTTCTATGTCATGTGAAGCATCAACAAGAAGCAACTAGACTTCCAAGAAAGATTAACATATATTTTAGTTTAGTTTAGAGATACAGTGCGGAAACAGGCCCTTTTGGCACATCATTAACTATCCTACACCCTCTAGGGGCAATCATTTACATTTACACCAAGCCAATTAACCGACAAGCCTGTACCTCTACCGGAGATCTCACGCGGTCACGGGGAGACCGTACAAACCCCGTACAGACAGCACCCGTAGTCGGGATCGAACCTGGGTCTCCGGCGCTGCATTCGCTGTAAGGCAGTGACTCTACCGCTGCGCCACCGTGCCTCTCATAATATTCTATTGGTTATTATGGTCCTTTATAAAGTTCAACTTAACATTCTGTTTTTAATTTGTGTCTCTGTGATGACTTTATTACTTATTTTATTTTATTCTGATTATATGTTTTTATTCCTATTGATCTATGTAAGGTGTCCTTGAGATGTCTGAAAGGCGCCCATTAAATAAAATTTATTATTATTATTAAAATATATGCTTCTAAATTCCTGTAGTGAGAGTAGTCAGAGTGATACAAGTGTGGCAACAGGCCCAAAGAGAGTCCTTCCTTCAGAGTTGATGGGCTTCCAGCAGCTCTTGATGTCGGTCTCTGGGAACAGCCGGCAAATCTGTTAAGGAGCCATTCAGGATGAAATGGAGGACCCTTGCATCATTCTCCACACTCTGCAAAGAGGTTGGCAACCAACACCTCTCCACGGCAGATACACAATGCTGGAGTAACTCAGCGGGACAGGCAGCATCTCTGGAGAGAAGGAATGGGTGAAGTTTCGGGTCGAGACCCTTCTTCAGACTGGTGAGGGATAAGGGAAAGGAGAGATCTAGACAGGGATGTGGAGAGATAAAGAACAATGAATGATACACAAAAAAGTAACGATGATATAGGATGGAAACGAGAAGCTAGTGTGACTTGGGTGGGGAAGGGATTGAGAGAGAGAGAGGGAGGGAATGCCGGGGCTACCTGAAGTGAGAGAAATCAATATCCATACCACAGGGCTGTAAGCTGCCCAAGCAAAATATGAGATGCTGTTCCTCCAGTTTGCGTTTAGCCTCACTCCGGCAATGGAGGAGACCGAGGATAGAAAGGTCCGTGTAGGGAAGGAGAATTAAGGTGTCCAGCAACCGGGAGATCAGGTTGGTTCAGGCGGGCTGAGCAAAAGTGTTCTGCGTTTGGTTTCGCCGATGTACAAGAGTCCACATCTTGAACAACGGATATAGTAGATGAGGTTGGAGGAGGTGCAAGTCAACCTCTGCCTAACCTGAAAGGACTGTCGAGGTCCCTGGACAGAGTTGAGGGAGGAGGTATAGAGACACGTGTCGCATCTTCTGCGGTTGCAGGGGAAGGTACCTGGGGAGGGGGTGGCTTGTGTGGGAAAGGACGAGTTAACCAGGGAGTTGTGGAGGGAACGGTCTCTGCGGAAGGCGGAAAGGGGTGGAGATGGGAAAATGTGGCTAGTGGTGGGATCCCGTTGGAGGTGGCTGGAGCAGCTGGGCTTGTACACTCTGGAATTTAGAAGGATGAGAGGCGATCTCATTGAAACATAAGATTGTTTTTACTCAGAGAGTGGTAGCTGTGTGGAATGAGCTTCCAGTGAAGGTGGTGGAGGCAGGTTCGTTTTTATCATTTAAAAATAAATTGGATAGTTATATGGATGGGAAAGGAATGGAGGGTTATGGTCTGAGCGCAGGTATATGGGACTAGGGGAGATTATGTGTTCGGCACGGACTAGAGGGGTCGAGATGGCCTGTTTCCGTGCTGTAATTGTTATATGGTTATATGGTTAATGGTTTGGACACGTTAGAGGCAGGAAACACGTTCCTGATGTTGGGGGAGTCCAGAACCAGGGGCCACAGTTTAAGAATAAGGAGTAAACCATTTAGAACGGAGACACTTTTTCCTCACAGAGAGTTGTGAGTCTGTGGAATTCTCTCCCTCAGAGGGCGGTGGAGGCAGGTTCTCTGGTTACTTTCAAGAGAGCTAGATAGAGCTCTTAAAAATAGCGGAGTCAGGGGATATGGGGAGAAGGCAGGAACGGGGTACTGATTGGGGATGATCAGCCATGGTCACATTGAATGGCGGTGCTGGCTCGGAAGGGCCGAATGGCCTATTCCTGCACCCATTGTCTATTGAGGTGGGAATGTCAGAAGATTGTGCATTGTATGCGACAGCTGATGGGGTGGAAGGGAAGGACTAGGGGGAGTGGGAGTAAGGGTAGAGCTGCAGGGTACCGAGGAGACATGATGGGAGAGGGGAACCCCTGTTCCCTAAAAATGAGGACATCTCATTGAGAAGGGAAGACCCATCACCACTATAGGAGGGACCTAGCAGTCAGGCCACGTGGTGTGGGAGTTTACATCGTGGAAGTCGTGGGCCTGGAACTCAGGTGAGCCGGCAGTTTCTGTGGTCTCTACCAAGGATCACAAGCTTGCCCGCCTCCAAGACCTGGGTTCGGCGAGGCGGTGGATGTTGGCGCCGCTCCTCGTGGCGGCAATCTCAGACTCGTGGTCTTGGAGGCGGGCAAGCTTGTGATCCTTGGTAGAGTCCAGAAGCGTTTGGGGTTGAGGGCGTGGATCTGGCATAGAATGAAGTACAGTTGGGGCCCATTGCCGGTGTGGGTGAGTGAGTGAGGCCCGGAGCTGCAGGAGAGTCCGTGCGAGGGTCTGTTCGTGCCGACGCATCGCCGCCAGCGTAGAACGCAGGACAAAACCAGCACCTGCAGTTCCTTCTTATACTTCTCCATGCTAGCTATCCAAAGGGGAGCATGCATCAGGGGCAACACTGACAGTACAAGAATTATCCGACTAGGAGGGCCTTACCCCAACAGCCAAGCGTGGTCTTGGTACTTGGAGCTCTGACGATGGGGCATGTTACCAGGGAATCACATTTCAGGAGCCATAGAGTCCTTGTCCTGCAGGATGTTCTGTGCTGGCCACAGCCCGAGACTTTTGGTCAAAGACGTTGGCCTGGAAGAACATTTCCAATGGGCAGGTGGTGGAGCAATGTCTTGGTGACTGGTGCTGTGTGACATTAGTGCCAGGCCCTTCCTTCAACACCTGGGACAGGTAGAACCTCAGCAGGTAATGACACCTGGTTCAGTGGGATGAAGCCACACAAAAAGGCAGCCACCGGGATGAGGGCAACATTGGGTACGCTTTCGCCCCTGTTGTGTCGACTTGCACATCGCGATCCATTGGACCTGCTCCATCATTGACGGGTGGGAGACCGCTTTTCCGAGCTCCGCAACGGCAACTTCTCCCGCTGGAAACGCGCTGTTTAAAGGACATGGAGCTGGGGGCCTAACATCGCCCGGCGCGGCTTAAACGGCCACAGGACTTATCATCGTCCGCCTGGGGGCTTTAACATCGGGAGCCCCAGTTCGCCTTGACGCTGCAGGTGGACTGCTGGACCGCGGGAGAAGAACAAAGGGAACAGATAAAGACTTTGCCTTCCACCACAGTGAGGAGGTGTTGGAGACTCACTGTGATGGATGTTTATGTAAATTGTGTTAAGTTTGGGTCTTGGGTTTTTTTGTAATGTAAAAAACTGTAGAAATGAAATTTCGTTCAAACCTAGGTTTGAATGACAATAAATAGCATTCATCGTCATCATCATCATCATCAAGTGGAAGATGGTCTGGGCGGTCGCCAAGGCAGAGGAACAGGAAATGGGCCACACCCATGTTGTTAATAGACAAAAATGCTGGAAAAACTCAGCGGCCCGAAACGTTGCCCATTTCCTTCGCTCCATAGACGCTGCCTCACCTGCCGAGTTTCTCCAGCATTTTCGTCTACCTTCGATTTTCCATCATCTGCAGTTCCTTCTTAAACTCATGTTGTTAATGTTGGTCGGTGGCCTTTTCCACGAGGACACGTTGGAAGCCATGCTTCAGTATACTGCCATTTGCTGTGAAGTCACTTGCACACAGGGACTTTGGATTTTTAAAGTCCAACTTCTCCGATCTAGTTATATTATAGCAGGATGGGTGGGGGGGGTCAAGTTTAACTTTATTGCAATGTTAACAGGTACAAAGTTTAGAGTATTTATACAAATGCAAAAGACTTAACACTTGCCATTCTATTCTGCAATAGCCAAGAGTCCTCAAATTACCTTTGATAAGTCTTCATATATTTCAGTTAGTGGAACGGCAGGTTTAACAACCTTGGCTGGTTCGGCCTTCGCCACCACAGTACTTTTCCCCTGCAAAAGTCCAAATCGACAGCACAAGTTGATTATCTCACCACTTTTTGAAATACAAAACACTCCGCTGAAGTAGCCCATAAGGTTTCTCAGGACTCATTGTGGGCCTGTCCCACTCAGGCAATTTATTTGGGAGACTACTGCCGCAAAATTGTCAACATGCTGAAATTTTTTCAGCGACAATTTTTGCTGTTGTAGGTCGATGTAGGTGTTGTCTAAGTTGTCGTAGGTTGACGCAGGTTGTCGCCAGGTGTCATAGGTGAATTCCATTAAATAGTCCCTGGCAGTCGCCTAAAGAGTCGCCCAAGTGGGACAGGCCCACTACCAATATCCAAATTGTACTAAGCAACAATGAGAAAAAACAAAACACTTAACATACCTTCGTTAAAGGTTGTGTACGGTTCCCGATGTCCACCAGAGCCGTTCTAGGTCTCAGGCCAATTTTTGCCGCAACTTTTGCTTGAAGAACATTTGGCTCAACATTGCTTTTGCCAACACGAGTAACCTACAAATGAAAGCAGATTATATAAATAGATCAACCTCGAAAATGGCCATTCCTGGGAAAAATCCAATCATGTTGCCCCTCCTGTCCGAAACTCAGGTGGTCACTAAATTCTATGCACAGTGAAAGTTGCATACAAACAGTTTGCATCATAATTCTAGTGCATCTATTAATCAGATGATTACATCTCAAGAACAGCAATGGTGGTGGGGGTGCTGCCTCAGCACCAGAGACCTGGGTTCAATCCTGATCACAGGCTACCTGTGTGGAGTTTGTATGTTTTCCCTGTGACTGCATGCATTTCCTCCCACCTGCCAGAGACAGTGGCGCAGCAGTAGAGTTAGGTTCGATCCCAATTACAGAGTTAGGTTCGATCAATTATCCCGATCCAGAACCAGAGACCTAGGTTCGATCCCAATTACAGGTGCTGTCTGTAGTTTGTACGTTCTCCCCATGACTGCTTGGGTTTCCCCTGGATGCAGCGGCTTCCTCCCGCACTCCAAAGACGTACAGGTTTGTAGGTGGTCAAAAATGCTGGAGAAACTCAGTGGGTGAGGCAGCATCTATGGAGCGAAGGAAATATGCAACGTTTTGGGTCGAGACCCTTCTTCAGACTGATGTGAGGGTGGGGTGGGGTGGGAAAGAAGAACGGAAGAGGTGAAGACAGTGGGCTGAGGGAGAGCTGAGAAGGGGAGGAGAAAGTAGGGACTACCTGAAATTGGAGAAGTTAATGTTCATACCGCTGGGGTGCAGACTGCCCAGACGAAATATGAGATGCTGCTACTCCAATTTGCGGTGGTCCTCACTCTGGCCATGGAGGAGGCCCAGGACAAAAAGGTCAGATTCGGAATGTGAGTGGGGAGTTGGTGCTGAGCCACCGGGAGATCAGGTTGGTTTGTAGGTCCGTCTGGGGTCCTTGCGTCCTTATGGCATTAACATTGAATTCTCCCAATTTGGCTAGCCCGTGCTGTCTCCTCCCCTTCCTTAACCCTCTAGCTGTCTCCTCCCATCCGCCCGCCCTCGGGCTCCTCCTCCTCCTCTTTTCCTTCTTTCTTTCCCCACCCCACATCAGTCTGAAGAAGGGTTTCGGCCCGAAACGTCGCCTATTTCCTTCGCTCCATAGATGCTGCTGCACCCGCTGAGTTTCCCCAGCAATTTTGTGTGCCTTTGGTTTGTAGGCTACTTGGCTTCAGTGAAGATTGTGAATTGGTCCTAATGTGTAGGATAGTGTTAGCGTACAGGGATTGCTGGTTGGCGTGGACTCAATTGGCTGAAGGGCCTGTTTTCACACAGTATCATGATTATAAGGAAAAAGGGAATGAAATGCAAAGCCAGAGGGAGTGATACTGGTGAAAGGGGGCAGGGGAAAGGGAAATCTGAGACATTGGGGGTGTGGGTCGGTAACTTTTCCCAAGGGGAATAAGTACTGTTTACCCAGTTTGTACATGGCCTCATTCTTGCCAAGGACAGAGAAGCAAGTATGGGAATGGAAAGAAAAGTTAAAATGGCCAGCAACTAGGACCTCCAGTAGGCCTTGGTGCACTGAGGTACAAGTTTAGTTTATTGTCACGTGTACCGAGTTAGTGAAAAGTTTGTTGCGTGCTAACCAGTCAGCAGAAAAGACAATACAAGATCACAATCGAGCCATCCACAGTGTACAGATACACGAGGGAATAACGTTGAGCGCAACGCAAACCCAGCATCCAATTAAGGATAGTCCTGGGAAATTCATTTTCGGAGAGAGGAGGAGAACGTCTTCAAAGTAGGCATACCTTAATAAAGGATAGTCCTAGGGTCGCCAAAGAGGTAAATAGTAGTTTAGCATTGCGAGATCAGGAAATATTGGAAATATCTGAGGGGAACAGTTAATGCTTCATTTTGATAACCAAGAGAATTGCCCAGCTCTCTCAACAAGCTGGGATTGTTGTCATCTCACAAACAGAAGTCAATGACAAACCCTAGGCTTTGAAGCACATTGTATTATTCACTGGAACAGGGCAAAAGACCACAGTGAGAGCCAAATAATAAACGTTAGTCGACTAGAATGGAGGCCTAGGCAAGGCTGTATTGTATTGGGTGGGGCACAAGGCCACCAGAGGTTTCCGTTCAGGTTTCCTAAGTGGGACAGGGGCATATGAACCAGCCGACAGGTTCAAGGAGAGGGGTAACATATTTATTTTTACACAAGGGTGGTGGGTGCATGGAATAAGCTCCCAGAGAAGTATGGAGATAGTGCAGAGAAATGGCAACCACCAATGGCAGGTCAAACTCAAAAGGCAAAACACATGTTCTTAAAGGAAGCAGCCGCACACTCCTAAGACAAAAGCAGTTATGCAATGCAAATTGTTTCTTCAATAAAGTGTAAAGATCGGAAGCAAATCAGTTTTCTACTTGTGATTAAAGATTAACCAGAAGATAGACAAAAAAGCTGGAGGAACTCAGCAGGTGAGGCAGCATCGCTGGAGCAAAGGAAATAGGCAATGTTTTGGGTCGAAACGCTTCTTCAGAAGATATTGCCCATGTTTCTTCTTAAGTGTTAAGCAAGTTACTCTGCTATGCATTATTGTCCCCCCTAGGCCAACTGTTCGGGGAATGATTTTTTTTTTTGGGTGGGCGTGGGGAATGTGGTGTAGAGTGGTGGTTCAATAGGTGCAGTAGACCATTCAGCCCCTCGAGCCAGCACCGCCATTCTTTGTGATCATCCACAATCAGTACCCCCTTCCTGCCTTCCTCGCCCCCTCCCATATCCCCCGTCTCTCTTGAAACCCTCTGTGTGAAAACGCTTTTCCTCATCCATAAATGGCTTACCCCATACTCTTAAACTGTGCCTCCAGTTCTAAATTCCCCACAACAAAGGTTGCTTTTATGGGCTCAGTTCCAGAAACACACTTCCTTCCCAATGCAAACCCTCAGAAGCACCAGCTTAACTTTCTATTCACTTTTTAGCGGCCGTCGTCTGCCAAGAAACAGCTGAAGAGAATGGACTATCGGCTTCCGAGACAGACGTAGGAAAGGCGGGTTGGGGGGGGGGACGGGTTGCAAGTGCAGGCTTTAAGGCGAGGCGGCAGAGTTTTGCTGCACCTTAACTCTCACCAAGCCTGCAAAAGTGTTTTACAGGACGCTATATTAAAAATCAATTCAAAAAGGAGCTCGTACGAAGTAACCGGACAAATTGCATAAGTGCACAGTACAGCTCGTCCCACCGCACACACACAACGGCCAGATCTTGTGCACCCGCAGCACCATGCAGCCCTGTACGCACTTCACACGTTGGCCGTCCGCAGACATGAACAGACTACAAACCTCATACTTTGGCCACACCCTGCCTTGTCCACCCATGGCTCCAAGAGCAGCAGCTCACACCGAGCGCCGCGGACAAGCCTATATAGACTACACACTAGCTTGCTCACCACCCTCAGCGCCATGCCAGCAGCAACTCACACTGACTGAGCGCCGTGCCTCCAGCCCTGCACACACACTAGACTAGACTGACCTTGCTCACTCTCAGCGCCATGCCTCGTATACACACTGACCTTGCTCACTCTCAACGCCATGCCCTGCACCCACAATAGACTAGGCTGACCTTGGTGACTCTCAGCGCCAGGCCTGCTCCAGTGCTCACACTGCACCTTGGCCACTCTCAGCTGCTGCTGCACCGCTTGCACAGACACACTGAGCGCCGTGCCTCCAGCCCTGCACACACACTAGACTAGACTGACCTTGCTCACTCTCAGCGACACACTACTACTGCTGCTGCTGCACCGCTCCCACAGATATATAGATACACACACTATACCTTGCTCACTCTCAGCGTCGCCATGCTGCTGCTACTTGTGCTCCGCTCCCACACAACACTGAGCGCCGCGGACCAGCTGGGGTTTAAACTGCCCGCCACCCCGCGCCCATTGGCCGCCGCCGAGCGGCCCGCCTGCTCCCATTGGTCGGAGCCGCCGCCTCTGGGATGCGTTACCATGGCGCCCCATTGCTGACGTCACAGACGTGTATCAGTTTGGACGCAAAGATCTTTGGTTGGACGGCGCGTCACGTGGCCGCGGCCAGCAGAGGGGGGGCGGGGCGCCGGGCTCGGCTTTGGTCACGTGTGGTGCAGGAGCGGGGGCGGGGCGCCGAGTTCGGCTGTGGTCACGTGTGGTGCAGGAGCGAGGGGCGGGGCGCCGGGCTCGGCTGTGGTCACGTGTGGTGCAGGAGCGGGGGGCGGGGCGCCGGGCTCGGCTGTGGTCACGTGTGGTGCAGGAGCGGGGGGCGGGGCGCTGGGCTGGGCTGTGGTCACGTGTGGTGCAGGAGCCGGGGGCGGGGCGGACGTCGGGGAACACGTGGTACAGCTCAGGCGGGTCTGGAGTCACGTGGTGGGCCTGCCAGGGCGGGGCAGCGCTAGACACGTGGTGCTGCCCTGGGCTTGTTGGCAGCCAGTGGGATCACAAGGTCACAAGTGATAGGAGCAGAATTAGGCCACTCAGCCCATCAAGTCTACTCCGCTATTCAATCACGGCTGATCTATCTCTCCCTCCTATCGCCATTCTCCTGCCTTCTTCCCATAACCCCTGGTACCCGTACTAATCAACAATCTATCTATCTCTGCCTTAAATGCATCCATTGACTTGGCCTCCACAGCCGTTTGTTGCAATGAATTCCACAGATTCACCACCCTCTGACTAGAGAAATTCCTCCTCATCTCCTTCCGAAAGGAACTTCCTTAAATTCTAGTCCGAGACTCTCCCACTAGTGGAAACATCTTCTCCACATCCACGCTATCCAAGCCTTTCACTATTCTGTACGTTTCAATGAGGTCCCCCCTCATTCTTCGAAACTCCAGCGAGTACAGGCCCAGTGCCGACAAACGCTCGTCATAGGTTAACCTACTCATTCCTGGAATCGTTCTCGTAAACCTCCACTGGACCCTTTCCAGAACCAACATATCCTTTCTCAGACATGGTGCCCAAAATTGCTTACAATGCTCCAAATGTGACCAGTTAGACACATCAGATAGACACAAAATGCTGGAGTAACTCAGTGGGACAGGCAGCACCTCTGGAGAAAAGGAGTGGGTGACGTTTCGGGTTGAGACCCTTCTTCACACTGGCAAGAAAGCTTTTGAGCAGGGCTGTGGAGTAGATACCCAAAACACCAGACTCCGACTCTTTGGTTTCTTATGTTTTCCGACTCTGACCTCGAGGTATAATATTAACATATCAGAGTGATGGCAAGAACAAAGTATAGAGAGAAGGAACTGCCCAAGATCCAAAGCATACCACCTCATCTGTGAAACACGGTGGTGGGGGTGTCATGGCCTCACAGATACCTTCCTACGACCGGCAGGCTCTTGAACCAATTCGCACAAACCTAATCCCACCTCAGCAACAGAACACTATGGACCACCTCTTGCACTACAAAATGTGTAGGAAAGAACTGCAGATGCCGGCTTAAATCGAAGATAGACACAAAAAGCTGGAGGAACTCAGCGGGACAGGCAGCATCTCTGAAGAGAAGGAATGGGTGACGTTTCGGGTCGAGACCCTTCTTCAGACCGACCTCTTGCACTACCATGGACTTGTTTACTAATTGTGTTTTTTGCAGTGGTCTTGTTTTTTTGCAGTCCTTTCCTTATTAATTTGTCTAATTTATGTCTTTGTATGTTTGTCGAGTCAACGCACCTGTGATGCTGCTGCGAGCACGGTTTTCATTGTACCTGCATCTCACCGTACTTGTACATAGGACAATAAATTCAACTTAACTTGGCCGGCAGTGGAACCGGGAGCCCGCTCGGCGGACCACGGCCTGTGGAGGAGTGTCACCCTGTTTGTCCCCCGAGGAGCCAGTGAGGATGGAGTCGCTGGAGAGATGGGCACGAGCGAGGAGCAGGGGCCGGTAGGAGTAGGGTTGCCAACTGTCCCGTATTACCTGGGACAACCCGTATATTGGGCAAAATTGGTTTATCCCATACGGGACCGCCCTTGTCATATATTTGACTGCTACCACTCGGGTCGGAGCGCCCCGCCCCAACGTAGTGCAGCCCATGGAGTGCAGCAGCACCAGCAGCGCCTCGCCCGTGGCCCCGTCGGTCGGCAGCCCGGCCAGCTGTCCGACCTTCGGACCTTCGCTTACCGCCAACTCCACCACCCCCTCCTTCTCATGGCCAATCATCGGTACATGAGTTGGGTGGGGTGCCGGACTTTGACCGCTGCTGGGCTTTGTGTGCAGTCCAGTTGTTGGAATTTTTGGAAAATTTCAAATTCTCTGCCAGGATGAATTCCAGACACATTATAAAGTTACAAAATCACATATTTTTAAATGGGTTGCCTAAAATTATAATATACAAAGAAAAATCCGATGCCAACAAAGAGCTTCAATGAATTTTGTTTCATTTTAATGTAGTACATTCTCCACCCTTCCATTTGCATGAAGTTTCCCAGTAAGAGGCAGCAAACATTTTGTCAGACTACAATAATCTGTAATTAAAAGACATGTGGACAGGTACATGGACAGGATAGGTTTAGAAGTGTATGAGCCAAGTTGGGCCGAAGGGCCTGTTTCCACGCTGTATGACTATCTAATAGATCACTGGAACAGAATGTCATGATCCAGTTTTAGGTACTGTTAGTACAAAGGGAACTTACTTTGCTTATATTTACAGAAATGGTACCTGTATATTTTTGAAACACCTAAAAAGTGGGATATTTCAGCTCTGACTGAAGATTTGAAATCATATTCAGAATAATTGATTAGTACGGGTGTCGTGGGTTATGGGGAGAAGGCAGGAGAATGAGGTTGTAGGAAAGATAGGTCTGCCATGATTGAATGGCGGTGTAGATATCACAACTCAACTCAAATCACAACTCAAAACACACCTGTTTAGATTAGCATACCCGACATAACTTCCACCATGTTCACCCTGATTTTAATGACTTAAAATGTTTTGTGTATTTTTTGTCTTTTGTTTTTAATCAACTTGATTTTAATATTGATAAATGTATTGTGATTTTATGTCCTGTAAGGTGTCCTTGGGTGTCCAGAAAGGCGCCAGCAAATAAAATGCATTATTATTATTATTATAGATATGATGGGTCGAATGGCCTAAGTCTGCTCCAAGAACTTATAATATATGGTAGGTACCGCTTTAAGGGCCTGTCGCACTTGGCGATATTTTTCGACCACTGCCGGCATCATTGACTGACGTATCAGGTCACCAAAAAAGTCGCGGCGTGATGACACGCGGTGTTTCCTCAAGTGTCGCAACATTTTTTTTGTCGCCGCTGGATTTTGAAAAAAATCGGCAAGTGGGACAGGCCCTTTAAACGCCAGCAACTTAATAAAGAAAATCCCAATGGGATGCTGGAGGATATCAGCGGGTCAGCCAGCGTCTGTGGAGGGAAATGGACAGACAATTTTTTACGTCGAGACCCTTTATCTATACAAAGAGAAGGGGGGGGGGGGGGAGGATAGGCAGTGTTAAAGAGATATTTATACTGGCTGTATCATCGTCATGTTGCATGTGTATTTCCCTCCACAGAGGCTGCCTGACGCTCTGAGTTCCTCCAGCACCTCGTCTATTTTGTCCCAGATTCCAGCATCTGAAATCTCGCATGTCTCCATTCCACCATGGACATGTTGGGAGCAATACTGTGACAATTGACTCTCAAATAAGAAGCCAAATTAAAATCACACTGAGACATGATGCGTATTTTGGTTAGTGCAAAGAGTAATTCTGTCCGTTTTGGTTACATCTATAAAAAGGAGTGAAATAGGTAGCGCATTCTCAATGGAAATATTCATGATCTAGACCATCTGATCCATCCTACAGTGGCTTGGATTGGGGGTGGGGGTGGAAGCTATATATGCAGGCAAGGTAATTCAGTAGATAAGAGTATAATTATTTAAGGTAGACAAAAAGCTGGAGAAACTCAGCGGGTTTATTCCTTTCAAATGGATAGGTGCTTTTTACTTACATTTCCCCCCCAAACATCTTACTGAAAATACAGGCAGAAAATGGTGGAAACAGTCAGAGAAACTGCTAATATTTCAGGTCGATGACTTTCATCAGATGAAATCTTCTATTTGATTGTCTCCACAGATTTAGCTGCCCGATTTAGTTTCATTTATTTTAATTTTGAGATAGAGGGTGGAATCAGGCCCTTCGGCCCACGGAGTCCACACCGATCGGCGATATCCCATACGCTAGCTCTCTTCTACACACTCGGGACAATTTACAGGAGATAATTAACCTACAAAACCTCTACGTCTTTGGAGTGTGGGAGGAAACTACAGGTCTCGAGAGAAAACCCAAGCAGGTCACGGGGAGGACGTACAAACTCCGTACGGGCAAGCACCCACAGTCAGGATCAAAACCAGGCGTCTGGTGCAAGGCAGCAACTCTACCGCTGCGCCACCGTGCCGCCCTATTTGCTGAGTATTTTCAGCAATGTCTGTTCTAGTTCAGATTAACTGCGTGTACAGCCCTTTTTTCTTCTTCATTTTACTTATTAAAAATGTGGATAAAGAATAAAGCAGTATTTGACATCCAATGGTCCAACAGAAGATTGTTCACAACATACATGCAAAATATAACAATGATACAAAGCTGATATAACAACTGCAAATTGTTGGTCAATTATCCACAAGCCTTTTCCCACACCAGTTAAACCGAACGCAACGTTCGTCCAATCTCAGTCAGAGATTCTCTTCCTTCTGTTACCTACCCCCAACACTCAATGTGAACTTTGTGTAGAGTGCAAGGAAAATAACAAAAATGTGATCCTTTTAGCCAAAATGTAAACACGATCAGTAACCTGCAGAAGCACAGTACCAATGGAGAATATTTTGTAACAGGCATTTAATTCTGAAAATGCCCAAATGTTGCTGACATTTCAGAGCTTTTATTTAAATTTCTATTCACCAATCTGGATTTTAAAACTGTTCCCAAACAATTTTATATTGTGTAGAAAGGAACTGCAGATGCTGGTTTACACTGAAGTCAGACACAAAATGCTGGAGTAACTCAGTGGGGCAGGCAGCACCTTTGGAGAGAAGGAATGGATGACGTTTCGGGTTGAGTCCCTTCTTCGGACTGAAACGTCACCCAATTCTCTCCAGAGGTGCTGACTGCACCGCTGAGTTACTCCAGCATTTTTTCCTCTGACTATATGATTTTGTCCAGTTTTTCTTAAAATAAATATGCTATTTATAAAACCCTGTTACATTGAAGTGCCACTGCTCCTTTTGCCATAGACTCCTCGGTTTCTGGGCTCGTTACATGATATAAGTACCATCTTTCAGATACTTCACGGCTTCCATTTGCTGCGTCATTGCAAGGATGTCATGGAAGCCTGCACTTAGCCCCGACATGTGCTGGAAGTACGTTTCTTTCTCCACCTGGACCGACAGGTTATTTACGCCAGCATCTTTTAAAGCAGCCGTCACCTAAATGCAACACACACGGGAGAGATATATAATCAATAATTGTGGCTTTTGAATCCTATTTCATAGTTCCTTTTGAATAGAACAAGTTTTCTAAATAATCAAAACTGAGCTTTGAGTTAAATAATCAGAATGAATGAATGTTTTGTCACATGTGACAAGTCACATTGAAATTCTTTGTTTTGCATACCCAAGCTATGCAAAGGCCCTCCGTTAGCACCCCCCACCCCCCCACCCGAGCTCAGTTGGTAGAGATACAGCCTCAAGGGTCTGTCCCACTTGGCGATTTTTTTGGCGACTGTCAGCATCATTGACTGACGTATCGTGTCACCGGAATACGCGGCGTGATACAGTGTGACGACGTATGACGCGGCGGTGTTTTTTTCGAGTGTCGCAACCACTTTTTTGTCGCCGCTGGGTTTTGCAATTTTCAAAATCTTTTGGCGACGCTGATATGATGTTGGCAAAATGGCCAAGTAGGACAGACCCTTTACAGCGCCAGAGACCCGGGTTTGATCCTGGGCTCAAGTGCTGTCTTTGTAGAGATTGCACGTTCTCCGTGACCACGTGGGTTTCCTAAAGATGGTTAATTGTAAATTACCTCCAAATAGGCTCCACACTATATAGACTTGGGGGATATTATTTTTGACTTTGCACTACTATTGTCTATTTATTTGCCTGTTTTTTAAACATATATACTGAACTTTTTCTTGTTTGTTATGGGTTTTACAGGGTACTATATTTGTATATCTGTTGTGATGCGGCATGCAAGAATTTCATTGTTCCGTTTTGGGACATATGACAATAAAATACTGTTGACTCTTAAATGACCCCAACATCTAAGTGACCGTCAGGATCAGCAGTGGCTTGTCTCCTGGACTCGGAGACCCTATTCTAGAGAGCAGAACATCAACATCTAAGCAGCCACTCCAGTACAGGACTGGGGAATGGCAGGAGACAGGAGATACCTATCTTCTAGATGTAAACTCAAAGTCCCTTCAGCTTTAAGTGGATGTAAATCAACCCCCATGGCATTGTTTTGAAGTCCGCAATGGTAATGTCATGGACGGCACGGTGGTGCAGCGGTAGAGTTGCTGCCTCACAGCGCCAGAGACCTGGGTTCCATCCTGACCACGGGTGATGATTGTGCGGGGTTTGTACGTTCTCTCCGTGACCTGCGTGGGTTTTTCCCAGGTGCTTTGGTTTCCTCCCATACTCGTACAGGTATGTAGGTTCATTGGCTTTGGTAAAATTGTAAAATGTCCCTAGTGTGTGTGTGTGTAGGATTGTGTTAGTGTGCGGGGATCACTGGTCGGTACTCACTCGGTGGGCCGAAGGGCCTGTTTCTGTGCTATATCTCTAAACTAAACTAAATGTTATCACTTCGTTATCATTAATTAAATGCATATCTGGTCATTCCTCATATTGTTAGAGACGTTCGAAGTAAATTAGCTGCTGTAATTCCTACATTAAAACTGTGACCACACTTCAAATAAATATTCCTAGTTCTATGGCACAGATGTCCTGAGACGAGAGATATCAGCCAACTGAACTACCATCTCACCAGCTATAGTCCGGTCCTGACCTCCCATCTACCTCATTGGAGACCTTTGAACTATCTTAAGTCGGACTTTATCGGATTTATCTTATACTAAATCATATACCCTTTATCCCGTATCAATCTGTACACAGTGGGCGGCTTGTTTGTATTCATGTATTGTCTTTCCACTGGCTGGATAGCACGCAACAAAAGCTTTTCGCTGTACCTCAGTACACATGACGATGTCACTGTACAGATGAATTGCATTTTTACTACATTAAAAGAGATTGGACAGGTACATGGATAGGAAAAGTTTGGAGGGAAGTGGCCAAATGCGGGCAGATGGTACTAGTGTAGATGGGGCATCTTGGTCAGCGTGAGTAAGTTGGGCTGAAGGGCAATAGACAATAAGTGCAGGAGTAGGCCATTCGACCCTTCGAGCCAGCACCGCCATTCAATGTGATCATGGCTGATCTTCCCCAATCAGTACCCCGTTCCTGCCTTCTCCCCTGACTCCACCTTTTCCCATGCTGTATGACTCTATGACTCCATATGTATTTATCATTGGGGCTAACCAGATGATTTTTAAAGATGTCTTCTGTCGAGGCAAACGTGGATAGTTCATGAGCTTGCTTCATATTCGTGCTTTCTTAAGTAGCATAGAAACATAGAAAATAGGTGCTGGAGGAGGCCATCCGGCCCTTCGAGCCAGCACCGCCATTTATTGTGATCATGGCTGATCGTCCCCAATCAATAACCCGTGCCTGCCTTTACCCCATGCATGTAACTAGGATGGGAGAGATGTCGGCAACCTTCTCGTGGTCTCTCCTGTTAATCCAGTTAGGCTTTGCTCGTGGTATACTTCGTGGAGACAGATGCTGATAACACGAAACCAAACCACTCATCTCTGGGTGCCCGCTCTACCACCCACCAAATGGAGCTCAGGGCCTGGCAGACATTGACGCAGAGACAACAACCTGGCTGCTCAACACCCAGCTTGAGATCTAACTATTCCTTTGGTTTATGTTTCATTCGCAAGAAGAAGATGTAACTAGGAAAGCACCATGTTTATTAAAGTGATACTGCACCTGCTGTATAATTCTCTGCTCCACAACATCGGGCATGACCTGCACATGGATGGTTCCTCCGACTATATTCGCTGAATGGCGCCAGAAATGAGGATCTCGAAAAGATATAATGCCTTCAATTTTCTGGATCTGAAAATCATATGTCAACAAAATAAATAGGTGTATTTTAAGTACATTCAAAGACGACTATAATGTCTACATCACTTTAATGGTAGTAGTAGTACCAGAGTAGTAAATGCCTACTATTTTTCTGTGTGCTTAAGCAAAGCAAGAATTTCATTGTCCTATACAGGGACACATGACAATAAACTCACTTGAACTTGAACTTGAATCAAGAGTGTGCAACTGTCATATGTACTAGGCACGCAACAATGACTATCTTATTTGTTGCAGCTTTACAGGCCCATTAATGCAATATTGTAAATAAATACAGGACAATCAATAATACAATAAATGAATAATCAGTAATACTAGGTACACAGAATCAAGCTGATATTTGTGTAGTGAGTGCTTTTATAAACATGCTGGAGGGCAGCAACACAAGGTTTTGGGTGTTGAATTGTAGTTGAAGATAAATCCAGGTTATTTATTTATTTATTGCCACGTGTACCGAGGTACAGTAAAAGGGTTCAAACTGTCACAGTGAAAAAATGTAAGATAAGATGGTTGTCAAAAATCACAGCAGGAATCACAGTGATGTCGCTGGGAGATAGGGAGGTCAGAAAGGCCTATGGCACTTTGGCCTTCATCAGTCAGAGTTTTGGGTATAGAAGTTGAGAGGCCATGTTGTAGTTATACAAGATGTTGGTTAGGCCACATTTAAAGTATTCTGTTAAGTTTTGGGTACCACGTTATAGGAAAGATGTTGTCGAGCTGGAAAGGGTGCAGAGATGATTTACGAGGATGTTACCAGGACGAGAGGGTCTGAGCTATAGGGTGAGGTCGGGCAGGCTAGGATTTTATTCCTTAGAGTGCAGGAGGCCGAGGGGTGTTCTTATAGAGGTGTATAAGATCATGAGGGGAATAGAAAGGGTGAATGCACAGAGTCTTTTACCCAGAGTAGGGGAATCAAGAACCGAGGACATAGGTTTAAGGTGAGAGAGGAAAGATTTAATAGGAACCTTTTCATAGAGGAGCAATTTGATTCTATGATTGTTAGAATCTGAGAGTAACAATTCTTAAAGATAAAAGAGATTATTGATTAAATATTAAAAATACAAAAACAAATGGAATGCAGAGAATAATTAAAAGCTAAGAGAAGAATCGAGGACCAAAGAACATAGGTTTAAAGTGAAGGGGAAAAGATTTAATAGGAAAGTGAGCGGTAAGTTTTCACACAATTGTGGTGGGCGTATGGAACAAGCTGCCAGAGGAGGTAGTTGAGGCTGGGTCTATCCCAACATTTAAGAAACAGTTAGACAGGTACATGGATAGGACAGGTTTGGAGGCATATGGACCAAACTCGGGCAGGTGGGACTAGTGTAGGTGGGACATTGTTGGCCAGTGTGGGCAAGTTGGGGCAAAGGGCCTGTTTCCACACTGTATCACTCTATGACTAAGAACTAAACTGAAGAAACACTCGAGTTGTCAGCTTCCAGAATGAATAGTCACTGGGCATTTTAAATGCTGAATCAACCTTGACATTCAGAAGAGAATAGGATCTTGTTTTTGGTAGTGTGGAAAAACTGTTGGTTTAAAGTAGGGCTAAGATAAGAATTTTAAAAAATTCTCTAAGGTAAAGTTGATAGTCAAAACTTGGATGAATGAACGGGTTAAATATACAGCTCAATCCTGTCCTCATAAAATTATAAAAAGCTGAAGTAGCTGATAATACTGATCCATCATCACTATTCTGGCACCCCAGGTTCCACAGCTTTGCTGGCCATCTGTTTTTGCCAGACCAAGAGGTCACGGCCTCGGACGAGTAAAACGGTTCCTGACGGTCCGTCCGCCAAGACTGTCAGAGGGCCGAGACACCAGCCTGTAAAGTCAGCCTCGGAAGTCGGCTGTTGGCATGGATCTGGTGGTTCCTGCGGCTCTGGGTGGCCGGAGTTCCAGAGCCCCGGTGGCAGAGGGCAAATTCCACCCGCCTAGCGGCCCGATGTGGTTGAGATCGGCTGCCTCATCTGGCCCAGGCGCCACATTTTCGGGGGGAGTTCCGGAGGGGATTTCAATAGACAATAGGTACAGGAGTAGGCCATTCGGCCCTTCGAGCCAGCACCGCCATTCAATGTGATCATGGTACTTTGCAAGGGCGCTCTCGTAATTTTGCTTGGTTTAAAGGATTGGCCAGACCACCAGTTATTGGGAAAATCGGTGGAGGACCTGTATATAATAATCCAACTCTCACATCAAAGCAAAAACCCTGCATGTACTACACCCTTGCTGTGCAGTTTGAGAACGCTTTTGACATGTCATTCTGTAGTAACATTTAATCAAGTTGCAATGTTAGACAAGACAATAGGTGCAGGAGGAGGCCATTCGGCCCTTCGAGCCAACACCGCCATTCAATGTGATCATGGCTGATCTTCCCCAATCAGTACCCCGTACCTGCCTTCTCCCCATTTCCTCGGACTCCGCTATCTTTAAGAGCCCTATCTAGCTCTCTCTTGAAAGCATCCAGAGAACCTGCCTCCACCGCCCTCTGAGGCAGAGAATTCCACAGACTCACCACTCTCTGTGAGAAAAAGTGTTTCCTCGTCTCCGTTCTAAATGGCTTACTCCTTATTCTTAAACTGTAGCCCCTGGTTCTGGACTCCCCCAACATGGGAACATGTTTCCTGCCTCTAGCGCGTCCAATCCCTTAACAATCATATATGTTTCAATGAGATCCCCCCCATCCTTCTAAACTCCAGAGTGTACAAGCCCAGCTGCTCCATTCTCTCAGCATATGACAGTCCTGCCACCCCGTGGAATTAACCTTGTAAACCTACGCGCACTCCCTCAATAGCAAGAATGTCCTTCCTCAAATTAAGTTGCATTCAGAAAGTGTGGCATTTTATGAGCAAAGAGTATGCAGTAGATGTTATGAAATGTACAGATGCTGACCTTATTCAGGGCACTACTGAGTTGCTTCTCATATTCAGGTGGGGTACGGAGCAGCAACAGCTGACAAGCGTCTTTCATCAGTGGGATGACACTGAGAAAGATTAACACAGCAATGAAGAGAGAACAAATAGGATCTGCAATTAGCCATCCAAACTGGCGGATTAGAAGAGACGAGATGATCACTCCCACGCTGCCCAGCGTATCTGCCAGCACGTGCAGAAACACTCCTGCAACAGAGATGCCATTTTGCAAAAGGAACGTACATTCATGTCTCAAGACTATTTTGGCTGTGCAAATACATTGGATCATAAATATCTATTTTTCTATCAATTCATTCAACTTTTATCAGGTGGTGCAGTGGTAGAGTTGCTGCCTTACAGCGCCAGAGAACCGGGTTCGATCCTGACTACGGGTGCTGTCTTTGCGGAGTTTGTATTTTCTCCCCGTGACCTGTGTAGGTGTTGTTCGAGATCTTCGGTTTCCTCCCACACTTCAAAGACGAAAGGTCAATTGGCTTGGTATAGGTGTAAAATTGTTCCTAATGCGTGTAGGGTAGTGTTAATGTGCCGAAGGGCCTGTTAGTGTTAGTGGGCCAAAGGGCCCGTTTCCGCTCTGTGTCACTAAACTACACTAAAATTAACTGAAGGTACTATTGGGACGACAGATGGCACAATGGGCTAAGTGTTCGGCTGGCAACCGGAAGGTAGCCGGTTCGAATCCCGCTTGGAGTGCATACTGTCGTTGTGTCCTTGGGCAAGACACTTCACCCACCTTTGCCTGTGTATGAATGTGTGTGAATGTGTGTGAGTGATTGGTGGTGGTCGGAGGGGCTGTAGGCGCAGATTGGCAGCCACGCTTCCGTCAGTCTGCCCCAGGGCAGCTGTGGCTACAGAAGTAGCTTATCACCACCGAGTGTGACTGAGGAGTGAGGAGTGAATGAATAATGCGATGTAAAGCGCCTTGAGTATTAGAAAGGCGCTATATAAATCCCATCCATCATTATTATTATTATTGTTGCCTGTGACAGTCCAGTCCATGGGAATTTTGCTGTGTACAAATTGACTGTTGCTTTACACCTATTCCATACATTCATTACTGTCAACATAAACCAAGATTGACTATAGTGGAGTAGGGTTTCGGCCCGAAACGTCACTTATTTCCTTCGCTCCATAGATGCTGCTGCACCTGCTGAGTTTCTCCAGCATTTTTGTGTACCTTTGACTAGCAATGTTACAAAATTTTGAGATTTTAAAAATCAAGTCTGTAATTTATCCCATCAGATAAAGCTTAAAAATAAGTTTAATTTAACACCTAATTCACTTTCATATCTCAAGTATTTAAAAAGTTATGGCCATTTTCATACTCGGAAATGAGCATCTTGTTCCCTATTGATTTTCTATGGACATAACAAAAAAGCTGTGATCGTGAACAGTCAAAAGCCCATAACTTTCTTAAAAATTAAGAGAACTGAATGAAATTTTCAGTTATCATAGATTGAAGCATTCTGAAACAAATATAAAATAATCTTACTTGGATTACCTGAAATTAAAGCATATAATTAGTTAGTTACCTAATTGTAGCTAATTTCAGACTTCAATTACTAGATCTAAACATCTATCCATTTCTTAATAAATGATTAACATTTTTAAATAGCCTAAATGTCCAAATAATATTCACAAATAATTCACAATAAAACATGATTTTTAAATCTCATTTACATTAATTTATAGGCCAAATGGAAGGAATTCAGTGTTCAATTGCTGTAAATAAATGCCCATTTAAATCAGCTTTCTAGTGGGATCCTGTGAACGCGCTGGTTTAGAACGTTCACATTGCGGTAGATTTGTGCCCTCAAATGCCCAGAAAAATACTGCGGGATATAATGGGCCCAAAATGAGCTACTCGCAATATTAAACTTTGTATAAAGGGATCTTTAGAAGCCCTTTTTAATGTAAAAATATACAGCATACCTTCAGCTGTCTGCTTTATGAGACCCTGCGGTTGCTGGCGGTCGCGGGTTTAGAGATTGATTTTTAAACTACCATAACTATTATACGAGGCCTTTAAAACTAATAATAGCTTTTGCGACGGGGTCTTCCAGCGATTTTTCGTTAATAATTAACTAGGCTGAACATCTTCGATTTGAACAGCCTAGAGAAAATCGCGTTTTAAACCCGCCCCCCTCTAAACGGCGCCAAAATCGCGCACACTCGCACCGGCAGATTTTCAACGACGCTTCAGGTAGGCTTTGCAACATACCTACTTTGACTATCTCACATACTCTTAGTCGATGCATGTCCTTTTGTTTTATAGTGTGGCTACTAAACATATAGTTTAAAAAAAAAATACTCAAGGATATGAACTAAACGTAGCATCTATTCTAATAATGACAGCCAATCTGTGCACGGCAGTGACCCAAAAAGAGAACTGTTGTAGATGATTGTAGGATCAGTTTCTGTGGCATAGTCGGATAAAACAAAATTGGCAAGGACACGGCTGAGATCTCCTGCCCCTCATTAAAAACATGTTTACTTTACAGTGGAAACAGGCCCTTCGGCCCACCACGTCCGCACTGCCCAGCCATCCCCGTACACTACGCACGAGGGACAATTTACAGAAACCAATTAAGCTACAAACCTGCACATCTTTGGAGAACGGGAGGAAACCGGTGCTCCCGGGAGCATGCGGTCACAGGGAGAACGTACAAATTCTGTAGACACCACCCATAGTTAAGATCAAACCCAGGTCTCTGGCGCTATAAGGCAGCAACTCAACACTGCACCACAGTGCCACCCCTTAATAAATAAGCCTGTTATGTTAAGTAAAGAAATGAACACCCAACTTATG
The DNA here is from genome assembly GCF_010909765.2 of Amblyraja radiata. Lineage (NCBI taxonomy): Eukaryota > Metazoa > Chordata > Chondrichthyes > Rajiformes > Rajidae > Amblyraja > Amblyraja radiata. The sequence goes on along the minus strand of NC_045958.1, from coordinate 110,964,324 downwards.
GGGTCAAGCCTCTGGAGTAGAACTTAAACTAACAATCATACGGCAGTCAGCTGCATGGGGAATTCAGCATTATATTTTTTCCAAAAATATTATTAACAACGCCACTTACGCCAAAGACATCTCAGAGTCATACAGCGTGGAAGCAGACCCTTCAGCCCAACTTGCCCACACCGACCAATATCCCCCATCTACACTAGTCCCACCTACCTGCCTTTGGCCCATATCCCTCTAAACCTGTCCTATCCATGTACCTGTCCAAATGTTTCTTAAACGTTATGATAGTCCATGCCTCAACTACCTCCTCTGGCAACTCGCTTCATACACCCACCACCCTTTGTGTAAAGAGGTTACCCCTCAGGATCCTATTAAATCTTCCCCGCTCATCTTAAAGATGTGTTCAAGTAGTATTGAATTATAGGCATGTTAGTGGGTTAATCTAAAGATTATGGGCCAGGATAAAGTAAAACCTGCAGATGAGAAAGATAAAATATAATAGACATAGATATTTAAATTTGATTAATAGTTGATAAAATGATCACTGCTAGGCAGGCATAGAAGTAAACTTTTCATGCAAGTGATGATGTTAACAGTTGGTGCTTCTTTATTTTATGAGGGGGCAAATTTTCTTCCAGCCAGGTCCAGGGCTCAAAATGAGGTATTTAACCTACTGTACATGTTCACTACAGAAAAATGCTGCCCATATTCTGCTGACTACTCTGCTGGAACATCTTACTTGCACAGTAGTTGAATTATTGAAACAATCTCAAATATAAGGTTGACGAATGAATAATCCTGCATTTCATTCAGTTTAGTTTAGAGATACAGTGGGGAACAGGTCCTTCGGCCCACCGAGTCAACGTCGACCAGCGATCTCCTCACACTATCCTTTGTACTAGGGACAATTTACTATCTTTGCCAAAGCTAATAAACCTACAAACCTGTACACCTTGGGAGGAAACTGGAACACGTGGAGGAAACACCACGCGGGCATGGGGAGAACGGACAAACTCCACACAGGCAGCATCCATGGTCAGGATGGAACCCGGGTCTCTGGCGCTGTAAGGCAGCAACTCTACTCTGCGCCACCCTATTAACATTTACATATTTACACATGCACCCAGAGGTGGGGGACATGTATTGGGGTTGGATCAAGTGAAATAGATGAGGCCAACAGGCTTGCAGACAAAAGCTCTGGTATTTGTCTTGCTATACTGGAACATCCTATGATTCATGGATTTAAGTTTGAGTGTTATAGAGTCATACAGCACGGAAACAGCGGTATTTATAAAACAGCCTTTAGTCTAACTCGTCCATGCCAACCTAGAAGCCCCATCTGCTCATGTTTGGCCCACATCCCTTTAAACCTTTCCTATCCACGTATCTGTCCAAATGTATTTTAAATGATGTTATAATATCTACCTCCTCTGGCTGCTAGTTTCAAATACCTACCATCCACTGTGTGAAAAAGTTGCCCTTCAGGCTCCTATGCCCTTTGATTTTTGATTCCCCTACTCTGGGTAAAATACTCTGTTCATTCACCCGATCTATTCCCCTCATGATTTTGCACACCTCTGTAAGATCACCCCCCAGCCTTGTGAGCTCCAAGGAATAAGTCCTAGCCTGCCTGCCCAACCTCTCGCGATAGCTCAGGCCCTCGAGTCCTGGCGATTAAACATAGAAACAATGTCCGCGTAAATCTTCTCCGCACTCGTTCCCGCTTAATGGTTCTTACACAACAAACAACTTCATATAAAAGGACCAATTTTTAATACACTAAATGATACTTTAAAAAAAAAAGCCAAAATTGCTATTTATGTGGATTTGGTATTTAGTATAAAAGTGTTCAATTGCACCAAACACGTTACCTCTCATGTTGGCGTTCATCCCTCCTTGGGATGGTCCTTGGGAATGGCCATGGTTGTGGCTGTGACTGTGGCCATGTCCTCCATGCCCATGGTCACTATGTCCATGCCCGTGCCCGTGCCCATGGCCGTGGCCGTGTTCATGCGATGAGCAGCTGCTTTGAGAGCCACCATGGGAATGGGCATGGCTAAAGGCGCAGATACCAATCAGGTTCACGATCAGACCCCCAATGGAAACAGGCTGTGCAAGATTAAAGAGGAGTAAAACAGAATATAGCATTGGTACCATAGTTTAGTTTAGAGATATTTTTTGGAATAACGCACTCAGGTCACGTACATGCCTAATTCACGCATTTCTGAACAACGCGCTACTTTTCAAGCGCTTAAATCCGGCGTAAAACATAAAGAGCCTGTATAGAGTGAAATGCATACGTTCAGTGAGCATCAAGAATCACCCACCGTTAACATCTCTGTGTCTATGTCTGGAGGATCGAAGACTCTCGCCACAGATTCAATGAAAACAAAAAATGCGATGACCATTAAGAAAAGGCCGTTAATAAATCCAGACAGAATCTCGAGGCGGCCGTATCTGCAGTGAGGAAAAGAAAAATAGTTTCATTTGTTTGATGAATCGCTGTTAAAGTCAACGAGCAATGCTAAAATTGAAGGCACTAAAGGAAGATTCTGATCATCTGCAGTTCAACTATTTAGAAATCCTAATGGCTCGGAATTATGTCTGACATGGTGATAAGTCATAGAGTGATACAGCGTGGAAACAGGCCCTTCGGCTCAATTTGTCCACACCGGCCAACATGTCCCATCCACACTAGTCTCACCTGCCTGCATTTGGCCCTTATCCCTCCAGACCTGTCCTATCCTTGTACCTGTCTAAATGTGTCTTAGATGTTGGGATAGTCCCAGCCTCAACTACCTCCTCTGGCAGCTTGTTCCATGCACCCACCGCCGTCTGTGTGAAAAACGTACCCCTCACATTTCTATTAAATCTTTCCCCCTTCACCTTAAAATGATATTTGCTGTGCTCATTTTTAACAACCTGGGGCCCTGATTACCACACTCCCTTTCAACTCTCCAGGTTCACGAGAAAATTTATAATACTGCATCACAGTGGTGCAGTGGTAGAGTTGCTGCCTTACAGCATCATGTTCAACCCTGACTGCTGCCTGTTCGGAGCCTGCACGTTCTCCCTGCAACCGTGTGGGTTTTCTCCGGTTTGCTCCATGCCAAAGACATGCAGGATTGTAGGTTAATTGGTCTCTGTAAATTGTCCTTTGTGTATTTGATAGGACTCATGGAATGGCGATGGTTGGTCGGCACGGACTCGGTGGGCTAAAGGGGCCCGTTTCCACACTGTATCTCTAATCCAAGCTGCGTAACAAAGTTATAGAGTCATACAACATGTAAGGCCCGTCGGCCCAACTTGACCATGCCAACCAACATACCCCACCTACACTAGTCCCACCTGCCTGCATTTGGCCCATATCCCTTTCAACCTTTCCTATCCATGCTCCTGTCCAAATGTATTTTTCAAAAGTATAGAGTAACATTCAAATGTTGGAAATATCTGCCAGACTGTAACCAAAGTCCAGTTTGTGCTGGATTATCAGAGTTTTGCTGTGCTTCAGAAAGCACTATGATAAAATGATTTGAAATAGCAAAAGGCAACCAGCTTAACTTGGGCCGAATGCTAACCGGCAACGATTAATTAGGTCAGGATATTTTCTCAGTGAGTGATTAGTGAGCATCAAATGATCATTTGCTCCTTTGCCATTTCCTGTGCATTACTGGAATCGCACTGCACTTGTACGAGAGCAGTTGAGACTTGGCTTGAGAAATTCATTGCCACAGAATGCTGGGGAGGCCAAGTGAATCGTTATTTTTAAGGTGGAAATTGATAGGTTCTTGATTAGTAATGATGTCAGGGGTTATGGGGAGAAGGCAGGAGAATGGGATTGAGATAAAGATTGATTAGCCATGATTGAATGGCAGAGTAGACTTAGAAACATAGAAAATAGGTGCAGGAGTAGGCCATTCGGCCCCTCGAGCCTGCACCGCCATTCAATATGATCATGGCTGATCATCCAACCCAGTATCCCGTACCTGCCTTCTCTCCATACCCCCTGATCCCTTTAGCCACAAGGGCCACATCTAATTCCCTCTTAAATATAGCCAATGAACTGGCCTCAACTACCTTCTGTGGCAGAGAATTCCACAGATTCTGTGTAAAAAATGATTTTCTCATCTCGGTCCTAAAAGACTTCCCCCTTATCCTTAAATTGTGACCCCTTGTTCAGGACTTCCCCAACATCGGGAATAATCTTCCTGCATCTAGCCTGTCCAACCCCTTAAGAATTTTTAAAGTTTCTATAAGATCTCCCCTCAATCTTCTAAATTCTAGCGAGTACTAGCCAAGTCTATCCAGTCTTTCTTCATATGAAAGTCCTGCCATCCCAGGAATCAGTCTGGTGAACCTTCTCTGTACTCCCTGGGCCGAATGGCCTAATTATGTTCTTGTGACTCATGAGAAATGAAGTCCGATCTCGACAGCAGAATGACTTCTCCGCACTCGTGTACATGAGCACGATGGGATGCATAGACCAACATTAGAGACACTAACCCATACGAGTAAATTCGAGTTGCCTTCCACCTGGTCATCAGAGCTGCAAAGAGACCCAAGACTAGTGCTGAGCAGTCAAACAGCATGTGGAAACCATCAGAAATAAGCCCAAGGCTGTTCGTCCACACTCCATAGAATAATTCCACAAATGTAAAGGCCTAAAGCAAGAACGGGATGACTCAGTATTTGATTGTTTGCTCATCGCTGGATTAACATACAAGATTGCACATGCTTTTGATTATTTGATTACTTTCTTACCAATATCCGAGATAGGATTAAAAATACAGAGAATACATGGATATGCGTGAAGCCAATGGGCAAAGATGTCACCAAGTGTCTTTGGGAATGATTATGATACATTATGTCAAAAGGTAGGTTTTCTGCACATCACGAATGTCCCACTTTATTTCCAGCATGTTGTCTCGCTGCATCTTTATGTAGTTGGCCCACTCTGCTGAAGCCATCGCATTTGCCCTTCTCACCTCAATGTTTATTTATTGTAGTGACTATTTACATGCGTGACCTTCCATTCTCCATCAATGTCCGAAAAACTGCCTTTTTCTAATGCCATACCAATTAATCATCCTTGCAAGTGTTAATTTACCATCCCAAACTGAAGTAATTCTTACAGTAAATTTTCTTCACAGTGTCTTTCTTCAACCTCATTAACCTGCAGTAAATCCATATCCTAACCTCTCCCTTTCCAGCCTCCTTCCATTTTCCCCAACCAATGACGGTTTCGCACATAAAACCTTTCACACCGCACTTTAGTTTAGTTTAGATACACAGCGCAGAAACGGGGCTTTCGGCCCACTGGGTCCGCGCCGACCAGCGATCCCCGCACACATACACTATCCGACACACACTAGGGACAATTTACAATTATACCAAGCTAATTAACCTACAAGCCTGTACGTCTTTGGAGTGTGGAAGGAAACCGAAGCACCCAGAGAAAACCCACGCAAGTCACGGGGAGAACGTACAAACTCCGTACAGACAACACCCGTAGTCAGGATGGAACCCGGGTCTCTAACGCTGAGAGGCAGCGACTCTACCCCAGCGCCACCGTTCCCTCACTTCAAATTCTTGTTTAAAGACAAAGCTTTGATCAAGCTTAGAGTCATCTCCCATAGACATCACCCCAGTCTGCCATATGTATTCAATATCTTGCTAAAACTCTTTCACGATAGATCCTTGCTGAAACAATATTTATTTTATTTAATGCATGAAGAAAAGCAGCAAGCACTTACAAGGTTAAGGCAGAGAAAGTAGAAGATCTGCCTCGAATCATACTCTTCCAGAATTTGTTTTAAGGAGTCTTTGATGAACCTGGGCAACGACTGTGAAGTGTGCTGCAAAGCATCGCCCATGAAGCTATACAGTGGGGTCCCTTCAGGCGAATATCCAACGAGAGTACCCTTCTGGCCCTTCTTGGAAGGCGAGGACAAGATGCTGGCAGCTAGGAAAAGAAAATATTGGTGAATTAAATAATTAGCTGTTTTGTCCTGTTTTGGGCTTTAATTTCTTGGAAACCTTTTTTACGTATTATACTCCGACAGTGAATATATCGAACAGGTTAAAAATGTAAATCTGTGGAATTAATTGCCACAGAAGGCTGTGGAGGCCAAGTCAATGGATGTCTTTGGAGTGTGGAAGGAAACCGGAGCACCCAGAGAAAACTCACGCAGTCACGGGGAGAACGTACAAACTCCGTACAGACAGCACCCGGCCTTTACATTTGTGGAATTATTCTATGGAGTGTGGCAAACAGTCTTGGGCTTATATCCGATAGTTTCCACATGCTGTTTGACTGCTCAGCACTAGTACTCATGTACACTAGTGTGGAGGTCATTCTGCTATCAAGATCGGACTTCATTTCTCATAAGTCATAGGAGCGGAATTGATGGGGAGAAGGCAGGAGAATGGGGGTAAGAGGGAGAGATAGATCAGCCATGATCAAATGGCAGAGTAGACTTGATGGGCCAAATGGCCACATTCTGCTCCTATCACTTATGAACTACATTTCCAATTTGACATGGAACTGTAACCCAAGTAAGACACCAGCCAATATCTGTTACATTATTAAATTCCAATTAAGCAACGGTATCAAAAGCTTGCACGTTTCAAATGAAGGAAGGGAAGAATGAACACTATATTTTTCTTTGCACAGTGTGAGATTAATAGACGTAAGGAGCAAAATGGTGGAAACTACAAAGAACAAATTGCTCAGTAGGTCAGGCAGCATGTGTGGAAGGTAATTGACAGACAACGTTTCGGATCGGACTCATCTTCAGTCTGTCCGTTTTTCTCCACAGAGGCCTGCCGAATTCCTCCAGCAGTTTTTTTTTTTTTGCTCAGGATTCTGGCATCTGCAGTTTCTTGTATCTCCAAATGGTGCAAAGTGATTTGGTTTTAAGTGATAGGTTTGAAGGAGGAATATTAGATAAGAATTTAATAGCTACTACAACATTCAATTTGAATGCTGATGCATAAACTGCAAAGCAAAATAGAATATGTTTTCCAAAATAACATTACTGAATACGGAAGTGTATAGTATGAATACAGTAGAATAAAAACGGATGCAATGCTGAGGCTTTACAAGGCCACATTTGGTGTATTGTGAGCAGTTTTGGGCCCCATACCTGAGGAAAGATGTGCTGGTGCTGGAGAGGGTCCAGAGGAGGTTTACAAGAATAGTCCCAGGAATGATTGGGTTAACATATAATGAGCGTTTGACAGCACTGGACCTGTACTTGCTGGAGTTTAAAAGGACATAATTGAAACTTACAGAATGGTGAAAGGCCTGGATAGAGTGGATGTGGAGAGGATGTGGAGAGAGTCCAGGACCAGAGGGCATCGCCTCAGAATAAAAGGATGCGCCTTTAGAAAGATGAGGAGGAATTCTTCAGGAAAGCTCTGGAGGCCAAGTCAATGGATATTTTTACGGCGGAGGTTGACAGATACTTGATTAGTACCAGTGTCGGGGGTTATGTGGAGAAGGCAGGAGAATGGGGTTGAGAGAGAAAGATAGATCAGCCACGAATGAATGGCGGGGTGGACTTGATGGGCCGAATGGCCTAATTCTGCTCCTATAACTTCTGAGCAACACAAATAACAAAGGGAAGAGATAAGACTTTTGCCTTCCATCACAGTGAGGAGGTGTTGGAGATTCACTGTGATGGATGTTTGTGTAAACTGTGTTAAGTGTGGGACTTGGTTTTTTTTTGTAATGTAAGACTGTAGAAAATGCAATTTTTTTCAAACCAAGCTGTTTGAATGACAATAAAAGGCATTCTACTCTATTCTATTCCATTCTATTCTAATCATCTCCTGGAGAAAGGCTAGTGGGGCTAAACAGGAAAAACTGAACAGATTACTCCAAAGGAGTTTATCAACATCCGGCAAAAGGAAAAATAGGGCCAAGTTCTGGGACCAAGGGTGTCGGAAAAACCGGTGGACCACCTGCATTGTAAAATACCTGAAAATGAGATTACTCACCGAGGATGAAGAAGACAGCACTGACCAAAACTCCACCTGACAGGACGTGTTCCGTGCTGTGCTGCAGCGTTTGTTTGTTGATCACACGCAGCTGGTCAGTTATTGGATGTGTCCAGAAATTTGCAAGGAGTAAGGCCCCAAAGACGATAAGAAATGAGCTGTACTGTGCGCACTTTGAAACTTCAATCTTGGCTGAACACACGGATTCCACATAGAAGTCCAATATTAGCACACAGAAGATGACAGTCCCGAATGGCATGATGAGAGAAGACCAGGATTCAATTTTATTCTTTAAGATACAAAAGGCAAATAGTTAGTAAGGCGCTTGTCCTTGTTAAAGATGCTTTCAGCCTTAAGGGCCTGTCCCACGAGCATGCGACCTGCATGCAGCAAGCCCGACCAAACCGGAAGCGGGGGCCGCGCGGAGGTCGAGTGAGTGACGTGAAGTTCGAGCGAAGTCCGCGGGAAGTTCACGCCTGACGTACGGCGTCGAGACGTGGCGTATTCCTGTCGAGGCGGTGCGTACGGCGTCGAGGCGGCTGCGGGCCGGCAGGCCGTTGCCGCGCAGAATTTTTGAACATGGTCAGTTTTTCGGAGCCCCGCGCGATGTCGGGACCAGCTCCGCACAACTCTATACGGCTCCGGCGATCGAAGAGGGACCGGCCCCGCGAGGCCGTACGGCTCAAGCGACCACGTTAGGTCGCGCTTGCCGCATGGAGTCGCATGCTCGTGGGACAGTCCCTTTACTTTAGAGATACAGCGGGGAACCAGGCCCTTTGGCCTACTGGGTCCGCGGCGACCAGCGATCCCCGCACACAAGCACTATCCTACCCACTAGGGACAATTTTACTGGCTAATTAATCTACAAACGTCTGTGGAGTGTGGGAGGGAACCGGAGCTCCCGGAGAAAAACCCACGTGGTCACAGGGAGAACATACAAACTTCGTACAGACAGCACCCGTGGTCAGGATTGAACCTGGGTCTCCTGCTCTGTAAGGCAGCAACTCTACCGCTGCGCCACTGCGCTATCCTTCAGCATCACATTGATGCTATTCCAATCAATGTGCTGTAGCATTAAACTGTTGAATATTAGTCAAACCCTTGCATGAAGATAAATGATGGAAAAATATTGTGAAAACGTAACTAGACGCCTCTATCACCGTGAAGCAAATTGTATTATTGAAATAAATGTTGCAGATGCCCTCAAAAGCTTAGACATGTACTGCAACGGAAAAGGATTTCATGGATTGTAAAAGTCCATTAACGTACTTGCACTAATGTGTCACTTTAGTATAATGTTCCTTGTTTAAAAAGCACTGTGTAGTATTTTTCACCCATGTTTAAAAACGGTACCAGAATTGCAATGTGCCTTACTGCACCAGACCTAGGTTCGATCCTGATTACGGGTGCTGTCTGTATAGCATTCGTAGGTTCTCCCCGTGACTGTATTCACTGGAGTTTAGAAGGATGAGGGTGTATCTTATAGAAACATATAAAATTATAAAAGAACTGGACAACCTAGATGCTGGAAAACCTGTTCCCAATGTTGGCGAGTCCAGAACCAGGGGCCACAGTCTTAGAATAAAGGGGAAGCCATTTAAGACTGAGGTGAGAAAAAAACGTTTTCACCCAGAGAGTTGTGAATTTGTGGAATTCCCTGCCACAGAGGGCAGTGGAGGCAAAATCACTGGATGGATTTAAGAGAGAGTTAGATCGAGCTCTAGGGGCTAGTGGAGTCAAGGGATATGGGGAGAAGGCAGGCACGGGTTATTGATTGAGGACAATCATCCATGATCACAATGAATGGCTGTGCTGGCTCGAAGGGCCGAATGGCCTCCTCCTGCACCTATTTTCTATGTTTCTATGACTGCGTGGGTTTTAACCGGGTGCTCTGGTTTCCTCCCACACGCCAAGGATATACAGGGTTGTAGGTTAATTGGCTCCCGTAAATATTGTAAATTCTCGCATGTGTGTAGGATAGTGCCAGTATGCGGGGATCACTGGTCGGTGCGGACTCGGTGGGCAGAAGGGCCTTTTTTCCCCACGCTGTTTCGCTAAACTAAACTAACTGTACCATGAAATCTTCTTTAGTAAAAGTCAGACATTTTCATTTAGGTACAATCGAGCTCCTTATCCAAGGAGGAATTATTTCTTGATGAAAAATGGGTGCTTAATTAAGAGAAAATATATCCATGATAATAATGCAGTCATAAATTACCCTGAGCATTTATAACCAGTGCTTGTCAAAATGAACATCTCTTAATGGAATTGAAGGACATAAAAATACCAGTGGACGTTCTTGGATGAATTAGTGATTATTAGATGCTTAGTGAATCGAGGTTTTTTTAATTAACCTGCTCACTGCCAAGTGTTTTCCCCCCCCCCCACTATTGGCCATGACCCGAGTATACTCAGGGGTGGCACTGAACAGGTTAAAATCGAATTCCTGAACAGCACGGGAACATTGAAAATACAGGAGAGTCAAGGAGAATTCATTTGAGAAGATCTGGGAAAAATGGACCGTTTATTTGAGCCATGACACCAATTAGATAAATGCCGAGCTATATATGGGAAGATTGCGTTATATAGAACTCGATGGTATGTTTGTATGAATGTTGAATTATCTCCAGATAACTAATCAATGTAGTGTTTTTTCTTTTTTTAATTTGGTAAGTGAACCACATGGTCTTATTCCAATTTCTTTATTTATTTACTTCTTTTTTCCCCCCCCCTATCTACTTATTTTTTTATTTTGATTGCTGTTTTTCTTACTTTGCTTTATTTATGGTGATGGTGTTGCACTGTTTTGTATATATCTCTTAAAAATCAATAAACATTTAAGTGAAAAAAAAAGAAAATACAGGATATCAGGTTGACGCTGAACATGAAACGCAGTAACTAGCCACCCCCAAAATACGTATTTATCGTGTAACATTCAGTTGTGTTTCAAACAATACATGTTTGCAACAACCTGAACGTATGAATTTTTAAATCTATACATTTTTCAGAACCTCTTTGTGATAGGAAGGCACAGAGAGAAAATTGACTTTGTGGACTAACTGTTGCAGTGTCTTAGTGGTGGAAATAGAAGCAAATTGTTTTGTGGACAAGGATGCCGTAGATTTGGTAAAACTGGGGAAAGCCTCTGAATCGATATGGGGGAGAAAATTGAGTTTTTAAATAAATTTAAAGCAAGAGCTGATGGGATAGAACAGTGCCGTGATCCCTTCGAGCCGCCATTCAATGGCTGATCATCCAAATTCAGTACCCGTTTCCTGCTTTTTCCCCATATCCCTTGATTCCGATAGTCCAAAGAGCTAAATCTAACTCTCTAAATGTGATCATACACACAAAGGCAATGTCATTCATGAGAATTAAAATATTAATTTTAAATGCCGAGTTTTATGGTATCAATGGGTGACTGACAAATTGTGGATGATCAGCCATGACCACAATGAATGGCGGTGCAGGCTCGAAGGGTCGAATGGCCTCCTCCTGCTCCTATTTTCTATGTTTCCAAATGGAATTCATGGTGAAACAATGTAGAAACAAGGAACTGTAGATGCTGGTCACACTACAAAAGATAGATACAAAAAGAATTGCTGGAGTATCTCAGCTTGGTCAAGCAGCATCTCTGGAGAGAAAGGATGGGTGACGTTTCGGGTGAGATAAATTGAGAGGTGAACGAAAAGGAAGTGTTTTTGGCAAATATGGAAAATACAAGGGCCATGGCGGTGGAGCACCATTATAGTTGCTGCCTGCATCTCCAAACTAAACTCAACATGGATTCAGATTTAGCCTTGGGTTCCCGATGTTGGGGGAGTTCAGAACCAGGGGCCACAGTTTAAGAATAAGGAGTAAGCCACTTGGAACGGAGGCGAGGAAACACATTTTCTCACAGAGAGTGGTGAGTGTGTGGAATTCTCTGCCTCAGAGGGCGGTGTGGACGCTGGTTCTCTGGATGCTTTCAAGAGAGAGCTAGATAGGGTTCTTAAAAATAGCGGAGTCAGGGGATATGGGGAGAAGGCAGGGACGGGGTACTGATTGGGGATGATCAGCCATGATCATATTGAATGGCGGAGCTGGCTCGAAGGGCCGAATGGCCTACTCCTGCACCTATTGTCTATCGAGCAAGGTGATGTGCATCAAGCTTAGCCTGTGTGAAGACTAGGACAGAGATGATGTTATCAAGAGAGAGTTAGATTTAGCTCTTTGGGCTATCGGAATCAAGGGATATGGGGAAAAAGCAGGAAACGGGTACTGAATTTGGATGATCAGCCATGATCATATTGAATGGCGGCTCGAAGGGCCGAATGGTCTACTCCTGCAGCTATTTTCTATGTTCTGTGTTTCTATGATACAAGAGAACTGCACCATTAGCAAAACTGATGTTTGGTTTGTTTTCAATTATAGTGGCTCATTTTCCAAAGCCAATATACATTCATATATATATATATATATATATGCTTTAAAACCTGATAAGCATATTCCATGCAGAATTACCTCTGTAGTTGCGGTCAATATGATCACCCATGGAAACAGTAATAGGGCTGACATTAGAGTAGACAACGTATGGAGACGCTTTGCTCCGCCAACATCCACAGACAGTTTTCTGGAGGCTGTATGAAAACCAACCTTAAAACATAACGACATCACGAGTAGCAAAACCCCACCCTAAAACAGACAAAAGCAAAACAAATGGTGAATTTCCACGTACACATTTTCATAAAAGTTACAGTGTGCAAATTAAAGCTGTAAAAGTTAAATCTGAATTTGTTTATTTAGTTTAGTTTAGAGATACTGCGCGGAATCAGGCCCTTTGGCCCACTGAGCCCCGCACGCTAACACTATCCTACACACACTAGGGACAATTTTACATTAACACCAAGCTACTTAACCTACAAATCTTTGGAGTGTGGGAGGAAACCGAAGATCTCGGAGAAAACCCACGCGGGTCACGGGGAGAACGTACAAACTGCGTACAGACAGCACCCGTAGTCGGGATCAAACCCGCGTCTCTGGCGCTGTGAGGCAGCAACTCTACCGCTGCGCCACCGCCGCCCATTTATGTATTTGTTTCAGAAACTAATGATCTAGCCTTCATTTGGCTTGGAAACGTTTTGCACCAGCACCCGAGTTATATCGTGAAGTGACAACCATGAGTGTTCTGACTTTTAATACTATCATTCGTAGCTAGCTTCTTGGAGGAGATTAAATCTGAGCAGTGTGTCTGAGAATACAAATATGGTGCATTCAATGTTTCACCTGGATGTACGGACCAAAAATGGCAACTCATTACACAGGAAAAATCAATAGCTCAAATCTGCATCTCATCATTCTGTTGGTGAACTATTTCACTTTGTGCACTAGACCTGAGAGTCACATAGAACCGTTTAGTTTAGAGATACATCATGGAAGCAAGGCCTTCAGCCTACAGAGTCCGCACCGACCATCGATCACCTGTTCACACTAGTTCTGTTATCCTACTGTAGGTATGTTGCAAAGCGTACCTGAAGCGTCGCTGAAAATCTGCCGCTGCGGGTGTGCGCGATTTTGGCGCCGTTTAGAGGGGGGCGGGTTTAAAACGCGATTTTCTCTAGGCTGTTCAAATCGAAGATGTTCAGCCTAATTAATTATTAACGAAAAATCGCTGGAAGACCCCGTCGCAAAAGCTATTATTAGTTTTAAAGGCCTCGTATAATAGTTATAGTAGTTTAAAAATCAATCTCTAAACCCGCGACCACCAGCAACCGCAGGGTCTCATAAAGCAAATAACTGAAGGTAGGTTGTATATTTTTACATTAAAAAGGGCTTCTTAAGATCCCTTTATACAAAGTTTAATATTGCGAGTAGCTCATTTTGGGCCCATTATATCCCGCCGTATTTTTCTGGGCATTTGGGGGCACAAATCTACCGCAATGTGAACGTTCTAAACCAGCGCGTTCCACAGGGACCCACTGGAAAGCTGATTTAAAATGGGCATTTATTTACAGCAATTGAACACTAAATTCCTTCCATTTGGTCTATAAATTAATGTAAATGAGATTTAAAAATCATGTTTTATTGTGAATTATTTGTGAATATTATTTGGACATTTAGGCTATTTAAAAATGTTAATCACTTATTAAGAAATGGATAGATGTTTAGATCTAGTAATTTAAGTCTGAAATTAGCTACAATTAGGTAACTAACTAATTATATGCTTTAATTTCAGGTCATCCAAGTAAGATTATTTTATATTTGTTTCAGAATGCTTCAATCTATGATAACTGAAAATTTCATTTAGTTCTCTTAATTTTTAAGAAAGTTATGGGCTTTTGATTGTTCACGATCACAGCTTTTTTGTTATGTCCATAGAAAATCAATAGGGAACAAGATGCTCATTTCCGAGTATGAAAATGGCCATAACTTTTTAAATACTTGAGATATGAAAGTGAATTAGGTGTCAAATTAAACTTATTTTTATGCTTTATCTGATGGGATAAATTACAGACTTGATTTTCAAAATCTCAAAATTTTGTAACATTGCTACCTACTGTTGTATCCACTCCCTACACATTAGGGGCAATTTATAGTGGCCAATTAACCTAAAATCCTGCACTGGCACATCTTTGGGGTGTGGGAGGTAACCGGGGCACCTGGAGGAAACCCACGTGATCATTGGAATATGCAATCAGCAGGATCAAACCCGGGTCTCTGGCGCTGCAAGATGGCAGCTCTGCCAATTGTCCCACCGTGCAGCCCTTGGAACTTGTAACATTCATTTTAATTTAGTTTAATTATATTCCATGCCAAAGATAGACACAAAAATGCTGGAGTTAACTCAGCGGGACAGGCAGCATCTCTGGAGAGAAGGAATGGGTAACGTTTCCGGTCGAGACCCTTCTTCAGGCTGAAACATCACCCATTCCTTCTCTCCAGAGATGCTGACTGTCCCGCTGAGTTACTCCGGCAATTTCTGTCCATTTTTGTCGATTTAAACCAGCATCTGCAGTTCCTTCCTGCACATATTCCATGCCAAAACAGTTTATACTATAGATTAAATAAACATGATGCTTATTCTTTCTGGTGAGTGAATTCACCACTCTAAATTGTTTCTTTAGATTATTAAACTTGAGATAAGAAGTATGTGACTTTTGATATGATTCATAGGGAAATGACTAAACTTGGAGCGTAGACAGGAAATAAATAATTCAAAACAGTAAATGACAAAAATAACAGGCAGCTAAATTGCCTAACTGATCGAACCCAAACATTTGAATAAACAAATGTGCAGCATTGACAAATAAAGTTTTGCCTCTTTTCATTATGTTGAAAGTTGGGCAAGAAAAAAATTGTTGGAGGAACAGGAGGTCAGGACCCGTTTATGCATCTGTCCAGTTCTTCAGATGCTGCCTGGCCCATTGAGTTCCTCCAGCACTTTGCGTTTTACTCACGAATCCAGCATTTGCAGTTCCTTATGTCTCCATATTAAAACCAGGTTTTAGTTTCTGGATAGGGTTG
Organism: Amblyraja radiata; assembly: GCF_010909765.2. NCBI lineage: Eukaryota > Metazoa > Chordata > Chondrichthyes > Rajiformes > Rajidae > Amblyraja > Amblyraja radiata. Next base: position 110,948,826 of record NC_045958.1, on the reverse strand, counting down.
GAAACCAGGAGGATTTAGATTTTAGTTTAGTTTATTGTCACTTGCAAGGAGTAGAGTGAAAAGCTTTTGTAGCGTGCTAACCAGCCAGCGGAAAGTCTATGCATGATTACAATCGAGCCATCCACAGCATACAAGATGCATGATCAAGGGAATAACGTTCAGTGCAAAATGAAGTCCAGTAAAGTCTGGCTAAAGATAGTCCAAGGGTCTCCAATGAGGTGGATAGTAACTCGGGACCGCTCTCTAGGTACTCTCGGGACCACTCTTGTAGGGGGCGCTCCTCTGTGTGCAGCCATGTCAGCAGCGCGTCAGTTTTTCCAGCTTTTTTTAATTTTTTAGTATGTTTTAAAGTGTGTATTTTGTGTTTCTTCGTGTGTTTTGTGTGGGGGGTGGTGTGGGGGGGTAAGGGGGAAACCGCTTCGGTCGCCTCCTCCATGGAGAGGCGACTTTTTCCAGGTCGCCTCCCCCGTGGCCTAACATCAAGGATCGGCGCGGCCTTTCCCGGAGACATGCCCGGGGCTTCAGCGGCAGGCGCAGCGTGGACTCTCGGCGTGGAGCGGGCGACCCTCGCTGGGGCTCGCTGGAGGGGAGCGCTCCGTTTCGCTGGCCCGGGGCAGCCGGCAGCCTGAAGTCGCAGCCTGAAGCCGCGGTCTGCAGAGCTCCAGCTGGTGCGGCGTCTACAGCCCGGGATCCCTCGTGGGGGACCCGGGGGAAGAAGAAGCCATCACTGCCGGCCCGCGGCCAACTTCTACCGCGGGTGCGGCATGGACTTACCATCACCCCTGGAGGGGAGCTTCGACCGCCGGCCCTGCAGTCTACGGTGCTTCTGGCTGCGGCGGGGACTTTAAATCTCGACCGCCGGCCTGCGGCCTACAACAATCTAAAGCCGCGGTCTCCGGTGAGGAAGAGCCGATCCTGGACTGACTGGACTCTGGTCCTGTACACGGGGGGGAAATGGAGGAGGACTGGCCAAATTTTTGTGCCTTCCACCACAGTGATGAATGCTGTGGTGGATGTTTGTGTTACAGTTTTATTGTGTGTTCTTTATTATTGTACTGCTGCTGACAACCCAAATTTCCACCAACCCTGGTTGTGTGGCAATAAATTATATCTATCTATCTCTATCTATCTAGGTGTCGATAAGATGGTTCAGTTGCCTGATAACAGCTGGGAAAAAACTGTCCCTGAATCTAGAGATGTGCGTTTTCACGCTTCTGTACCTCTTGCCTGATGGGAGAGGGAAGTATTATGCATCATTTAATAAGTTTGAATGTTTGCAAAATCACAAGTTAAAGGAGTAGAATTAGGCCATTCGGCCCATTGAGTCTACTCCGCCGTTCAATTATGGCTGATCTCTGCCTCCTAATCACATTTTCCTGCCTTCTCCCCATAACCCTCGACACCCGTTCTAATCAAGAATGTGTCTGTTCCTGCCGTAAAAGTATCACTATTCTGGGGGCCAAACTATTTAAAGTCCAAACAACATGTAAAATGCCAGATGAAAATGCTTCAGGAGTTGACAGCATAAGAATGAATGTATTAAATTGAATTAATCTTATAGAAACTTCTATCTTATAGAAACTTACAAAATTCTTAAGGGGTTGGACAGGCTAGATGCAGGAAGATTGTTCCCGATGTTGGGGAAGTCCAGGACAAGGGGTCACAGCTTAAGGATAAGGGGGAAATCCTTTAAAACCGAGATGAGAAAAACTTTTTTCACACAGAGAGTGGTGAATCTCTGGAACTCTCTGCCACAGAGGGTAGTTGAGGCCAGTTCATTGGCTATATTTAAGAGGGAGTTAGGTGTGGCCCTTGTGGCTAAGGGGATCAGAGGGTATGGAGAGAAGGCAGGTACGGGATACTGAGTTGGATGATCAGCCATGATCATATTGAATGGCGGTGCAGGCTCGAAGGGCCGAATGGCCTACTCCTGCACCTAATTTCTATGTTTCTAATACAATTCAAGGGGACCTAAGCGAGGATCCAGTTTGTTGATTTTAGCTCTGCATTCAACACCATTGTGCCAGAGCAACTACACTCCAAACTTTCCAAGTTGACTGTGCCTGAACCCCTCTGTCGGTTGATCACCAGCTTCCTGAGACAGGAAGCAGCATGTGAGGCTGGGAAAGCACATCTCGGACCCGCAGACCCTCAGCATAGGAGCACCGCAAGGCTGTGTACTCTCTCCTCTCCTCTACTCTCTCTACACCAACGACTGCACCTCCACAGACACCTCTGTCAAGCTTCTCAAGTTTGCGGACGACACAACCCTGATTGGACTGATCCAGGATGGGGAGGAGTCTGCCTACAGACAGGAAGTATCACAGCTGACGTCCAGGTGCCGTTGTAACAACCTGGAGCTCAATGCTCTTAAGACAGTGGAATTGATTGTAGACTTTAGGAGAGCTCCCCCTCCCCTAACCCCACTCACCATCAACAACACCACAGTCACATCTGTGGAGTCTTTTAAGTTCCTGGGAACCATCAAGTCCAAGGACCTTAAGTGGGGGGCTACCATCGACTCAACAGTCAAAAAGGCACAACAGAGGATGTACTTCCTACGGCAGCTGAGGAAGCACAATCTGCCACAGGCAATGATGGTCCAATTCTACACAGCCATCGTAGAGTCTGTTCTCACCTTCTCCATCATGGTCCGGTTTGGCTCAGCCACCAAGCACGACACCTGGAGGCTGCAGCGAATCATCCGATCAGCAGAGAAGGTTATTGGCTGCAACCTTCCCTCCATTGATGAATTGTACACTGCAAGGGCCAGGAAGCGAGCGGGCAAGATCATCTCTGACCCCTCTCACCCTGGCCACAAATTCTTTGAATCGCTTCCCTCTGGAAGGCGACTCCTGATTGTCAAAGCTGCCACAGCCAGACATAAAAACAGTTTTTATCCACGAGTAGTTGCTCTACTCAACAGCAAAAAATCTGTAGCCTCCCTTTGATCTGGTATTATGTTGGTTCACATGCTTGATCAATGGTGTTTTATCATGAATGTTTTATTATTATTAATGTTTAGTGTTTTCTGAGTCATTCGTAACTGTCACTGTATGTCATGTTGTTACTTGTGGGCGGAGCAACAAGGCAAATTCCTTGTATGTGAATAGTTGGCCAATAAACTTACTTACTTACTTACTTAATTGGCAGGCTAGTGCCATGTATTTTTTAATTACAAATGACGTTACCTTGTGGTCTGCAACCCCCAGGAGAGAGATAGCTGTATACAGTGCATGGGTTAAAGCACTGTCATGATGTCCCTCAGCTGGATGGCACATTTGGTTAAGGAACAAAATACACCAGGGGTTTAAAATACTGATATTCAACAGCAAGGTAAATTATTTACTGCTAAGCAATGAACAAAGTATTTTGCACTCAAAGACATAAAGGATACGGTGTTCTGCCATCTTGGCCATTAAATCATCATTGTCAAACAACAACAAACAAATGACGGCAATAATGAAGAATGCAGTTCCTCGTGTCTGGCGATCGGGAGGAGGGTGGACAGAGAAAGATTACACGGTTGGATTCATGAAATAGGAATTCAGTAGTCTTCAGAGTTTTTACTCGAAGCCAAACATTAAACCAGTGGCTTTCACACTTATGTCTGGTGGATCTCAGATATTGACTGACTGATTGAATTACAATTAAAACTACAAAGGTACTTGTGCTAGAACACCAGGATAAGCGCTCAACCAAGAAAACCAAGCCCAAAGCCAAAGTACTATCTAAACAATTATACCAACTTATGCTAAGGACGATAGCTAACGTCATATGCAATCGTCAGCTACCTACATCTTGACAAGCACATTAACACAAACTGATAGTGTGGTTGCAAGTATATGGTTGGGGTTATCAAGTGGGCTCCTCCCTTCACCGGTGTTTTGTTGAGTTAGGCCCACGATGCATCGGGAAGGCTCAACATTTGGTTCTGGTGGGGTCCCAGAACAACCCCCCTCAATACCACCTCCTCTCACCACCTACGTGACCTGTATCTACTAAATAAAGGAACCCAATATCCCTCCTGGGATAAATAAAGATCTATTGTATCTTATCGTACTGATTAACTCACTCCAACAAATGCTAAGCACTCCCATCCTACCTTCCACTTATCCTAACCCATCGTTAAACTGGTACTTTATGCTTTATTATCACGTGTGCTAGGTACAGTGAGGTTCTTAGTTTGCATACAAGTATGCAAGAGTGGCCACGTAAAGGGCGGCGACAAAGTTACAAAAGTATTTAATATAGTCCCTCTTCGTTCCCCCGAGGTGCCCGTACACTAGCAATGCACAGTACCTTGGCCGGGCTTCCATCAGAGCTCGTGAACAGCACACCGAGCAGTGAGATGACCACAATGTCACTGTGTTCAAACAGAAGTATTGTTCTGTGGAGGGAAAGCGCACGCACAGTGTTAATACATCAAGTTTCCCATCAATACCATCAGAAATCAGCAGTGCCGTGTCAAAGGGTGCATAATCGCGCAATATCACAAAGTGTCACAAGGGGGCGGCATGGTGGTGCAGCGGTAGAATAGCGCCAGAGACCAGGGTTCCATCCTGACTACGGGTGCTGTCTGTACAGAGTTTGTACATTCTCCCCGTGACCTGCGTGGGTTCCCTCCTGATATCTTCCCAGAAGTTTGTAGGTTGAATGGCCTAGTATAAATGGAAATTTGTCCCTAGTGTAGGATAGTGTGGGGATCGCTGGACAGTGTGGAATCGGTGGGCCAAAGGGCCTGTTTCCGCGCTGTATCTCTAAACTAAACTAAGTAGTCGAGAAGGTTATGTTGATAAATTTTGCAAAAGGATTACAACAGTTTCAAATGGATTATAAGGAATCACTAAACTGATACAAGGACTTAGAGGTGAAATCATCTTTTGAATTATTGTAACACACTCTACGTTGCACGACTTCTGGAAGACAAGTTTCAGTGATAGATTATAACCTTGCGTTTGTCAAATGTGATCTATTAAGTTCTACCAAGGAAAAGAAAGTCAACACAACCTTTAAATATAAGTCACTTGCATATTCCCTCATGCCCCGCTGAACAAGAGACAGAGTCATAGCGTCATACAGCACTGAAACAAGGCCTTTAGCCCACCTTGTCCATGCCAACCAAGATGCCCCATTGAGGTTAGTCCCATTTGCAGGGGGTTTAGCCCATATCCCTTTAAACCACATTATCCCTTTAGCCCATATCCCTTTAGGTTAACTATTGTCACATGCACCGAGGTACAGTGAAAAGATTTGTTTTGCCTGCTATCCAAAACGATCAGATATACCACCAGAGATAGACACAAAAAGCTGGAGTAACTCAGCAGGACAGGCAGCATCTCTGGAGAGAAGGAATGGGTGACGTTTCGGGTTGAGACCCTTCTTCACTAAGAAAGTTCCCCATTATGTTCCTATTAAATATTTCCCATTTCACCTTAATTCTATATCCTTTGGTTCTTGATTCCCCTTTCCTGGGTAAAAGACTGTGCATTCTCCCCTCTCTAGTTTAGTTTAGAGATACAGCCCTATGGCCCACCGAGTTAGCACCGACCAGCGATCCCCGCATATTAACATCACCTTACACACACCAAGGACAATTTACACATATACCACTCCAATTAACCTACAAACCTGTACGTCTTTGGAGTGTGGGAGGAAACCGAAGATCTCGGAGACAACCCATCAGGTCACGGGGAGAACGTACAGACAGCACCCGTAATCGGGATCAAACCCGGGTCTCCGGTGCTGCATTCACTGTAAGGCAGCAACTCTACCGCTGTGCCACCGTGACTGCTGAGGCAGGTACGATAACAACATTTAAATGACATTTGGACAGAAAAGGATTAGGGGATCTGAGCCAAATAGTACTAGCTTAAGTGGGGGCATCTTGGTCAGCATGGACGAGTTGGGCCAAATGGCCTGTTTTCCCACTATACGACTATGACGCTATGAATGCAGGCAATAATCACACAACTGGGACATTTTTAACTTTAATTATGATTGCAAATTAAGGACTTAATAGATCACGATTGTAAAAAAGCGAGGGTATAATCTATCACTGAAACCTGTCTTCCAGAAGTCGTGCAACACAACATTTCAAAAGATGATTGCACCTCAAAGCAAAGATGAAGATAATTAATCAATCAGATTCAGTGGAATTGTGTTACAGCACAAATATTCTATGACTAACTACAGGTGGGCCTAATTAGTCATATCATAAACGTTTTAGTATTCACAGGATTAGTTGAGAAATAATTTAAACCTGGGATAATTTTGAAATAACCAATGTTAAGAACAATCACTTTAAAATGGACCATAAAGTTATGCAAAATCCAAATCTGTTATTTAAGGTTACTACATTTTAATGTTGGTCCTTTATTTCTTAGTCATAGAGGGGGGGGGGGGGATCAAAGGAGGACCTGGCGTGGGATACCCTGAAACTTTGGCGGGGCCATTTACGTGGTGTACATTGGGTGTGCAAAACAAAGAATTTCACTGTTACTTGTCACACGTGATAAAAAAAGTATTCATTCATTCATTGAGTCTTACATCTTAGTAACAGGCCTTTCGGCCCAACTTGCCCACACCGGTGAACATGTCCCATCTACACTAGTCCTACCTGCCTGCGTTTGGCCCATATCCTTCTAAACCCGTCCTATCCATGTACCTGTTGAAAATGTTTCTTAAACTTTGCCTCAACTACCTCCTACGGCAGCTCGTTCTGTGCATCTACCACTCTTTGCGAGAACAAGTTACCCCTCGGGTTCCTATTAAATCTTTCCCCCTCTCACCTTAAACCTATGTCCTCTGGATCTCGATTCCCCTACTCTGGGCAAGAGACACAGTGCGTCTACGCGATCCATTCCTCTCGTATATCCATACACCTCTATAAGACTCTTGTGCCGGCTTCTCTCAATACTGTTTTGTTTAACCTCCCATAAGACACTCAACATACCCAGTTAATGCATGAAAAACCTGGCCTGTTCACTGGTTCTTCCAATTGTGCGGCTGAGACCAGAACAGATCAGAATTGCGTTAGGACTAAACAAATGTAATCGGCAAGTTTTCTTTTACACTTACCTCAACGGTCCACAAAGTGTGAGACCAAAGAACCACAATAGCAAAATAACGCAGCCACCAATTGCATGTTTGCAAATTTTGATCCACTGCAAAAATAAATTAAGAGCGTGCAATTCAGAATCAGGTTATCACGTATTTCCATTTAGTTCAATCTGACAAAATGTATTTACCTCCAATGGATTGTAGGCAAAACGCTGGAAAAAATCATCAGGGTGAGGCAGCATCTATGGAGCGAAGGGATGGGTGACGTTTCGGGTCGAGACCCTTCTTCAGACCGATGGATTAATGATCTTACTATACAAATAGGTGCAACTTATGATACCTCTACAATGGAGAACAGGTAGCTCCATCTTTCTGACACAAGGTTTAAACTTAGAATCAAAACTTGGCAGCCCAGCAGATTTTCAAGTAAAAATATCTGATGTTCTCTGTAGGCCAATTTTCAAAAAAATCGCCTGTGGGACAGATCCTCATATATGCATCTCCTCAGTGGATCACACTTAAAACCATTCAACACCCACTACAGAAAGTCCGTCTCCTCTTCTGATATCAATGGTTCAATAGTTCTTTGTTGTCACTTACGCACCGCGCAGTGGAATTCTTTTTGCATAGCTCACACATGCGCAAGTGGCCCCATTTTGGTGGCATGTACCTGAATAGGATTAATAATTTCAAGTATCGCGGGGAGTTTTGGAACCCATATCTGAGGAAGAATGTGCTGGCATTGGAGAGGGTCCAGAGGAGGTTTACAAGAATGATCCCAGTGATTAGGCATGATGAGCATTTCACCGCACTGGGCCTGTACTTGGAGTTTAGAGGAATGATGGGGGACCTCTGAGAGAGGATGTTTCCACCAGTGGAGAGTCTAGGGCCAGAGGGCACAGCCTCGGAATAAAAGGACATAGCTTTAGAAAGATGGAGAGGAATTTCTTCAGCCAGACGGTGGCGAATCAGTGGAATTCATTGCCATAGACGGCTGTGGTAGCCAAGTCATTGGGTATTTTTAAGGTGGAGATTGACAGATTCTTGATTAGTATAGGTGTCAAGGATTATGGGATGAAGGCAGGAGAATGGGGTTAAGAGGGAAAGATAGATTAGCCATGATTGAACAGCGGAGTAGACTCGATTGGTCAAATGGCCTAATTCTGCTCCTATGACATGAACTTAATAAAATTGAATGAAAGTCACTTAGTCAATAGTTGGATACATCTGGCTGATACCAGGATAGGTTATGGTTAGTGATAATAACAGTTATGCTACCTCAATACCATTTAACTCACCTGCCGTTTTGAGATTGGCTTGCTAGAAGAAAATGGTTTTTGGAACAAAACCAAGAATACTGCAGATCTGAAAACAGCGAAAGAGAATAGAATGAGTGTTTAAATATTGCTCAACTTTTCAACTTAAGATATATGGACCAATAAGTGTTTTTTGGCTACATCCCAAATCAGCTGCAAATGTTAATGGATGCAGGAGAGTATATTGTTATAAATTCATCAACAATCTTTTCTTTTTAAATAATTCCCTCTTATTTATTATCTGAACAACTAAGATGCAAGGTAGTGCGCTGGCGAGTATTCCACAGAATCCACACAAGGCATTCTCATTTGTGGCCCACCCATAGTTCTTCTCTCGCTCCCCCAACCAAGAAGGGACAAGGATAGAGTTCCGCAGGTTCTTAACTTTCACTCCCATCAGCCGCGGCCTCCAACACATCATTCTCCAACATGATCCCACCACAAGTCATATCTTCCCACCCCTACTCTTTCCGCCTTCCGCAGAGACCGTTCCCTCAGCAACTCCTTGGTTCACTCGTCCCCAGCAGCCCTTCCAGGTAAGACAGAGATTCAGGTGCACCTTCTCTAATTTCATTGACTGCATCTGATGCTCCCGACGTGGCCTCACTTGGTGACCGATTTGCCAAACACTTGCGCTCGGTCCGCCAAGGCCGACTGGTTGCCAACCATTTTAGCTCCTCTTCCCATCCCCACACTGACCTTTCTGTCTCGGACTTCCTCTGTTGCCAGAGGAAGGCCACACACAAACTGGAGGAATAGCACCTCATATTCCGCTCGGGCAGCTTATAACCCAATGGCATGAACATTGAATTCTTCCATTTTAGGTACTTCAAAACCTTCATTCCTCCCCGCCCCATATGCCCAACCTGGGGTCACACCTATTTTCACCTCACCCATCTTTTCCACCTACATTCTATCCTTTAACTTCGAAACTCTTCAATCCTTTTGTCTCACACCTTCTGTATTTTCTTCTCTGGCATTTGTCCAACAATCTGCCTATGAAACCTTCCCTCACCGGTATCCACCTATTACTTGCCAGGCTTTGTCCTGCCCTTCCTCTCTTCCCACTTTCTCCCCTCTGTTCTTCTCTCCCCCCTCCCCCCCCCCCCCTCAGTCTGAAGAAGGGTCCTGACCCGAAATGTCACCTATCCACATTCTCCAGAGATGCTGCCTGACTTATGCTCCAAGCAAACTTGTCACCTTGGTTATCCAGCCACCAATATCACACCAATCTTTTATATTTTTCTGCACGATTGACATTCCTAATTAATGTGAAATTAGGAATGTTTTAGGTTGAAAATGGCAGATTGAGTTTACTAATGACTCTCAGATGATTTCACTTCAGCAGTCAAAGACAAGAACAGTACTACACAAACCACTCATTTTCCACGCCACGTGGAATCTACTTTTTTAGATTCATTAAACAGATTTCATAACAAGTCAAAACATAATAACAGAGATAGGAATATATAATAGATAGGTGTTAAGGGTCAGGTAAATCCTACCTATTTTGCAAAAAATATATAGGCATTGGGAAAAAAGAATACAAAGTACTGGTGTGTAGGAAAGAACTGCGGATGTTGGTTTAAATCGAAGGTAGACACAAAATGCTGGAGTAACTCAGCGGGGACAGGCAGCATCTCTGGAGAGAAGGAATGGGTGACGTTTCGGGTCGAGACCCCTCTTCAGACTGATCATCGTCTCGACCCAAAACGTCACCCATTCCTTCTCTCCAGAGATGCTGCCTGTCCCGCTGAGTTACTCAAGCATTTGGTATCTACATACAAAGTACTGGACTAATTCAGCAGGTCAGGCAGCACCTCTGGAGAACATGGATAGGTGACTTGGATACACATTTTGAAAAGCTGGCTAAAATGGAAATAATTATGCCATTTTGGTTTTGAAAGATACTTACAAAAGTATCAGAAGCCTAATATCAAATTGCTTTATACCATAATATTTATTTTCCTTAAATGGTATTGGTAAAGGGATATAATTACTTCATACACCCAGATCTGTGAAATCATTTCCCTCCCAGCCTAGGTGGGGCAAGTTATATCAATGTCTAGAATAGGAATTGCTGTCATCATTGCAACTAACACACTATTAAAGTATGAACAAGGCAGAAGTGAATAGGTTAGTGAGTCTCTACTTGAATTCCAAAGCATTTTTTTTTAAATGGAGCTTCAGGTTGGATATTAAATTAAATTTAGAAAGGAACTCAATTGCTGAAAGGTTATTTGTAAAATAACCTGGTGTGAAAAAGTATCCCAACCCGAAACGTAACTCATTCATTTTCTCCAGAGATGCTGTCTGAGTTACTCCAGCATTTTGTGTCCTTTTTTGCAAACCAGCCTTATTTCGACAGTTATAAAATCAACAAAGTTCCCCTCTGCCCAACGAGACACGTAAACCCTCTCCATCCTCTGTTTCTGGTAAAAACACATTAGCTTTAATAACATTGTGTTCGGCACGGACAATGTGGGCCGACTGGCCTGTTCCTGTGCTGCACTGTTTTATGGATTAACAGAAAATGATAAACCTTTCACATGGACAGTAGCCTTCTTTTTTTTATTTTTATAAAGTTAACCCTTTGTGACTATCTACAGGAATGCCTAGAGAGGTCCACAGCCGTTTAAGTTACTGCACTGTTACAAAATTACATTATATGCAACCAGTGATCAGCCATGATCACAATGAATGGCGGTGCTGGCTCGAAGGGCCGAATGGCCTCCTCCTGCACCTATTTTCTATGTTTCTGTTTCAGTGCCCACGACCAACATAATTAAGTGTGAGACCACACCTGGAGTATAGCGTACATTTTTGTCTCCTAATCTGAGGAAAGACATTCTTGCCATAGAGGGAGTACAGAGAAGGTTCACCAGACTGATTCCTGGGATGTCAGGACTTTCATATGAAGAAAGACTGGATGGACTCGGCTTGTACTCGCTAGAATTTAGAAGATTGAGGGGGGATCTTATAGAAACGTACAAAATTCTTAAGGGGTTGGACAGGCTAGAAGCAGGAAGATTGTTCCCAATGTTGGGGAAGTCCAGAACAAGGGGTCACAGTTTAAGGATAAGTGGGAAGCCTATTTTCTATGTTTCTATAACTTACAGCATCCATAGAATGATAGTGAATTATTTTCAGATTAAACTTACCCAAGTTGAATTATGAAGACAAATTGGACAATGTGGACGACTTTAAGGAGGTCGTATGATTCAAATATTCCAATAACCTTAAGGAACTTAGCCAGGCACAACAGCGAGATATATCGAGTTAACCTGAAGTAAAAATGTCAAACATGGATGAGTTACTCTTGAATTAATAAGACAAATTCTAAATCACAGTATAATGCTCATAACATTTGGACTGCAGCTATAGGAAGTTTGTGGATTTATAAGACATTATTTGGTAGCATTTCATCTTCTCATTAGCAAGTTTTATATCCCCTTCCAACATTTACAAAGCACAGTACTCATTTTATCAAAGCTGCAGTTTACCAGAAACACAATTCTCTTATTGTTCCCTATTTTACGGGCATGGGGAAAGGACAGGAAACATTTTCAATCCTCCTGAAAGTTATTGATTTATCTACTTTAAACATCCCTTCAGGCAGTACGTTGCCAGTCATAAATTACTATGTTAAAAAAATTAATTGTTCCTTCGTCATCATTTCTCTGCTGGGAGACAAGATGGCTGGGTTTCTTGGCCAGGGTGTTCCATTAGTACATCTTGTGCCACTTTTATTCCTTCTCCGCTGCTTGGGGAAAAGCCTTTATTCATCCATGCGGTATCCTCCATTTTGATCACAAAGAACAGGATTAAGGATGTCAGACAGAGAACGGTGGCGATATTTCACACCCTAAATATCGCCACAGATGGCTAAAGATAGATGCAAAATGCTGGAGTAACTCAGAGGGACAGGCAGCATCTCTGGAGGGAAGGACCGGGTGATGTCTCAGGTGGAGACCCTTCTTCAGAAGCACCACCCATTCCTTTTCAACAGAGATGCTATCTGTCTCGCTGAGTTACTGCAGCATTTTGTGTCTATCTTCGGTGTAAACCAGCATCTGCAGTTCTTTCCTGCACAATAGTAAATGAAAAAGGTTCGTCAAAAGCCTGGAGATGTTAAGCATTCTGCTCACGCTCCATTTTATGTTGATCCAATTCCTCGAAACCCTTCCTATCGATGACCCTCTCCAAATGTATTTTCAACGTCACCATTGTACCTACTTCTACAGCTTTCATGGCAGCTCATTCCATGCATGCACCACCCCCAGGATGAAGAAAATGCTGCTCCGATCACTTGAATCTTTCCCCTCTCACCTTATACATGCCCTCAAGTTCTGAGGTCCACTACCCTTGAAAACCCTTAAAGCCCTGTCCCACTGTACGAGTTCATTCAAGAGTTCTCCCGAGTTTGCCCTGATTCGAACTCGGAGATTTACGGTAATGGCCGCTCGTAGGTACTCGGGGCTCTCGTGGACATTTTTCAAAACGAGTCTTCCCGAGCTTACCCCGTTTCCTGAGTACCTGCCGTTAGTGTTACGAGCCGCTAAGAGACATCCCCGAGCTCCGACATACCCGCTACGTACATTCTACGTGCTTCCACGAGTTTGATTTTGTTTTTAAACTCGGGAGAGCTCTTGAATGAACTCGTACAGTGGGACAGGGCTTTTACAACCTACTTACAGTCTTAAAGATTAATTAAAACATTGGGTGAAATAAAGAAAAGTAAACAACCACTTAGCTGCTTCTGTTCTTACTCAAGGTCAGCAATCCCATTGAAATAAAATTTTAGTTTTAGTTTTCGAGATACAGTGTGGAAACAGGCCCTTTGGTCCACTGAACACGGCGACAACCAGCGATCACCCGTACACTAGTTCTATCCTACACACTCGGGACAATTTACAGAAGCCAATTAACCTGCAGGTCTTTGCAATGTCGATGGAAACCGGAGCCCCCGAGTAAAAACCCACGTAGTCACAGAGAGAATGTGCAAAATCCGTTCAGACAGCACCGTCGTTAGGATCGAACCTGGGTCTCTGGAGCTGTAAGACTGCAACTCTACCGTTGCGCCACTGTGAAAGGAATGGGCTCATGCCACATAGAACAGTGCAGCATAGAATAGGTATGTTACAAAACTTACCTTCAGCGGCGCTGCCGTTCTGCCACTGGCCGTGTGCACGATTTTGGCGCCTTTGAGGGGGGGGGGGGGTTAAAATGCGGTTTTCTCCTGCCTGTCCTGGATATATTTTCTCGGGCTGCTAGCTAATGCTGAAGAATTGTTCTGACTGCCGTTCTGTGAATTTTTTTTTTTTAAATCGCGGGACAATTTCAGCGCTGTAGAAAAATTAAAATCCGCTTCTAATGCCGTGAACGCCGATAACCGGGACAGATTTCACGTACGGGACAGCTAAAGGAAAGCCGTTTATTATACATATAAACGTGCTTCTTAGGATGACCTTAATCCAAATTCTACGTTGCGAAAAGGTGATTTAGGCCCCATACGAACCAGCAGTGTTTTTCCTGCCGATATGGGGTTTAAATTCACCGCAACCGCAACGTTCCAATCGATCGCGTTCCACAAAATCCCACTCGCAAGATGATTTAAATGGCCATTAATTTATGGGAATTAAACACTAAATTCCTTCCTTGGCCTATAAATTAATGACAATGAGATTTAAAAATCATGTTATATTGTGAATTCTTGTGTGAATGTTATTTGGACACTTAGGCTATTTAAAAATGTTAATCTTTTTAAAGAAATGGATAGATGTTTAGTAATTGAATTTTGTAATTAGCTACAATTAGGTAACTAACTAATTATATGCTTTAATTTCAAGTCATCCAAGTAAGATTGTTTCATATTTGTTTCAGAATGCTTCAATCTATAATAACTGAACATTTCTTTCAGTTCTCTTAATTTTTAAGAAAGTTATGGACTTTTGACTGTCCTCGATCACAGCTTTTGTGTTAAGTCAATGGAAAAGCAATAGGGAACAAGATGCTAATTTCTGAGTATGAAAATGGCCATAACTGTTTTAATACTGAAGATATGAAAGTGAATTAGGTGTCAAATTAAACTTATTTTTATGCTTTATCTGATGGGATAAATTGCAGACTTGATTTTTTTTAAATCTCAAAATTTTGTAACATTGCTACATAGAACAGGACAGAACCCTTTAACTTCTTAGGATGACCTTAATCCAAATTCTACGTTGCGAACCCTTTAACCCATGTCTATGCCGGTCGCAATATAACAAATTATTTCCATATCCCTGCAGATAGACTGTATCCCTCCATCCCTTGTACGTCACTTATCTGTCTAAATTACTCTTAAATGTCATTATCTGTTTCTACAACTTCCCCAGCCAGCCTGTTCCAGGCATCTTCCACTATCTATAAAAAAAAAAAAGTTCATGCCGCTGGGTTGTAAGCTGCCCAGGCAAAATATGAGGTGCTGTTCCTCCAGTTTGCATTGGGCCTCACTCTGACAATGGAGGAGGCCCAGGTCAGAAAGGTCAGTATGGGAATGGGAAGGGAAGTTAAAGTGTGTGGCAACTGGGAGATTATTAACGTGCAGATTGCGGCAAAAAAAATGATATCTACCATTTCATATCTACTATTTCTTTGCTTCCTGTTATTAATTGACAAACCTTGTTCTCAAGAGGTTTCATACTTATCTTTCTTCTTCATATTTACATATCTATAGAAACTCTTCCTGTTTATTTTGATATTATACAGATTTTCTCTCAAATCAATCTTTTTAGTTTTTAGTTGCCCGATTCTACAAACTTCCCATATCTCTGTCCTACCACTCACCCATGCCACTTAGAAAGCCTCCTCATTTTAATATTATCCTTCACCCTCCTTGTTAATCATAGATTGTGACTCTTTTTCAGGCTGAGAGTCGGGGGAGAGGGAAATTTGTCCGATGAAGGGTCTCGACCCAAAACATCATCTGTTCCGTTTCTCCAGAGATGCTGCCTGTCCAACTAAGTTACTCCAGCATTTTGTGTCTATCTGGAATGCTTTAGTTGGCTTTAGTAGGAAGTGACACCGGAAAATGCCTGTTCACCCACAAGGGTTCAATCTCAGGGTTCAATAGGTGGTGGGTGTAAAGAACGAGCTGCCGGAGGAGGTAGTTGAGGCAGTGACTATCGCAATGTTTAAGAAACGTTGTAAACTGGTACAGGTTTAGAGGGATATGAGCCAAAAACAGGCAGGTGGGACTAGTGTAGATGGGGCATGTTGGCCAGTGTGGGCTGGTTGGGAAAAGGGCCTGTTTCCATGATGTATGACTCCATGACATGGAATATGTCCTGATCTTCACGGAAACTTGGCTCAACACCGACGTTCCGGACAGCGCCATCCAGCTAACGGGGCGTCATTTACTCCGAGCGGACAGGACATCAGACTCCGGTAAGACCAGAGGTGGGGGTCTGTGCATTTATGTAAATAAAGCATGGTGCACGGACTCCACCATCATCGAGAGTCACTGCTCAGCTAACCTTGAGTTCCTCTTGGTTAGATGCAGACCGTTCTATCTGCCCAGAGAGTTCACCTCCACTGTTGTGACTGCAGCCTATATCCCTCCTGATGCTAATGCCAAGCTTGCAATGAAAGCTGCATACTTCCATTAGCAATCAACAGACGCACAACCCCGAGGCAGCCTTCATTGTTGCGGGTGACTTCAATCACTCTAACCTGAAGACTGTACTCCCCAAATTCCACCAACATGTCTCCTTCCCCACTAGAGTAGACAAGACACTGGACAAAGTCTACACCAACATGGCTGAAGCTTACAAAGCCATCCCCCTCCCCCACCTTGGTCAGTCTGATCACGTCTCATTGTTCCTGCTCCCTAAGTACTCCCCACTCATCAGACGGGTTAAACCAACTGTGAGGACAGTTAAAGTCTGGTCAGAGGAAGCGGACTTCACACTTTCAGCAGTGTTTTGGAAACACTGACTGGAAGGCGTTTGCAGCCCAGGCCACCCTTGACTCCCACACGGACATTGATTCCTACACATCCTCTATTCTGGACTTTATAAACTCCACCATCAATAGTGTCACCTCCCTCAAACAGGTGACCATATACCCGAATCAGAAGCCATGGATGAACAGCGAGGTCAGGCTACTGCTGAAAGCACGGGACACCGCTTTCAGGTCAGGCGATGCTCGAGCCTACAGCTCATCCAGGGCTAACCTGAAGAGGGGCATCAAGAAGGCCAAGCACTGCCATAAGCTCAGGATTGAGGAGCACTTCAACAACAACTCTGACCCCCGACGCATGTGGCAAGGCATCCAGGCCATCACGGACTATAGACCCTCCAACACCACCCCCACATCCAGCGACGCCTCCTTCCTTGAGGAGCTTAATCACTTCTATGGCCGCTTCGACAGGGACAATCTAGAGACAGCCATCAAGGCTGTGCTCCCTGCCGATCACCAACCCCTCACACTCACCCCCTACGACGTATACGTGGCACTGAGTAGGACTAATGCACGTAAGGCTGCTGGCCCTGACGGCATCCCCGGGCACGTGCTCAGGGCCTGTGCTGCGCAGCTGACAGACGTCTGGACCGACATCTTCAACCTGTCACTTGCCCAAGCAGTTGTCCCCACGTGCCTTAAAACCACCTCCATCGTGCCAGTGCCAAAACACTCCACTGCGGCAAGCCTCAACGACTTCCGCCCAGTTGCACTTACCCCCATCATCACCAAGTGCTTCGAGAGGCTGGTCCTGGCACACCTCAAAAGCTGCCTACCCCCCACACTGGATCCCTATCAGTTTGCCTACCGCAAGAACAGGAGTACGGAGGATGCCATCTCAATGGCACTTCACTCCGCCCTCTCCCACCTCGACAACAGAGACACTTACGTAAGAATGCTGTTCATCGATTACAGCTCAGCATTCAACACCATTACACCATCTAAACTGATCACCAAACTCGGTAACCTGGGCATCGATCCCTCCCTCTGCAACTGGATACTGGACTTTCTAACCAACAGACCACAGTCTGTTAGGTTAGACAAGCACACCTCTTCAACCCTCACCCTGAACACCGGCGTTCCACAGGGCTGTGTGCTGAGCCCCCTCCTCTACTCCCTCTTCACCTATGACTGCACACCTGTACAGATGATACAACGGTGATTGGCCTCATCAGCAACAACGATGAGTCGGCCTACAGGGAGGAGGTCCAGCACTTAGCAGCATGGTGCGCTGACAACAACCTGGCCCTTAACTCCAAGAAGACCAAGGAGCTCATTGTAGACTTCAGGAAGTCCAGGGGCGGCATGCACACCCCCATCCACATTAACGGGACGGAGGTGGAACGTGTTTCTAGCTTCAGGTTCCTGGGTGTTAACATCTCCGATGACCTCTCTTGGACCCACAATACCTCAACTCTGATCAAGAAGGCTCACCAGCGTCTCTTCTTCCTGAGGAGACTGAAGAAGGTCCATCTGTCTCCTCAGATCCTGGTGAACTTCTACCGCTGCACCATCGAGAGCATCCTTACCAACTGTATCACAGTATGGTATGGCAACTGCTCTGTCTCCGACCGGAAGGCATTGCAGAGGGTGGTGAAAATTGCCCAACGCATCACCGGTTCCTCGCTCCCCTCCATTGAGTCTGTCCAAAGCAAGCGTTGTCTGCGGAGGGCGCTCAGCATCGCCAAGGACTGCTCTCACCCCAACCATGGACTGTTTACCCTCCTACCATCCGGGAGGCGCTACAGGTCTCTCCGTTGCCAGACCAGCAGGTCCAGGAACAGCTTCTTCCCGGCGGCTGTCACTCTACTCAACAACGTACCTCGGTGACTGCCAGTCACCCACCCCCCCCGGACACTCCTCCCACAGGAAAAACACTATGTCTGTATATATGCTAATGTAAATATTTATTCAAATCATATGCTATGTCGCTCTTCCAGGGAGATGCTAAATGCATTTCGTTGTCTCTGTACTGTACACGGACAATGACAATTAAAGTTGAATCTGAATCTGAATATATAGAGGCACAAGAGACTGCAGATGTTGGAATCTTGAGCAAAAACACACAAAGCGCTGGAGTGACTCAGTGGGTCAGGCAGCATCGGTGGAAGGAATGGATAGGTGACATTTTGGGTCGGGACCCTTCTTCAGCCCATTTTGCTCTTTTTTTTAAAACACAGTTTAACATGACTGGACCAGCGACATTGGACCCAGTCTGAAGAAAGGTTTCTCCAGAGATGCTGTCTGACTTGCTGAGTTCCTCCAGCAGTTTGTGTTTATCTTCAGTGTAAATTAGCATCTGCTTTTCCTTCCTACACCCTCCTGGTTGTTGCCGTCTATACATTAAATAACTACCTAACCGACTGGTCTGTACCTGGAGCTGGGCGCATCGACAGGGCCCAGGCGGGCGCTGGAGATGATGTTGCTGCTGTACTTGTCCTCCATCCTCACTCTGATCCCGGGGAGGGCGGGTTACTCGGGCTTCTCCTCACCCCTCGTCCCGGACCCACACATACACAGACCCTCACACATACACACACCCACAGATCCTCACACAGACACCGTCACACACAAACCCACACACCCTTACACACACCCAGACCCTCACACACACACCCTTACACAAACACACCCTTACATATACACCCAGACCCTCACACACACACCCAGACACCTATACACAGACCCTCACACACTCACCCTTACACACCCACAGACCCTCACACACTCACACCCCTTACACACAGACCCTCACACACCCAGACACCTACACACAGACCCTCACACACTCTCCCTTACACACCCAGACCCTCACACATGCACCCTTACACAACACACCCCCTTACACACTCAGACCTTCACACAGACACCTACACACACCCACAGAACCTCACCCTTACACACCCACAGACCCTCACCCACGCACCCTTACACAACACACCCCCTTACACACCCTTACACACTCACCCACATACACACACCCGCACACAGACACCCTTACACAGACCGTCACGGAGACACTCACACAGACCGTCTCTCACACACACACACACACTGGGTGTAGTGCAGGCCTCAGTGCAGCCGCTCGGGCCTAGGTCGGGCCTCGGGGCCTGCGGCTGGAGTGTGGAGCGGGGCCGCGGGACGCTCCGTGTTTCCCCAGCGGGAGAGGGAGCGGACACAAGCGGCCACGACGACAGCGGGAATCCGCCGGTACAGGGAAGCCTAGCAACCGGGCCTGGCCAGGCCTGGCCTCCCGCTGCCGCTCCCCCTCCCGGCCACCGCCTCATTTGTGTATCTGTGTGTCTCTCCTCAGTTTAAACCAAAGATAGTGGAGCTTCTCTATAGGATCTTTGCTTTAAACCAGCATCTGCAGTTCCTTCCAACACATTCCCGATTCACACCTCTATTAGACACACACAGACATCGTCAATAGGTGCAGGAGTAGGCCATTCGGCCCTTCGAGATCATGGCTGATCATCCACAATCAGTACCTGCCTTCTCCCCATATCCCCTGACTCCGCTATCTTTAAGAGCCCTATCTAGCTCTCTCCTGAAAGTATCTAGAGAACCGGCCTCCACTGCCCTCTGAGGCGGAGAATGCCACAGACTCACAACTCTGGGTGAAAAAGTTTTTCCTCGTCTCCGTTCTAAATGGATTACCCCTTATTCTTAACCTGTGGCCCCTGGTTCTGGACTCCCCCAACATCTGGAACATGTTTCCTGCCTCTGGCGTGTCCAATCGCTTAATATGTTTCAATAAGATACCCTCTCATCCCATCTCCCTCCTCCTCATTTCTCTCATCCTCCGCCCCTCAAGCCCATTCCCTGCCCCAGGACCTACCTTGGTCATAGAGCATCGCCAGGGCCCGGAACTCGGCCCGGCCCTGGCTGTAGACTCCAGCTGTCAGATTGGCTGCCACCTGGGCTCCAGTGCGAGCCCTGTCTTCATCTCCGGGCTCGTCCCTGACCCCCGGACCCAGGCTCGTCCTTGGTTCCAGCGGCGGCTTCTTTCTCGGCCCCAGACCCGGCCCCATCGCAAGCCCCGGGCTCAGCCTGAAATGGCTGTTTTTAAAATTTAAATGATTATTAACTTCGTAAATATGAGTGGGAATGCGACGGGAAGATGTTTATCGCCACGACGGGAAAAATATGAGTAGGATATGTGAAAAAGGGAAGGCTGTGGCCTAGGGTTTGGAGGAAGGTAGGAAAAGCAGATTGACACAATGTGGGCACATCGTCGGTACAAACACAAATAATAGAAAGACCTTTAGTATTATAGAGATGTATTTGTGCGTCTTGGTGCTTTTTGGTAATGGTATGGTAATCGAGTTTCACTGTACCTCAATTGGTACGTGTGACAATAAACAGACCTTGAAACCTTGATATCCCATTTTATGATCTCCACATTCCCATGTTCCCTGCCTACCCACTACCACATACCACCATTCACCTACACATTGCTCCCTACCCATGGGGCAGCGCAGTGGTAGAGTTGCTGCCTTGCAGTGCCAGAGACCCAGGTTTGATCCTGACTACGGGTGATAGATACCTGTATGGAGCTTGTAGGTTCCCCCCTGTGACCGTGTGGGTTTTCTCCAGGTGCTCTTGTTTCCTCCCACATTCAAAAGGTCTGCAGGTTTGTAGGTGAATTGGCTTCTGTACATTGCCCCTAGTGTGTAGGATATAGAAATAGTGCATGGGTGATCGATGGTTGGCGTGGACTTGGTGGGCCGAAAGGCCTTTTTCCACGCTGTATCTCTAAACTAAATCTCTCCCCGCTCACCTTAAACCTATGTACTCTGTTTCTTGATTCCCTTACTCTGGGCAAGAGAGACTGTGCGTTTACCCAATCTATTCCTCTCATTCGGGGAGTTAATTTGGGATGTTATGTTGCAAGATTGTAAAATATTGGGTAGCCCGCACTTGGAGCAGCTCTGGTCACCACTGTGGAAACAATGTGGTTACTCTGGAGAACGTGGGGCGGAGATTCACCAGGTGTACCTATCATGGGTTTCCTGCATTTATGGAGAGTCAAGGACAAGAGGCTACAGCCTCAGAATAAAATGATGTACCTTTAGAAAGGAGATGAAGAAGAAGATGGCTGTGGAGGTCAAGTCAATGGGTATTTTGTAAGGTGGAGATTGACAGATTCTTGAAACGTAAGGGTGTCAGCGGTTACGGGGAGAAGGCAGGAGAATGGGATGGAAAGGGAGAGATAGATCAGCCTTGATTGAATGGCAGAGTAGACTTGATGGGCCGAATGGCCTACTTCTGATTCTAGAACTTATGAACTTTGTTTTCATCTCCAATTCCTGGTTATTTTTATTAGCTGAAAATTATCATAAACTAAAACAAATTCTTTTTCATGCCTTTGAAAATGTTGTACACATAACTATCACCTAGAAAAATATCTGGTAATCACTATTAGCATATGCTCACAATACTCCCAAGCGCGGACTATCCAATGTTTGATAACCTTGCAACCTAACATCCCATTTTATATTCTGTACATCAAACTATGAAGGCAGGAATGCCTTCTTCACCATCCTAACTACCTCAGGAAACTATGGACTTGAGCTTCAAGGTCCAATGGGGAATAATTGAATAATGATGGGGGTAGAAATATGTTTGGATCTCTCTCCAAGGGAATTTTATAAATGTGCTTTGATGGAATATTTTGCATTGAACGCTGACAATGTCTGTTCTTATCACTGTTAATTGATGATAATTTCATCGAATGCCTCACTGAAATTATTAAACCTCATTAATTTCCCCCTTATCTCAGGTCACGTCAAGTTTGAGTTTATTGTCCCATACACAAACACGATGAGTTACAGGTACAATGAAAATCTTGCTTGCAGCAGCGTCACAGGGTTTTTCCAAGTGTCCATCAAAAGGGATGTAATGCTGAGGCTTAATATGGCACTGGGCAGGCGACATTTGGAGCATTGTGAGCAATTTTAGGCCCCATATCTGAGGAAGGATGTGCTGGCTCTGGAGAGTGGTCAGAGGAGTTTTACGAGAATGTTCCCAGCAGTGATTGGGTGAACATATGATGAGTGTTTGTCGGCACTGGTCCTGTACTCGCTGGAGTTTAGAAGGATGAGGGGACACGTCATTGAAACTTACCGAACAGTAAAGGCCTGGATAGAGTGGATGTGGAGAGGATGTTTCCACTAGTGGGAGAGTCTAGGACCAGAGGTTATAGCCTCAGAATAAATGGACCTCCCTTTTAGAAAGGTGATGTGGAGGAATTTCTATAGTCAGAGGGTGGTGAATCTGGAGAATTCATTGCTATGGATAGCAGTGGAGGCCAAATCAATAGATATTTTTAAGGTGGAGATTGACAGATTCTTCATTAGTACGGGTGTCAAGGGGTTGTGGGGAGAAGGCAGGAGAATGTAGTTGAGAGGGAAAGATGGATCAACAAAGATTGAATGGTGAAGTAGACTAATTCTGCTCTTATCACAATAGACAATAGACAATAGGTGCAGGAGTAGGCCATTCGGTCCTTCGAGCCAGCATCGCCATTCAATGTGATCATGGCTGATCATCCCCAATCAGTACCCCGTTCCTGCCTTCTCCCCATATCCCCTGACTCCGCTATTTTTAAGAGCCCTATCTAACTCCCTCTTGAAATCAACCCGCTTCCACCACCCTCTGAGGCAGAGAATTCCACAGACTCACCACTCTCTGTGAGAAAAAGTGTTTCCTCGTCTCCGTTCTAAATGGCTTACTCCTCATTCTTAAACTGTGGCCCCTGGTTCTGGACTCCCCCAACATCGGGAGCATGTTTCCTGCCTCTGGCGTGTCCAAACCCTTAACAATCTTACATGTTTCACTGAGATATCCTCTCATCCTTCTAAACTCTGGTGTATAAGCCCAGCTGCTCCATTCTCTCAGCATATGGCAGTCCCGCCATCTTGTAAACCTACGCTGCACTCCTTCAATAGCAAGAATGTCCTTCCTCAAGTTAGGGGACTAAAACTGTACACAATACTCCAGGTGTGATCTCACTAGGGCTCTGTACAACTGCAGAAGGACCTCTTTGCTCCGATATTCCTACACTTATGAACTGATGGTGGAAGAGACACAAGGGTGCCAAAATGATTCCCACAAGCTCCCAGGAAATGTTAGACGTGTCCCCGCAAATGGGCACAACGTGCTGGAGTCACTCAGTGAGTCAGGCAGCATCTGCAGAGAACATGGTAAGGTGACGATTTAGGTTGAGATCCTTCTTCAGATGTAAGTGCTTGAGTTTGCAGGACCTTTCATCGCTCGGCGCGGCTTAAAATCGGCCGCGGGATCTTCCATCGCCCGGTGGGGGTGCTTCAATATCGGGAGCCTCGATCGCCTCGACGCAGCAGTTTGACTGCCTGACAGGGGGAGAAGAAGCAAGGAAGAGATAAGACTTTTTTTTACCTTCCATCACAGTAAGGAGGTGCCTGGAGGAGAGTCACTTTGATGGATGTTTGTGTTAAATTGTGTGTTTTGTTGCTTTCTTACCATTATGACTGCAAGGCAACGCAATTTAGTTCAAACTTGTTTTTGAACGACAAATAAAGAAATCCAATTCAATTCAATTCAATTCAATTAATTCCTGAGACGGGGCAGCCCAGTGACATAGCTGTAGAGTTGGTGTCTCACAGCGCCAGGGACCTGAGTTCGATCCTGACTATGGGTGCTGTCTGTATGGAGCGTATGTTCTCCCTGTGACCGCATGGGTTTCTTGCGTGTGCTCCGGCTTCGCCCACACTCCAAAGACGTACAGGTTTGGAGGTTAATTGGCTTCAGTAAAATTGTAAATTGTCCCTAGTGTGTAGAGGATAGTGTTGGTGTACTGGGTGATCATAGGTTGGTACCGACCCGGTGGGCCGAAGGGCCTGTTTCCGTGCTGTACCTCTAAAGTCTAAAGTCTAAAGACTATCTGTTCTCTTTTCTGGTCAGGTAACATTGGAACATAAACAATTTCTGAACAATCTGCACTGCTCTGTCTTGTTGTAAAGGAAATTTTACTCATGCTAAATGTCATGTTTTTAAGGGGGCCCACTGGATTCTCACTAATATGTAGTTTTGGCAAAAGATAGTTTGGCGAGACAGGCAGGTTGTTTCCAATTTTTTATTTGGAAACAACAAACAAAAGGGAACCGCGTGCTGGGTCAGCCAAATATATAATATCTCCTGCTCCTCGGGACTGTCGACTGAGGAGAAAACCCCACGAAAACACACCCGCGATCACGAGATGGCGCCAGCCAATAACAATAATAATAATAATGGATGGGATTTATATAGCACCTTTCTAATACTCAAGGCGCTTTACATCGCATTATTCATTCACTCCTCAGTCACACTCGGTGGTGGTAAGCTACTTCTGTAGCCACAGCTGCCCTGGGGCAGACTGACGGAAGCGTGGCTGCCAATCTGCGCCTACGGCCCCTCCGACCACCACCAATCACTCACACACATTCACACACAGGCAAAGGTGGGTGAAGTGTCTTGCCCAAGGACACAACGACAGTATGCACTCCAAGCGGGATTCGAATCGGCTACCTTCCGGTTGCCAGCTGAACACTTAGCCCATTGTGCCATCTGTCGTCCCAAGGGTTCACATTTCCCCAAGTCACCACTAGGCCGCCACAATAGTCACAAAACGCTGGAGTAACTCAGCAGGTCAGGCAGCATCTCTGGAGAAAAGGAATAGGTGATATTTTGGGTCGAGACCCTTCCTCGGTGGTTTTGGCGCATGGATTCTCATCTTTTATGGAACATAGAGCATAGAACAGCACAACACAGGAACAGGCCCTTCAGCTCACAATGTCTGTGATGAAAATGATACCGAGACCAACTAATCTCATCTGCCTGCACGTGATCCATATAATTCTCCATTCCCTGCATAGCCATATGCCTATCTAAACATTTCTTATATGCCACTATCGTATCTGCCTCCACCACCAACCCTGTCAGTACATTCGCCATCTGTCTAAAAAAATAATTGCCCCGCACATCTCCTTTAAACTTTGCCCCTCTCAAAATAAAAATTTGTCCTCAGGTCTTTGATATTTCCACCCTTGGGGAAAAATGTATTGGTCTTTAATATTTGTTAAAAAAAACACTAAAGAATTGTATAACACAGTTGAGAAGTGGGGGTGGTTAATTCAGGAAGTTGAGTCAAATTGATACGCCCAGACTTGATTTTAATTATGAACATTTGACTATGCATAGGTGATAATTTATTGGAAATGTACTGTATATTAGCGTTAACATTCCTCTAATGTCACATTCATTAAGTCCATACAGCTCAGAAGCAGGTTCTTCAGCCCAACTTGCCCATGCTGACCAAGATGCTCCATCTAAGCTCGTCCCATTTGCTTGCATTTGGTCCAAATCCCTTTAAACCGCTCTCATCCATGTAGCTGTGCAAGTCTCTTTTAAATGCTTGCAGATATGGACAGAGTAGAGTTTTGTTCTCTTTAGAGCCATAGAGTCATAGAATCATACAGTGTGGAAACAAGCCCTTCTGCCCAACTTGCCCATGCTGACCAAGATGCCCCATCTAAGCTCGTCCCATTTGCCCGCATTTGGCCCATATCCCTCAAAACCTTTCTTATTCATGTACCCGCGCAAGTGTCTTTTAAGTGCTGTTACAGTGCCTGCCTCAGCTACCTCCTCTGGCAACTCGTTCCACACACACACCACCCTCTGAGTGAAAAAGCTGCCCTTCAGGTTCCTATTAACTCTTGTCCCTTTCACCCTACAGATTGGTTCTCTGCTGCTTGATGTCCCCTACCCTGGGTAAAAGGGTCTGTGCGTTCATCCTATCATAAGAGTTCATGAGAGCTAGGGGCAGAATTAGGCCATTTGGCCTATCTATTCCGCTCACGAAACATAGAAACATAGAAAATAAGTGCAGGAGTAGGCCATTCGGCCCTTCGAGCCTGCACCACCATTCAATATGATCATGGCTGATCATCCAACTCAGTATCCTGTACCTGCCTTCTCTCCATACCCCCTGATCCCTTTAGCCACAAGGGCCACATCTAACTCCATCTTAAATATAGCCAATTAACTGGCCTCAACTACCTTCTGTGGCAGAGAATTCCACAGATTCACCAATCTCTGTGTGAAAAATGTTTTTCTCATCTCGGTCCTAAAAGATTTCCCCCTTATCCTTAAACTGTGACCCCTTGTCCTGGACTTCCCCAACATCGGGAACAATCTTCCTGCATCTAGCCTGTCCAATCCCTTAAGAGGTGGTTCTTAAGGTTCTTAACAAGCTAGATTTCTCTGCGTAAACTCTTGTGCTAAACGTTCCTGTTTGAGTGAGGTAAAATCTGTTTGGTTTCCGGTGTAATTTATTTGCGTGAGAAGTGGCCGATTCGGAAACTCCAAGCCACTGAGAATGTTCTTCCGTTCTGACGTTGGAGTTCCAATCATCCCGGCGAGAGGGCCTGAACATCGGGCCGCCGTAGCGGCGACTGCGGAGAGCTTAAAAGGCTCCGACCACGGTGAACAAAGAGGAAGATGACTGAACTTTATTGCCTTCCCTCACAGTGGGAAACGTTGATTCCGCTGTGTGGGGATGTTCATGTTAAATTCTATCGTGTGTTGTGTTCTTTTCATTCGTGTGGCTGTACGGTAACTCAAACCTCACTGTACCAATTGGTTCATGTGACAATAAATGTAAACTTAAACTTGAATATTATCCTTTCCAAAGGTCAGAGAGTAATTATGGTTGATGAAATCTATTTCTTGATTGATTACTAATTGATTAGTACGGGTGTCAGGGGTTACGGGGGTGAAGGCAGGAGAATAGGGTTGAGAGGGAAAGACAGGTCTGCCATGATTGAATGGCGGAGTAGACTAGATGGGCCGAACGGCCTAATACTGCTCCAACCACATGATCTTGTGATCTTATTTGGCTAATCATTGTTACTTTGTTGGAAAATGTTAAAATTCTCCTTTCGGGCACTCATTGATTTATTTAAAAATCATATTTCTTTTCATCTCCAAAAGTCGACCTTAATGCCTATTTTCTCTTGACCTGTTTTCATGACAGCCAGGGACTTTTTAATATCAGTCATAAATCTCAGATCGCCGCTCAGCAGTTTCATTTCAAGGAAGGAAGGAACGAAGTATACCCAATACCCAGAAATAAAGCCATTGCTGGAAGAATAATGGATGGGATTTATATAGCGCCTTTCTAATACTCAAGGCGCTTTACATCGCATTATTCATTCACTCCTCAGTCACACTCGGTGGTGGTAAGCTACTTCTGTAGCCACAGCTGCCCTAGGGCAGACTGACGGAAGCGTGGCTGCCAATTTGCGCCTACGGCCCCTCCGACCACCACCAGTCACTCACACACATTCATACACATTCACACACAGGCAAAGGTAGGTGAAGTGTCTTGCCCAAGGACACAACGACAGTATGCACTCCAAGCGGGATTCGAACCGGCTACCTTCCGGTTGCCAGCCGAATACTTAGCCCATTGTGCCATCTGTCGTCCCAATGCTTTCTTCCAAATATTCAACGTAATTTTCTCACATTGCAACACTAAAGGCGCCTGTCCCACTTACGCGATTTTTTTTGGCGACTTGGTGGTACCCGTCATAGACGCAGCAGGTGGCCGAAAATTGTCACCATGTTGAAAATCCAGCGGTGGCCAGAAAAAGGTACGACTCTTTGGGCGACTACTCACGACCATACAGTCGTCACGTGTTGACATGTCGTGGGGTGACTCCTGTATGGTCGTGAGTAGTCGCCCAAAGAGTCGTACCTTTTTCTGGTCGCAGCTGGATGCTGGATTTTCAACATGTTGAAAATCTTCGGCCACCTGCTGCGATTATGACGAGTGCCGGCAAGTCGCCGATAAAAATCACGTAAGTGGGACTGGCCCTTAATCAGTCTTCAAAACTCCACTTAACTGTTTGTAAAGTATAATGGGACATTTTGAGATCGTAAGGGGTGGCAAAGTAGCGCAGCGGTAGAGTTGCCGACTCGCAGCACCAGAGACCCGGGTTCGATCCTGACCACGGGTGCTGTCTGTGTGGAGTTTGCGCCTTCTCCCTGTAACCTGCGGGGGTTTTCCCCGGGTATTACATTAATTTAGTTTATTTTTGTTTAGTTTAGAGATACAGCGCAGAAACAGGCTCCTCGGCCCACCGAGTCTGCGCCGACCGGCAATCCCCGCACATCAACACTATCCTACACACACTAGGAACAATTTACACATACACCAAGCCAATTAACCTACAAACATGCACGTCTTTGGAGTGTGGGAGGAAACCGAAGATCTCTGAGAAAACCCACGCAGTCACGGGGATAGCGTACAAACTCCGTACAGACAGCACCGGAACTGGGGTCTCCAGTGCTGCAAGCGCTGTACGGCAGTAACTCCACCGCTGCGCAACCGTGACGCCCATTGATTGATACTTTATTGTCACATGTACTTGATACAGTGAAATTCTTTGTTTTACCTACAACATGCAATGGGCGACGACAATGTTACAAATGTATTTACAATGACAATAAAGTACATTATTATTATTTTATTATTAAAAGTATTCATTATAGTCACGATGGTCCCTCTGCCTTCTCGCCCCCCCTGCCGGGCCCTACTTTGTTGCCTCCCACACTACAAATCACAGGTTTGTATGCTAATTTCCTTCTGTAAATAGTCCCTAGTGTGTAGGATTGAACTAGTGTATTGGGTACGGATTCCGTGGGCAGAAGGACCTGTTTCCATACTGTATAACCAAGAGGTTATCCACTTTGGTGGCAAGAACAGGAAGGCAGATTATTATCTGAATGGTGTCAAGTTAGGAAAAGGGGAAATACAACGAGATCTGGGTGTCCTTGTTCATCAGTCACTGCAGGTACAGCAGACAGTGAAGAAAACTAATGGCATGTTGGCCTTCATAACAAGAAGAGTTGAGAATAGGAGCAAAGAGGTCCTTCTGCAGTTATAGAGGGCCCTAGTGAGACCACACCGGGAGTATTGTGTGCAGTTTTGGTCTCCAAATTTGAGGAAGGACATTCTTGCTATTGAGGAAGTGCAGCGTAGGTTCACGAGGTTAATTCCCGGGATGACGGGACTGTCATATGTTGAAAGAATGGAGCGACTGGGCTTGTATACACTGGAATTTAGAAGGATGAGAGGGCATCTTATTGAAACATATAAGATTATTAAGGGATTGGACACACTAGAGGCAGGAAACATGTTCCCGGTGAGGGGAGTCCAGAACCAGGGGCCACAGTTTAAGAATAAGGGGTAGGTCATTTAGAACGGAGATGAGGAAACACTTTTTCACCTAGAGATTTGTGAATCTCTGCCTCAGAAGGCAGTGGAGGCCAATTCTCTGGATGCTTTCAAGAGAGAGCTTGATAGGGCTCTTAAAGATATCGGAGTCAAGGGATAAGGGGAGAAGGCAGGAACGGGGTACTGATTGTGGATGATCAGCCATGATCACAGTGAATGGCGGTGCTGACTCGAAGGCCCGAATGGCCTACTCCTGCACCTATTGTCTATGGTCTATTGTATTTCTAAACTAAGCTAAACTATTAAGAGATGACATATAAATGAAAGCCTCTGTTTTCTTTCTTGCTTCTTGTGATTCTTTGCCTCTTTATTTACATCTCTCTTTTTCCTCTCTCTCTCCCTTCCTTTCTCTCTTTCTCTGATCCTATATTTTCTCTATTTCTCTTCTGTCTCCCTGAGTTTGGTGGATATATGGAATGAGTTGCCAGTGGAGGTAGAAACAAAAAACTGGTTAATACACAAAAGGACGCAAAGTGCTGGAGTAACTCAGCAGGTCAGGCAGCATCTCTGGAGAACATGGTAAGGTGATGTGTGAGGTGAAGACCGAGAAATGTCTCGACCCAAAACGCCACCTATCTACGTTGTCCAGAGATGCTGCCTGACCCACTGAGTTACTACAGCACTTTGTGTCCTTTTGGGAATTGAGGTATTTAAAAGACACTTGGACAAGTACAGTGATAAGAATGGTTTTGAGGGATATGGGCCAAATGTGGGCAATTGACACTAGCTTAGATGGGGCATCTTGGTTGGCATTGGAATGAGTTGGGCCAAAGGGCCTGTTTCTGTGCAATGACTGTGACATTGGACTGGATGAGTCATAGAGTCATGCAGCATGTAAACAGGCCCTTTGGCCCAACTTGCCCACACTGCCCAACATGTCCCATCTACATTACACCCACCTGCTGACAGTTGCCCCATAAACCTGTCCTATCCATGTATCTGTTTAAATGTTTCTTAAACGTCGCGATACTACCTGCCTCACCTACCTCCTCCGGCAGCTCGTTCTATATACCCACCACCCTTTGTGTGGAAAACGTTACCCCACAGGTTTCTATTGAATCTTGCCCCCCTCACCTTAAATGGGAGGGAGGAATGCAGTTGCGAATGCTAATTTAATAGACCGTTTCCAATAAGTTACCACCTGTCCATGGTCAAATGGTTGAAACTAAAATTAAAACTTAGAGACCTTCTAGAGATACAACTTGGAAAGAAGGTGAAGAAGGGAAAGAAGGAAAGAGCAATTTTGGGCCACATATCTGAGGAAGGATGTGCAGGCGTGCAGAGGGTCCAGAGGTAGTTTACGAGAATAATCTCAGGAATGAGTGGGTTAACATATGATGAGTTTTTGTAGGCACTGGGCCACATGCTGGAGTTTAGAAGGATGAAGGGAGAACTCATTGAAACTTAAGACCCTGTCCCAAGATGCTCTTATTATCCAAGAGCTCTACCGAGTTTAAAAAAAAATCAAACTCCTGGTAAGTATGTAGAATGTATGTAGCGGGTACGTCGGAGCTCGTGGATGTCTCGTAGCGGCTCGTAATGCTAACGACAGGTACTCGGGAAACGCGGAAACTCGTGAAGTTTTTTCAACAGTGTGAAAAATTTCCAAGAGTAAAAAAATACTTGTGATGAAGCACCACGAGTTTGATTTTTTTTTACCTCGGGAGCGCTCTTGGGTAAACTTGCATCGTGGGACAGGGGCTTTACCGAATAGTGAAAGGCCTGGATAGAGTGGGTGTGGTGAAGATGTTTCCACTAGTGGGAGAGTCGTGGACCAGATTGAATATTGAAACATGTAAGATTATTAAGGGTTTGGACACGCTAGAGACAGGAAACATGTTCCCGATGTTGGGGGAGTCCAGAACCAGGGGCCACAGTTTAAGAATAAGGGGTAGGCCATTAGAATAGAGATGATGGAAAACATTTTCACGCAAAGAGTTGTGAATCTGTGGAACTCTCTGCCTCAGAAAGCAGTGGAGGCCGGTTCTCTGGATGCTTTCAAGAGAGGGTTAGATAGAACTTTTAAAGATGTCGGAGTCAAGGGATATGGGGAGAAGGCAGGAACTGATTGTGGATGATCAGCCATGATCACAGTGAATGGCGGTGCTGGCGCGAAGAGCCGAATGACCTACTCCTGCACCTATTGTTTATTGTCAGAGGTCATAGCCTCAGAATTAAAGGACGTTCCTTTAGGAAGGAGATGAGGAGGAAACAGGACCTTTGGCCCAACCTGCCCACACCGGCCAACATCTACACTTGTCCCACCTGTCCCTGTTTGGTCCATATCCCTCTAAACTTGCCCTATCCATGTAACCATTGAGGTAGATGGCAGCTTGTGACAGCTCTCTAGTTGGTGAACTTATGAACTCTTATGAACTTATGACTCTCTGTTTTTTTTATTCTTCAGCAGTTCAATCTGCTCGAGTGACGCCGGGGAGATGGCAGCCCTGCTGGCCGTCTGTTCATTTTTTCTTTCTTTTCGTTATTTTTAGTTTGCTAAAAGTTTTGTTTTAATGTTCTTTGGTATGTTTTATGTGGGGGGAGGGGGGAGGGGATCGGGGGAAACCTTTTTTTCAAGTTCTTACCTTCCCGGAGATGTGATCAATTTTCGGATCACATTCTCTGGTGCGCTCTGCGGCCTACCATCGATGGAGTTGGAAGTCTCCTTGGACTGTCGTGAGCCCCACCGCTGGGCGTGGACTTACCATCGGACCTGATCCCTTACCTGGGATCGCTCCCACCGCGACCACCGTGGACTTACCACGTGGGCTCACAGTCTCGGGTGAGGCTGGTCGGGAGCTCCAACGCCGCAGAAGGTTCGACCAGCCCCGACGTGAGGTTTGATCGCCCGGCGCGGGGGAGCTGACATCTCCCCGATGCGGGAGCTGAACGCCTCGACGCGGAGGGCCCAAACGCTGCCGGCTACGGGAGTCAAGACCGTCCTGTCAACGGAGGGCACGAGGCCCCCGACCGAGGAAGAACAAAAGGAAGAGACTTGAACTATATTTTGCCTTCCATCACAGTGAGGAATGTGTAGGAGTCACTGTGGTGGATGTTCATGTTAAAATGTGTTTTTGAATGATCTGCTGCTTTTAATTGTATGACTGACCTGGCCAATGAAATTCCTCGTATGTTGCAAAACATACTTGGCGAATAAAGTGCGATTCTGATTCTGATTCTGATTCTGATTCTGAGCTGCGATTTTAGCCCGACTCTGTGGGAATCATTAAAAACCCAGCGGAAGACATCCGCTTCACGTCCTGCCACAGTTCGTTCCTCATTAATTTCAATGAAGAATAAAATTGGACAAGTGTAGAATGAGCATTCAACCTGAACCTGGACTCCTCCTTGTCAAAGAGAAGTGGTGAAAATTGGAACCCCAAAATTCATGAAATATTTATGATTGAGATATTCATATCTCTGTGCTATTTATAAAGCCAATGAATCACTCAATTAGCAATTAAAATTAAGGCTACAGAATTTCTTGCTGTCAGCTGCACTTTTATTGCCTTATATATAATTGTGAGCAATTTTGGGCTCCATATCTGAGGAAGGATGTGCTGGTTCTGGGGAGGGTCCAGATAGTGTTGCCAACTGTCCCATATTAGCCGGGACATCCCGTATATTGGGCTAAATGTGTTTGTCTAATATGGGACCGCCCTTGTCCCGTATTTGACTGCTACTACTCGCGTCGAGGGGGCTGTCGGGTCGGAGCGCCATGTCACACGTCCCGACGTAGTGCAGCCCATGGAGTGCAGCAGCAGCCCCTCGCCCGTGGCCCTGTCGATTCGGCAGTCCGACCTTCGGACCTTCGCTTACCGCCGACACCATCACCCCTCCTTCTCATGGCCGATAATCGGTTCATGAGTTGGATGGGGTGCCGGACTTTGCGCGCGGCCCGGTCAAAAACGCCTCAGCTGGCCCGCCGGCTGGGCTTTGTGTACAGTCCGACTCATCATTCATCCAGCCATGGCCGAGTCGGTCAACGAATTGCCGTGGGAAATTTGTCCCGTATTTTGACCTTTCGTCCCTTATTTGGGAGTGAGGAAGTTGGCAACCCTAGGTCCAGAGGAGGTTTACAAGAATGATCCCAGGAATGAGTGGGTTAACATATGATGAGAGTTTGTCGGCACTGGGCCTGCACTCGCTGGAGTTTAGAAGAATGTGGGGGGACCTCATTGAAACATGCCGATTAGTGAAAGGCTTGGATAGGGTGGATGTGGAGAGGATGTTTCCACTGGTGGGAGAGTCTAGGACTAAAGGTCATTGCCTCAGAAATAAAGGATGTCCTTTTAGGAAGGAGATGAGGAGAAATTTCTTTAGTGAGAGGGTGGTGAATCTGTGGAATTCTTTGCCACAGAAGGCCGAGGAGGCCAACTCGGTGGATAGTTTTAAGGCAGAGATTGATAGATTCTTGATTGCGTGGGAGAGTGGGGGCTGTCCCGAGGGATGCGCTCCTTCGGCCGCTTACACCTTGGTGCTCGGGTTCAGAGCGCCCAGTCACCCTCCAGCCCGGGCGGTCTTGTGTGGGAAAATGACCCCCACCCTCCCGTCTCCCCTGGCCAGTGATGTGATGGATGCGGGGGTCTGGACCAATCGCTGACAAGTCCCGCCCCCCAGGTGACGTTTGGATTTTCGGCATTGCGGCCTTTTGGTGAATTGGCGTTTCGACATTACAGCCTTTCGGTTAGTTGGCTTTTTGGCTCTGTACACTTTTATTTTGGGCATTTTGGCTTTTTGGCTTTCAGTTCGGTTATTTGGTTTCCACTTCTTCACTTCAGCTTCTCGTCATTCGACGCCACGTCCGCACACGCTTCCTCAATGCTGTGGAGGAGGGAGTTCCATAACTTAGACCCAGAGGCGATGAAGGAATTGCTGTTTAGTTCAAAGTTAGGCAGATGTGCAACTTTGCAGGGGGGCTGACTGGTGATGGAGTTCATTAGTGCCGGCTGCCCTTGTACTTCTTGTTGTCACAGGTTACCCGTAGAGGGGTAGTGTGGGCATCAGGGACGGTACGGTGCTCCCTCTACCTCACCCGGCGTTCCTTTAAGAAGGAGATGAGGAGGAATTTTGTTCATCAGAGGGTGGTGAATCTGTGGAATCCATTGCCACAGACGGCGATGTGGGCCGCCAATGGATATTCTTTAAGGTGGAGATAGATAGATAGATTCTTGATCAGTACGGGTGTCAGGGGTTATGGGGAGAAGGCAGGAGAATGGGGTTAGGGAGAGATAGATCAGCCATGATTGAATGGCAGAGTAGACTTGATGGGCTGAATGGCCTAATTCTGCTCATATCACTTATGAACCTATGAGTTATGGGTCAGGGGATGGGTGTTGGAGCGGCCTAGGAGAGTAATGCAGTGCATTGAAGTTCAAGTTCAAGTTCAAGTGAGTTTATTGTCATGTGTCCCTGATAGGACAATGAAATTCTTGCTTTGCTTCAGCACACAGAAAATAGTAGGCATTTACGACAAAACAGATCAGTGTGTCCATATACCATAATATAAATATATACACACATGAATAAATAAACTGATAAAGTCCAAATAACAGATATTGGGTTATTAATAATCAGAGTTTTGTCCGAGCCAGGCTTAATAGCCTGATGG
The DNA here is from genome assembly GCF_010909765.2 of Amblyraja radiata. Lineage (NCBI taxonomy): Eukaryota > Metazoa > Chordata > Chondrichthyes > Rajiformes > Rajidae > Amblyraja > Amblyraja radiata. The sequence goes on along the minus strand of NC_045958.1, from coordinate 110,913,515 downwards.
CTGTAGGGAAGTAGCTATTCCTGAACCTGGTTGTTGCAGTCTTCAGGCTCCTGTACCTTCTACCTGAAGGTAGCAGGGAGATGAGTGTGTGGCCAGGATGGTGTGGGTCTTTGATGATGCTGCCAGCTTTTTTGAGGCAGCGACTGCGATAGATCCCCTCGATGGAAGGGAAGGTCAGAGCCGATGATGGAATGGTCAGTGTTTATTACTTTTTGTAGTCTTTTCCTCTCCAGGACGCTCAAGTTGCCGAACCAAGCCACGATGCAACCGGTCAGCATGCTTGAGATGGAATGAAATTCTTGAGATTGAATTAAATACTTGTTCTTCCCCGTAACTCAGCGGGTCAGACAGAACCTCTCGAGATCCTCCTTCAGATGCTTGTCAATGTTCTCCAGAGATGCTGCTTGACCCAGTGTTCTTTCGAAAATTACACTCTTCACCAGTAGAGGGAGCTGCATGCAAATATCATAAGCAATTCAATTAACACACATCACAAAAGCAAAAACCTGCAGAAAATTGTGTAGGAAGGAACTGCAGATGCTGGTTTAAACCAATGATAGACACAAAATGCTGGAGTAACTCAGCGGGACAGGCAGCATCTCTGGAGAAAAGGAATGGGTGACGTTTCGGGTTGAGACCCTTCTTCAGGCACAGAGTCTCCAGAGATGCTGCCTGTCCCGTTGCGTTACTCCAGCATCTTGTGTCTAATCCGCAGAAAATGTTGGCCTTTGCTGATAAACGGTGATTTTATTCCCCTCCCGTTGCACAGAAACTGCCAGATCTACTGGATATTTACAGAACATGGAACACAGAACAGTGAAGAAGAGTCTAGACCCGAAACGTCATCTATCCATGTTCTCCAGAGATGCTGCCTGACCTGCTGAGTTACTCCAGCACTCTGTGAAACGTCACCTATCCGTGTTCTCCAGAGATGCTGCCTGACCCGCTGAGTTACTCCAGCACTCTGTGAAACGTCACCTATCCGTGTTCTCCAGAGATGCTGCCTGACCCGCTGAGTTACTCCAGCACTCTGTGAAACGTCACCTATCCGTGTTCTCCAGAGATGCTGCCCGACCTGCTGAGTTACTCCAGCACTCTGTGTCCGTTTGTGCTGAACCATTGGGATTTCTGAAGCAGAGAAGACAAAATGTGTAGAAAGGAACTACAGATGCTGGTTTATATCCAAGATAGACACAGATATAGGGAATAATGTTTAGCGCAAGATAATGTCCGACTTGCTAAAGACATTATATGGCACCCAAAGTGTTGTGAATCTGTGGAATTCTCTGCTGCAAAATGCAGTGGAGACCAATTCACAGGATGTTTTCAAGAGAGAGTTAGATATAGCACCTAAGGCTAACAGAATCAAGGGATATGGGGACAAGGAAGGAACGGGGTACTGATTTTGGATGATCAGCCATGATCATATTGAATGGGTGTGCTGGATTGAAGGGCTGAATGGCCTACTCCTGTACCTATTTTCTATGTTTCTATGTTTCTATGTTTACCCTCCTAATTCATTGTTTGAGTTCTTTCCTGCTTCATTCATCATGGGCTTAGTCTGATTTCAGTTTCCAAATCCGTACATATGCTTGCTTATTCGTAAACTAAACTTACAATCTCCTGTCATCGGAGGTTCTGGAACCTTGCCATCTTGGCCTTTCGTCTACATGTGGGTCCTGAACACACATCATCAGGCCTTTTATGCCCCTGTCCCACTTAGGAAACCTGAACAGAAACCTCTGGAGACTTTGCGCCCCACCCAAGGTTTTCGTGCGGTTCCCGGAGGTTTTTGTCAGTCTCCCTACCTGCTTCCACTACCTGCAACCTCCGGCAACCACCTGCAACCTCCGGGAACCGCACGGAAACCTTGGGTGGGGCGCAAAGTCTCCAGAGGTTTCCGTTCAGGTTTCCTAAGTGGGACAGGGGCATATGATACTCGGCTTTGGCACCAAGCAGCTGATAACAATCTACTCTCCCCACATCTTGTCGCAATTAACCCTTCCGCCATTTTATTGCTCTGACAAACTCCACAACAGTTCCGTCTAGAGACGGATTCCAGCTGTTCGAGTTCATCAACACTTCAGATGTCTTGTCTCCTGGTTTGACTGGAGTCAGCAAGGCTTCGAATCAACTTTTGTTTTCCTTGGCGCCTATAGTTAAGAAATTGGACTCCTACCTTCCATCCACACTTCACGCTGCCTCGGGAAAGCAGCCAACGCACTCAAAGATGTTACCCATCCCCGGTCATTCATTCTTCTCCGCACTCTCATCCATCAGGAGATACGGAAGCTAGAAAGTGTACAGCATCAGATTCAAAACCAGCTTCCCCTCTGTTTATCAGGCTTCTTACATAAGCTAGGATACTGATACTAGGATCTCTACTCCATTAGGGGCATAAGGCCATGAGGAATAGGAGTAGAATTAGGCCATTCAGCCCATCAAGTCTACTCCACCTTTCAATCATGGCTGATCTACCTCTCCCTCCTAACCCCATTCTCCTGCCTTCTCCCCATGACCTCTGATACCTGTATAGAATCATAGAGGCATACCCCGTGGAAACAGGCCCCTCGGGTCAACTTGCCCACACCAATCAACATGTCCCATTTACACTAGTCCCACCTGCCTGCGTTTGGCCCATATCCCTCCAAACCTGTCCTATCCATGTATCTGTCTATATGTTTCCTTGGCACCTTTAAATAAACTCCGTACAGACAGCGCCCGTAGTCAGGATCGAACCCGGGTCTCTGGCGCTGTAAGGCAGCGACTCTACCGCTGCGCCACCGTGCCGCCCTCGCGTCTGCTTGGAAATAACGCAGATAACAATTAGTAGAAATTGTTACTGAAGACGACGTGCCATAAATAGAAAGGCAGATGTGGAAAATACTTCAGCCATGAATGACCTTTGAAACCACATTGTTAACATGAAAGCATCATTAACATTCTCATCTCTATACACAGTTGGGCTTTTAATTCTTTTTAATGAATTTAAAGTGTTCATCTGGACTCGTAGTGGTGAGATTTGCAGAGCCCTTGGTATTACACAACCAAAACGTATTGTCACGCTCATTCCCCCCCATCTCCAATGAAGGGAACAGCAAGCTTTATATTTTGTTTTCATGCCAAAAAGGAAGCTCATGTGCACCAATATGCTTAAAGGTGGCACAGTGGTGCAGGCAGCGGCATCACCAGAGACCCGGGTTCGATCCTGACTACGGCTGCTGTCTATACGGAGTTTGTACGTTCTCCCCGTCACCGCGTGGGTTTTCCACGGCAGCTACGGTTTCCTCCCACACTCCGAAGACGCGCAGGTTTGTAGGTTAATTGGCTTCAGTAAAACTGTAAAAATTGTCCGTTGCATGTAGGATAGTGTTAGCGTACGGGGTGATCGCTGGTTGGCGCGGACGATTCTGTTTTCACGCTGTTGTGGCGGCCCCTGGTGGTGAGCTACGCGCAGTGCGAACCCTCGGATCTGGAGGGGGGAGTCACGTGTCTGTCTTGGTGATGGGAGGTGGAGATCACGGGGACTCCCCTAGGGAATATTTAAGGTCGGGAACGCCTGTGCCGAGGGTGATAGTAGGGAGCTGTATCGCGGATTAACATTAAAGATTTTACTGGCTGGACAAACTTCGTGTCCCGCCTTATTCTTGTCTGGACAGCATCGAGTCCCGCTCACTGTATTTTGAAAGTCTAAAGCCAAATGCATTCAATCCTCTCCTCATCTATCAAGCCTCGAGGCTACTGATAGGAGACACAAATGCTGGAATATTGAGTAAAACACAAAGGGCTGGAAGAACTCAGTGGGTCAGCCAGCATCTGTGGAGGGAACGGAGAGATGATGTTTTGAATCAGCAAGTGTCCCGATCCAAAATGTTGCCTGTCAATGTCATTGGAGTGCCTCATTGGAAACTAAACCAAGATGGGGCAAGTTGCTTTCCTATGCCAAGAGTTAAAGGTGTGCAAAAAGTATAATTGTATCATTGGCTCAGTATCATTGTAAATTGTCCCTAGTTTAGTTTAGTTTATTGTCACGTGTACCGAGGTACAGTGAAAAGCTTTCGTTGCGCGCTAACCAGTCAGCGGAAATACAATGCATGATTACAATCGAGCCATTCACAGTGTACAGACACACAATAAGGGAATAACGTTTAGTGCAAGGTAAAGCCAACAAAGTCCGATCAAGCATAGTCCGAGGGTCACCAATGAGGTAGATAGTAGTTCAGGATTGCTCTCTGGTTGTGGTAGGATGATTCAGTTGCCTGATAACAGCTGGGAAGAAACTGTCCCTGAATCTGGAGGTGTGAGTTTCCATACTTCTATACTTGATGGCAGAGGGGAGACGAGGGTGTGTGTGTGTGCGTGTGTGTGCGTGTGTGTGCGTGTGATAGTGTCAGTTTACGGGGATCTCTGGTCGGTGCGGACTCAGTGGGCCGAAGGGCCTGTTTCCACGCTGTATCTCTAGACGAAACGAAACAAAATGCAGCCCAGGCAAGCAGACAAGAATAGCATTGTCCTTTAGCATGGCAAGCAAGGCTGCTGGCTCAGATAGAAGTTTAACAAGTCGGCCACAGGGGAAGCGTTTAAAATTTCGCTTCACCTAATTCATCTTGCTCAACGTCAGTTTTTTAATTAAACATATATGACGGACCTGTTCAACAAGACTGTGAGGCGATGTTTCAGGTGCATGTACAGTAATTAGTAAAAGAGTTGCTGTTGTCGTCGTTTGAAGCCAACAGATATACTAATGTTCCCTGCAAACCGCTGGGGCTCTTTGTCAGCACGAGGACAGAAATGTATTCATCTTCTTTGTGAAGATATTTGAGTGTCGGCTCGTGATAACGACTCTGAGGAAATGTTCCTTGTTTATCACAGAGAATAACGCACACATACCCTCCCTGTATTTCTCAACCTTCTGGCTGGCCTGCTGATTCTATGGACATGCATTCCCCGATTACGTTCTCAGAATACAGCAGTTGCAACTTTCCAACGTTGAGGACATTTGTGAGCATGTTGTCAAGATATTAGGGGTCTCGACAGAGTACAAGGCAGGTGAGGAATGGCTGTACGCAGACAACTGCCGAACAGGTTCACTATCAACAGCATTGTTCAGCACGTGAATGATCTCTTATTGCTTTGCTTTCTTTATGACAGACATGACTTAAGGGCCTGTCCCACTGTACGAGGTAATTCAAGAGTTCTCCCGAGTTTTCCCCTGATTCGAACTCGGAGGATGTCCGTAGTGGGTCCGCAGGAGTTCGTGGATGCCTCGTAGCGGCTCGTACGAGTAAAAAGCAACCATTTTTTTCATCACGAGTATTTTTTTACTTGTGGACATTTTTCACAGTGTTGAAAAAACGTTACGAGTTTACCGGATTTCCTGTGTACATATACGGTTACTCGTATGAGCCGCTGTTACTTCTGTAACTTTGTCCATGCCCTTGAGGTGGTGACTCTTTGCATACTTTTGTACTGTATGACATCCACAAACTCCTACATTAAGAATAAGGAGTAAGCCATTTAGAACAGAGACGAGGAAACACTTTTTCTCACAGAGAGTGGTGAGTTTGTGGAATTCTCTGCCTCAGGCCGGTTCTCTGGATGCTTTCAAGAGAGAGCTAGATAGGGCTCTTAAAAATATCGGAGTCAGGGGATATGGGGAGAAGGCAGGAACGGGGTACTGATTGTGGATGATCATTGAATGGCGGTGCTGGCTCGAAGGGCCAAATGGCCTACTCCTGCGCCTATTGTCTATTGATACTGACTACGGGTGCTGTCTGTACGGAGTTTGTATCTCCTCCCCGTGGGTTTTCTCCGGGATCTCCGGTTTCCTCCCGCACTCCAAAAAAGTACGGGTTTGCAGGTTGTGTAGGAAAGAACTGCAGATGCTGGTTTAAATCGAAGGTAGACACAAAATGCTGGAGTAACTCAGCGGGACAGGCAGCATTTCTGGAGAGAAGGAATGGGTGACGTTTCGGGTCGAGACCCTTCTTCAGACTGAACACATAAACACATATATGCACACACACATAAATGTAAAATTTTAGAGATACAATGCGGAAATAGGCCCTTAGGCCCACCGAGTCCATGCTGACCAGCGATCCCCGCACACTAACACTACCTTAGACACTAGTGACAATTTGCAATTTTCCCAAGTCAATTAACGTACAAACCTGTACGTCATTGGATTGTGCGAGGAAAACTGAGATCCCGGAGAAAACCCACGCAGGTCACGGGGCAAACGTACAAACTCCGTACAGACAGCACCCATAGTCAGGATCGAACCCGGGTCTCTGGGCGGGACGGTGGCACAGCGGTAGAGTTGCTGCCTCACAGCGCCAGAGACCCAGGTTCGATCCTGACTACGGGTGCTGTCTGTATGGAGTTTGTATGCGCACACACACACACACACACTGATAAAAAACAAACAATAATAGTGCAATATGACAAAATCAATGCCTTCAAGCCTTGTGTAGGTCAGAGCTTATTGGAGGTTGTGGTGTTTAATAGCCAGATAGCTGTTACTGATGCTGTGTGGATTGACGAGTGAACCGACGGCCCTCTCCGTGCCTGTTTCAGCTGAAGGTGATAAACCACACTCGCTGCAAGGCTGAACGCATGGGAATAGCGGCAGCTAGAAGCATGACTGAAGTAGTCTTGTTGAGTCTCATTGTTGGTAACTCGTTTTCATCTAGCCCACAGCTAACAATGGCCTGTCTCCTTTATCATCGTAACTTTTTTTGCATATCTTTCATTCATTTGCTCTCAGTATATCTCTCTACATCGCCGTCTATATCTCTCGTTTCCTTTTTTCCCCTGACTCTCAGTCCGAAGAAGGGTCCCGACCTGAAACGCCACCCATTCCTTCTCTCCAGAGATGCTGCCTGACCCGCTGAGTTGCTACAGCTTTTCATGTCTACCTTTGACGCATGGCTGGTTTTATTTCCGCAGGCTATTCAGACCCAGAGCTGGCAGATAACCTTTGCCACGGTATCTTTTACGTATCGGAGCTGTCCCCGTTTGCTTCACAATCCAAATGCGAGCACTTTAATCAATGAAAGGTGGAAAGAAATGTTAAACGGGGGTTGTTTGTCATATAGTGTGGGTTAGCACACTGATTTATTTTTAGAGTTGACATTATTATAGCTTTCATTCTCATTTGAAATCGAACGCGGGGCAGTTTTCAGTACATTAAGTGCACGACCTATGCAAATTATCTGTAGACCAAGGTGAGAAAATTATAATATTACCTTGGATTATACAGAGTGTGCATGCTTCCACGGATTGCCCATTTCAACATTGGAAAGGGATGGCGATTGAAAGTACGACATTTTAAAAAGGATATGTTTATCCGTTACAAAGAACATCAGAAATCAGAAACAAAGTAGGAAACTCATCCCCACTAACCTGCCCTGCTAGTCAGAGAGCAGTACAGCACAGGAACAGGCCCTTCGGCCCACAATGTCTGTACTGACCATGGGGCTAATTTATAGTTGTAGAGTATTACAGCATGGAAACAGGCCCTTCAGCCCAACTTGCCCGTGCCAACCAAGATGCCCCATCTACACTAGTCCCTCCTGCCCCCATTTGGCCCATATCCCACTTAACCTGTCCTATCCATGTACCCGTCCAAGTATCTTTTAAATGTTGTTATAGTACGTGCCTCAATTACCTTCTCCGGTAGATTGTTCCATATACCCACCAACGTTCTCCCCGTGCCCTGCGTCGATTTTCTCCGAGATCGTCGGTTTCCTCCCACTCTCCAAAGACGTACAGGTTTGTAGGTTCATTGGCTTGGCATGAATGTATAAATGTAAAATGTAAAATTGTCCCGAGTGTGTATAGGGTAGTGTTTGTGTGCGAGGATTGCCGGTCGGCGTGGACTTGGTGGGCCGAAGGGCCTGTTTCCGTGCTCTATCTCTAAACTAATCTACAGCATATTTGCTGATAAAATTGCACCTCTCCTGCTATCTGTGCAATTGTTATCAATTCTTTATTCACAAGCGTAGACTAATGTCCTCCTTTCAAAGCCATCTTTGTGTTATTGGGGGAGTTGGAAAAAAATGTCACCTTGTTATATATTAAACAGTGCCGCGTCAGTAACCGTGGTTGGGGAGTTGAGATTGAAAAGCGTATTAAAATGGAAGGACTGCCAATGGCATCAGGGTGAGAGGGGTCGCTCTGCGTTAGTGCTGGAATACTAATTGCGGCTTTCACCCAGAAGGATAGTTAAGCTAAATAAGAACTTGGATGTGAGAAGGTGATTTGAATGTGGCAGCAAAGTGTGAGGTGACATTTTGCCACTGAGTCTAGTTTAGATTATTATTGTCACATGTACCTATGTGTATATACAGTGAAAAGCTATTTAGTTCATGATCATACTTTATTAGCCAAGTGTGTTTTTGCAACATACGAGGAATTTGATTTGCCGAGTCAGTCATACAAATAAAAAGCATTTTAACATAAACATCCACCACAGTGACTCCTCCACATCCCTCGCTGTGATGGAAGGCTAAAAAAAGTTCAATCTCTCCCTTCTTTGTCCTCCAGCGGTCAGGGGCCTCTAACCTTCCGTTGACGGGATGATCTTACTCCATAGCTGGTGGCGGGCATCCTCATCATAGCGATCGGGGGCGGAGGGATCTCAGCTCCCCCGCACCGGGCGATCTACCCCGGGTTGGGCTTAGTCGTGTGGCTTTTGGAGCTTCCTGATGTTGGTCTCAACTTGAGACTGCAAGGTCCTTGATGTTAATGTTTAGTTTAGTTTAGAGATACAGCGCGAAAACAGACGCTTCAACACAGGGATCGCTGGTCCGCGCCGACCAGCGATCCCCGCACATTAACACTATCCTTCACACACTCGGGACAATTTACATATACACCAAGCCAACTAACGTACACACTTGTACGCTTTTGGAGTGTGGGAGGAAACCGTAGCACCCAGAGAAAACCGACGCAGGTCACGGGGAGAACGCGCAAACTCCGTACAGACAGCGCCCGTAGACCGCATCGAACCCAGGTCTCTGGAGCTGTGAGGCAGCAACTCTCCCGCTGCACTGCCGTGCTATCCGGTTTCAGTTCCATGAGTACATTTGACCAGGGGCCACAGTTTAAGAATAAGGGGTAAGCCGTTTAGAACGGATATGATGAAACACTTTTTCTCACAGAGAGTTGTGAGTCTGTGGAATTCTCTGCCTCAGAGGGTGGTGGAGGTCGGTTCTATGGATAGTCTCACGAGAGAGTTAGATAGAGCTCTTAAAGATAACGGAGTCAGGGGATAGGGGGAGAAGGCAGGAACGGGGTACTGATTGTGGATGATCAGCCATGATCACATTGAATGGCGGTGCTGGCTCGAAGGGCCGAATGGCCTACTCCTGCACCTATTGTCTATTGATATAATGCAAGGATATAGTATCTATTCCAGGAACATTTTACTGCTGAGGTGAAATGTAAAAGAGAGGGGGAATAGAATGAAACATCTCAGAATGCACTGACTATCCGTGAAAGCACAAATAATCTTTAACTGACTATAGTCAGTTAAAGTCTGGTCCCAAAAGGTCATTAGTCATTAGTTTAGTTAATTGTCATCTGTACCGAGGCACAGTGAAAAGCTTTTGTTGCGTGCTTACCAGTCAGCGTGTGACACGGTGGCGCAGCGTTTAGGGTCGCTGCCTTATAGCGCTTACAGCGCCAGAGACCCGGGTTCGATCCCGACTACGGGTGCTGTCTGCACGGAGTTTGTACGTTCTCCCCGTGACCGCACGGCTGTTCTCCGAGATTTTCGGTTTCCTCCCACACTCCAAAGGCGTACAGGTTTGCAGGTTAATTGGCTTGGTGTAAGTGTAAATTGTCCCTAGTGTGTGCGAGGTAGTGTTATAATGCGGGAATCGCTGGTCGGCACGGATGCGGTGGGCCGAAGGGCCTGTTCCCACGCTGTATGTCTATACTAAATTAAATACATGGTGGCAGCGTCAATTGAGCCGTTCACAGTGTACATGATAAGGTATAGCTTAATAAGAGTCAGAGGGTGGTGAATCTTTGGAACTCATTGCCACAGAAGGCTGTGGAGGCCAAGTCAATGGATATTTTTAAGGTAGAGATTGATAGATTCTTGATTAGTGCGGGTGTCAGGGTTTATGGGGAGAAGGCAGGAGAATGGGGTTGAGAGGGAAAGATAGATCAGCCATGATTGAATGGCGGAGTAGACTCGATGGGCCGAATGGCCTAATTCTACTCCTACAACTCATGAGGTTTGTTGAAAAGCGCCACGGCTATGATTCGGTGTCCGCCACGAAATACGGAAGGACAGTTTCGGCTTTAATAGATTGCAGCCACAAAAAAAAAAGCCTCTTGATCACAAGGTGCGACGGCATTAAATCCGATAAGAAGGCTGTATCGCTGGTTTCTATATCTGGAACATGACTCACGTTTACACCGCGTGGAGGAAAAAAATGACATCACCCTCTCCGTCTGCGTCTGTTTCTCACATTAATGAAATCAGGGGACGGGTTTGAAAATCATTAGAGTGATTGTTACTTCTTATCACTGTTAAGAGAAAGCTCAAATTTACAGCCAAGGGCGACAGACTTGAAGGCATCATTTTTTAAGAGGTGTGTGCAAGGAATTGCTTAGCAGTTAGCGTGTGTGTGTGTGTGTGTGTGTGTGGGGGGGGGGGGGTGTCATCTGAATCAAGATTTAATTTAATACTAATCAGTCGGCGGAGAATGCAGAATATTTTTATTGCAGCATTGTTTGTTTTGCCTCCACAATATGCTTAATATACTTTTGGGAATAGGCTGTCAGATTGGCTCAGAATTTTGCATAATCCCCTTGGCTGAAATATAAATACTGAGATCGTTTTCTTTTTTTTATTATATACCTGGTCTATATCCGTAGTATATATTTTTAATGCTCGCTTCTGGCTGAGTTATAACAACCAAGAACCAGAGGACATACTGTAGGCTTAAGGTGAGGAGGGGGGGAAAGATTCAATATGAATCCATGGGGTAACTTTTTTACCACACGAAGGATACACAATGGATGTTGTCGAGCTGGAAAGGGTGCAGTGAAGATTTACGAGGATGTTGCTAGGACTCGAGGGCCTGAGCTATAGGGAGAGGTTGAGCAGGCTGGGACTTTATTCCCTGGAGCGCAGGAAGATGAGGACTGATCTGATATTGGTGGACAAAATCATGAGTGGAATAGATCGGGTGGGCGCACTGAGTCTCTTGCCCAGAGTGGGGGAATCGAGGACCAGAGGACATGGATTTAAGGTGAGGAGGGAAAGATTTAATAGGAATCTGAGGGGTAACCTTTTCACACAAAGGGTGGGGGGTGTTTGGAACGAGCTGCCGGAGGAGGTAGTTGAGGCAGGGACTATCCCAACGTTTAGGCAGGTACATGGATAGGACAGGTTTAGAGAGATAATGGGCCAAATGCAGGCAGGTGGGACTAGGGTAGATGGGACATGTTGGCCGGCATGGGCAAGGTGGGCTGAAGGGCCTGTTTCTATAGTCGCCACTTACAGCACTGACAAAGTTACAAAGTACCTCCACCGGCTCCTCCTTTCAGATCAGATTCAGATTCAGATTCAATTTTAATTGTCATTGTCAGTGTACAGTACAGAGACAACGAAATGCATTTAGCATCTCCCTGGAAGAGCGACATAGCAAATGATTTAAATAAATAATAATAAGTGATAATAAGTGTCCGGGGGGTGGGGGGGGGTGATTGGCAGTCACCGAGGTACGTTGTTGAGTAGAGTGACAGCCGCCGGGAAGAAGCTGTTCCTGGACCTGCTGGTTCGGCAACGGAGAGACCTGTAGCGCCTCCCGGATGGTAGGAGGGTAAACAGTCCATGGTTGGGGTGAGAGCAGTCCTTGGCGATGCTGAGCGCCCTCCGCAGATAACGCTTGCTTTGGACAGACTCAATGGAGGGGAGCGAGGAACCGGTGATGCGTTGGGCAATTTTCACCACCCTCTGCAATGCCTTCCGGTCGGAGACAGAGCAGTTGCCATACCATACTGTGATGCAGTTGGTAAGGATGCTCTCGATGGTGCAGCGGTAGAAGTTCACCAGGATCTGAGGAGACAGATGGACCTTCTTCAGTCTCCTCAGGAAGAAGAGACGCTGGTGAGCCTTCTTGATCAGAGTTGAGGTATTGTGGGTCCAAGAGAGGTCATCGGAGATGTTGACTCCCAGGAACCTGAAGCTAGAAACACGTTCCACCTCCGTCCCGTTAATGTGGATGGGGGTGTGCGTGCCGCCCCTGGACTTCCTGAAGTCTACAATGAGCTCCTTGGTCTTCTTGGAGTTAAGGGCCAGTGTGATCCTTCGGGCTCCAGCCTTTAATAACCTTCGCTCAAGGGAACATACAAGTGGGGAAGACCAGAACAATGGTGATGGTGATGGTGACCACAAAATCCAACAGAGAGCTCAGGAGAGCCTCGATGTGGTTTAAACCAGCATCTGCAGTTCCTCCCAACACACAATGTCGCTGGAGAACATGGATAGATTTAGTTTTAGAGATACGGTGTGGAATCAGGCCCTTCGGCCCACCGAGTCCGTGCCAATACAATACAATACAATTTATTTGTTATCATTTGAACCTCTTGAGGTTCAAACGAAATTTGGTTTCTGCAGTCATACACACAAGAAAAAGTACCAAGACACAACACAATTTACACAAACATCCATCACAGTGAATCTTCTCCTCACTGTGATGGAAGGCAAAGTCTTATCTCCCAGAGTCTGCACCACTAGCAGTCGCCCATGTACTAGATCTATCCTACACACTTGGGACAAATTTTACACACACCAATTAAAACCTACAAACCTGCGCGTCTTTGGAATGTCGAAACGACACCCTATTCCTTTTCTCCGGAGATTTTGCCTGACCCATTGAGTTACTCCAGTAATTTGTGTCTATCTTCGGTGTAAATCAGCATCTGCAGTTCCTTCCTACACTAGTTGAGTTTTAGTTTAGAGATGCAGCGCTGAAACAGGCCCTTCTGCCCATCGAGTCCATCCCGACCAGCTATCCCCGCACATTAATACTATCCAACATTAGGGACAGTTTTTACATTTTTACTAAGCCAATTAACCTCCGGGATTCTTTGCCACAGACGGCTGTGGAGGCCAAGTCAGTGGATATTTTTTTTAAGGCAGAGAGATAGATAGATGCTTGATTAGTACCGGTGTCTAAACGCATTCCCCCGGCAGGGGAATGGGGTTAGGAGGGAGAGATAGATCATCCATGATTAAATGGCGGAGTAGACTTGATGGGCCGAATGGCCTAATTCTACTGCTATCACTTATAATCCACAAACCTGAATGTCTTTGGAGTGTGGGAGGAAACCGGAGTCTCCGAAGAAAACCCATGCAGGTCACAGGGAGAAGGTACAAACTCCGCAGAGGCAAGCACCCGTAGTCAGGATTGAAGCTCTGGCGCTGTAAGGCAGCGGCTCTACCGCTGCGCCACCGTGTCAGCCCGTGTGTGTGTGAATATTCCACGCTGCGAACCGCCATTTTGCCTATCGATACGGGTTCTGTTGCGCCGTGTATTTACTTGGAGCTGCGTGGCCAGATCTCAGTGGTCCCCTCGAACACGGTTCGTGGATAAGGACGTGTGGGAAGGAACTGCCGATGCTATTTTCTGCTGAAGATGGACACAAACTGCTGGAGTAACTGGGCGGGACCGGCAGCATAGAAACATAGAAACATAGAAAATAGGTGCAGGAGTAGGCCATTCGGCCCTTCGAACCTGCACCGCCATTCAATATGATCATGGTTGATCATCCAACTCAGTATCCCATCCCTGCCTTCTCTCCATACCCCCTGATACCTTTAGCCACAAGGGCCACATCTAACTCCCTCTTAAATTTAGCCAATGAACTGTGGCCTCAACTACCTTCTGTGGCAGAGAATTCCAGAGATTCACCACTCTCTGTCTGAAAAATGTTTTTCTCATCTCGGTCCTAAAAGATTTCCCCCTTATCCTTAAACTGTGACCCCTTGTTCTGGACTTCCCCAACATCGGGAACAATCTTCCTGCATCTAGCCTGTCCAACCCCTTATGAATTTTGTAAGTTTCTATAAGATCCCCCCTCAATCTTCTAAATTCTAGCGAGTACAAGCCGAGTCTATCCAGTCTTTCTTCATATGAAAATCCTGACATCCCAGGAATCAGTCTGGTGAACCTTCTCTGTACTCCCTCTATGGCAAGAATGTCTTTCCTCAGATTAGGAGACCAAAACTGTACGCAATACTCCAGGTGTGGTCTCACCAAGACCCTGTACAACTGCAGTAGAACCTCCCTGCTCCTATACTCAAATCCTTTTGCTATGAATGCTAACATACCATTCGCTTTCTTCACTGCCTGCTGCACCTGCATGCCTACTTCCATACTCTCCAGAGATGCTGCCTGTCCCGCTGAGTTACTCCAGCATTTTGTCCATCTTCATGGAGGACAGAAATAGCAGGGGGCTGTCGAGACACCAGGTGGCAGACTAACCATGTCGGGCATCGTACACACTGATATTCTTCAGGCTCAAACACAACCACCTGGCAACAGGGAAGGACAACTAACTGCATCCAGGGAGGCTCCAGCCCAGCCAGGAAGTAATCGAGAAGCTGTTATTCATAGGTTCCAGGGGCAGAATTAGGCCGTTCGGCCCATCAAGTCTACCCCGCCATTCAATCATGGCTGATCTATCTTTCCCTCTCAACCCCATACTCCCGCCTTCTCCCCTTAACCCCTGACACTCGCACTAATCAAGAATCTGTCAATCCCTGCCTTAAATATATCCATTGACTTGGCCTCCACAGCCTTCGGTGGCAATGAGTTCCACAGATTCACCGCCCGTCTGACCGGATGTGGAAACATCCTCTCCACATCCACTCCATCCAAGTCTTGTGCCCGCTGAAGGGGGTTTGCAACCAGCCTCCACCAAAGGAATGGAGCTGTGAGCAGTCACGATGATCTTTGCATGCACCACCTCCATCTCGGTGTAGACTTAGCACGAGGGGCTGAAGCAATTGTGGCCAATTAGCTTTGCCTGGATGTGTAAGAAGGAATTGCAGATGCTGGTTTAGACAATAGACAATAGGTGCAGGAGTAGGCCATTCGACCCTTCGAGCCAGCACCGCCATTCAATGTGATCATGGCTGATCATCCACAATCAGTACCCCGTTCCTGCCTTCTCCCCGTATCCCCTGACTCCGCTATCTTCAAGAGCTCTCTCTTGAAAGCATCTATAGAACCAGCCTCCACCGCCCTCTTGAGGCAGAGAATTCCACAGATTCACAACCCTATGTGTGTAACACAAGGAACTGATTGTGGACTTTGGAAGGGGTAGGATAGGGACCCACAATCCCGTTTATATCAGCGGGACAATGGTGGAAAGGGTCAAGAACTTCAAATTCCTGGGCGTGCATATTTCCGAAGATCTTTCCTGGTCCCAGCACACTGATGCAATTATAAAGAAAGCACATCAGCGCCTCTACTTCCTGAGAAGATTACGGAGAGTCGGTTTGTCAAGGAGGACTCTCTCGAACTTCTACAGGTGCACAGTAGAGAGCATGCTGACCGGTTGCATCGTGGCTTGGTTCGGCAACTTGAGTGCCCAAGAGCGAAAAAGACTACAAAAAGTAGTAACCACTGCCCAGTCCATCATCGGCTCTGACCTCCCCTCCATCGAACGGATCTGTCACAGTCACTGCCTCAAAAAGGCTGGCAGCATCATCAAGGACCCACACCATCTTAGCCACACACTTATCTCTCCGCTGCCATCAGGTATTAGGTACAGGAGCTCGAAATCTGCAACATCCAGGTTCAGGAGCAGCTACTTCCCCACAGCCATCAGGTTATTAAACTCGCCATCTAACAAACTCTGAACTGTAACAGCTTATTGCACTTTATCTGTTTATTTATGTGTATATATAGGGTCTATGCTATATAGACACTGAACTGTTCTGTGCTGCAGCAAGCAAGAATTTCATTGTCCTATCTGGGACACATGACAATAAACTCTCTTGACTTGACTAAAAGTTTTTCCTCATATCCGTTCTAAATGGCTTACCCTTTATTCTTAAACTGTGGCCCCTGGTTCTGGACTTCCCCAACATCAGGAACATGATTCCTGCCTCTAGAGCGTCCAAACCCTTAATAATCTTATATGTTTCAATGAGATCACCTCTCATCCTTCTAAACTCCAGAGTATACAAGCCCAGCTGCTCCATTCTATCAACAGATGACAGTTCCACCACCCCGGAATTAACCTTGTAAACCTACGCTGCACTCCCTCAATAGCAAGAATGTCCTTCCTCAACTTTGGAGACAAAAACTACGCACAACACTCCAGGTGTGGTCTCATTAGGGCCCTGTACAACTGCAGAAGGACCTCTTTGTTCCTGTACTCAATTCCTCTTGTTATGAAGGCCAACATGCCATTCGCTTTCTTCACTGCCTGCTGTACCTGCATGCTTATTTTCATAGACTGATGAACAAGGAACCCCCAGATCCCGTTGTACTTCCCCTTTTCCTAAATTGACACCATTCAGACAATTATCTGCATTCCTGTTTTTGCCACCAAAATGTCTACATCAAAAATAGACACAAAATGCTGGAGTAACTCAGCCGGTCAGGCAGCATCTTTGCAGAAAAAGCATAGGTGACGTTTCGTGTTGAGACCCTTATTCAGACTGAGATTCAGGGAGGATTCAGCACCTTCTCAGACCTCTAGTTTCCCCCTCCCTGACTCTCAGTCTGATGGAGGGCCTCGACCTGAAGTGTTACCTATTCCTTCTCTCCAGAGATGATGCCTGACCCGCTGAGTTACTCCAGCATTTTGTGTCTAGCTTTGCCTGGAGATGCAATGTATTGTTTACTAGACTAAGTGGGACCCGTCGGGTCCCAGCTTCACACGGGAGGGCTGGTCCCCCAACGCAATATTCCACCTCTCCACCAATTCCAATATTGCTGGCCAGTGGGTGGGGGGCTTCACAGCTCCAACTTCTTCAGTTCTCATTAACCAACCTGATCTCCCGGTGGCTCAGCACTTCCTCCCCCTCCCATTCCGTATCCAACCTTTCTGTCCACGGCCAGAGTGAGTCCCACCGCAAATTGGCGGAACAGCATCTCATGTTTCGCTTGGGT
Organism: Amblyraja radiata; assembly: GCF_010909765.2. Lineage (NCBI taxonomy): Eukaryota > Metazoa > Chordata > Chondrichthyes > Rajiformes > Rajidae > Amblyraja > Amblyraja radiata. The sequence continues at coordinate 110,896,362 of NC_045958.1, read as the reverse complement.
AGTTTACACCCCAACGGTATGAACATTGACTTCTCCAATTTCAGGTAGTCCTTGCTTTCTCCCTCATTCCCCTCCCCCTCCCAGCTCTCCCACAGCCCACTGTCTCCTCCTCTTCCTTTCTTCTTCCCCCCCCCCCCCTCAACCCACACCGACATCAGTCTGAAGAAGGGTCTCGACCCGAAACGTCACCTATTCCTTTGCTCCATAGATGCTGCCTCACCCGCTGAGTTCCTCCAGCATTTTTGACTACCTGCTGAGTTACTCAAGTCATATGAGACCCTTATGTGCATTAACCAGCATCTGCAGTACCTTGCTTCTACTAAACGTTTACAAACTTTGCTAATGCCATAACCCACAGGCAGTACAGGTGCCTTTCTTCCGAGTCAAACTACAATAATCAGTAAGGCGGATAAAGCATTTAGACTCGGGGTGCTAATATGCTGCGGTAAATGGTGACATTCCTAACAGTTTCAGCTTCACAGGTTCATTGTGAACGCAGAAGACTGCCACATTACTGTTCCATTTTCTTGCCCTTAAGGTTACGCAATTATATCATCTCTAACGATGAAAGTAAATGTTGCAGCTCTATTTTTGTCGCCCCTTTTCTCGACAGATTTCCGAAACCACGAAAGTGCGCCCTGCACACAATATGTTTCGGGCAGGCTGCAGCGTGTGTTACCTGGGGAGAGCTTTCACTCAGTGCCAATGACATCATGTGCTAAAAGGAGAGGGTGAGGTAATGCTAACGTCGAGAGAGAGAGAGAGAAAAAAAGGCGTCCTTTAACAAGTCAGGCTGCAGCCTGTCAAAATAATCCTCTGCCTCCGAAACTAGGCTGTGCGATGACTTGTGGAAGGGGGGAGGGGGAGGGGAGAGGGGAGGGGGGATCTCATTATTTAGCTGTTCTTCTACCCCTTCTCTGGAGAGCTTTCTCCCACAAAAGCAAAAGAAAAAAACACAGCTTGCAATTAAGCCTCAGTGAATTAGGAATGATGGTTTGTGAGTTAGGAATGATGGTTTGGGTACTACTCCCTCCGCCCCCCCTCTGTCAAACTCCTGATCCTTACCTTGTGCCCGGGGATGATGTCATTCCCATTCTCCATCTCAGGCAGAGGGACTGGTATCGCAAGGATGCAGATTTGAGTTAATTGGCAGAGGAGGGGATGTGGGATTTATTTTATGCAGCAGTTTAATATGCTCTACAATGCACATGGGCTGAAAGCATGTTGGAAGCAGGTTCTCTCATTTTTCAAAATTAAATTGGATAAATACTTGAAGGGGGGGGGGGGGGGAGAATTGCAAGGGTCATGGGATAAAATAAAATGCTTTAGATTTAGACTGTAGCATTTCTGGATAAAAGGAATAGGTGATCTTTCGGCTCAAGAACCTTCAGACTCAGAAACATAGACAATAGGTGCAGGAGGAGGCCATTCGGCCCTTCGAGCCAGCACCGCCATTCATTGTGATCATGGCTGATCGTCCCCAATCAATAACCCGTGCCTGCCTTCTCCCCATATCCCTTGACTCCACTAGCCCCTAGAGCTCTATCTGACTCTCTCTTAAATCCATCCAGTGACTTGGCCTCCACTGCCCTCTGTGGCAGGGAATTCCACAAATTCACACCTCTCTGGGTGAAAAGGTTTTTTCTCAGCCGACTCGAAACGTCACCTGTTCCTTTTCCCCAGAGGTGCTGTCTCAGGCCCTCTGAGTTACTCCAGCTTATTGTGGCCATCTTCGGTGTAAACCGGCATCCGCAGTTCCTTCCTGCTCACTTCAGACTTTAGACTTCAGGGATGCAGCCCGTAAACAGGCCCTTCGGCCCACTGAGTCCGTCCGCGCCGACCAGCGATTGCCCCATACACTAACCTGCACATACGAGGGACAATTTTACAATTTACCGAAGCCAATTAACCTACAAACCTGTACGGCTATGGAGGCCGATTCATTGGGCATTTTTAAAAGTTGGAGATTTGATAGGTTCTCGATTAGTTCGCGTGTCAAAGGTTATGGGGAGAAGGCAGGAGAATGGGGTTGATCGAATGGCAGTGCAGACTCGATTAGCAGAATGGCCCTAATTCACCTCCTATGTCTTAACGGTCTCATGAACCTGTTCTTTGTCCAAACCCAACACCCGGAACTACTACAGTGGTTCCAGACAGCTTCTCACCATCACCTGCGCGAGGGAACGAGCTAAGATGGTACCCCAGCCAGCGACTCTCTGCGGGCTGGCCCCAGAAGTGGATCTGCAATCACGCATTAGATTCCCTCCACTCTTTCAAACCTCTCTCCCCAACACATTCCCTTTATGATCTACTGCATCCGCTGTTCCAGGTGTCAACTTCTCTACATCGGCGAGACCAAGCGCAGGCTTGGCGATCGCTTCACTGAACACCGCCGCACAGTCCGTCTTAACCGACCCGATCTCCCGGTGGCCCAGCACTTTAACTCCCCTTTCCATTCCCAATCTGACCTTTCTGCCCTCATGATCTGTTCAGCCCCTCATATTTCGCTTGGGTAGTTTACACCCCAGCGATATGAACATTGACTTCTCTAACTTCAAATAGCCCTTGCTTTCTCTCTCCATCCCCTCCCCCTTCCCAGTTCTCCCACTAGTCTTACTGTCTCCGCCCACATTCTATCCCTGTCCCGCCCACTCCCCTGACATCAGTCAGAAGAAGGGTGTCGACCCGAAACGTCGCCCATTCCTTCTCTCCAGAGATGCTGAGTTATGCCCCTGTCCCACTTAGGAAACCTGAACGGAAACCTCTGGAGACTTTGTGCCCCTACCCAAGTTTTCCGTGCGGTTCCCGGAGGTTTTTGTCAGTCTCCCTAACTGCTTCCACTACCTGCAACCTCCGGCAACCACCTGCAACCTCCGGGAACCGCACAGCTTGCCCTGCACATCTCCTTTAAACTTTGCTCCTCTCACCTTACAGCGATGCCCTCCAGTGTTGGACATTCCCACAATGGGAAAAAAGGTTCTGACTCTCACTCTCATAAACCACTTCCATGGACAAAGTCCAATGTCCACAATGGGGTAGAGGTGAATCGGCCAGTGCCCCAGCTTATGCAAGGACCGTTCAGAAGCCTGATAACAGATGGGGGGAAAAGCCGTTTTCTCTCCTTCCTTCAAAACCTACCGACAAAATGCCTCCGCAAAACTTTTAAGACAGCAGAAAACTTGTGGGTACACAAAAATGCTGGAGAAACTCAGCGGGTGCAGCAGCATCTATGGAGCGAAGGAGATAGGCAACGTTTCGGCCCGAAACGTTGCCTATCTCCTTCGCTCCATAGATGCTGCTGCGCCCGCTGAGTTTCTCCAGCATTTTTGCGTACCTTCGATTTTCCAGCATCTGCAGTTCCTTCTTAAACAAAAAACTTGTGGGGATTTCCCATGTGTAATAGTTTTCTGAAATCCACCATTTTAACCAGGTTCTGTCGGTCAATCTGTTCAAGGGAATTAGGTGACTAACTTCACTGGTTCGACAATAACTTCCCTAATATACTAATCATAATTGGCACATTTCCAAATTATCTTACAAGGCATTTAGCCTGTTGAGCCCTTAGTTTAGTTTAGTTTAGCGTAGAGATACAGCGCCAGAACAGGCCCTTCGGCCCATCGTGTCCGCGCAGACCAGCGATCCCTGCACATTAACACTATCCTACACACACTGGGGACAATTTTACCGGAGCCAATTAACCTACAAACCTGTACGTCTTTGGAGTGTGGGAGGATCCCGGAGATCCCGGGGGAAACCCCACGCAGTTACTGGGAGAACGTACAAAACTCCATACAGGCAGCACCCGTGGTCAGGATTGAACCCGGGTCCCAGGCGCTGTAAGGCAGCAACTCTACCGCTGCGCCACCGTGCCGCCCAGACGAAACGATCCAAGCACTACGTTGATGGACATTCCTGGACAGAAATGCTCGAGGAAGTACAAAATCTTTGTTGATACCCGAAACTCCCAGTGTTACACCTTACTATATTTTGAGTTAAACACCGTTCCAACTGCACGTGGTTAAATCTGTCACAAATTGGAACAAACACAAAGTCTGCGTTAATAAATTTGGGGTAAAAAATTTCAATGTGAAAGTAATAAGAATTTAGACACCAGGGCAAACACTTATTTCCTCACCCCCTGCACACCACGAGAATAGTTGAGGGCTTAAGCACAAGGAAGGAGGATGAAGGCTGATCTTATAGAGGTGTAGAAAATCATGAGAGGAATAGATCGGGTAGATGCGCAGAATCTCGTGCCCAGAGTAGGGGAATCGAGGACCAGAGGACATAGGTTCAAGGTGAAGGGGAAAAGATTTAACAGGAACTTGAGGGGTTAACTTTTTCACACAAAGGGCGGTGGGTGTCTGGAACGAGCTGCCGGAGGAGGTAGTTGAGGCTGGGACTATCGTGACCTTTAAGGAACAATTAGACAGGCACATGGATGGGACAGGTTTAGAGGGACATGGGCCAAACGCAGGCATGTGGGGCTGGTGTATTTGGGGCAAGTTGGTCGGCACGGGCAGGTTGGGCCGAAGGGCCTGTTTGCACGCTGCATCACTATGACTAACTGCAGATGTTGGTTTACAAAAGAAGACACAAAGTGCTGGAGTATCACAGTGGGTCAGGCAGCATCTCTGGAGATCATATTCTCCAGAGATGCTGCCCGACCCGCTGAGTTACTCCAGCACTTTGTGTCTCTCTTAGCTTAGAGTTGAGTTTAATTTAGATGAACAGTATGAAGAAGACCCTTTGGCCCATCGAGTTCATGCTGACCATCGATCGCCCATTTACACTAATTCCATGTTAATCCAGTCTCTCTGACCTTTACACATGAGAGGCATTTTTTTTTACAGAGACCAATTGACGTACTAAGTAATAAATTTATTTATGGGCGCCTTTCAAGAGTCTCAAGGACAAAGTGGTAGGTCTTTAGGTTGTGGGAAGAAACTTTCTTTGCACATTGCCTTTAAAGATTGTACCTCCCACCTTGACACCCTCTAGGTTTTGATACTTCCACCGAAGAAAACGGCTGTACTCGTATGATTGATTGAAATTTACATATAGTTTAGAAGAGTCCTTAGTTGATGTTTAGTTGCGTTTAGAGATATAGCGTGGAAACAGGGTCTTCGGCCCACAGAACCTGAGCCAGCCAGCGATCCCCACACACTTTTGTGGGGGGAAACCTGAGCACCCGGAGAAAACCCACGCGGTCACAGTGAGAACATACAAACTCCGCACCCGTGGTCAGGATGGAAACAGGGTCTGGGGCTCTGTAAGGCAGCAGCTCTACTGCTGCGCCACTGAGCCGTCCAATGCTTAAAGTACATTTAAAATACTATGTGAGGCATATTTCTGATCTTGGAATTTTTAAATAAAAGTGCCAACTTTTGGAAGAAGTCAATACAGGGGGCAGAGGTAGGGTTGCCAACTTTCTCACTCCCAAATAAGGGGCAAAAGGTCAAAATCAGGGACAAATTCCCGACGGCAATTCGTTGACCGACTCGGCCGTGGCTGGGTGAATGATGGACTGCACACAAAGCCCAGCCGGCGGGCCCGCTGAGGAGTCTTGGCCCAGGGCCACGCGACATCGCGTGCAAAGTCCGGCGCCCCATCCAACTCATGAACAGATGATCGGCCATGAGAAGGAGGGGTGGTGGTGGTGTCGGCGGTAAGCGAAGGTCCGAAGGTCGGACAACTGGCCGGGCTGCCGACCGACGGGGCCACGGGCGAGGCGCTGCTGCTGCTGCTGCACTCCATGGGCTGCACTACGTCGGGACGGGTGAGGCGGGGCCGGACGTGGCGCTCCGACCCGACAGTCCCCTCGACCCGAGTAGTAGCGGTCAAATACGGGACAAGGGCGATCCCGTACGGGACAAACCAATTTAGCCCAATATACGGGATGTCCCGGCTAATTTGGGACGACAGATGGCACAATGGGCTAAGTGTTCGGCTGGCAACCGGAAGGTAGCCGGTTCGAATCCCGCTTGGAGTGCATACTGTCGTTGTGTCCTTGGGCAAGACACTTCACCCACCTTTGCCTGTGTGTGAATGTGTGTGAGTGACTGGTGGTGGTCGGAGGGGCCGTAGGCGCAGATTGGCAGCCACGCTTCCGTCAGTCTGCCCCAGGGCAGCTGTGGCTACAGAAGTAGCTTACCACCACCGAGTGTGACTGAGGAGTGAATGAATAATGCGATGTAAAGCGCCTTGAGTATTAGAAAGGCGCTATATAAATCCCATCCATTATTATTATTATTAATACGGGACAGTTGGCAACTGTAGGCATAGGGAAGACCCATGAAACACGGACATGTTCTAGAGAGCTAGGTGGAGCATTACTGAGTAATGCATCAATTCCACTGTGGAGATGAGCTCAGATTAAACCAGAGATAGCAATGACATGGCCCAAAGGCCTCCACTGGCTCCAGCAACATGGAACAGGGTTTTGTAATCTCCAGCAGTGATGACTACAACAAATCAGCAAAACAGGCCAGCAGTTTCATGCCACTCAACACCTCCATCTTGCACTAGAAGAATTATCAATGGTCAATAGAACTTTTTTAGTCACATATGCAACTGCACAGCGAAATTCTTTTGCATATTTTACACGTGCGGGCGCCGCCATTTTTGGCGCCATTATTCACAGTCCAAAGTCCGGTCGGCCCGCGCGCTCGATGTCCCTCTCCTCTCCTCGCCCGGCCATCTTTGTGTCTCGGGGGCACCTCCTGCCGCCGACCTTGGCCTCCCACCGGCCTTTGCTCCTCACGCCCGACTTCTCCGGCTCACTCCCGGTTACACCGACCGATGAGCCATCGGGCGGGCTCCCATTGACCAAATCGTCCCTAGTGTGTGTAGGATCGAGCTAGTGTGCGGGGATCGCAGGTCGGCGCGGACACGGTGGGCCAACAAGCCTTCGGACGGGTTCCCGATGACCAACAAGCCTTCGGACGGGTTCCCGATGACCAACGAGCCTTCGGGCGGGTTCCCGATCCCACCGGAGGCCCGGCGACTCCACCTGTGAGCTGGGTCCGCGGCGGGCGAGCCAAACCCGATTGCCGGGAGATCTCCATACCCGCTGCTTTCCGGGTAGCTCCCGGCTGAAATGTCTGAAACATTGGTCAGCAAGGCCATCACTTTGATCTCCTTTTGCACTGAACGGAATGAGTGTCCACAGGCCAGCACAGTCTCGAGCGATAATTGGTTGCTGCCACACGATGCTGCCAGAACATGAGCTTCGATTAGCAAGCAACACAAAGCCAATCGTAGCTAACAGTTCCAGAGAAAAGTCCAATGTCACTTTTGGACAGGCACATGGATATGCAGGGAATGGAGGAATCTTGTTCATGTGCAGGCAGATAAGAGTTAGTCTTGTTATCATGTTTGGCATGGACATTGTGGGCCAAATGGCCTGTTCCTATGCTGTATTGTACTATGTTTTATGTGCTGTGTCCTAATAGTGTCATCCATCAGGATCAGGAACTTGGGGAGGGGCGGCTTGGGGAGGGGTGCAGCGGTAGAGTTACTGCCTTACAGCACCAGAGACCTGGGTTCGATCCTGACTACCGGCGTTTGTCTGTATGGAGTTTGTACGTTCTCCCCGTGACCTGCGTGGGTTTTCTCCAGGTGCTCCGGTTTCCTCCCATTCTCAAAAGACGTGCAGGTTTGTGGGTTAATTGGCTTGGTATAATTGTAAAATGTCCCCAGTGTGTGTAGGATAGTGCTAGTGTGCGGGGATCGCTGGTCGGCGCGGACTCGGTGGGCCAACGGGCCTGTTTCCGCGCTGTATCACTAGACTAAACTTAGCGGAGGCTGAGCTTGGGTGAACATCAAGCCCATTATCTATGACTCACAGGGAAAGCTGTGAAAAGTTAAATTGAACAGAGCGAGAGGCAGGGTTTCAGTTAAACATGGATGATGACGCAGTGTAGTGTGCAGATGTAGCAACAGGGGTTTATCCTTGTCTAGTGTTAGAAGACTGAAAGTCCTGGTGTCCACAAGTCATCACTGCCTGGGCAGATAAATGGAAATGTACTAAATGCATTTTTATGGTCGGAGAGTGATACAGTGTGGAAACAGGCCCTTCAGCCCAATCCCTCACATCGACCAATATGTCCCATCTACACTAGTCCCATCTGCCCCCGTTTGGCCCCTATCCCTCCAAACCTGTCCTATCCATGTACCTGTACAAATGTTTCTTAAACAAATAAGACAACATTATTACCGAAAGGATTCTCAATACTGTGGCCAATAGACAATAAACAATAGACAATAGGCACAGGAGTAGGCCATTCGGCCCTTCCAGCCAGCACCGCCATTCAATGTGATCATGGCTGCTCATCCCCAATCAGTATCCCGTTCCTGCCTTCTCCCCGTATCCCCTGACTCCGCTATCTTTAAGAGCTCTATCTAGCTCTCTCTTGAAAGTATGAAAGTATTGAAAGTCCAGCTGGATAGAAGAGGCAAAACATTGTTCAACTCACCATTGAATTTGCTACAACAAGTTTAGTTTTTAGTTTTCGCTTAGAGTTACAGCGCGGAAACAGGCCCTTCGGCCCACCAAGTCCGTGCCGACCAGCGATCCCCGCACACCTACACTACCCTACGCACACACTAGGGACAATTTTACAATTTTACCAAGCCAATTAAAACCTGTACGTTTTTTTGAGTTTGCAGGAAACTGGTGTTCCCGGAGAAAACCCACGCAGGTCACGGGGAGAAAGTACAAACACCCGTAAAGACAGCACCCGTACTCAGGATCGAACACAGGTCTCCGGCCCTGTAAGGCAGCAACTCTACCGTTGCGACACCTTGCCCCCCGATAGACACAAAATGCTGGAGTAACTCTGGGTGGGGTTGGTGTAAATAACTGGGCGGCACGGTGGTGCAGCGGTAGAGTTGCTGCCTCACAGCGCCAGTGACCCGGGTTCGATTCTGACTACAGGTGCTGTCTGTACGGAGTTTGTACGTTCTCCCCCTGACCTGCGTGGGATTTCTATGGTTTCCTCCCACACCTTCAAAGATGTACAGGTTTGTAGGTTAATTGGCTTCTGTAAATTGTAAATTGTCCCGAGTGTGTGTAGGATAGTTTTGGTCATTGATCGGCACGGACTCGGTGGGCCAAAGGGCCTGTTTCCGCGCTGTACCTCCAACCTAAACTAAACTAAACTAAACTCAACGGGTCAGGCAGCATCTGTGGAGAAAAGGAATAGGTGGCGTTTCGGGTCGGAACCCTTCTTCCCCCCCACCCCCCCCCCCAGCACTTTGTGTCTATCAGCGGTATAAAACAGCACCTGCAGTTCCTTGGTATCAGAAGAGCAACATTCATAGGAATCAGAGCTACAATAATCTGTCGAGCTTTTCCTGAAGTGAATCATATTTAACTGTCCCAGATACACCTATTGCCAACTGCTAATTTGCTTTCACTTTTCCTCAGGCTGTCGAAGTCTACAAATAGTGAAAACAATCTTTTTTTCAGCTTTATTTTAATCTTTTTTTCAGAACGTCCTTCCACCCTGAGCACAATATGTTATACCCGGATTGCAAAGCGCAGCCACGATCTGGATGACTGTGGCTGTGAATGACTTCATGTGCTAAAAGGAGACAGTGATGTAATGCAAAGAAAGGAGACGTCCTCTTTCAAGTCAAGCGCTGCAGTGCATAAAACATCCTGCCAGCCTAGAACTAGGTTAGGCGCAAGATGGTAATTAATTACAAACTTTATTTCTTTTGCTGGAAGAATAATCCCATCGGAACAAAATAAAATATGCAAATCGATGGCGGCGCGTTGGCGCAGCGGTCGAGTTGCTGCCGTTCAGGTGGCGCCCAGCCCAGACGACTATTTGCCTGCCAGCCACAGAAGCAGACCTACAGTCACATATAGTACAATCGCTCCACACTCTTAGATCTCTATTCCTGCAGCAACATTATACTCTCTGGCTTTTCCTTGCACTAAACATTATTCCCTTATCTATACGAAGGTAGACAAAAGTGCTGGAGAAACTCAGCGGGTGCAGCAGCATCTATGGAGCGAAGGAAATGGGCAACGTTTCGGGCCTGGAAGAGCAAGACGCTAGAAAGACTATAAGGAAATGAGAATATTTTTAATTCTGCAGCGGATTGTTAGCGGTCGCTGTTGTGGAAGGATATTTGAGAAACGTTCAGTAGAAGCTTTGAAAAGGGAATTGAATGTAGGTTTTGCAAAAATAAAAATGCAGGCAAAACGCCCACAGCCTCAGAATAAAAGGACATACCTTTACAGGGCCTTCGGGTTTTCTGAGCAGGCGCCATGGCAGCGGCTCCTTGGGAAGGCCTCTGCCACGAGGTATCCCAAAAGGGTATATTATTCTATTTAGAGGTATTGGGGGTACTGGCTGCAAGGCGATGTTGGACAAACTCGGATTGTTTTCTCTTGAACTCCGGAGGTTGAGGGGACATGGGGTTGCCACACAGAGATCCATACAGTCAGGCTCAAACCCGGGTCTCTGGCGCATGCGAGAAAAAGGGTGGGCGACGTTTCGGATCGGAACGCTTCTTCAGAGCCCTCTCCAGTCTGAAGAAGGGTTCCGACCTGAAACACTGCCCATTCCTTTTTCTCCAGAGATGCTTCCTGACCCGCTGAGTCACTCCAGCACTTTGTGTCCAACTTACGAAGCTGCATGTCTTTGGGGTGTGTGAGGAACCCGGAGCACCTGGAGGAAACCCACGAGGACACGGGGAAAAATTGCAAAGTGTCTACAGCCAGCAGCTGTAGTCAGGATTGGACCCGGGTCTTTGGCGCTGTGAGGCAGCAACTCTACCCCTGCGCCACCGTGCCGCCCAGGGACAAGCCATTTAGAACGGAGACGAGGAAATACTTCTTCACACAGAGAGTTGTGAGTCTGTGGAATTCTCTGCCTCAGAGGGCGGTAGAGGCCGGTTCTCTGGATGCTTTCAAGAGAGAGCTAGATAGGGCTCTTAGAGATAGCGGAGTCAGGGGATATGGGGAGAAGGCAGGAACGGGGTACTGATTGGGGATGATCAGCCATGATCACATTGAATGGCGGTGCAGGCTCGAAGGGCCGAATAGCCTATTCCTGCACCTATTGTCTATTGTCTATAATGGACTCTAAAATCTTACCAACCATCAATGCCAGACTAACCAGCCTATAGTTCCCACTATTCTGCTTTGCTCCCTTCTTGTGCAGCGGGGTAATATTGGCAATTTTTCCTACTCCTGCACCTATTGTCTATCTCTCAGTGGAGACAAGTGGACAGTTGACGTTCCAGGTCAAGAGTCTTGCTCGGGACATTATTTTATCTACTAGTTCAAATTCCAGCATCTTTTAGTTTAGTTTAGAGATACAGTGCGGAAACAGGCCCTTCGGCCCGCCAAGTCCGCACTGACCAGCGATCCCCGCACACTAACACTATCCTACACACATTTATACCAAGCCAATTAACCTACAAACCTATACGTTTTTGGAGTGTGGCAGGAAACCAGAGCTCCCGGAGAAAACCCACGCAGGTCACGGGGAGAGCGAACAAACTCTGTACAGACAGCACCCGTGGTCAGGATGGAATCCGGGTCTCTGGCGCTGCAAGGCAGCAACTCTACGGCTGCGCCACCGTGCCGCCCGTTTGCAGTCTTTTGAGTCTCCACTTAATTGAATGTCCCGTCTCCATCACTGTCTCACAGACAGAGAGCAGCCAATTACACCAATACATCGTCTGTCTAGATGCGTATGGTTCAGCACCACACTCACGGTACATCTTCATGCTAAGCCACACGTTCCAACTGACTTCACCTAATTATCTGATGTAAATTAGCAAACTCGATCGAAAGGAATTGACCTGAGGTCTGTAACGAGATTTCCACCCGCTCGTCGCAAGCAGGAGGAAGCTGCAGCAGTCAAATTAGCTGCCAATTGTACCCCCCCCCGTCGCAAAGGTTGCGGTGGAGGTGATCCTCCTATATACACTCAATGAGTCTTGAGGGTCGCTAAGGGAATGTGCAATGGATTATTTAACTGGCCCAGTATGAAGGGGCACGGTGGCTGCAGCGGTAGAGTTGCTGTCTCACAGCGCCAGAGACCCCGGTTCATAAGTTCATAGTTTCATGTCGTCGGAGCAGAATGAGGCCATCCGACCCATCAAGTCTACTCTGCCATTCATTCATGGCCAATCTCTTTCCCTCTCGACCCCATTCTTCTGCCTTCTCCCATGACACCCGTGCTGGTCAAGAATTTATCTATCTCTGCCTTTAAATATATCCATTGACTTGGCCTCCACAGCCTTCTTCCAATGCACCCTCTCGCACTTTTTTTAAACCTGCACTTTCTCTTTAGCTATCTTACTGTATTCTGCCCTTCGTATATTTTGTCGTTTACACTGCCTGATGTCCTCATGTATGGTATGATTTGCCAGGATAGCACGTACGGCATGCACAGTGTTATCTGATTTGATTAGATAGCATGCTAGCTATCTAATCACTGTATCTCATTACAGACAACAATAATAAACCAATACCACCATCAATAAACCATCATCCCATGCCTAACCACTTCCTCTTCCCACGGCACACTCATTCCCTTGTTCTCACAGGAAGAGGAAATGAATCTTGAGAAGAAAGAAACTGCAGATGCTGGTTTTATAAACAGAGACACAACACGCTGGAGTAACTCAGCGGGCCAGGCAGCATCTCTGGAGAGTAGGAGTAGGTTACGTTTCGGGTCGAGACCCTTCACTAGACTAAGTTATCTTACACATAAAAGTATCAAACCTATTGAACTCAGTGGGCCAGGGAGCATCTATGGAAGGAGTGGTTAGACAAGGTTTCGACTTTGAGGAAGGGTCCCGGGCTGACGCGTGGCCCCTTAATTGCCCCCACACTTGCTGCCTGACACACCCAGTTACTCCAGCACTTTGTGGTTTTACCCCTACACTTACATTCTCTCACTGCGGTTTATTCAATGAACTTAAAGCCTGTTGCCAATGGCAACCCTACTGATAATTTGCGGTAAAGACCATTTGCAGAAACACTTAAACATCAACACAAACTTATTTTGTCTGTAAGGCTGCCTAGTGAGACAGAATAAAAGCTTCCAAATAGATGTGTTTCAGGGATATTAAACCATCAGCTACAATCTGGTAATGTGGAAAAATAATGTAAAGGAATTGATTTTGTTATAAACCATTATACAATGAGCAGGAAGCACTGGAGTATCTCAATGTTAACAAGCATAAAATATTTGTATAAAATATCATCAGGAGCTACTTATGGCTTGTCAATTTGTTCCTTTTTTTGAGCAATCAATAGATAATAAGAGAAGAATCTTGCACGCAGACACATTCAATAAGACACAAACAGTCACAAAACTCTCTGGTCTGCAAACACAGTGAAGTAAAAAAAGTTGAAACAAGCAACTGCAGATTCTGGTTTGCGCAAAAAGTGTGCTGGAGTAACTCAGCGGGTCAGGCATCATCTGTGGATAACATGGATAGGCGACGTTTCAGGTCTGGACCCTTCTTCAGACTGAGCCCTAATCATGGAGTTATAGTCTTTCAGTGTGGAAACAGGCCCTTCGGCCCAACTTGCTCACACCGACCAACATGTCCCATCTACACTAGTCCCACCTGCCCGCACTTGGCCAATATCCCTCTAAACCTGTCATATCCATGTACCTGTCTAAATGTTTCTTAAACATTGGGATAGTCCCTGCCTCAACTACCTCCTCCAGCAGCACGTTCCATACACCCACCACCCTTTGTGTGAAATAGTCCCCCCCCTTATTCCTATTAAATCTTTCCCCCATCACCTTAAACCCATGTCCTCTAGTTCTCGATTCACCTACTCTGGGCAAAGGACTGCGCATTTACCCGATCTATTCCTCTCATGATTTCTTACACCTCAATAAGATCAACTCTTATCCTCCTGCGCTCCAAGCAATAGAGTCCCAGCCTGCTCAACCTCTCCCTATAGTTCAGGCCCTCGAGTCCTGGCACCATCCTCGTAAATCTTCTCTGCACCCTTTCCAGCTTGACAACATATGCTCTATGTAGGAAGGAACTGCAGATGCTGGTTTAAACCGAAGATAGACTCAGAATGCTGGAGTAACTCAGCGGGTCAGGCAACATCTCTGGAGGAAAGGAATAGTTGACATTTCGGGTCAAGGCCCTTCGTCAGACTCTGCAGACATCTGAAGAAGGGTCCTTTTCCCCAGAAATGCTTGCTGCCTGACCCGCTGAGTTACTCCAGCTAGACGTATGTTCTACGTTCTAAAGATGGAGGCTTGGTCAGTGAATAATTTCACTGGGATAACGTGTGTGTTTGTGTGTGTGAGATGAACGTTTCCTGTGTCAGTACTTCCCTTCGGTGACAGCTTGCCTTCCCACACATAGACATGTTGCTTCTGACCACATCCCCGCTGGGAGAGTAATGTGATGGCAGTCAGGCACGTGGTAGGATTCAACGGATGATGGTCTGCTCAGAGCAGGTCCTGCCTCTCCCACCGCTGGAGTATGTCACGACAACCCACCTCCTGCTGCCGTTTCTGATGAGGCTGCCACACTGTCGTTAGAGTCACACAGCCGCGGAAACAGGCCCGTCGGTTCACCGAGTCCGCGCCGACCAGCGATCACCCCGTACGCTGCTGGCGCTGTCCGAAACACAATTTGACAATCTTTATGAAGCCAATTAGCCTCCAAACCCTGTACATCCTTGGAGTGTGGGAGGAAACCGGAGCACCCGGAGAAAACCCACGCAGGTCACAGGGGGGAATGTACAGACAGCACCCATAGTCAGGATGGAACCTGGGTCTCTGGTGCTGAAAGGCGGCAACCCTACCCGCCTAGCCACCGTGCCATGGTGATGAACGTCAGGGTGGCATTTGCCCAACAGCTGTCTGAACGAACTGGATGCCCAGCTAATAAGTACCGGGAGATGGTACTTAGTACTATTACTACATTTAAAAGACGCTGGGATATGTACGCGGCAGGATCATTATGCGGGCAACTGGGACTAGCTTCGGTGACATCTTGGTCAGCATGGAGTTGGGCCGAATTGGACATACTTTAGACTTTAGAGATGCAGTGTGGAAACATAGAAACATAGAAGCTAGGTGCAGGAGGAGGCCATTCGGCCCTTCGAGCCAGCACCACCATTCATTGTGATCATGGCTGATCGTCCCCTATCAATAACCCGTGCCTGCCTTCTCCCCATATCCCTTGACTCCACTAGCCCCTAGAGCTCTATCTAACTCTCTCTTAAATACATCCAGTGACTTGGCCTCCACTGCCCTCTGTGGCAGGGAATTCCATAAATTCACAACTCTCTGGGTGAAAAAGTTTTTTCTCCACTCAGTCTTAAATGACCTCCCCTTTATTCTAAGACTGTGGCCCCCTGGTTCTGGACTCGCCCAACATTGGGAACATTTTTCCTGCATCTAGCTTGTCCAGTCCCCTTTTATAATTTTATATGTTTCTATAAGAGAAACAGGCCCTTTGTCCCATAGATTCCAGCAACCAGCGACCATCCTATTCACTAACACTATCCGACACACACCAGGGACAATTTACAATTCACTGAAGCACGTTAACCTACAAACCTGTACGTCCTTGGAGTGTGGGAGGAAACCGGAGAAAACCTGTATCGAACCTATATATCTGGCACTGGCTCATATTGAAATGTGAAATCCCTGAAGAAGGGTCTTGACCCAGACGTCACCCATTCCGTCACACCAGAGACGCTGCCTGACCCGCTGAGTTACTCCAGCATTTTGTGTCTATCTTCGGTTTAAACCAGCATCTATCTGTATATTCCTCCCTGCACATTGCTTGAAAGCCAGGAGCGAGCTCCTTGAAAGCAACTGGAGTGGAAATTCTGCTGAATCTTGATCATTGTAACCAAGCCAAACGAGAAAAAGCATAAATATAGAAAACATCGATGACCATGTGGTTGGAAACAAAACCTGTTTGTGGTCATAACACTGTCCTTCAGTTGACGTCATTAGAAGAGAGGTCTTCAACAAGCTTTATACATTTTCCAACCACCGACACAGGAAATCTCTTTACTTACGGAGCTGAACGGACGTCACCATAGAGTCCAAGTCACAAGGCATGGAAAGTGGCCCTTCGGCCCAACTCGTCCATGCTGACCAAGGTGCCCCATGCAAGCTGGGCCCATTACATTAAATTGGGCCAAATCTCTCCTGCCCATGTGCCTCAGTTTCAGTTCAGTTAAGTTTCACTTTCAGTTTCGGTTTAGTTCATTGCCACATGTATTTACAATATTTACAATCTACATTGATGATTTAGATGAGGGGATTGGGGGTAACATTAGCAAATTTGCAGATGACACAAAGCTGGGTGGTAGAGTGAACTGTGAGGAGGATGCTATGAGGATGCAGGGTGACTTGGACAGGTTCGGTGTGTGGGCAGATGCATGGCAGATGCAGTTTAATGTGGGTAAATGTGAGGTTATCCACTTTGGTGGCAAAAACAGGAAGGCAGATTATTATCTGAATGGTGTCAAGTTGGGAAAAGGGGAAGTACAATGGGGTCTGGGTGTCCTAGTTCATCAGTCACTGAAGGTAAGCATGCAGGTATAGCAGGCAGTGAAGAAAGCGAATGGCATGTTGGCCTTCATAACAAGAGGAGTTGAGTATAGGAGCAAAGAGATCCTTCTGCAGTTGTACAGGGCCATAGTGAGACTACACCTGGAGTATTGTGTGCAGTTTTGTTCTCCAAACCTGAGGAAGGACATTCTTGCTATTGAGGGAGTGCAGCGTAGGCTCACAAGGTTAATTCCCGGGATGGCGGGACTGTCATATGTTGAAAGAATGGAGCGACTGGGCTTGTATACACTGGAGTTTGGAAGGATGAAACATATTAAATCTTATTGAAACATATAAGATTATTATGGGATTGGACACACTAGAGGCAGGAAACATGCTCCCAATGTTGATGAAGTCCAGAACCAGGGGCCACAGTTTAACAATAAGCTGTAGGCCATTTAGAACGGAGATGAGGGAAAAGTGTATGGATACATGATAAGGGAATAACGTTTAGTTCAAGGTATAGTCTGGTCAAGATAGTCCGAGGGTCACCGATGAGGTAGATAGTTCAGCACTGCTTTCTGGTTGTCGTAGGAAGATTCAGTTGCCTAATTACTGCTGGGAAGAAACTGTCCCTGAATCTAGAGGTGTGCGTTTTCACATTTCTGTACCTCTTGCCTGATGGGAGAGGGGAGAAGAGGGAGTGGCCAGGATACGAATTGTCCTTGCATGTTCACGTCTGTCTGTCTGTCTGTCTGTCTGTCTGTCTGTCTGTCTGTCTGTCTGTCTGTCTGTCTGTCTGTCTGTCTGTCTGTCCTATTACTGAAATTCTCATCTTGACCACTGTCTGCGTAGTAATTAAATTTGCGCAAAAACGATCCCCCATAGCGCTATGATTTTTCGCCACCTTACTCATCATTCTCCTCTGCTGCAAGTCAAATAAGTTTTGTTCCGATCGGTGAAATAGTATAAAAGTTATGAAGGTTTTGAAGGTTCCCCCTGCCCCACAACCCCTACCCCACACATCCCCAACCCCCCCCCACACCCGCTCTCCCCCACACCCCCACACCAGCCACTCCCCCCCACCCTGACCCCACCTACTGGTATATTTTAAATGCTGCTATTGTACATACCACACCTACCTCCTCTGGCAACTCTTTTCATATATCCACCACCCCCAGAGTGAGAAATAATAATTCTTGCCCCTCTCACCTTCAACCCATGTACTCTTGTTCTTGATTCACCCAACCCTGAATGAAAGACTGAGTATTCACTCTATCTATTTGGTCCACCCTATCTGGGCGGCGCGGTGGCGCAGGGGTAGAGTTGCTGCCTCACAGCGCCAGAGACCCGGGTTCGATCCTGACTACGGGTGCTGTCTGTACGGAGTTCGGACGTTCACCCCGCGTGGGTTTTCTCCGAGATCTTCGGTTTCCTCGCACACTCCAAGGACGTGCAGGTTTGCAGGTTACTTGGCACCGGTAAAATTGTAAATTGTCCCTAGTGTGTGTAGGATAGTGTTAATGTGCGGGGATCGCTGGTCGGCACGGACTCAGAGGATCTGTTTCCGCGCTGTATCTCTAAACTTTAAAAAAATATTTATTTATTTTTTATTAGAAGCAGCATAAACCGCGGCATATGACATAATACATTTATTGTACAGCTTCCATTTTAATTTTTAGCTAAGATGAATTAGAAAAAGAGAGAAAAAGCAAGAGAGAGAGAAAATGAAAGAGAAAGTGAATGTGTAAGAATAGAACCCCTAGACCACCAAATAGGTGTGGTCGAAGAGTGAGTAAGTAAAATAAATGAGAAAAACGTAAAGAAATAAAAAGACAAAAACAGAAATCAAAACAAAAAGGGTTCGGTTTAAATCCGAAGTTGTGTTGCACCATACTATCCTTGTAATGAATCAATGAATGGAATCCATGTCTTCGAAAATTGCTCTGGTTTTCCTGCTAAGACAAGTCTCATATTTTCAAGATGTAGCGTATCAGACATGAATGAATGAATACGTTTATTGTCATTGCACAATACTGTGCAACGAAATTCCATTACATCTCCTCCGGTTAAAAAAATACAAACACGACAACCATTGACACATATGTACACTTATTAGTAAAAAATAAATAGGTATTTTAAAAGAATTTAAAAGAATTTAAAAGAATTTGGCGGCATTTCTTAGAATTACATTTTGCTTCCCCAGCATTCTCTTATTTATCACACATGGGTAGAAACTATTCTTTAGTCTACCGGTGCGAGCCTTCAGAGTCCTGAATCGCCTCCCAGAGGGCAGCAGAGTAAAAAGGTGGTTGGCAGGGTGGGATGTGTCCTGCTTGATATTTGTGGCCCGGCGCAAGCATCGGGCCCTATATATGTCATCCAAGGAACGCAGTTGGGCGTTTGTAATGTTCTGCGCAGTTTTTATAATTCCCTGCAACGCCCTCCTCTCAGCCACAGTACAGCTAGCAAACCACACCAGGATTCCATAGGAGAGGATACTCTCCACGGCGCATCGGTAGACATGTTTGTAAACCACATTTTAAGAGTAGGGGCGGATGTGTTTTTCCAAAATTTAAGTATTCGTTTTTTTCGCTGTTATCAGGCCATAATTAAGGAAACATCTTCGAAATATTGATAGTTCAGGGCAGGCTTCTGATGTTCCGAGAATAATCAGTTCCGTATGGGGGTCCAGTTTTGTTTTTAATGTTTTTGAGAAAATTTCAAAAATTCCTTTCCAAAAGTTATGTAGTTTTATGCAAGAGGCGAAGGAATGTGTTACAGTTGCTTCTTGAAGGAGACATTTGTCACAAATAGGAGATACATTTGAAAAAATCTTATTCAGTTTAGTCTTTGAGTAGTAGAGTCTGTGCAATGTTTTAAATTAGATTAAAACGTGTCTAACATTAATCGAACAATTGTGTATATATAAAATAATTTTTTTCCCATCTGTCTTTGGAAATTTTTAGGCCTAGTTCCTCTTCCCAGTCTCTTCTAATTGCGTCTGACGATGGCATTTCTATATTTAGAAGGGTGGTATTATACCTGTATCTCTAAACTAAACAAAACATTAACACTTTAGAATGCTTGTCAAGGCAAAATTATTTTTATTATATGTGCTGGCATCATCCCAGAGAGTGACTGATTCAGCCTTCTGCCCACGTCCATATGCTGGGAACTCTGAAGGTCTTTAGATTTTTTTCTGGAGAGGAGAGTCCGATTAAGTTTGAGAAATCTTGTGGGGATGAGCATTCTGGATCACCTCGCATCCTCCTTCCTTAACCCATGTAAACATAGAAACATAGAAACATAGAAAATAGGTGCAGGAGTAGGCCATTCGGCCCTTCGAGCCTGCACCGCCATTCAATATGATCATGGCTGATCATCCAACTCAGTATCCTGTACCTGCCTTCTCTCCATACCCCCTGATCCCTTTAGCCACAAGGGCCACATCTAACGCCCTCTTAAATATAGCCAATGAACTGGCCTCAACTACCTTCTGTGGCAGAGAATTCCAGAGATTCACCACTCTCTGTGTGAAAAATTGTTTTCTCATCTTGGTCCTAAAAGATTTCCCCCTTATCCTTAAACTGTGACCCCTTATTCAGGACTTCCCCAACATCGGGAACAATCTTCCTGCATCTTGCCTGTCCAACCCCTTAAGAATTTTGTAAGTTTCTCTAAGATCCCCCCTCAATCTTCTAAATTCTAGCGAGTACAAGCCGAGTCTATCCAGTCTTTCTTCATATGAAAGTCCTGACATCCCAGGAATCAGTCTGGTGAACCTTCTGGCATTCAGGCTGGTAAAAATGGATCAAGTCAAATAACAGACTGCACATGAATACAACCAATCTGTCCACAGCCCACAGGTAGAGGTTACAGGATACAACATTTAGTGCAAAATATAACTTTAGACTTTACTTTACTTTAGAGATAAAATACAGAAACAGGCCCTTCGGCCCATCAAGTCTGCACCGACCAACGATCACCTCGAACATTAAACATAGAAACATAGAAACATAGAAACATAGAAACTAGGTGAAGGAGTAGGCCATTCGGCCCTTCGAGCCTGCACCGCCATTCAATATGATCATGGCTGATCATCCAACTCAGTATCCTGTACCTGTCTTCTCTCCATACCCTCTGATCCCCTTAGCCACAAGGGCCACATCTAACTCCCTCTTAAATATAGCCAATGAACTGGCCTCGACTACCCTCTGTGGCAGAGA
The DNA here is from genome assembly GCF_010909765.2 of Amblyraja radiata. Taxonomy (NCBI): domain Eukaryota; kingdom Metazoa; phylum Chordata; class Chondrichthyes; order Rajiformes; family Rajidae; genus Amblyraja; species Amblyraja radiata. The sequence goes on along the minus strand of NC_045958.1, from coordinate 110,875,607 downwards.
GTTCCAGAGATTCACCACTCTCTGTGTGAAAAAAGTTCTTCTCATCTCGGTTTTAAAGGATTTTCCCCTTATCCTTAAGCTGTGACCCCTTGTCCTGGACTTCCCCAACATCGGGAGCAATCTTCCTGCATCTAGCCTGTCCAACCCCTTAAGAATTTTGTAAGTTTCTATAAGATCCCCTCTCAATCTCATAAATTCTAGAGAGTATAAACCAAGTCTATCAGTCTTTCTTCATAAGACAGTCCTGACATCCCAGGAATCAGTCTGGTGAACCTTCTCTGCACTCCCTCTTAGAACTATCCTACACATTAGCGACAATTTGCAATTTTACCGAAGCCAATTAATCTACAAACCTGTACATCTTTGGAGTGTGGGAGGAAACCGGAGCATCCGGGGAAAACCCACACAGGTCACGGGGAGAACGTACAAACTCCATACAGACAGCACCCGTAGTCAGGATCGAACCCATGTCTCTGGGGCTGTAAGGCTGCAACTCTACCGCTGCACCACCGTGCCTCTTTGCGTATCATGTCTATATCTCCTTTAAGTCTCTTACTATCCTGTGTACAGTTCACAACGCCTCCTAGTTCTGTGCCATTTGTGACCCACCTCCCTTTCATCTTTCCCTGAAATAGCTGCAGTTGAATTTTTATTAAGCATCTCTATCATTAGTTTCCTTTTAAGTAAAGGGGCTGTCCCACTTGGGCGACCTAATCCGCGAGTTAAGGAGAGTTTCTTCGACCTTCAACCTCGAGGGCATTCGCCTGGAAAACCTCGAGCTGGATCGACCGACCACACACACGCAAACGCACACATACAAACACATCGCAAGTGTGGGGGCCAGGGAAAGCGGGGGAGCGCTGTCTGAAATTCACACCCACGATGAAGAGGAAGGTAAACGGCTGCCACTGTAATGGTAAGTCCTTTAGAGACCACGGAGGGGGGGAGGGGGGGGGGAGGGGAGAGAAGGAGAGATAAGGGGAGAGAAGGAGGGAGAAGGAGAGAGAAGGGGAGAGAAGGAGGGAGAAGGGGGGGAGGGGGGAGAAGGGGAAACAAGAGAAAACAAGATATAACTTTAGGCTTTACTTTAGAGATAAAATGCAGAAACAGGCCCTTCGGCCCATCAAGTCTACACCGACCAGCGATCACCTCGAACATTAGCACTATCCTACGCGCTAGCCTCCCTTTTAACCATTGAACTCAGTTTCAAATTCCAGCTTTCTTTGACGTAATCACTTTTTTTTTGATATAATGAAAGAAGGTTGCCTTGCTGACAAGTGTAGAACAAGCAACCGGTGAAATAGCAGTCGCTATCAATTCCACCTACAATGTAGTTCTATTGAAGAGTTAAGAGGGAGTCGAAAATGTTTAATTGCCATCTACACCAACCACGGAACAATAAAATTCTTACTTGCAGCCGCATATCAGTCCTATAAACACAATATACATAGATAATATATAACACACAATACAGTTCAATAAAATACCACAATGGAGTTTCACTATCATCTACTGCTTGCTTCAACCTCACTATAACTCACTGAAGACTGGGTATAGGTCGCAAATGAAATTTATGCTCTATCGTCTTATCTGCTTCTTTCCATTTTATTTACCAAAACTCTAATTTTTATTTATTTGTGTATTAGTCAGAGGGTGATACAGCGTGGAAACAGGACCGTCGGCCCAACTTGCCCACGCCGACCGACATGTCCCATCCACCTACACCAGTCCCACCTGCCCGGCTTATGGCCCATATCCCACCAAACCTGTCCTCTCCATTCTCTGCAAAGAAGAGATTCATTAGTTATGGTGAACAAGTCAATCAAAACTTTCCTGGCAGATATGAGGCCTCACATTTCCTGAACTTGTGATTGACGGAATCTTGATTAGTACGGGTGTCAGAGGTTATGGGGAGAAGGCAGGAGAATGGGGTTGGGAGGAAGAGATAGATCAGCCACGATAGACTTGATGGGCCGAATGGCCTCATTCTGCTCCTGGACCTTATGACCTTATGAACTTCTCTCACAAGGGACTGGGGGATGAGGTGCAGCTGGTCGAGCCACTGCCTCACAGCGCCAGAGACCGGCGTTCGATCCTGACCCTCGGACGCTGTCTGCGTGGAGTTTGCTCGTACTGCTTCTGACCGTGTGTGGTCTGATCTATGTCCCTATAAACCTTTTCATCCAGAGAGTTGTGAATTTGTGGAATTCCCTGCCACAGAGGGCAGGGGAGGCCAAATCGCTGTATGGATTTAGGAGAGAGTTAGATAGAACTCTCGGGGCTGGTGGAATCAAGGGATATGGGGAGAAGGCAGGCACGGGTTATTGATTGGGGTCGATCAGCCATGATCACAGTGAATGGCGCTGCTGGCTCAAAGGGACGAATGGCCTGCTCCTGCACCTATTTTCGATGTTTCTATGTTTCTATATGTTTGCTCCGGGTGCTCCGGTTTCCTCCCGCATCCCACAGCTGGGTCTGTAGGTTAATTGTCCTCTGTAAATTGCCCTTCGATAACATAGAACTAGTGTGAACGAGTGATCGACGGTCGGTATGGACTCGGTGGGCCGAAGGGCCTGTTTCCATGCTGTATGTCCAAACTAACCTAATCTATATGTTTTCAGAATATGTAAACTAATATTAGATAAAGAAACAAAGATTAAAATGTGCATTTTGCCTATGACACAGAGACAGCCCGTATGTTACTTAGTGGCTTAAAAGCCTTAAATTACAGGCAGTTAATAATAAATTAAGCAAATGGGCCAATCTTTGACAAACGGATATTCATACGCGAGGTCAGCAACTTTGCAGAAACACATAGACCAGAGAATCTACTTTTAGAATCTAGAAACAGCAAGGTTCAAAGAAGAGAAACACAAAGGGTCTGAAGAAGGGTCTCGACCCAAAACGTCGCCTATTTCCTTCGCTCCATAGATGCTGCTGCACCCGCTGAGTTTCCCCAGCAATTTTGTGTACCTGCTGACTTAGGCGTTGAGTTACTCCAGCATTTCGTCACAGAGTCACTGAGTCATAGTCATAGAGTGATACAGTGTGGAAACAGGCCCTTTGGCCCAACTTGCCCGCACCCACCAACATGCCCCATCTACACTAGTCCCATCAGCCTGCGTTTGGTCCATATCCCTCCAAACCTGTTCAATCCATGTGCCGGTCTAAATGTTTCTTAAACGTTGCAATAATCCCAGCCTCAACTACCTCCTCCAGCAGCTCGTTCCATACACCACCACACTTTGTGTGGAAAAAGTTGCCCCTCAGGTTCCTATTAAACTTTTCCCCCACTCACCTTACACCAATGTCCTCTGGTCCTCGATTCCCCTACTCTGTGCGTTTAGCCGATCTATTCCTCTCATGATATAGTACACCTCTATAAGATCACCCCTCATTCTCCTGCGCTCCAAGGAATAGTCCCAGCCTGCTCAACCTCTCCCTATTGCTCATGCCCTCGAGTCCTTGTAACATCCTCGTAAACCTTCTCTGCACCCTTTCCAGCTTGACAACATCTTTCCCATAACATGAAGCCCAAAACTGAACACATTATGCATTCTTCTCTCCAGAGATGCTGCCTGTCCCGCTGAGTTACTCCAACATTTTGTGTCTATCTACAATACTCTAAATGTGGCCTCACCAATGTTCTTGTGCGTTCACTCGATCTATTCCACTCATGATTTTGTTCTAAATAAGGTTAAATGAATTGGATTATTGAAATGGCATGGGTGGAAAATACATTAATTAACCTTAATGTAGTGCTGGCCTTTATATGAAGAACACTGCAAAATGAAGGGGGAAGGAGTTATGATTAGTTTAGTTTAGTTTAGGGATATATCGCGGAAGCAGGCCCTACGGCCCACCGAGCCCGCACCGACCAGCGATCCCCGCACATTAACACTACACACACTAGGGACAATTTTTACATTTACCAAGCCAATGTTTCCACGCTGTATCTCTAAACAAGTACAGTAGTAAGCCCCCTTCGGTCATGACTGACCATGGGTGATGCATCCCAGTTTGCAGGTGATGTGTGGGCGGATGCAAACCGCTTTGGTCGCCTCCTCCACGGAGAGGCGACTTTTTCCATGTCGCCTCCCATGTGGCCTAACAGTAAGGATCAGTGCGGCCTTTCCCGGAGACGCGAGCGGAGCTTCAGCTTCAGCTGCGGGCGCAGCAAGGACTCTTTCGTCGCGGAGCAGGCGAGCCCTCGCCGGGGGTCGCCGTAGGTGAGCGCTCCGTTCGCTGGCCCGCGGCAGCCTGAAGCCGCGGTCTGCAGAGCTCCAGCTAGCGCGCCGTCTGCAGCCTGGGATCCCTCGTTGGGGACCCGGGAGGAGAAGAGCTTCGACCGCCGGCCCGCGGCCAACTTCTACCGCGGGCGCGGCGGGAACTTACCATCCGGAGTGGGGGCCCTCGCCGGGGATCCCTGGAGGGGAGCTCCAACCGCCGGCCCTGCGGTCTGCGGTGCTTCTGGCTGCGGTGCGGCGGGGACTTTAAATCTTCGACCACCGGCCTGCGGCCTACACCAACCTGAAGCCGCGGTCTCCGGTGGGGAGGCACCGATTCAGGACTTACCTGGACTTACCTTGTCTGAGCATCTGGACGCCCGCAGCGGCGACTGCGGAGGGTTGAGGTCCCGACCACGGGGGAAAATGGAGGAGGACTGGCCAAATTTTGTGCCTTCCACCACGGTGATGAATGTTGTGGTGGATGTTTGTGTTAAATTTTTATTGTGTATTGTGTGTTCTTTTTTTATTATACCGCTGCTGGCAAATTAATTTCACTTGCACTTTATGTGCATGTGACAAATAATACTTGACTTGACTTGCCAGAGCGAGGTTGTAGACAACAACGAACTGCCTAAGGGGGCTCCGACTCCGGATTTTCTTGAGGTTTACTCCTGGAGCCTTTTCCATGACTGGATATGGCCACAAGGCAGTGGAGGTTTTAAATCAGAGTTTTCCCTCTCCTAGTTGGACTGCCTTCCCAGGCTGACGAGCCCCATCTGCCCTAGACTCGTGCGGTCGGGAGAGTCTACCTTCCCGTGCAGGTCTACAGCACCTGCCCACTGCCAAACTAAACTAAACAAGAGTATAGAGAGTCATGATGTGGCTGGTGTGGGAGAGTGCTGAGCTCTTATGATATTAGAAAGCATTTCATGTTCATTAGTGATAGGAGCAGAATTGGGCCCTTCAGCCCATCAAGTCTACCCAGCCATTCAATCATGGCTGATCTCTCTTTTCCTCTCAACCCCATTCTCCTGCCTTCTCCCCGTAATCCCTGACACCCATACTAATCCAAATCCTGTCAATCTCTGCCTTAAAAATATCCATGGCCTCCACAGCCGTGGCAATGAATTCCACAGATTCACCACCCTCTGAATAAAGAAATTCCTCCTCATCCCCTTCCTTAAGGAACGTCCTTTTATTCTGAGGCTATGCACTCTGATCCTAAACTCCCCCACTAGTGGAAACATTCTCTCCACATCCACTCTATCCAGGCCTTTCACTATTCGGTAAGTTTCAATGAGATTTCCCCTCATCCTTCTAAGCTCCAGTGAGTACAGGCCCAGTGAGTACAGGCCCAGTGAGTACAGGCCCAATGAGTACAGGCCCAGTGAGTACGGGCCCGGTTTGTACAGGCTTGGTGAGTACAGGCCCAGTGTGTACAGGCCCGGTGAGTTCAGGCCCAGTGTGTACAGGCCCAGTGTGTACAGGCCCGGTGAGTACAGGCCCAGTGAGTACAGGCCTAGTGAGTACACGCCCAGTGTGTACAGGCCCAGTGAGTACAGGCCCGGTGTGTACAGGCCCAGTGAGTACAGGCCCAGTGAGTACAGGCCCAGTGTGTACAGGCCCAGTGAGTACAGGCCCAGTGAGTACAGGCCCAGTGAGTACAGGCCCAGTGAGTACAGGCCCAGTGAGTACAGGCCCAGTGAGTACAGGCCCGGTGAGTACAGGCCCGGTGAGTACAGGCCCAGTGAGTACAGGCCCAGTGAGTACAGGCCCAGTGTGTACAGGCCCAGTGAGTGCAAGCCCAGTGAGTACAAGCCCAGTGTGTACAGGCCCGGTGAGTACAGGCCCGGTGAGTGCAAGCCCAGTGAGTACAAGCCCAGTGTGTACAGGCCCGGTGAGTACAGGCCCGGTGAGTGCAAGCCCAGTGAGTACAGGCCCAGTGAGTACAAGCCCAGTGTGTACAGGCCCGGTGAGTACAGGCCCGGTGAGTGCAAGCCCAGTGAGTACAGGCCCGGTGAGTACAGGCCCAGTGAGTACAGGCCCGGTGAGTACTGGCCCAGTGAGTACAGGCCCAGTGAGTACAGGCCCAGTGAGTACAGGCCCAGTGAGTACAGGCCCAGTGAGTACAGGCCCAGTGAGTGCAAGTCCAGTGAGTACAGGCCCATTGCCGTCAAACACTCATCATATGCTAACCCACTCATTCCTGGTGATCATTCTCGTAAACTGGATCCTCTCCAGAGCCAACATTTCTCTACAAGGAGATGGAAAATGGAAACCCGTTCCTCAAAATAGTGCTGAAAACTCATGAGGGGGATTGAGGTGTCGGGGGGGTGGTGGGGGGGAGTGAATATTCGATAGGAACCTGAGGGGTAACGTTTCCACACAAAGGATGGTGGGTGTATGGAACAAGGAGGTAGTTGAGGCCGGTACTAATGCAATGCTGTAAGAAACATTTAGACAAGTACATGGATAGGACAGGTTTCGAGGGATATGGGCCAAATGCAGGCAGGTGAAACTTATATAGATGAGGCATGTTGGCCGATGTGGGCAAGTTAGGCAGAAACGTCGCCCTGTTCCAAGTTCTCCAGAGATGCCACCTGACCCACCGAGTTACTCCAGTGATTTGTCTCCTTTGGAATATTCTGGGGCCTGCCTGATGGAACATTTAACGTGAGCCTTGCTACCCGATGGAATCTGATCTACCCAGAGGAACTTATGGGAAGGAATTTCACGCAGCTGCAGATTTCAAGAAGGTGCCAACTGCGAATTAAAATGGAGTGTTTTTCTTTCGCCAGCCAAATCACTTCCATTGTGGTGGAGTACATGCTGGATTTCCCGTCCTCACTGAAAACTCTGTTGTTTCAGGAAACAGCTGAATGAAGGAGTTGCCCTTGGTCTGGTAATGAGGATCCATCCCCCTTCTGCAAACTGCAGGAAAACAGGTGGAGGTCAACGACACGACAGGCCTCAGGGAATCTGGTGCCGATGAGGAAAGAACAGCGAACGTAGACACACACACAGTGTGGCACAGGAACCACAATCTCCGTGCCAAACACAGAAACATAGAAAATAGGTGCAGGAGGAGGCCATTCAGCTCTTCGAGCCAGCACCGCCATTCATTGTGATCATGGCTGATCGTCCCCATTCAATAACCCGTGCCTGCCTTGTCCCCATATCCCTTGATTCCACTAGCCCCTAGAGCTCTATCTAACTCTCTCCTAAATCCACCCAGTGATTTGGCCTCCACTGCCCTCTGTGGCAGGGAAATCCACAAATTCACAACTCTCTGGATGAAAAAGTTTTTTCACACCTCAGTCTTAAATGGCCTCCCCTTTATTCTAAGACTGTGGCCCCCGGTTCTGGACTCGCCCAACATTGGGAATATTTTTCCTGCATCTAGCTTGTCCAGTCCTTTTATAATTTTATATGTTTCTATAAGATACCCCCTCATCCTTCTAAACTCCAGTGAATACAAGCCTAGTCTTTTCAATCTTTCCTCATATGACAGTCCCGCCATCCCAGGGATCAAGCTCTTGAACCTACGCTGCACTGCCTGATGCCAAGTTGTATTAATTTATCTTAGTTTAGCTCAGACATACAGCGCTGAAACCGGCCCTTTGGACCGCCAGGTCCGCGCCGACCAGCATTCCCCGGATACCAACACTGTCCTACACACTCTAGGGTGTCAGAGGTTACGGGGAGAAGGTAGGAGAATGGGGTTGAGAGGGAGAGATAGATCAGCCATGATTGAATGGCGGAGTAGACTCGATGGGCCAAATGGCCTAATACTAATGCAACCCAGACCGTCACACTAACTCGACCTCCCTTCCATTGACTCCAACTACACCTCATGCTGCCTCAGCAAGGCCAGCAGCATAATCAAGGACCAGTCGCATCCCGGACATTCCCTCTGCTCCCCTCTCCCATCAGGCGAGAATTCATAAGTTCATATGTGGTAGGAGCAGAATTAAGCCATTCGGCCCATCAAGTCTACTCCACCATTCAACCATTGCTGATCTATCTCTCCCTTCTAACCCCATTCCCCTGCCTTCTCCCCATAACCGCTGACACCCGTACTAATCAAGAATCTATCAATCTCCTCCTGAAAAATATCCACTGACTTGGCCTCCACAGCCTTCTGTGGCAATGAGTTCCACAGATTCACCACCCTCTGACTAAAGACATTCCTCCTCATCTGCTTTCTAAAGGAACATCCTTCTATTGACTTATGACCTCTGACTCTCCCACTAGTGGAAACATCCTCTCCACATCCACTCTATCCAGGCCTTTCACTATTCAGTAAGTTTCAATGAGGTCCCCTCCTCATTCTTCTAAACTCCAGCGAGTACAGGCCCAGTGTTGTCAAACGCTAATCACATGTTAACCCACTCATTCCTGGGATCATTCTTGTAAACTTCCACTGGAACCTCTCCAGTACCAGTATATCCTTTCTCAGATATGGGGCCCAGAACTGCTCACAATATTCCAAATGCAGCCTGACCAGCACCTTATGAAGCCTGAGCACCACATCTCTGTTTTTATATTCTGGCCCTTTCGAAATAAACGCTAGCAGAGGTACAGAAGTGTGAAAATGCTCACCTCCAGTTTGAGGGACAGTTTCTTCCCAGCTATTATCAGGCAACTGAATTGTCCTACCACAACCAGAGAGCAGTGCTGAACTACTATCCACCTTATTGGAGTCCCTCAGACTCTTTTATCGAATTTGTCTTTCCGCTGACTGGTTAGCACGCAACAAAAGCTTTGCACTGTATCAAGGTTAATTCCCGGGATGGCGGGACTGTCATATGCTGAGAGAATGGAGCAGCTGGGCTTGTACACTCTGGAGTTTAGAAGGATGAGAGGGTAATCTCATTGAAACATATAAGATTGTTAAGGGCTTGGAGGCAGGAAACATGTTCCCGATGTTGGGGGAGTCCAGAACCAGGGGCCACAGTTTAAGAATAAGGAGAAAGCCATTTAGAATGGAGACGAGGAAACACACTTTTTCTCACAGAGAGTGGTGAGTCTGTGGAATTCTCTGCCTCAGAGGGCGGTGGAGGCGGGTTCTCTGGATGTAAAGCACGTTGAACTGGCTACAGCGCCTGGAGGGGCATTAGATAACTCTGCTGCCTCAAACGCAAGAAGAAGAAGATCTCATGTTGTATTGGATCATTCCCAGTGTTTGTTCAGTCAGGTTGACCGGGCTAAGCGCTGGCCTGGTTTGGTTCGGCAACTTGAGTGCCCTCGAGAGGAAAAGACTACAAAAAGTAGTAAACACTGCCCAGTCCATCATCGGCTCTGACCTTCCTTCCATCGAGGGGATCTATCATAGTCGCTGCCTCAAAAAGGCTGGCAGCATCATCAAAGACCCACACCATCCTGGCCACACACTCATCTCCCCGCTACCTTCAGGTAGAAGGTACAGGAGCCTGAAGACTGCAACGACCAGGTTCAGGAATAGCTACTTCCCCACAGCCATCAGGCTATTAAACTCGGCTCGGACAAACTCTGAACATTAATAGCCCATTATCTGTTATTTGCACTTTATCAGTTTATTTCTTTATGTGTGTATATATTTCTACAATGGTATATGGACACACTGATCTGTTCTGTATTTATGCCTGCTATATTCTGTTGTGCTGAAGCAGAGCAAGACTTTCATTGTCCTCTCAGGGACACATGACAAATAAACTCTCTTGAATCTCTGTGACCACTCCAGACTTGCAAGACAAGAACGCGGGGCTTGGGCGGATGACATCAATGGCTGGCAAAGGCGTGGCGACTGATGAGATCGAGGAGCTGACACAGGACCGCCAAGCGCAGGATGTTACAGCATCTGATGCTAATGCCACAGGAAAATAACATGGGAGGAAAACATATCCTTTCCAGCTGCTTGATGGGTCCCGCTGGGTTATTTTGGCTCTTAGTGAGAGATATATCAGACATGGTTTTAGCGTAAACGCATGCTGACTTGACATCACGGGCGTCTGCCTCCAGCTAAACTCAGACGCCGCTTTGATGCTGCTACTTACCGTCTGGATGAAGTTCTTGCTGCAGTGTTGAGCATTACGTCAGTCATTTAATCATTTAGTGTCGTTGATTGTCACGTGTACCGAGGTGCAGTGGGACGCTATACCAGCTGCAACGCTGGGCCGCACTTCAGTCACTCACCTCCGAATGCACGGAACCCATTCATTCTCAATAATACGTCCACACCTCAGACTGAAGAGGGGTATCGACCCAAAGCTTTCAAGAGAGAGCTAGATAGGGCTCTTAAAAATAGCGGAGTCAGGGGATATGGGGAGAAGGCAGGAACGGGGTACTGATTGGTGATGATCAGCCATGATCACATTGAATGGCGGTGCTGGCTCGAAGGGCCGAATGGCCTACTCCTGCACCTATTGTCTATTGTCATAAAACGTCACCCATTCCTTCTCTCCAGAGATGCTGCCCGTCCCGCTGAGTTACTCCAGCTTTTTGTGACTATCTTTAAACCAGCATCTGCAGTTCCTTCTTGCACACCAGTCGCACCCTGGCCACTCCCTCTTCTCCCCTCTCCCAACAGGCAAGAGGTGCAGAAGTGTGTAAACGCACACCTCCAGATTCAGGGACAGCTTCTTCCCAGTTGTTATCGGGCAACTGAACCATCCTACCACAACCAGAGAGCGGTCCTGAACTACTATCTACCTCATTGGTGACCCTTGGACTATCCTTGATCAGACTTTACCTTGCACTAAACGTTATTCCCTTATCATGTGCCTTTGCACTGTAAATGGATCGACTGTAATCGTGTATTGTGTTTCCGCTGACTGGTTAGCACGCAACAAAAGCTTTTCACTGTACCTCGGTACACGTGACAATAAACTAAACTGAGGCCAATGGATGTGTGGACACTGATAGTTTGACAAGGAAGAGGAAAGACACTCCCCCTGAGTCCCACAACCACGTTAAATACTTGAGCTGAACACAAAGTACTGCAGTAACTCAGGGCACTAGATGCTGCCTGACCCACTCAGTTACTCCAGCACTCAAAGATCCACCACCTGCAGTTCCTTGGTCAACCTTAAAGTTAAGTTTAGGATTTGTTTATTATTGTCACATGTACCAAGGTACTGTGAAAAGTTTTGCCTGCTCTCCGATCAGATCGGATAATACCAGACATAAATGCAATCAAGTCAAACTCGTGCAGTAGGGAGAGCAAAGGGGTAGATACAGAGTGCAGAATATAGTTCTCAGCATCGTAGCGCAGCAGTTCCATAGACAAGGTTCAATGTCCCCAAAGGGTGAATCGGACAGTACCCTAGCTTATGGAAGGACCGTTCAGAAGCCTGATAACAGAGGGGAAGAGGCTTCTTTCCACAGCTGAAGTGCAAGTCATTAGTGAATAAGTCCCTCCATCTTCTAGCTACCTCACAACGTAACCATTACGGAGGAATAAGACCTGCTAGTGTCAGGGGTTATGGGGGGAAGGCAGGAGAATGGGGTTAGGAAGGAGAGATAGATCAGCCATGATTGAATGGTGGAGTAGACTTGGGCCGAATAGCCTAAAGGGCCTGGCTGTCGCACTTTCACCACTTAATCCAAAACCTCTGCCGAGTTTAAAGGACCTAAAAAAAAAAATCAAGATTTTGGTAATCTACGAACTCCTACGATCTTCCACGAACTGGAGTGACAGAGGTCACGAGCTAATGTTGACATCAGCTTTTTTTTCACTCGTCTTTTTTTCTCTGCCCAGCTGCCGAGCTACGAGTACCCACGAATATCTACGAGTACCCACACGGCCTACTAAGGTCTGCCCACAAACTAACTACGAGTAAAAAGCCGCAATTTTTTCCATCCCGACTATTTTTTTTACTTGTGGACATTTTTCATCGGGCTGGAAAAAACGTCCCGACTTACCTGATGTAACGAGCAGCTACGATATACTGTATCTACGAACTCCTACGGCCTTCCACGGACTCGTTATGAACATTCTGCGAGTTTGAATCAAGGGGAAAAAGTCGGGAAAATTCGTGAAGTACCTCGTGAAAATGGGCCAGGCCCTTAATTCTGCTCCTATCACTTATGATCTTATGATCTATTGTGCTGCCGTTTCTGCCAGCCAGTTCTACGCCACACTTTCTTATCCTTTTGTGTATAAACCAGCATCTGCAGTCTTTAGATTCTACATTTGGTCTGCTCCACTGTGTAATCTCCTCGTGGTGTGCTTACTTTGAAGAAGTTCTCCTCCTCTCTCCAACGTGATTTCTGAGGGACCCTCTCTCACTGCTCCGCCTCCGTGACCCCTGCTGCCCCCCCCCGCTCCACGCCAGCCTTGTCCTGGCTCTCCCCTTTTCCAACGTTCTTCTTCCCCCTCTACAATCAGTCTGAAGAAGGATCCCGACCAGCGAACGTCACCCATTCCTGCCCTCCGGAGACGCTGCCTGTCCCGTTGACTTACTCCAGCTTTTTGTGTTTACCTTCCAGCTTCTGCGGTTCCTTCCGACATAAAATGTGCTGTGGTCAGAAGATCCATGAGACTGATTTCCTTCATTGTTTCATGACATAAGATCATAACTTTAAGATGACAGAATCATGTTACCAAATCTATCTGTACTTCTTACAGTTCTTATACCGCTGATTGAGAAGAAATGTGTGCCAAAGAAAAAATGGGTGACAATGCAAATCAAATAAACTCCCATTAGGCTAAATCTTATAAATGATGTCCATTTACTAATATCATATGCATGAAAAGTGCTGCCAGGGGTGTTGGTGGTGGTAGATATGATAGTGGTGTTTAAGAGGCTTTTGGATGGACACATAGACATGCAGGGAATGGAGGGAAATGGATCACGTGCGGGCAAAAGACAATAGACAATGGACAATAGGTGCAGGAGTAGGCCATTCGGCCCTTCGAGCCAGCACCGCCATTCAATGAGATCATGGCTGATCATCCCTAATCAGTACCCCGTTCCAGAGATTGGTTTCAACTTGGCATCCTGTTCAGCACAGACATTATGGGCCGAGGTGATGCAACTTCTAACAGTCAAACACTTGGGAAGTGCCGTGGTGTAAGAGGTGATTGGGCACGGAAACAGGCCCTTCGGCCCACTGAGTCCGCACCGACCAGCAATCCCCCCCGTACACTAGCACTATCTTACAAGAGGATTTCATAACAAGAGGATCTCAGTATAGGAGTAGAGAGGTTCTTCTGCAGTTGTATAGGGCTCTGGTAAGACCACATCTGGAGTATTGCGTACAGTTTTGGTCTCCTAATTTGAGGCAGTGATTGAGGCAGTGCAGCGTAGGTTCACGAGATTGATCCCTGGGAAGGCGGGACTGTCATATGAAGAAAGATTGAAAAGACTAGGCTTGTATTCACTGGAGTTTAGAAGGATGAGGGGGTGGATCTTATAGAAACATATAAAATTATAAAAGGACTGGACAAGCTAGATGCAAGAAAAATGTTCCCAATGTTGGGCGAGTCCAGAACCAGAGGCCACAGTCTTAGAATAAAGGGGAAGCCATTTAAGACTGAGGTGAGAAAAAACCTTTGTTGTGAATTTGTGAAATTCCTTGCCACAGAGGGCAGTGGAGGCCAAATCACTGGATGGATTTAAGAGAGAGTTAGATAGAGCTCTACGGGCTGGTGGAGTCAAGGGATATGGGGAGAAGGCAGGCACAGGTTATTGATTGGGGACGATCAGCCATGATCACAATGAATGGCGGTGCTGGCTCGAAGGGCCGAATGGCCTCCTGCACCTATTGTCTATGTTTCTATGTTACACACTAAGGACAATTTACAATTCTTATCAAAGCCAATGAACCCACAAACCTGTACGGCTTTGGAATGTGGGAGGAAACCGGAGATCCTGGAGAAAACCCACGCAGGTCACGGGGGAGAACGTGCAAACTCCATACAGACAGCACCCGTAGTCAGGATCGAACCTGGGCCTCTGGCGCTGCAAGGCAGCAACTCTACCGCTGCGCCACCGTGCCGCTCTATGGTGCAATGAGGGGAATTAATAATATCCTTGGGGAATTTTCAATGCCTTGGCAGGGTTAAAACACAAACTTCCTCGGTTTTCAGCAGCCGTCTGCTTTGGTATCAAGGCGTCTTTAGAACGAAACAAACGTGATATTATTTTTTGTTCTGGGACTTTTGATTCACAGGCTTCGCGTGCTCTGCACCGTTTGAAAGCGTGCGGACTTGTGTAAAGTGTATACACCTCACGAAAAGAAAAACAAATACAACACGACAGTTACCAGTATAAAGTAGTTCATGGAGATAAAAACTAACAAATATCATTGCATGCAGAGCACGTAGCAACTATTTCAGTCAACTGTTTTAACTCCCCCTTCCATTCCCACACTGACCTTTCTGTCCTGGGCCTCCTCCATTGTCAGATTGAGGCCCAGCGCAAGTTGGAGGAACAGCACCTCATATTCCTATTGGGGAGCGCCAAGCCCTTACTCCCCACCGGTATAAACATTGACTTCCCCACGTTCAGGTAACAAACAGCTCCCATCCCGTTACGCCCCCCCCTCCTCCCCCCCTCTCTTTGGGAAGTGTGGACCCTTCACGCAAACCAACCTCCCCTCCATTGACTCCATTTACACCTCATGCTTCCTTGGCTTGCAAGGCCAGCAGCATAACCAAGGACCAGTCGCAATCCTGGCCACTCCCTCTTCTCCCCTCTCCCATCGGGTAAGGGGTACAGAAGTGTGAAAATGCACACCTCCAGATTCAGGGACAGTTTCTTCCCAACTGTTATCAGGCAACTGAACCATCCTACCACAACTAGAGAGCGGTCCTGAACTACTATCTACCTCATTGGAGACCCTTGGACTATCTTTGATCAGACCTTACTGGCTTTATCTTGCACTAAACGTTATTCCCTCTGACTTCCCTACCATCGAGGGGATCTATCGCAGTCGCTGCCTCATAAAGGCTGACAACATCATCAAGGACCCACATCATCCTGGCCACTCACTCATCTCCCCGCTGCCTTCAGGTAGAAGGTACTGGAGCCTGAAATCTGCAACATCCAGGTTCAGGAATAGCTACTTCCCCACAGCCATCACGCTATTAAACTCAACTCAAACAAAACTCTGAACATTAATAGCCCATTGCACTTTATCTGTTTATTTATGTGTGTGTATATATATATTTAATGGTATATGGACACACTGATATAGATATATGTGTGTGTGTGTGTGTGTGTGCATACATATGTATGTATGTTTGTATGTATATGTGTGTGTATATTTCATTGTCCTATCTGGGACACATGACAATAAACTCTCTTGAATCTTGAATCTTGAACCCCATTCTCCTGCCTTTGCCCCATAACCCCTGACATACTAGGTATATACCCCCTATATATATAGATATATGTGTGTGTGTGTGTGTGCATACATATGTATGTATGTTTGTATGTATATGTGTGTGTATATATGTATGCATGTTTATAGAAACATAGAAACAGAAAAATAGGTGCAGGCGTTGGCCATTATGGCTGATCATCCAAAATCAGTACCCCGTTCCTGCTTTTTCCCCATATCCCTTGATTCCTTTAGCCCTAAGAGCTAGATCTAACTCTCTCTTGAACTCATTGAATTAACACATTGAACTTTTTTTTTCTAGTTTATTATATTGTTTACAGTGTACTATGTTTACATATTCTGTTGTGCTGCAGCAAGTAAGAATGTCATTGCTGTGTTTGGGACATTTGACGATGAAACACTCTTGCCTTTGCATAGGCTGCACCAAGCCTCAGTGTGTCCATTTGCACATTCTGCAGCTTCCTGGAATGAGCAGAATTCCCCCACAGACACCGCCTCGTTGTGCTGCGACACCAACAAGCTCCAGGCAGACCACATTGTGTCTTTCACCAGAACAATGATCGGCCAGCAGCGCTTGATGTTTGTCTTGGTCCGTAACCCTGGCAACAGCCCGTGGGTCAGGAAGTCCTCTGTACTGCAGCTGCTCAGGACAAACCCTCGGCAGTGACCCTATACATCCTTTTTCCAGAGCGACCTGGCAAGTCCACAAAGGAATGAATGAGTGTCTCATCTTCATCCAGAATGGTCCCTCTCAATGGCAGCCAAGCCAGCTCACTCCCTCTTCTCCCCTCTCCCATCGGGCAAGAGGTACAGAAGTGTGTAAGCGCACACCTCCAGATTCAGGAACAGTTTCTTCCCAGCTGTTATCAGGCAAATGAACCATCCTACCACAACCGGAGAGCGGTGCTGAACTACTATCTACCTTTTACATGATCCTCGGACTATCCTTGATTGGACTTTACTGGCATTACCTTGCACTAAACGTTATTCCCTTATCATGTATCTGTACATTGTAAATGGCTTGATTGTAACCATGTATTGCAACTTCAGTGCCCAGGAATGGAAAAACCTACAAAAAGTAGTAAACACTGCCCAGTCCATCATCGGCTCTGACCTCCCTTCCATCGAGGGGATCTATTGCAGTTGCTGCCTCAAAAAAGCTGGCAGCATCATCAGGGACCCACATCATCCTGGCCACACACTTATCTCCCTGCTACCTTCAGGCAGAAGGTACAGGAGCCTGAAGACTGCAACGGCCAGGTTCAGAAATAGCTACTTCCCCACAGCCATCTGGCTATTAAACTCAATTCAAACAAAACTATGAACATTAATAGCCCATTATCTGTTTATTTACACGTTATCAGTTTATTTATTCATGTGTGTATATATTTATACAATGGTATATGGACACACTGATCTATTCTGTATTCATGCCTTCTATATTCTGTTGTGCTGAAGCAAAGCAAGAATTTCATTGTCCTATCTGGGACACATGACAATAAACTCTCTTGAATCTTGAATCTTGTCTTTCCGTTGATTGGATAGCAGGCAACAAAAGCTTTCTCTATTCATACCACTGGATTGTAAGCTGATCAAGCGAAATATGAGGTGCTGTTCTTCCAGTTTGCGTTTGGCCTCACTCTGACAGTGGAGGAGGCCCAGGGTGGTGAACCTGTGGGATTCTTTGCCACAGATGACTGTGGAGGCCAAGTCAATAGATATTTTTACGGCAGAGATAGACAGATTCTTGTATGGATGTCAGGGGTTACGGGGAGAAGGCAGGAGAATGGGGTTAGGTGGGAGAGAGATAGATCAGCCGTGATTGAATGGCAGAGTAGACTTGATGGGGCCGAATGGCCTAATTCTGCTCCTATCACTTATGACATGAAGGACACAAAAAGGCCAGTGTGGGAATGGGAGGGGGAGTTGAAATGGTTGTCAACTGGGAGACCCGTAGGCCTGTGTTCCCGAGTGCTTGTCCTGCAAGTCTTGGTGCTTGTTGGTGAGTTCTGGCAATAAAGCATTCTGTCAAATGGTTTTGGCTGCTCAGGAAAACATCCCACAGCATCCATTGTCATAGAGTCAGAGGGTTATATAGTGTGGAATCAGGCCCTTCAGCCCAACTTGCCCACACCGACCAAGATGTCCCATCTACACTAGTCACACTTGCCTGCGCTTGGCCCATATCCCTCTAAACCTGTCCACGAGTTTTTCTCCTGCAAGGACATTCCGAGTGGAACAGTCTGACGAAGGGTCTCGACCCGAAACGTTGCCTACTCCTTTTCTCCATAGGCGCTGCCTCACCCGCTGAGGTTTCCCAAGCATTTTTTGTCTACTTCCGAGTGGAACAGTGCCTGCCGGGTGGCACGGTGGTGCAGCGGTAGAGTTGCTGCCTCACAGCGCCTGAGACCCAGGTCCGACACTGACTACGGCTGCTGTCTGTACGGAGTTTGTACGTTCTCCCCATGACCGCGTGGGTTTTCCCCGGGATCTCCGGTTTCCTCCCACACTCCAAAGACGTGGAGGTTTGTAGGTTAATTGGCTTCGGTAAAATTGTAAATTGACCCTAGTGTGTGTAGGATAGTGCTAGTGTGCGGGGATCGCTGGTTGGCGGGAACTCGGTGGGCCGAAGGGCCTGTCCCTACACTGTACTGTTCTACGTCCTATTTTTTGATGGGATGGGAAGAGAGATTCTAAAGAATCTTACTGAGAGCAGTTCATGGAATCATTGGTGTGTCTATAAGCCCCTGGGATCAGTGATAAGATTACAGGCATGATATTATGGAGAGCATTCATCCCTTTCACTGCCACTGCTGCCTCTGCTAATGCATTGGTTGGGTCACCGCACGTATGCGTTGCGGAAACTTGTGCTGTTGATACTCCACAGACCAGACATCAGGTTAGGGAGTTAGATGCAAAATGCTGGCGTAACTCAGCGGGACGGGCAGCATCTCTGGAGGTGAAGGAATGGGTGACGTTTTGGGTCGAGACCCCTTCTTCAGACTGATTATGGAGCACTGATCAGTTTCAATGCTGTGTGGTTGAAAATAGTTTAGTGCAGAGATACAGCGTGGGAACAGGCCATTCAGCCCACTGAGTCCATCGCGACCATTGCGACCACTCGTTCACTCTAGTTCCATGTCACCCCACTTTCCCATCCACTCCCTGCACACGGAGGCGCAGCGGTAGAGTTGCTGCCTTGCAGCCCTTGCAGCGCCGGAGACCCGGGATCGATCCCGACTACGGGTGCTGTCTGTGCGGAGTTTGTACGTTCTCCCCGTGACCAGCGTGGGTTTTTTGGCCCGAGATCTTCGGTTTCCTCCCACACTCCAAAGACGTACAGGTATGTAGGTTATATATTTTTTTGGTAAATGTAAAAAATGTTCCCTAGTGTTTGTATAGGATAGTTTTAGTGTGCGGGGATCGCTGGTCGGCGTGGGCACGGTGGGCCGAATGGCCTGCTTCCGTGCTGTATCTCTAAACTAAACTAAACTAAACTAAAAAAAGGCCAATTAACCTGCAAACCTACGCAACTTTGGGATGTGGGTGGGGATACGGGGCACCCGGAGGAAACCCACCCGGTCCCAGGGAGAACGTGCAAACTCCGCACTGACAGCACCCGTCGGCGCGATCGATCAGGTGTCTCTGGCACCTTGCAGCAGCGGCTCGACCGGCTGTGCCACTTAGTTTAACTAAGGAATTGAAATGGATTTCTGGCTCGTTGCCACACTGGAAATTTGACAACACTTCTTGGCATTGTATTGTTTTCTGTGGAGAACCACAGGACAACTCTTGCACTCTGTTCCAAGTGAGATCATTGTTTAGCATTCTCAGAAATCGAGATCAATGAAGCACAGTGCTTAGTTTAGTTTAGAGATACTGTGCGGACACAGGCCCTTCATCCCACCGAGTCCGCACCAACCAGCGATCCCCGCACACTAACACGGTCCCGCACACACTCGGGACAATTTCACATTTTATTCCAAGCCAATTAACCTACAAACCCGCACGTCTTTGGATTGTGGGCGGAAACTGAAGATCTCAAAGAAAACCCACGCAGGTCACGGGGAGAGATCGTACAAACGTAGAGAGTCGCTGCCTTACAGCGCCAGAGACCTGGGTTCGAACCTGACCACGGGTGCTGTCTGTACGGAGTTTGTACGTTCTCCCCGTGACCTGCGTGGGGTTCAAGCTGGAGAGGGTGCTGAGAAGATTAACGAGGATGTTGCCAGGACTCGAGGGTCTGAGCAATACGGAGAGGTTGAGCAGGCTGGGACTCTATTCCTTGGAGCTCAGGAGGATGAGGGGAGATCTTATAGAGTTGTACAAAATCATGTGAGGAATAGATCGGGTAAACGCACAGAGTCGCTTGCCCAGAGTAGGGGGATGGAGAACCAGAGGACATGGGTTTAAGGTGAGGGGAGGTTAATAGGAACCTGAGGAGTAACTTTTTTTACACAAAGGTTGGTAGATGTATGAAACAAGCTGCTAGTTGGGGCAGGTAATAATAATAATAATGGATGGGATTTATATAGCGCCTTTCTAATACTCAAGGCGCTTTACATCGCATTATTCATTCACTCCTCAGTCACACTCGGTGGTGGTAAGCTACTTCTGTAGCCACAGCTGCCCTGGGGCAGACTGACGGAAGCGTGGCTGCCAATCTGCGCCTACGGCCCCTCCGACCACCACCAATCACTCACGCACATTCACACACAGGCAAAGGTGGGTGAAGTGTCTTGCCCAAGGACACAGCGACAGTATGCACTCCAAGCGGGATTCGAACCGGCTACCTTCCGGTTGCCAGCCGAACACTTAGCCCATTGTGCCATCTGTCGTCCCGATTGGTAGATTGGTGCATGGATAGGACAGGTTTATAGGGATATGGGTCAAACGCGGGCAGGTGGGACTAGTAGATGGGACATCTTGTCCAGCATGGGCAAGGTAGGCCAAAGGGCCTGTTTCAATGCTGTATGAGTCTATGCCACTATTGTATGTTACCTATCTGTTGATGATTGTGGGTAGACAAGGTAGGTGTGATAACCCTGGGGGAGTGAGACTGGGGATTTAATCATTTTCTTGGGAATGTCAGAGGTCGAGGGCAAACCTGATAGAAGATAAAATTATAAGTAAGTGGCATAGATATGGCAGACAGTCAGAACCTTTCTCCCAGGGGGGAAATATCAAAGGCAGATAGAAGTTCCATCTACAATGGTCTCACCTGCTTATGTTTGACACAAATCTCTCTAAACCCAACCTATCCATGTACCTGCCTAACTGTTTCTTCAACGTTGTAATAGTCCCAGCCTCAACTACCTCATCTGGCAGCTTGTTCCATACACCCACCACCCTTTGTGTGAAAAAGTTACCCCTCAGATTCCTATTAAATCTTTCCCCCTTCACCTTAAACCTATGTCCTCTGGCCCTCGATTCCCCTACTCTGGGCAAGAGACTCTGTGCAGTTACCCAGTCTATTCCTCTCATGATTTTGTACACCTCTAAAAGATTCACCCCTCATCCTCCTGCGCTCTGAGGAATAGAGTCCCAGCCTGCTCACCCTCTGCCTATAGCTCAGAGCCTCGAATCCTGGCAACATCCTCGTAATCCTCGTAACCAGCTTGACAACATCTTTCCTGTAATATGATGCCTAGAACTGAACACAGAACACTAAATGCGGCCTCATCAACGTCTTCTACGGTGGTGCAGCAGTACACTTGCTGCCTTACACGGCTTACAGCGCCAGAGACTCGGGTTTGATCCCGACTACGGGTGCTGTCCGTACAGAGTTTGTACGTTCTCCCCGTGACCTGCGTGGGTTTTCTCCGAGATCTTAAGTTTCCTCCCACACTCCAAAGACGTACAGGTTTGTAGGTTAATTGGCTTGGTACAGATGTAAAAATTGTCCCTAGTGGGTGTAGGATAGTGTTCTTCTTCTTCTTATCGAGTCCACACAAAAGATTAGAAGTTGTTCAGCCAGAGCTGAACACACTTCTCGGCATCTGCACAATGGTGTCTGTCTTGCGCTTCTTGTGCTTCTTGTGCGTGGTGGTGGAAAGATTGGTAGAAACAGGGCCGCGACGTGAACGCTCTTTCCTTGGCCCCCAGGATAGTGTTAATGTACGGGGTTTGCTGGTCGGCACGGATTCGGTGGGCCGAAGGGCCTGTTTCCGCGCTGTATCTCTAAACTATACTAAACTAAACTAAACTAAACTAAACTGCAACATGACCTCCCAACTTCTATACTCAATACTCTGACTGATGAAGGCAATTTGATTAGATCATCATGTCATAAGGTCATAATTGATAGGAAGAGAATTGGGCCATTCGGCCCATCAAGTCTACTCTGCCGTTCAATCATGGCTGATCTATCTCTCCTCAGCCTTGCGCCGATGGAATTACTTCTCCTTCGAAGAGCTGATGGTTTACGACATCCACTGGTGCGAGAACATTGGGAGAGCGCATAGAGGCAGCGACATCATGTGAGTTCCAGCCACGGCACTGTTCCCTTATCTAGATGTACCTCCATTCAATGTGTGAAATGTCCGTCCTCACCAGCTGAGCTGGTGCGCACACTTTGTAGTTTAATGCTATGAACTAGTTTAGTTTAGAGATACAGCGCGGAAACAGGCCCTTCGGCCCACCGAGTCCGCACCGACCAGCGATCCCCGCACATTAACACTATCCTACACACACTAGGGAAATTTTACATTGATACCAAGCCAATTAGCTTACAATCTGTACATCTTTGGAATGTGGGAGGAAACCGGAGCACCCGGAGAAAACCCATGCAGGTCACGCGGAGAACGTACACACGGCGTACAGACAGCACCCACGGTCGGGATTGAACCCGGGTCTCCGGCGCTGCAAGCGCTGTAAAGGGTCTGTCCCACTTGGGCGTCATTTGCGCGTAATTTACGCGACATCATTTACGCGTTACGACACGCGTGATGCACGCATGGTGTGCGTTACGTATTCATGGTGCGCGTTACGTGCGCACGGTGCGTGGTGACGTAGGCAGTGACGCGTGGTTGCGCACGGCGCCCCAGGATTTTGGGATGTATAAAATCTTTGTGCGCCATCTGCGTGACGAGCAATTGACGCCCAAGTGGGGCAGGCCCTTAAGGCAGTAACTCCGCCACTGCACCACCGTGCCGCCCGAATCAAGAAATATTGAAGCAAATGTTATAAATGAGGTTGTGGGAAGTGGAACTATCTGGGACTACATTCCCCGTGAGGGGAAAGTCTCTTGATAGGAAGTTGCAGCCATGGAGACCAAACAAAAATTTGCCAGTGAATTCATAGGAAGTGAGTGTGTAAATCCCCTTTGCATGTGGAAGCATGTGGTCAATAGTGCAGTAGGAGGATGTGGGCCGCTCCTGAGAGAAGGGATTACTGGATACTGTGCAAAATTAGTGAGGGAAAGCTGTACGACCTGCAAAGATGAAAGATTTCAAAAGGTGTTCCTGGGGAAAGCATTTAACTCGACTTAAAGCAGAACTAATTGATTATAGTCAGTGAAACCTCATCGATCTCAATGTGGATAGATTTGTACAGAGATCTGTCTCAAAGAGATAGGCACAAGATGCTGGAGTAACTCAGCGGGTCAGGCAGCATCTCTGGAGAGAAGGAATAGGTGACGCTTCGGGTCGAGACTCTTCATCAGACCAGGTGTCTGATAGAATTATAGAGTGATCCAGTGTGGAAACAGGCCCTTTGGCCCAACTTGCCCACACCGGCCAATATGCCCCATCTATACTAGTCCCACCAGCCCACGTTTGGCCCATATTCCTCTAAACCTGTCCTATCCATGTACCTGTCTAAATGTTTCTTAAACTTTGGTATAGTCAATAGACAATAGACAGTGGACAATAGGTGCAGGAGTAGGCCATTCAGTCCTTCGAGCCAGCACCGCCATTAAATGTGATCATGGCTGATCATCCAGTTGCTGCCTCAACTACCTCCTCCAACAGCTCATTCCACACACCCACCACCCTTTGTGTGAAAAAGTTACCCCTCAGATTTCCTATTAAATCTTTACCCCTTCATCTTGAGCCTATGTCCTCTGGTCCTCGATTCCCCTATTCTGGGCAAAGGATTCTGTGCATCTACCCGATCTATTCCTCTCATGATGAAGTGTCTCAACCCGAAATGTCACCTATTCCTTTTCTCCAGAGATGCTGCCTGACCCACTCCAGCATTTATTGTCTATCTTCGGTGTAAACCAGCATCTGCAAGATGCAGCACAGAACGCCACAGGAGATCCTTCTTCCCTGTGGCTATCAAACTGTACAACTCCTCCCCCTTCTGTTATGGGGTAGACTGACTCCCCTCCACATACCCTCCACCATCTGGCCCCCCCAGATCTCACTGACCTCCTCTCCCCCTACCAACCCTCACGGTCCCTCAGGTCCACATCAGCCGGTCTCCTCTCCATCCACAAATCCAACCTCCGCAGGTTTGGGGACAGAGCCTTCTCCAGGGCAGCTCCCAGGCTCTGGAACTCCCTCCCCCAACTGATCCGCAATTCTGAGTCCCTCACCATCTTCCAGTCCCGCCTCAAGACCCATCTCTTCACCTCTGCCTATCCTTAGCCCCACGTCCCCCTCCCTTTTCATCTGTGCTTGAATTGTTGCTCATTTTTTGGTTTGTTTTGTTTTGTTTTTGTTTTTGTTTTTGTTTTTTTGCCTTGCCTTGTAAAGCGACTTTGAGTCCCTGAAAAGCGCTATATAAATTCAATTTATTATTATTATTATTATATCCCCCCCCCCACCCTCCTCCTCCCCGTCCCCTCTCCAATCTCTGCGCATCTCCAATCATGGACTATCCACTCATCACTTTAACGTTTCATGTATCTTGTGTTTTTATGACTGTTAGCAGACCAATATCCCTCCTGGGATAAATAAAGTTCTATTGTAACGTACACATTCTGTCTCAAAAAGGGTTAATTTGGTGGACAATTCTTAGATCTTCAGTAAAATTCTATATTCAACGCGAATTTGTACTTAGCAAAGATAATCGGCGAATATACCCAGATTCCCACACAGATGGGAAATTTCACCCAGAGAGGTGTGAATTTTTGGAATTCCCTGCCACAGAGGGCAGTGGAGGCCAAGTCATTGGATGGATTTGAGAGAGGGTTAGATAGAGCTCTAGGGGTTAGTGGAATCAAGGGATATGGGAAGAAGGCAGGCATGGGTTATTGATAGGGGACGATCAGCCATGATCACAATGAATGGCGGTGCTGACTCGAAGGGCCGAATGGCCTCCTCCTGCACCTATTTTCTATGTAATATGCTGAGAGAATGGAACAGCTGGGCTGGCAAGCTGGCTAAACATCTAGCTGGGTGTCTAGGTGTGGCTGGGTGGCCAGTTGTCTATATTACGACATGGCTAGCTGGCTGGACAGCTGGTTAGCTGGTTGATCAGGAAGCAAGTTAATTCCCGGGATCGCGGGACTGTCATATGCTGAGAGAATGGAGCGGCTGGGCTTGTACACTCTGGAGTTTAGAAGGATGAGAGGGTATCTCATTGAAACATATAAGATTGTTAAGGGTTTGGATACGCTAGAGGCAGGAAACATGTTCCCGATGTTGGGGGAGTCCAGAACCAAGGGCCACAGTTTAAGAATAAGGGGTAAGCCATTTAGAACGGAGACGAGGAAACGCTTTTTCACACAGAGAGTTGTGAGTCTGTGGAATTCTCTGCATCAGAGGGCGGTGGAGGCAGATTCTCTGGATACTTTCAAGAGAGAGCTAGATTGGGCTCTTGAAGATAACGGAGTCAGTCAGACAGTCAATTTTGTTTGTATAGCACATTTAAAACAACTCGCGTTGACCAAAGTGCTGTACATCAGTGCAGGTACTAATGTGCTACATACAATGGTACACAGACCTAACAATACATACATACATAAACTGTTTACAGCGCCCCCCCAGAGGGCCTCAAAAACGCTAGGGAGTAGAATAGGTTTTGAGCCTCTACTTAATGGGGTCGATGGAGGGGGCGGTTCTGATGAGGAGAGGGATGCTGTTCCACAGTCTAGGTGCTGCAACCGCAAAAGCACAGTCACCCCTGAGCTTAAACCTAGACCGCGGGATAGTCTGTAGCCCCAAGTCGGACGACCTGAGGGACCTGGAGGTAGAATGGTGAGTTAGAAGATTTTTGATATAAGGGGGGGACAAGCCCGGTAAGGGCTTTGTATATGAATAAGAGGAGCTTGAAGTTGATTCTGTACCGTACTGGGAGCCAGTGGAGAGAGGCCAGGATCGGGGTGATGTGGTCCCTTTTACAGGTACCCGTCAGAAGTCTCGCTGCGGCGTTTTGAACCAATTGCAGGCGGGACAGGGATGATTGGCTGATGCCAGTATATAGGGAGTTGCAGTAGTCAAGGCGGGAGGAGATGAATGCGTGGATGATTTTTTCAAGGTCATCGAATTTGAGGAATGGTTTGATTTTAGCTATGGTACGAAGCTGGAAGAAACCAGCTTTTACTACAGAGTTGACTTGCTTGTCAAACTTTAATGTGGAGTCAAATATCACGCCAAGGTTTTTGACTAAGGATGTTCGGCTTCCAAGTCTGCCTGTTATTGTTCAGATGGAGTCGGAGGGGCCGAGTAGGATTACCTCAGACTTGCTCTCGTTTAGTTGCAGGAAGCTCTGGGCCATCCAACACATGTCCTCGAGACAGTGCATGAGGCTGATTAAATTTGACCGGTTGTTGGGTTTCAGGGGGAGATTGAGCTGTGTGTCATCTGCATAACAGTGGAAAGAAATGCCGTGCCTTTGAATGACTTGGCCAAGGGGGAGCATGTGCAGGGAGAAGAGAATGGGGCCTAGGATGTAGCCTTGTGGAACCCCGTAGCAAAGGCTAGCTGGGGAAGAGAAAGAATTGCCTAATTTGGTAGAGAAACTCCTATTTTTGAGGCAGGAAATGAACCAGCTCAGGGCAGTGCCATCAACACCAACCCCGTACCAGAGACGGTCAATTAGGATGGTGTGGTCCACTGTATCAAACGCTGCGTTGAGGTTGAGAAGGAGCAGGATTGCACAGTCGCCGGAGTCAATGGCGAGAAGCAGGTCATTGTGTACCTTCAACAAGGAAGACTCTGTGATGTGGTGGGCCCTGAAACATGATTGGAAACTTTCCAGGATGGTATTTTGGTGTAGGTAAGGCATTAGTTGGTCTAGAATGACCATTTCAATGACCTTTGGGAGGAAAGGCAGTTTGGAAATAGGTCTGTAGTTACTAGGCAAGGTGGGGTCTAGGTTAGGTTTTTTCAGGAGGGGCTGGACCACCGCGTGCTTGAAACGGGTTGGAACAGTGCCAGTGGCCAGAGAACTGTTGATGATAGAGAGGATGCTGGGACCGGCTATTGCAATGACATCCTTCAGAAGGGCAGTGGGGACAGCGTCAAGGGGGCGAGTAGCAGGTTTCATAGTGGAGACCAGCTTTACATGGGAGGGTAGAGTAACGGGTTGGAAACAGTCTAATTTAGAAGAACAGACCAATGAGACAGCTAGGTCACGGATGGGAGGGGAAATATTCGTTCTCATGTTCTCAACTTTGCTGGTGAAAAATGTAGAGAATTCTTCGCACTTAAGGTGGTACTGGGGGCGGGACATATGACAGAGGTAATAGTACTAAATAGGACTTTGGAATTATGAGCGTTTTTGGAAATAAGGTCGGAAAAGTATTGTGTTCTCGCAGGCTTTACAGCTTCCTGGTATTTGAGAAGATTGTTTCTCAGAAATTCGAAGGAAATTTGAAGCTTATCACATTTATACTTCCATTCTGATTTTCTGCACTCTCTTCTTAGGGTTCTGGTGGAGTCATTGAGCCAAGGCCAACCTTTAGGCTTAGGCTTTTTCATTTTAAGAGGAGCAACAGAATCCAGGATGGAAGAGCAAGTGGTATTGAATAGAAGAATGAGATTGTCAGTGCTGAGATGGGGGGAGAAGCCTCGATGGTGCAGATGTCGGGAGCAGCTATGAGAGCCTCAGAGAACTTACTGGCAATCAATGAGTTTATGTAATGGGAGTAATGAATAGGGAGATGAGATTTTGAGGCAGAGATGCATCAAATATGATTGCGCTATGATCTGACAGACAAGCATCAATAATTTCAGGGGATATGGGGAGAAGGCAGGTACGGGCTACTGATTGTGGATGATCAGCCATGATCACATTGAATTGCAGTGCTGGCTTGAAGGGTCAAATGGCCTACTCCTGCACCTATTGTCTATTGTCTATTGTCAAGGTATAGTTTAGTTTAGTTTAGTTTAGAGATACAGCGTGGAAACAGTTTGAGTCCGAGTCCGTGCCAATCAGCGATCCCCGCACACTAACACTGTCCTACACACACTGGGGATAATTTTACATTTACACCAAGCCAATTAACCTACATACCTGTACGTCTTTGGAGTGTGGGAGGAAGCCGAAGATTTCGGAGAAAACCCAAGCAGATCACAGGGAGGGCGTACAAACTCTGTATGGACAGCACCCGTAGTCGGGATCGAACCTGTGTTTCTGGCGCTGTAAGGCAGCAACTCTACCGCTGCGCCACCGTGCGGCACCAAATGTGTATTTGCACTTTTACTGCTGATAATTATAAGCAAGGTTTAGTGCTTGACAGCAAGGTTGTCGGTCAGATAAGTGTATTTCCTGATTTTCCAGCTGTCAAAATTAATAACAGGAAATTTGGGAGGTTGGCAAATCTGACAAGCTGGCCTTTATTGGTGAATTTAGACTCCAGTGAAATGAGTAGCAATGCAGGGGGCTGTCGAGGTGAAACATTGTCATTTAGCAGAGTGTTGAGGGAAAAGTAAGTCGGCTCTGGGGTAAGCTTTGGCCCAGCGGTAGAGTTGCTGCCTCACAGCCCCAGAGACCCCGGTTCGATCCTGACTACTGGTGCCGTCTGCACGGAGTTTGCACGTTCTCCTCATGACTTGCCTGGGTTTTCACCGGGTTCTTGGTCTCCTAATTTGTACAGTTTTGGTCTCCTAATTTGAGGAAGGACATCCTTGTGATTGAGGCAGTGCAGCGTAGGTTCACGAGATTGATCCCTGGGATGGCGGGACTGTCATATGAGGAAAGATTGAAAAGACTAGGCTTGTATTCACTGGAGTTTAGAAGGATGAGGGGGAATCTTATGGAAACATATAAAATTATAAGAGGACTGGACAAGCTAGATGCAGGAAAAATGTTCCCAATGTTGGGCGAGTCCAGAACCAGGGGCCACAGTCTTAGAATATAGGGGAGGCCATTTAAGACTGAGGTGAGAAAAAACCTTTTCATCCAGAGAGTTGTGAATTTGTGGAATTCCCTGCCACAGAGGGCAGTGGAGGCCAAATCACTGGATGGATTTAAGAGAGAGTTAGATAGAGCTCTAGGGGCTAGTGGAATCAAGGGACATGGGGAGAAGGCAGGCACAGGTTATTGATTGGGGACGATCAGCTATGATCACAATGAATGTCGGTGCTGGCTCGAAGGGCCGGATGGCCTCCTCCTGCACCTATTTTCTATGTTTCTATGTTTCTCCGGTTTCCTCCCACATCCCAACAACGTAGAGCTTTGTAGGTTAATTGCCCTCTGTAAATTGTCCCCAGTGTGTGGGATAGTGCTGGTGTACTGGTGATCGTGGGTCGGCACTGACACAGTGGGCCGAAGGGCCAGTTGAGTTGAGTTTATTGTCACGTGTACCGAGGTACAATGAAAAGCTTTCGTTGCGTGCTATCCGGGCCGCAGAAAGACTATACCTGTTTCCATGCTGTATCTCTAAATTAAACTGAACTAACCTTTGAGAGGATAAAAATTGGTAAGAATTGTCCTTCTTTCCAGAAGGCAAAAGAGGCAAACCTGTGAAATAGCTGACAATACTAAGTCCATAAGTGATAGGAGCAGAATTAGGCCATTCTGCCCATCAAGTCTACTCCACCATTCAATCATGGCTGATCTATCTTTCCCTCTCAACCCCATTCTCCTGCCATCTCCCCATAACCCTTGACACCCGTACTAATCTAGGATCTATCTATCTCTGCCTTAAATATATCGACTTGGACTTGAATCTAAAGGCCCTGTCCCACTTACGTGTCCTTGGCACGCATATTACGCGACCTCGTCGTCGCGTTGAGGAGCACGGGCATCGTGTGGCCACGCGGGGCCGGTCCCACTGAGAAGCGCGGAGGGGTATGGAGTTGTGCGCGGTATCGCACGGCGCTCCGATATTTTGTAACGAACAAAATCTTTGCACGCCACCGGCCTGTCACGTAACTGAAGGCCAAAGTGGGACAGGCCCAAGACCCTCCAGAGATGCTGCCGGTCCCACTGAGTTATTCCTGCATTTTGTGTCCATCTTCAAATGAAGTCACGCGCTCCAGACGGCTGTGCGGTCGCATGGAGTCACGCGCGACCTTCGCGGTACCGTCGCGCCTTAACGTGACCACGAGGTCGCGTAATTAGCGTGCCAAGGACACATAAGTGGGACAGGGGCTTTACTCTCTACTTTGGTCACATTGTATATCAGGTGGTACTTTCTTCCTCTCAGCCCTGGCAATTAACACAATGCTGAGGGGTGGCTGTCAGTGCGGAGTTTGCAGCGTTCTCCCTGTGTCCGCGTGGGTTTTCTCCGAGTGCTCCGTATTTCCCCCTACATCCTGAAGAGGTGCGAGTGTGTAGGTTAATTGGCCTCTGTAAATTGCCCTTGGTGTGTAGGGCCTGGAGGAGAAAGTGGGATAACATAGAGCTGGTGTGAACGGGTGATCGATGGTCGGCATGGACTCGGTGGGCCGAAGGGCCTGTTTCCATGCTGTACCTTAGGTTAGGGTTTATCATTGTCTCGTGTACCGAGGTGCAGTGAAAAGCTTAGTTTTGCATGCTATCCAAACGTATCAGATATACCATACATAAATACAACTAGGACCCTAGGTTTCAAGAGAGAGCTAGATAGGGCTCTTAAAAATAGCGGAGTCAGGGGATATGGGGAGAAGGCAGGAACGGGGTACTGATTGTGGACGATCAGCCATGATCACATTGAATGGCGGATCTGGCTCGAAGGGCCGAATGGCCTACTCCTGCTCCTATTGTCTATTGTCCATTGTCTATTGACCCTATTCCTTGGAGCGCAGGAGGGTGAGGGGTGATCTTATAGAGGTGTACAAAATCTTGAGAGGAATAGATCAGGTAAATGCACCAAGTCTCTTGTCCAGAGTAGTCGAATCGAGAACCAGAGGAGATAGGTTTAAGGTGACGTTGGGAACCTGAGGCGTAACTTTTTTACATAAAGGTTGGTAGGTGTATTACAAGCTGCCATAGGAGGTAGTTGAGGCAGGTACTATCGCAACGTTTAAGAAACATTTAGACAGCACATGGAAAGGGCAGGTTCCGAGGGATATGGGCCAAACGCAGGCAAATGTGACAAGTGTAGATGGCTGGCGTGGGCAAGTCGGGCCGAAGAGCCTGTTTCCATGCTGTATAACTCTATGACTTTATGACAACGACCTCTATAAGATCACCGTGCCTCAACCTCCCACGCTCCAAGGAATCAGGGTAGAACAATGGACAATGGGGTCCCTGGGTGGCGGGACTGCCATGAGGGAGAGTGGGGTGGGGGAGGGGGAGACCTGGCGTGGATACCATATACACGCCGAATGTGGTGACTTTTGCATACGTTGGGTTATGCAAGGAAAGAACTTGCCACATGTGACAATAAAATATTTATTCATTCAATCAAGTCCTAACCGGCCCAACCTCTCCCTATAGCACGGGCCCTCGAATAGTGAAAGGTCTGGATAGACTGGATGTGGAGAGGACGTTTCCACTGGTGGGAAAGTCTAGGATCACAGGTCATGACCTCAAAATTAAAGGACGTTCCTTTAGGAAGGAGAGAAGGAGGAATTTCTTCAGTCAGAGGGTGGTGAATCTGTGGAATTCATTGCCACAGAAGGCTGTGGAGGCAAAGTCAATGGATATTTTTAAGGGAGAACTAGATAGATTCTTGATTAGTACGGGTGTCAAGGAGAAGGCAGAATGGGGTTAGGAGAAAAGAGATAGATCAGCCATGATTGAATGGCGGAGTAGACCTGATGGGCTGAATGGCCCCATTTTTCCCCTATCATTTATAGAAACATAGAAACATAGAAGATAGGTGCAGGAGGAGGCCATTCGGTCCTTCGATCCAGCACCACCATTCATTGTGATCATGGCTGATCATCCCCAATCAATAACCCGTGCCTGCCTTCTCCCCATATCCCTTGATTCCACTAGCCCCTAGAGCTCTATCTAACTCTCTCTTAAATCCATCCAGTGATCTAGCCTCCACTGCCCTCTGTGGCAGGGAATTCCACAAATTCACAACTCTCTGGGTGAAAAAGTTTTTTCTCACCTCAGTCTTATATGGCCTCCCCTTTATTCTAAGACTGTGGCCCCTGGTTCTGGACTCGCCCAACATTGGGAACATTTTTCCTGCATCAAGCTTGTCCAGTCCTTTTATAATTTTATATGTTTCTATAAGATTCCACCTGATCCTTCTAAACTCCAGTGAATACAAGCCTAGTCTTTTCAATCTTTCCTCATATGACAGTCCCGCCATCCCAGGGATCAATCTCGTGAACCTACGCTGTACTGCCTCATTCACAAGGATGTCCTTCCTCAAATTAGGAGACCAAAACTGTACACAATACTCCAGATGTGGTCTCACCAGAGCCCTATACAACTGCAGAAGAACCTCTTTACTCCTAGACTGAAATCCTCTTGTTATGAAGGCCAACATTCCATTAGCTTACTTCACTGCCTGCTGTACCTGCACGCCAACTTTCAGTAACACCCAGGTCTCGCTGTACCTCCCCCTTACCTAACCTAACCCCATTGAGATAATAATCTGCCCCCTTGTTTTTGCCGCCAAAGTGGATAACCTCACATTTATCTATATTATACTGCATCTGCCACGCATCTGCCCACTCACTCAACCTTATGAACATGAACTTATGAGTCCAGACAGCATCCTTGTAATTCATTCTTGATTACTGAGTATGAATGATGAGGTTAGGCACAAAATGCTGGAGTAACTCAGCGGGACAGGCAGCATCTCCAGAGAGAAGGAATGGGTGACGTTTGGGGTCGAGACCCTTCTTCAGACTGCTTCAGACTTCATCACGTTCACCACCAATTTCCATCCTGCACTCAAATTCACTTGGACCATCTCCGACACCTCCCTCCCCTTTCTTGATCTCACCGTCTCCATCACAGGAAATAGACTAGACTGACGTCTATTACAAACCCACTGACTCCCACAACTACATTTCTTCCCACCCTGCTTCCTGCAAAGACTATATCCCCCTACTCCCAATTAGCAGTCTGAAGCAAGGGTCTCGACCCGAAACGTCTCCCAGTCCTTCTCCCCAGAGATGCTGCCTGTCCCGCTGAGTTACATAGAAACATAGAAACATAGAAAATAGGTGCAGGAGTAGGCCATTCGGCCCTTCGAGCCTGCACCGCCATTCAATATGATCATGGCTGATCATCCAACTCAGTATCCCGTACCTGCCTTCTCTCCATACCCCCTGATCCCTTTAGCCACAAGGGCCACATCTAACTCCCTCTTAAATATAGCCAATGAACTGGCCTCAACTACCTTCTGTGGCAGAGAATTCCAGAGATTCACCACTCTCTGTTACTCCAGCTTTTTTGTGTCCATCTTCGGTTCAACCCAGCGTCCACCGCTCCTTCCTACCCGCGAATGTGAAAGCCTGAGGCCCGGTCATCAAGCCCTGAGTGACCTTTGCTAAGGTTGGTGTAATCTCTCTATCGTTCCTGCAGTGTGATTGCTCACACATGGAGAGACAGCAGCCAGCACATGAAGTGCGGTGAACCTCATACACTGCTGATTAAGCTCCACTGCCTGTCCTCTCGCCCAGTGTATGTGTACACAATGCGATTCAAGATAAGGGCGTGAGCTACAATAAAAAAGCACACTATGTGTGCTGCCCTGCACCTCTTGGCTGAAAGGAAAAGCACAATGTGTCACGTACTAAGTACCACTTTGTGACCTGATAACTCTTAACGTTGTAAATTTTACATGAAGGAAAGGACAGAGTGAAATTCAGAGAGAAAACCCCCCCCAACATTGAGAGAGTTATGTGCTGAGTTGTAAAGACCTGGCTTAGTTTAGTTTAGAGATAGAGTCATAGAGTGATACAGTGTGGAAACAGGCCCAGCTCACCCACACCAGCCAACATTGTCCCAGCTACCCTAGTCCCACTTGCCTGCGCTTGGTCCATATCCATCCAAACCTGTCCTATCCATGTACCTGCCCCACTGTTTCTTAAACAATGGGATAGTCTCAGCCTCAACTACCTCCTCAGGCAACTTGTTCCATACACCCACCACCCTATGTGTGAAAATATTACCCCTTGGATTCCTATTCAATCTTTTCCCCTTCACCTTGAACCTATGTCCTCTGGCCCTCGATTTCCCTATTCTGGGTAAAAGACCCTTCTTTTTCATTGTTCTTTATCTCTCTACATCATCGTCTATATCTCTCATTCCCCTTTTCCATAAGTAGTCTGAAGAAGGGTCTCGAGCCATTCCTTCTCCCCAGAGGTGCTGTCTGTCCCGCTGAGTCACTCCAGCATTTTGTGTCTACCTTCGATTTAAACCAGCATCTGCAGTTCTTTCCTACACATTAAATGTTACTACTTGTGCAACAGGCAGAATAACACAGAGGTAGGTTTTGACTCTGTGAAGGAATAAAAGATGCAGTAATGAAAAATGAATCTATCTATTCTATGCCACGTAAGGGCCTGTCCCACTTACCTGATTTTTTTTCGGCGAAATGTTGGTACGACTCTTTGTGCGACTACTCACCACCAAACAGGCGTCATCCCGCGACATGTTGATACGTGACGCCTGTTTGGTGGTAAGTAGTCGCACAAAGAGTCGTACATTTTTCTGGTCGCCGCTGGATTTTCAACATTTCGAAGATTTTCGGCGACCTGCTGCGACTATGACTGGCGCCGGCAAGTCGCGGAAAAAAATAGCGTAAGTGGGACACCATTTTGATTTCAATTGAAGTTAATTGCACAAGGATAAAAACAGGCCATCAATTTGCTGCCACCTGCCTTACACCATGACATGTTTCAAAGCTTATCCACTCCTTGCCAACCCCGCAGTGAGATAAATGGAAGATAGGAACACAATGGTGGCAGTGTGAGAACAAGACATTGAAAAAAAGAGTCAAAGAATTAGAATGGGTGAGGAACGGGGAGACAATTTGAAAAAGAACATGTTCTTGCCTCTGAACAAGATTTATGATCAACAGATTGGGCAGCGCGGTGGCGCAGCGGTAGAGTTGCTGCCTCACAGCGCCCGAGACCCCCGATTCGATCCTGACTACGGGTGCGGTCGGTACGGAGTTTGCACGTTCTCCCCGTGACCTGCGTGGGTTTTCTCCGGGTGCTCCGGTTTCCTCCCACACTCCAAAGACGTGCAGGTTTGTAGGTTAATTGGCTTCTGTAAAATTGTAAATTGTTCAGAGTGTGTAGGATAGTCTCTGGTCTGCACGGACTCGGTGGGCCGAAGGTCCTGTTTGCGTGCTGTATCTCTAAAGTAAACTCATGATTCACAAATAAAATGGAAATACACACAATCTCCGCGACCGGAGAATTTTCCCCTGCTCTTTGACTTTATTTCCCCTCCAGCAAGGTCAAACTAGATCTCCAAAACCAGAAGGAATATTATCTATAAAGTGAAGCCATCACCATTGACTGATAAAGTCACATATTTCTGTTACATAATTCCTTATCTATCTCTTTGCTTGTCAGTGGAATGGAAGATGAGATCAAGACTAGTGTGTGTGCCTCAGGGATCGGTGCTGGGCCTGCTACTGTTTGTCATCTACATCAATGATTCGGATGAGAACATACAGGGCAAGATAAACAAGTTTGCTGATGATACAAAAGCGAGTGGTTTTGCAGATAGTGAAGGTGGTTGTGAAAGATTGCAGCAGGATCTGGATCGATCGGCCAGGTGGGCAGAGGAATGGTTGATGGAATTTAATACAGAGAAATGTGAGGTGTTGCATTTTGGGATGTCTAACAAGGGCAGGACCTACACAGTGAATGGTAGGCCTCTGGGTAGTGTTGTAGAGCAGAGGGATCTAGGAGTACAGGTGCATGGTTCCTTGAAGGTCGAGTCGCAGGTGGATAAGGTGGTCAAAAAGGCTTTTGGCACTTTGGCCTTCATCAGTCAGAGTATTGAGTATAGAAGTTGGGAGGTCATGTTGCAGTTGTATAAGACGTTGATGAGATCGCATTTAGAATATTGTGTTCAGTTCTGGGCATCATGTTATAGGAAAGATGTTGTCAAGCTTGAAAGGGTTCAGAAAAGATTTACGAGGATGTTGCCAGGACTAGAGGGTGTGAGCTATAGGGAGAGGTTGAGTAGGCTGGGTCTCTATTCCATGGAGCGCAGGAGGATGAGGGGGAAATCTTATAGAAGTGTACAAAATCATGAGAGGTATAGATCGGGTAGATACACAGTGGCTTTTGCCCAGAGCAGGGGAATCGAGGACCAGAGGACGTAAGTTCAAGGTGAAGGGGAAAAGATTTAATAGGAATCCGAGGGGTAACTTTTTCACACAAAGGGTGGTGGGTGTATGGAACAAGCTGCCAGACGAGGTAGTTGAGGCTGGGACTATCCCATCATTTAGGAGACAATTAGACAGGTACATGGATTGGACAGGTATGGAGGGATATGGACCAAACACAGGCGAGTGGGACTAGTGTGGCTGAGACATTGTTGGTCGGTGTAGGCAAGTTGGGCCGAAGTGCCTGTTTTCACACTGTATCACTCTATGACTCTATGACTATGTTGCTAGCTTGCTCTAAATGCTTTGTTCTGTTTAGCTGCAAGGTGCAGCGACGGAGTTGCTGCCTTACTGCGCCAGAAACCCAGGTGCTGTCTGTACCACGTGTGAACGTGGCGCCGACGGACGAGAAGCCGAAGCAAAGAAGTGGAAGCCAAATAACCGAATGGAAACAAAGCCGAAACGCCAACTAACCGAAAGGCTGCATCGTTTAAAAGCAAACTCATCAAATGGCCACTCAGCCGAAACGCCACCTACCCGAAAGGCGGCGTCGCCTACAAGCCAACGGACCGACTGCCGCTCAACAGAAAAGTCAAATAATGGACATGACGTTGCCGGGGGGCGGGACTTGTCAGCAATTGGTCCAGACCCCCGCGTCCATCACATCACTGTGGAGGGATGAACATTGTCCCACAACTCCGCTCCACCCGACCCTCAGCCGTGGGAGAGTGGGGGCTGTCCCGAGGGACGCGCACCTTCGGCCGCTTGCAACTTGGTGCTTGGGTTCAGATTGCCCAGTCACCTATGGCTTGGGTGGGAAAATGACCCCCACCCTCCCGCCGGTGGAGACCCATATTATTCATACTGCTACATTTCGCTACTATTAAATATATTCAAATTAAAAATTAAAAACGGGAAGGGTATCCAACTGGAGATGGGATCATTTTTAGGGGATGAGGGCAGGGTTTTCTATAATAGTTAGACTTTGTAAGGTCACAGAGTGATACAGCGTGGAAACAGGCCCTTCAGCCCAACTTGCCCACATTTCGGTTTCCTCCCACACTCGAAAAATGTACAGGTTTGTAGGTTAATCGGCTTGGTATAATTGTAAATTGTAAATTGTCCCTAGCTTGTGTAGGATAGTCTTATCCAATGCCTCAGAGGGCGGTGGAGGCTGGTTCTCTGGACACTTTCAAGAGAGAGCTAGATAGGGCTCTTAAAGATAGCGGAGTCAGGGGATATGGGGAGAAGGCAGGAACGGGGTACTGATTGGGGATGATCAGCCATGATCACATACTCCTGCACCTATTGTTTATTGTCTATTGTCTATTGTTAGTGTGGGGGGATTTCTGGTCGTCGCGGACTTGGTTGGCTGAAGGACCTGTTTCTGCTCTGTATCTCTAAACTAAACTAAACTAAACTAAACTAAACTAAACTAAACTAAACTAAACAACATTTAAAATACATTTGGACGGGTACATGGGTTTAGAGGGATACGGGTCAAACGTGGACAGGTGGGACTCGCGTAGATAGGGCATCTTGGTTAGCATGGGTGTGATGGGCAGAAGGGCCTGTTTCATTACGACTCTCTGAGTCTAGTTGCAGAACAGGGACCTATATAAATGTTCCAACTACATTGTTTAACCTGTATGTCCATACGTGACTCAGAGGTGTTCAGCTGTGTTATATTAGTGGCTGTTAATAGACTCCATGTTAAATTAGCTGTGCGGCCCGTCAAATATTTATAAGAGTGCTTAGCATTCCACCACTCTGCTGCAATATTAATAGCAGTTTAGGTCGGCATTAGGAACACTGGGTTTAGCCCCGGGTGCATTCATTCCAATTTAAGTGTCATTAAGCCAACCCTGGTGAGAACTATGTTAAATAACTACTCATAAAAACTCACATAACTAACCAATTAACCACATGGAGAGCTACTTTAAGAAGCTTTGAACTTTTGTCCTCATTCAGGCTTTATGATGACTGTATCGAGACGGATACCGTATCTGATCGGGCGACTCAGTGCACCACAATTAAAAGTCCAAAGTCTCCTCTCACTTTTGCTGAGGAAACAATACTTTCCTTTGTCCAACACTTTTGATTTTACAGAGGGTTTACTTAGTCAAAGAATCTAAAGCGCACAGGTTGTGATATCTTTTGATGTTTCTATAGATAGAGCTCTAGGGGCCTAGTGGAATCAAGGGATATGGGGAGAAGGCAGGCACGGGTTATTGATTGGGGACGATCAGCCATGATCACAATGAATGGTAGTGCTGGCTCGAAGGGCCGAATGGCCTCCTAGGAGGTTTTCTATGTTTCTATGACACTCGCATGTACCGAGCTGATATCATTGATACCACTAGTGATACGGACTCATAACGTAGTCCTACATCTCCACCTTCTTGAAGTAAAGGCTTGGGGCGGCACGTCGGTAGAATAGCTGCCGTGCAGCGCCAGAGACCCGGTTCAATCCCGACTATAGGTGCTGTCTGTACGGAGCTGGCACGTTCTCCCTGTGACCCGTGTGGGACATTTACAGAAGCCAATTGACCTACAAACCTGCATGTCTTCGGAGTGTGGGAGGAAACCGGAGCACCCGGAGAAAACCCACGTGGGTCACGGGGAGAAGGAGCAAACTCCGTACAGACAGCAGCCGTGGTCAGGATGGAACACGGGTCTCTGGCGGTGTTCGGTTTCCTCCCACACTCCAAAGACGTGCGGGTTTGTAGGTTAATTGGCTTCAGTAAGTTGCAAAAATGTCTCACCTGCAATAAAATCGATCTGCTCTGCACAGAGAGATATTGCTTAATGCTAAACAATATGTCAAGATAATGTTGAAAAATGACGTATTTGTATTGGCTATAATTCTCAACACACAATTTATTTGTAATGCCATTTTTCAATGCTTATTGAATGGTCATTTCTATATTAGATGATAAGGTAATCAGTATTAATTCTATAGAAGCCCAAATGGTTATATTAGTGAAGGCTCACAGTTAATCTCTATAAATAGGCTTCTACAATATTAATCCTTTCTTACTGCTTATGTCGTAGTCACTCACAGCTGCTTAAAATGTAGATAAACTCCTGGCATTTACTGGTCAAGAAGGCTATTGTTACATTGGCCTTCATCAGTCGGGGTCAGAGTTGCCAACTTTATCATTCCCAAGTAAGGATCAAAAGGTCAAAATAAGGGACAAATTCCCGACGGCAATTCGTTGACCGGCTCGGCCGTGGCTGGGTGAATGATGAGTTGGCCCGGGTGCTGGACTGCACGCAAAGCCCAGCCGGCTGGCCAGCTGAGGAGTTTTGGCCCGGGCGTACAGGATGTCCCGGCTAATACGGGACAGTTGGCAACTCTAGTCAGGGTAGAAGTATA
Source organism: Amblyraja radiata (assembly GCF_010909765.2). Taxonomy (NCBI): domain Eukaryota; kingdom Metazoa; phylum Chordata; class Chondrichthyes; order Rajiformes; family Rajidae; genus Amblyraja; species Amblyraja radiata. The sequence goes on along the minus strand of NC_045958.1, from coordinate 110,836,093 downwards.
TAAGTTGGTATGTTATGTTACAGTAGCACAAGATGTTAGTGAGGCCGCATTTGGAGTATTGTGTTCAGTTTTGGTCATCCTGCTGCAGGAAGGATCTCATTAAGCTGGAAACCGTGGAGAAAAGATTTACATAGAACAAGAACTTAGAACATGCGGCATAGTGGCGCAATGATAGAACAGTAAGTTCGATCCTGATTCGGGTGCTGTCTATACAGAGTTTGTACGCTCTCCCTGTGACCGCAAAGGTTTTCTCCGGGTACTTTAGTTTCCTCCCACACTCCAAAGAAATGCAGGTTTTTAGTTTAATTGGCTTCGGTAATATTGTAAATTGTCCTAGTGTGTGTAGGATAGTGTTAATGTGCGGGGATCACTGGTCAGTGCAGTCTCGGTGGGCTGAATGGCCTGTTTCCACGCTGTATCTCTGAAGTAAACTAAAGTAAATACCTACACCTGGACTGAGGGAAATTTTGTCTGAACTCCACTGAGAACTCTGCTCATACCCAAGGTCAGTAACAATAACAAGCAAACAAAAAAATAGTGGTTCGTGAGATATTGGGTGAAAAAAGGCCCGGATTAATAGTCAAATTATCTACCCTTTGCTTACAAATTGCGTTAAAATCAATTTTTGAGGCAACCACTTTTCAAGCTTTTGCTCATAGTTTTTCCCCCCTTTCATAGTTAATTGAGTTAATCCTTTGCAGACAGTCACAAATGTCAAAGACAGACCTGTGTTTCAAAGTAAATACATCACTCAGTTTAAGAGTTTAACATAAAGAACATTCTCTAGTGGCAATAAGATCTGAGTTCAGACCATGCTCACTCCAATTTGAAAATTTGAATACTGACACTGAATTAATATTTAGAGTAAATAACTTCTGCCATAATTGCTTTTGCTTTCAACACATTGGCCTTTAGCAGTCGGAGTATTGAGTATAGAAGTTGGGAGGTCATGTTGCAGTTGTATAAGACATCGGTGAGGCCGCATTTAGAGTATTGTGTTCAGTTCTGGGAACCATTTTATTGGAAAGATGTTGACAAACTGGAAAGGGTGCAGAGAAGATTTACAAGGATGTTACCGGGACGAGAGGGTCTGAGCTACAGGGAGAGGTTGAGCAGGCTAAAGGGCCTGTCCCACTTGGCCGTCATTTACGCGACAGGCCGGTAGTGACTGACGCGCGACGGTCGCGCGACTGTCACCGCGTCTTCATGCGTCAGCACAGCCGTCTGGAGCGAGTGACGTCATTCGAATACCCAGTGGAAAGTTGTTTAGTGCATAATACTGTATTTTCTTTCGAATTATGGTGTAATTCAGAAAATTGATCGCTTTGGGTAATGTTTTCATCCCCCCCCCCCTCCCCCACCACGGAATATACATGTTTGCTCCGTGCTCAGTACAAATGGCATTGGTTCCAGTCGCTGTATTGCGGATGGTACCCCGCATTCAGGGAATGGCCAAACACCTATTAATTAAGTGGCTTTTGCTCGTTCCTTTGGGGGTGTGGGATGGGGGTTCAAGAACTTTACACGTTGTGAGTGAAACTGGAACAAAAAATAAATAAACAGGTAAAATAATCAGAGCTGACTCAGCATATAAGCAAAATACCGAATGTTGTTGACTCTCTGACCTTGCATTAATATTGAACCTTGCGCCGTGAACTCAATTATTGGTGCATCTGCCCGTTGAACAAAATGTTTAAAACTCTATAAAAGAGTGTCAAGTGTCTGAATATTCGCAATTTTTAATGAATCATCATCAGCATCAAACGTCGCAGATCTGCCAATCGCAATATGTCACCGACATGTATACAGGCAAATGACTCAATAGAGATGACTTATTCTCTGGGGACTTTCTGATTCAAACTCCATCGCAAAATGCACCAACATTCCACCATCAAAAGCAGGTACAATCAAGATATTCGTGATAGTTGATCCGTATACTACAGTACTGCGCGTACGAGGTCAGGACGTCAGCGTGCGAACGCAATACGTCCGCGTGCGTACGCGATACATCAGGCAGGAGGCACGTGAAGATTTTGTGCACTACAAAATCCTGAAGCGCCGCGCGATATCGCGCGCAACTCAATACCCCTCCGCGCTTCTCCATGCGACCGGCCCAGGCCGTCCACACGCTACCCGTGCATCTCAACGTGACTACGAGGTTGTGTAAATTGCGTGCAAATGACGGCCAAGTGGGACAGGTCCTTAAGGCTTTATTCTTTGGAGCTCAGGAGGATGAGGGTTGATCATATCATCGTGTTAGATAATCATATTGAGGCAGGTACCATCGCACCAGTTAAACAGGTTCATGGATACGGGGTACTGATTGGGGATGATCAGCCATGATCACATTGAATGGCGGTGCTGGCTCGAAGGGCCGAATGGCCTACTCCCGCACCCATTGTCTATTGTCTATTGTCTATTGATAGAACTGGTTTAGAGGGATATGGACAAAATGCAGGCAGGTGGGACTAGTGTAAATGGGACACGTTGTGGGCTTGTTATCACACTGTGTGACTCTTTGACTGACTTATCAAAGTATATTTGGAATATGTCACAAGTATGGTGTCCAAGGCCATTGTCTCTTTGTGCTTCAGAATGCATTTACATATATTATTATCTGATTTGACTAGATAGCATTTATAACAAAGCCTCTTACTGTACCTCGGGTCACATGACATTAATAAACCTTAACCTAAAGATGCATATTTAAATTACAATAGACAATAGACAACAGACAATAGGTGCAGGACTAGGCCATTTGGCCCTTCGAGCCAGCATCGCCATTCAATGTGATCATGGCTGATCATCCCCAATCAGTACCCCGTTCCTGCCTTCTCCCCATATTCCCTGACTCCGCTATCTTTAAGAGCCCTATCTAGCTCTCTCTTGAAAGTATCCAGAGAACAGGCCTCCACCGCCCTCTGAGGCAGAGAATTCCACAGACTTACAATAGTGTACACTTAAACTACCTTAGAATGGTGCACACTAAAACTCCTTCGAGTACTGCACAAGGCTAGCTGGCTATCTAGCTATCTACCAATCTACCTATGGCTATCTAGCTACATAGTTAGCAAAATCTATCTAGATTTACTCTCTCGAGCGAAAGAGAGAGCGCGCCCCCACAGAGCAGCCGGTCTAGCTAAATAACTATCTAGCTACCCACCTATCAAGTTACTAGCTACGAGCTATTTTGCTGGCTGTCTAGCTATCTGGCAGTCCACTACAGCTCTCCAGCTATCTGGCTCATTAGCTGTCTAGCTATCTATCTAACTTAGACAATAGGCAATGGGTACAGGAGTAGGCCTTTCAGCCCTTTGATCCAGCACCGCCATTCAATGTGATCATGGCAGAACATCCCCAGTCAGTACCCCGTTCCTGCCTTCTCCCCATATCCCCTGACTCCGCTATCTTTAAGAGCCCTATCTAGCTCTCTCTTGAAAGTATCCAGAGAACCTGCCTCCACCGCCCTCTGAGGCAGAGAATTCCACAGACTCACAACTCTCTGTGAAAAAGTGTTTCCTCGTCTCCGTTCTAAATGGCTTACCCCTTATTCTTAAACTGTGGCCCCTGGTTCTGGACTCCCCCAACATCGGGAACATGTTTCCTGCCTCTAGCATGTCCAAGCCCTTAACAATCTTATATGTTTCAATGAGATAACCTCTCATCCTTCTAAACTACAGAGTGTACAAGCCCAGCCGCTCCATTCTCTCAGCATATGACAGTCCCGCCATCCCGGGAATTAACTTGCTTCCTGATCACCCAGCTAACTGGTTGTCCACCCAGCTAGCCATGTCGTAATGTAGGCAACTAGCCACCCAGCCACACCTAGCCAGCTAGACGTCTAGCCAGCTAGATGTCTAGCCAGCTAGCCAGCCAGCTTCTTGCTCAGCACGGGTGGGTGTCAGGGGTTATGGGGAGAAGGCAGGAGAATAATGGATGGGATTTATATAGCGCCTTTCTAATACTCAAGGCGCTTTACATCGCATTATTCATTCACTCCTCAGTCACACTCGGTGGTGGTAAGCTACTTCTGTAGCCACAGCTGCCCTGGGGCAGACTGACGGAAGCGTGGCTGCCAATCTGCGCCTACGGCCCCTCCGACCACCACCAGTCACTCACACACATTCACACACAGGCAAAGGTGGGTGAAGTGCCTTGCCCAAGGACACAACGACAGTATGCACTCCAAGCGGGATTCGAACCGGCTACCTTCCGGTTGCCAGCCGAACACTTAGCCCATTGTGCCATCTGTCGTCCCTGGGGGCTAGGAGGGAGAGATAGGTCAGCCATGATTGAATGGCAGTCGACTTGATGGGCCAAATGGCCTAATTCTACTCCTACCACTTATGACCTTGTGACCTTATGATTAACCATGCAGCCAGCTAGCCTAACCGTCTAAACTACCTTAGTGGGGCGCACACTTCAACTGCCTTATGGTAGTGCCACACTTAAACTACTTTAGAGTGGTGCCCACTTTAATAATAATAATAATATATTTTATTGTCATTGCACATAAGCGCAATGAGATTTGGGTTTGCAGCTTCCATCCGATGTCATAACTTAAATAACTAATAAAATTTAGATAGATATCCCGAGAACATGGATTGTAAAAAGAACAGTGAAATAGTCAAAACAGTTCAAACAGACTAAAGTGCAGATGTGTCTGTGCGACGTGACCATCCGAGGGAGACAGTCCATGGGGATGGGGGGCACTCAGCAGGGCCGGTTCAGAGCCACTATAGCTCTGGGAATGAAGCTGTTCCTGAGTCTGGAGGTTCGGGCGTAGAAGGCCTTGTAACGTCTGCCGGAGGGAAGTAGTTCGAACAGTCCATTACAAGGGTGTGAGGAGTCTTTATGGATACTGACCATAAATGAGTTGAACCCGAGGCACATTTTTTTCCCATAAGCGGTAGTGGATTCCGGGAATCTCCTCTGCAAAAAGGCGGCGTGGGCCAGGTGAACGGAGATTTCCCCACTCAGAGATTGATAGATATTTGCTGCAGTATCAGGAGATAATGGCCAAAGTAGGTAAATGGAATTGAAGCACTGAACAGCTGCGATCTAATAGAATAATGAAATCGGACTAAGTGGCTCCATGCCAAAGACTCGTCGCTGTGCAGATTCTCCCTCTACTTGGATTTCCTCTTCCAGTTTCATTTGATAAGAGACCAAATTACTAGAGAGATATTTGTTTTTTTTTGAGGATGACCTCCAGGGGCAACCATTCCATAGTTTCCGTAGAAAAAAAAGAACTTCAGATGCTGGTTTATAACTAAAGACGGACACAAAGTGCTGGAGTAATGCCCCTGTCCCACTTAGGAAACCTGAACGGAAACCTCTGGAGACTTTGCGCCCCACCCAAGGTTTCCGTGTGGTTCCCGGAGGTTTTTTGTCAGTCTCCCCACCTGCTTCCACTACCTGCAACCTCCGGCAACCACCTGCAACCTCCGGGAACCGCACGGAAACCTTGGGTGGGGCGCAAAGTCTCCAGAGGTTTCCCGGTCAGGTTTCCTAAGTGGGACAGGGCATAACTCAGCAGGTCAGGCAGCATCTCTGGAGTCAATGCCACGGATGGCATTGGGTATTTATCAAGCGGAGATTGATAGGTAGACACAAAGGGCTGGAGTAACTCAGTGGTTCAGGCAGGATCCTTTTCTCTAGAGGACCTATCTTCAGCATAAATCAGCATCTGCAGTTTCTTCCCACACAAGATATTGACAGGGCATCAAAGATTAAAGGGGAGAAGGCAGGTGAATGCGGTTGAGAGGGAGATTGAATGGCGGAGCAGACTCGATTGGCCGAATGGCCTAATTCTGCTCCTCCGCCTTACGGCCTTATGGACTCTGCAGCTAATGCTGTATTTTTCAGATATCGTCTTTGCCGTGATGCATAACATTTAATTACCAATTTGCACAAAAGCAAGATCCTACAATTACGATAATGACTATCTTAGTCCCTGACACCGGTACTAATCAAGAATCTGTCAATCTCCGCCTTAAAAATACCCATTGACCTGGCCTCCGCAGCCTTCTGTGGCAATGAATTCCACAGGATTCACCACACACTGACTAAAGAAATTCCGCCTCATCTCCTTGGTAAAGCTCCGTCCTTTCATTCTGAGACTCTCCCACCAGTGAAAAACATCCTCTCCACATCCACTCTACAACAATTGGCTCTGATGATGCTGGCTGTCTTTTCGAGGCAGCACCTCTTGCCCAGAGCGGAGGAATCGAGGACCAGATGACATAGGTTCAAGGTGAAGGGGAAAGGACTTAATAGGAATCTGAGAGGTAACCTTTTCACACAGAGGGTGGTGGGTTTTTTAAAAATATTTTTATTAGAAGCAGTGTACAATAATATAGGACATGAATAACATATTACATTTCATGTACAGCTTCTTATTTTAAATTTGATAGTAAGAAAAAAGTTAAAAAAGCAAGAAATAAAGAGAAAGAGAATATTATATGAAGTAGTGATATTGTTAGTTCCTACCCCATCATTTAAGAAACAGTTAGACAGGTACATGGATAGGACAGGTTTGGAGGGATATGGACCAGGCGCAGGCAGGTGGGACTAGTGTAGCTGGGACATTGTTGGCCGGTGTGGGCAAGTTGGGCCTGTTTCCACACTGTATCACTCTATGACTCTATGACCCCCTATAAATCATTTTGATGGTGGGGAGGTCAGTGGCTGTGGTGGACCGGGCAGTGCCCACCGCTCTCTGCAGTCTCTTTTGTTCCTGGACGTTTGCGATGCCGAACTAGGCCATGATGCAACTCGTTAATATAATCTCTACTGCACACCTGTATAAGGTCAGGAGAGTCCTCTCTGACATATCGAATCTCCTCAATCTTCTCAGGAATTGAGTTAGTGTGCCGGGTCCAGGAAAGATCTTCAGAGATGTGCACGCCCGGGTATTTGAAGCTCTTGACTCTCTCCACCATCGTCCCGTTGATATGGACAGGTGTGTGGGTCCCTCATCCTTCCGCTTGATGTCAAACCAGGCCGCGATGCAACCAGTCTACGTGTCGAAGTTCAAGAGAGCATTCATAGACACGCCAAACCTTCTAAATCTCCTAAGGAAGATGAGAGGGATAGACAGAGTTGACGTGATCAAGCTTTTCCCTTTGAGAATAGGGAAGATTCAAACAAGAGGACATGACTTCAGAATTAAGGGACAGAAGTTTAGGGGTAACATGAGGGGGAACTTCTTTACTCAGAGAGTGGTAGCGGTGTGGAATGAGCTTCCAGTGGAAGTGGTGGCGGCAGGTTCGTTGGTATAATTTAAAAATAAATTGGATAGGCATATGGATGAGAAGGGAATGGAGGGTTATGGTATGAGTGCAGGCAGGTGGGACTAAGGGAAAAAAGTTGTTCGGCACGGACTTGTAGGGCCGAGATGGCCTGTTTCCGTGCTGTAATTGTTATATGGTTATATGGTTATATGGAAGTAGATTAAGTCAGGAAGGATTCAAGGAAGAAGGGAATGTTGGATAAGTAAGGGAAGGATATATGTGGAGCTCAGGATTCTGCTGGACCTTAGCAACAGGAGAGGTTTAGTTTAGTTTAGTTTAGAGATACAGCGTGGAAACTGGCCCTTCGGCCCACCGAGTCCGTGCCGACCAGCGATCCCCGCACACTCACGCCATCCTACACACGCTGCGGATAATTTACAATGATACCAAGCCAATTAACCTACAAACCTTTGGAGCGTGGTAGGAGACCGTAGATCGCGGAGAAAACCCACGCAGGTCACGGGGAGACTCCGTACAGACAGCACCCGTAGTCTGTGGGATGGAAGCCGGCTCTATGGCGCTGCGACCGCTGTAAGGCAGCAACTCTACCGCTGCGCCACCGTGACTGTGTCAGGGGTTGGCTCAGAAAGCGGTAAAATTACAAAGAATTTTTTTTTAAAAGCCAACAGCATACTCAGTTATCATTCTCCTTTGATGCGGTGAAGCATCTCCTCACGTTACATCTGTGCCGCTCTAACCGCAGCAGGTGGGCACTTTCTGCAGAAGCACTTCTTTAGAAAAACAGTTCATTGGGTTGAACGTGTCAAACAATGCTTGTGTCATGTGTCACTGAGAAAATCGTGGCCAGATCTACTAACGGCCAAATTACTAGTCGATCCAACTCTTGTGGGAGTAGGGAATTGTTCCTTTGTGATGAGAAGGCCTGCTTCTATCTAAATAGTTTAATTTCATTTAGTTTATTGCCACGTGTACTGAGGTACCGTGAAAAGCATTTTAGTCATGTGATATCCAGTCAGTGAACAAACACAGTGGCGGACTGGGTCTAAAAATATTGGTTGCCAGGAAACAAAGGGGGCCCACTTCATCAGGGGCCCACTTTATATAGGGAGCCCACTTCATCAGGGGCCAATTGCCATCGGGCAAGCTGACACCCTGGCCAGACGGCCACTGAACAGATAGTACATGATTCTCGATTAGTACGGGTGTCAGGGGTTATGGGGCGAAGGCAGAAGAATGGGGTTAAAAGTGAAAGATAAATCAGCCATGATTGAATGGTGGAGTAGACTCGATGGGCCGAATGGACTAATTCTACTCCTATCACTCCTATCACTTATGACCTTATGATTACAATCAAGACGTCCACAGTGTACAGACACATGATAAGGGGAATAACATTTAGTGAAAGTCTAGTAAAAGTCTGATTAAAGATAGTCTGAGTGTCTCCAATGAGGTAGATAGTAGCTCAAGGCTAGTTGGTGGTAGGATGGTTCAGTTGCCTGATAACAGCTGGGAAGAAACTGTCCCTGAATCTGGAGGTGTGCAATAAATTTCACACTTCTATACCTCTTGACTGATGGGAGGGGGGAGAAGAGGGAGTGGGCGCAATGAGACTGCCGAGGCAGCGTGAGGTATAAATGAGTCAACGGAAGGGAGGTTGGTTTGTGTGATGGTCTGGGCTGAGTCCACAATTCTCTGCAAATTCATGCGGCCTTGGATGGAGCTGTTCCCAAACCGTGGTGTGATGCATCCCGATAAAATGCTTTGTATGGCGCATCTGTAGAAGTTGGTGTTAGCTGTTGGCGACATGCCGAACTACCTAAGCCTTCTGAGGAAGTGGACGCTTTGGAGGCGATTTAGAACGCAAATTATTTTTCCCTTAGGCCACAGTGTTTTTGTTTTAAACGTGTTGGCAAATCTGGCCTAGTTTCGCTCTCGGAGTCGAGACTAACTCAGCACAGGAGCAACCACCGATCGTCACTCCCCCACTCCTCCCCCCAACCCTCGATCAAGTCCAGAGTTTCACAGAGCCGGAAAGACATAACCACAATGTTCGGCAGAAGTTAGGCCTAACTGTTCAATGTGTAAGTCGTGGGTGATTTTGGTGATGTTACAACTAGTACATCCTGTGTAAGGCGAAGGCTTCAGATTTACAATACGCAGTAAATGCTCCTGTACCTCCACAGCGCCGTTCATAGTCCTGAGTACCCAATGTATAGGCAGTCCTGACCCAAAACGCCACCCATCCTTTTTCTTCTGAGATCCCGGCTGGCCACCATTTTGTGTCTATCTTTAGTATATACCAGCATCTGCAGTTTGCTTAAGACTTTAGACTTTAGAGATACAGTGTGGAAACAGGTCCTTCAGCTCACCGAGTCCACGGCGACCAGCGATCACCACGTACACTAGCATTAATTCCATACACCAGGGACAATTTACAATTGTACTGAGAATTTACAATTTAATACAAATTATAAAATTTTATACAAGTGTTTACAATTTACAAATTAACAATTTAACAGAAGCCAATTAATCTACAAACCTGTACCTACTTGGAATGTGGGAGGAAACCAGACCGCTCAGAGAAAACCCATGAGGTCAAACGTACAAACTCCGTACAGACAGCACCCGAGGTCAGGATCGAACCCGGGTCTCTGGCGCTGTAACTCTTAGTTCTTTGTTCTGCATACATAAGTTCATATGTTCATAAATCATAGGAACAGAATTAGGCCATTCAGCCCATCAAGTCATTCAATCATGGCTGATCTATCTTTCGATATCATTCTCCTGTGCCAGTGTGGGCAAGTTGGGCTGAAGGGCCTGTTTCCACACTGTGTGACTCTATGACTCTCTGAGGTGTTGTTAAGGTGTGAATCATCACCCATTCCTTCTCTTCAGTGAATGCCGCCTGACTCACTGAGTTACTCCAGCATTTTGTGTCTATCTTCGGTATAATTCCTGCTATTGAGGGAGTGCAGCGTAGGTTCACGAGGTTAATTCCCGGGATGGCGGGACTGTCATATGCTGATAGAATGGAGCGGCTGGACTTGTATACGCTGGAATTTAGAAGGATGAGAGGGCATCTTATTGAAACATATAAGATTATTAAGGGTTCAGACACGCTAGAGGCAGGAAACCTGGAGTATTGTGTGCAGTTTTAGTCCCCTAATTTGAGGAACGACATTCTTGCTATTGAGGGAGTGCAGCGTAGGTTTACAAGGTTAATTCCCGGGATGGCGGGACTGTCATATGCTGAGAGAATGGAGCAGCTGGGCTTGTACACTCTGGAGTTTAGAAGGATGAGAGGGTATCTCATTGAAACATTTTAGATTGTTAAGGGATTGGCCGCACAAGAGGCGGGAAACATGTTCCCGATGTTGGGGGAGTCCAGAACCAGGGGCCACAGTTTAAGAATAAGGAGTAAGCCATTTAGAACGGAGACGAGGAAACACTTTTTCTCACAGAGAGTGGTGAGTCTGTGGAATTTTTTGCCTCAGAGGGCGATGGAGGCAGGTTCTCTGGATGCTTTCAAGAGAGAGCTAGATAGGGCTCTTAAAAATTGCGGAGTCAGGGGATATGGGGAGAAGGCAGGAACGGGGTACTGATTGGGGATGATCAGCCATGATCACATTGAATGATGGTGCTGGCTCGAAGGGCCAAATGGCCTACTCCTGCACCTATTGTCTATTGCCTATTGTCTATTGTCTATTGAAACATGTTCGCGATGTTGGGGGAGTCCAGAACCAGGAGCCACAGTTTAAGAATAAGGGGTAAGGCATTTGGAACGGAGATGAGGAAAAACCTTTACACACAGAGGGTTGTGGATTTGTGGAATTCTCTGCCTCAGAAGGCAGTGGAGGCCAATTCTCTGGATGCTTTCAAGAAAGAGTTAGATAGGGCTCTTAAAGATAGCGGAGTCAGGGGATATGGGGAAAAGGCAGGAACGGGGTACTGATTGTGGATGATCAGCCATGATCATCCAGTGAATGGCAGTGCTGGCTCGAAGGGCCGAATGGCCTACTGCTGCGCCTATTGTCTACTGTCCATTGTCAATTGTCTAAACCAGCCTCTGCCGTTCCATGACGACATGCAGTGAACTGTTGCACCTTGAAAAACAGGCCCGGTGCTAAGCTGTGGAGATGAATCACCGTTAACAAATATCCGGGGGAAGCGCGTTTAAAGGGTTAATGGCCTTCCGTTTCTTTCCCCTCCAGCCAGGTGATGTGTGACCCATGCTGATAGATAACCCAGCAACATTCAAGCAATTTCTAATCAGGAATACAGTACTTGTATCAGATGTGATGTATAACTAACTGACAAAGCTTTGACAGTCGAGATAAAACAGCTGCATTATGATGTCAACTATAGTTACATTATATTGCTTTATACTCTGATAAATGGATTTCCATCCTCCCAGCCTCACCTACAGAGCTGACATTTAAAAATGCATCCTCTTATTCTCTCTCTGGTACAACAATAGCATTCTCACCAGTAAATAACACAGAGGGAATTAGAAACACAAAAAGCCACTGCAAAGATATAAACCATTTATAATCCATTTATTTTTTTCGTCAGAGGAAGGCTCTTTGGTAATGAAGATTTTCACAACTCTCTTGATGGGATCACGTTGAAAATATTTCCATAATGACCTTGCTCATTTTAAGTACTTCTTGTCCATAATTTCTTCAAGGTTATTCTCTTGATAGGTGGGCGCGGTTGGAAAATTAGGCACAAACGCTGTCCCTCGGCAGGTAAACAGGGATGTCTCGAACTCTTAGGGGATCACGATAGCCGGACAGGTACCTGATTAATCGATCATGATCGTGTTGATAATGGGGATGAAGATCAATAGTACAACTCTATCACGGCTAATATAAGCAAGCGCTTGCACTCAGAGCTTTATACTTAAACCGCTCCAATTTAATATATTTCTGCTGCTTTTTATGACATGGATCATGTTCAAAATTACAAGGTCACCATTTTCAGTTTAGGCAGAAAATGCTGGAGAAACTCAGCAGGTGAGGCAGCATCTATGGAGAGGTGGAATAGGCGACGTTGTGGGTCGAGACCCTTCTTCAGACTGATCGTTCTATGGAGAGAAGGAATAGGCAACGTTTCGGGTCGAGACCCTTCTTCAGACTGATCTCGTTCTATGGAGAGAAGGAATAGGCGACGTTTCGGGTCGAGACCCTTCTTCAGACTGATCTCGTTCTATGGAGAGAAGGAATAGGCGACGTTTCGGGTCAAGACCCTTCTTCAGACTGATCATTCTATGGATATTGTATTGTATTCTTGTATTCAAATTTATTGTCATTGTCTCAGTTAGAGACAACGAAATGAATTTCCCTTACAGGCAGTATCATAAAAATAAAAATAAATAAATAATAATAAATAATAAAACATATTAAAAATAAAATACAATTTAAAAAAAAAAAAAAAAAAAAAAAAAAAAAAAAAAAAAAAAGCACAAACACTGAAAGTCCACGACACAACATAACACAGTGGCACCACGGTGAGGAAGGCACCATAGAAGGAATAGAAGGAATAGGCGATGTTTCGGGTCGAGACCCTTCTTCAGACTGGTCATTCCATGGAGAGAAGGAATAGGCGACGTTTCGGGTCGAGACCCTTTTTTTCTTTCAGTGCGGGAACTGACCCTTTGGCCCATCAAGTCCATGCCAACCAGTGATCACCCAGTACACTAGCACTATCCTATACACTAGGATGGCACGGTGGCGTAGCGGTAGAGTTGCTGCCTTACAGCGCCAGAGATCAGGGTTTGATCCTGACTACGGGTGCTGTCTGTACGGAGTTTTTACGTTCTCCCCGTGACCATGTGGGTTTTCACAGGATGCTTCGGGTTCCTCCAACACTCCGAAAGACGTACAGGTTTGTAGGTCAATTTCCTTGATATTGTCCGTAGTATGTGTAACATCGTGTTAGTGTGTGGGCATCACTGGTCGGCGTGGACTCGGTGGGACGAAGGGCCTGTTTCCGCACACTGTCTAAACTAAACTAGTGACAATTTACAATTATACCAAGCCGATTCCTACAAACCTGTATGTCTTTGGAAATGTGGGTGGAAACCAGAGCACCCGGAGAAAACCCACGTGGTCACAGGGAGAACGTACAAATCCCATACAGACAGCATCCGTAGTCGGGATCGAGCCTGGGTCCCTGGCGCTGTAAGGCAGCAACTTTACCACGGCCCCAGCGCACTGCCGCCACTGGGCACATTTTCCAAGAGGTTACTGGATTTCACATTGCTTGATGCCTGTTACGTACAAGTTTTCATGATTGTGCATTTGGTCCACACCTTCAGTGGTAGAATGATATAAATGGTTTGGTGGTGCACTCTCCTCCTGGGAAGAAAGATGCCTTAAGGGCCGGTCCCACTTGGACGACCTAATCCACGAGTTTAGAAGACCCTAGACGAGTTGAAAAAAATGTCAAGGTCGTGTTGACTCGCCGAAGTAAAAGACCTCCTACGACTGTCTACGACCTAAAACGACTATGTCTACGACCTCCTACGACTATGTCTACGACCTCCTACGACTATGTCTACGACCTCCTACGACTATGTCTACGACCTCCTACGACTATGTCTACGACCTCCTACGACTATGTCTATGACCTCCTACAACCCCCTCGACCTCAGTCTTCCACACCTAAGACCAACTACGACTAGCTACGAGTGGAAAATGATCACATGATAAAATGATGTCATGTTTGCATTTTGTTTCTCGGGCCAGTTACTGACCTACGACTACCATCATGACCTACTACGACCTACCTACGACCTACCTATGAGTAAAAAGTAACAATATTTTCCATGCCGACCTTTTCTTTACTCGTGGACATTTTTTATCAGGCTGAAAAAAACGCCGCGACCTACTTGAGGCCACGAGTACGCGGAGACCACTCACGAGCGTGAGGAAGAGTTACGAAGACCTCCTACGACCTCGTGGCGACCATGCTGCGAGTATGAGTCAAGGGCAAACTCGGCAGAGGTCGCCAATTAGGTCGCGAAAGTGGGACAGGGGCTTAAGGATGCTGATTCAGCAGTTCAATAGCCTGTTGTCAAAGAACATGCCAGTCATAGACTCATAGTCATACAGTGTGGAAACAGGCCCTTCGGCCCAACTTGTCCACACTGACCAACAAGTCCCATCTATACTAGTCGCATCTGCCTGCGTTTGACTCATATCCCTCTAAACCTGTCCTATCCATGTACCTGTCTAATTGTTTCTTAAATGTTACAATAGTCCCTGCCTCAACTACCTCCTCAGGCAGCTTGTTCCATGCACCCTCCACTCTTTGTGTGAAAATGTCCCTCAGATTCCTATTAAATCTTACCCCCTTCACGTTCAACCTATGTCCTCTGGTCCTCGATTCACCTAATCTGGGCAAGAGACACTGTGCGAACTATTCCTCTCATATATTTGTACACCTATATAAGATCACCCCTCATCCTCTTGCGCTCCAAGGAATAGAGTCCCAGCCTGCTCAACCTCTCCCTACAGCTCAGACCCTCTAGCCCTGGCAACATCCTCGTGAATCTTCTCTGCACCCTTTCCAGCTTGACAACATCTTTCCTATAACATGGCGCCCAGAACGGAACACAATACTCTAAATGTGGCCTCATTGACGTGTGATATAAGCTGCAACATGATCACCCCAATTTCTATTTTGTTAACTTTCTGAAACTATCCAGGCATCATAGAACAACATCCAAATTCAGCAGGAGATGTTCGGCAATCTTCAACAAAAAACAAACGCCAATTGAAGGATCACGAAGAGAAATTGATGTCCGTCCAGCAGAGAGATTGGGATCAAGTCGGCTCATGTTTCATGAGTGCCCCGTGAAGCTACCAGGCGCAGTTAAATGTTCAATGTCTTTTTCTTCAAGTCAGGATAAGCAGGCACACTCCTGGAATCCACAAGACTAGATTAATTGATGGGATATAATCCTAACCCTAATCCCTCGGCCGACCGAGTCCATGCCCACCATCGATCACCTGTCCGCACCAGTTATCACACTTTCATATCCATTGCCAACACATTTTGACAATTTACAGAGGCCAATTAACTTACAGTAACGCAGATGCTGCCTTACAGCGCCAGAGACCCGGGTTTGATCCTGACCTGGGTGCTGTCTGTGTGGTGTTTGCACGTTCTGGGTTTTCCCCGGGTGCTCCTGTTACCTCCAACATCCCAAAGACGTGCGGGTTTGTAGGTTAATTAAATACCGTAAAATGTTCCCGAGTGTGTAGGATAGAACACTATTGTTCACGAGTTGACCATGGGACGGCACGGACCCGGTGGGCCGAAGGGCCTGTTTCCATGCTAAATCCTCTAAACTAAACTAAACTAAACTGAACTGAACTAAAACTTAACCAAACCCACACGTCTTTGGGATGTGGGATGAAACCAGAGCACCTGGAGGAAACCCACGTGGTCACAGGGAGAATGTGCAAATGTCAAGCAGCCAGCACCAGAGGTCAGGATCTAACCTGGTCCTCTGGCGCTCTGAGCAAGCATCTCTACCAGTTGTCCCACTACACTTGCAATCTTACTGTTTCAGAAGGAACTACAGATGCTGGAAAATTGAAGTTTGACAAAAGTGCTGGAGAAACTCAGCAGGTGAGGCAGCATCTATGGAGCGAAGGAGATAGGCAACGTTTCGGGTCGAAACCCTTCTTCACTCTACCTTGCAATCTTACTGTTTAGTTTAGTTTAGTTTACAGGTACAGCACGGAAACAGGCCCTTCGGCCCACCCTGTCCGCGCCGACCAGCGATCCCCGCACATTAACACTACCCTACACCCACTAGGGACCATTTTTACATTTACCAAGCCAATGAACCTACAAACCTGTACGTCTTTGGAGCGTGGGAGGAAACCGAAGATCTCGGAGAAAACCCTCGCAGGTCACTGGGAGAACGTACAAACTCCGTATAGACAGCGCTCGTAGTCAGGATCGAACCCGGGTCCCCGACGCGGCATTCGCTGTAATGCCCCTGTCCGACTTAGGAAACCTGAACGGAAACCTCTGGAGACTTTGCGCCCCACCCAAGGTTTCCGTGCGGTTCCCGGAGGTTCCTGGAGGTTTTTGTCAGTCTCCCTACCTGCTTCCACTACCTGCAACCTCCGGCAAACACCTGCAACCTCCGGGAACCGCACGGAAACCTTGGGTGGGGCGCAAAGTCTCCAGAGGTTTCCGTTCAGGTTTCATAAGTGGGACAGGGGCATAAAAGGCAGCAACTCTACCGCTGCGCCACCGTGATGTGCAAAGGGGAAGATACAGGATACCCCTTTACACCTTGCTGTAAAGCTTCAGCTACTTGCCACTAGTAATAGTCAATGTCTTCTCTTGAAGACATAATGCATCCATCCTAGAAACAGACCCTTCTGCTCACCTTGCCGACCAACAAGTTAACATCTTCCCTGGCAGCAAGTCTCCACTGATGAGACGTCTGGCATTAATCACTCATCCCGTCCTGTCCTGAGAACAAGTCATCCTGGCTGACAATAGAAGGAATGGTTTGTTCGATGTCGAGATGCTTCCCAGTATCCTTGGATCTCCCAGGGATAAGTTCAAGTCTTGCCCCATCCCGGTCAGTCCTTCTACTCCCCGCTCCCGTCATGGAGAAGCGTGAAAGCGCGCAACGCCAGGCTTCCTCCCCGCTGCAGTCAGGCTTGTGAACCTTTACACACAGAGGGTGGTGGGTGAATGGAACGAGCTACCAAACCAAACACCAATACTCCTGCCATCTTGCAACAAAACAAGGTTAATTCCCGGGATGGCGGGACTGTCATATGCTGAGAGAATGGAGCAGCTGGGCTTGTACACTCTGGAGTTTAGAAGGATGAGAGTGAAACATATAAGATTGTTAAGGGCTTGGACATTAAGCACTTTGTGTCTACCTTCAGTAGTCCAGGACTGTTCTCTGGTTGTGGTCGGGAGATTCAGTTGCCTGATAACAGCTGGGAACAGCTCCATCCAAGACCGCAAGGAATTGCAGAGAGCGGTGGATGCAGCCCAGACCATCGCATAAACATGTGGCAGGAAACATGTTCCCGATGTTGGGGAAGTTCAGAATCAGGGACCACAGTTTAAGAATAAGGAGTAAGCCATTTAGAACGGAGACGAGGAAACACCTTTTCTCCCAGAGAGTGGTGAGTCTGTGGAATTCTCTGCCTCAGAGGGCGGTGGAGGCCGGTTCTCTGGATGCTTTAAAGAGAGAGCTAGATAGGGCTCTTAAAAATAGCGGAATCAGGGGATATGGGGAGAAGGCAGGAACGGGGTACTGATTGGGGATGATCAGCCATGATCACATTGAATGGCGGCGCTGGCTCGAAGGGCCAAATGGCCTACTCCTGCACCTATTGTCTATTGCCTATTGTTATGCAATGAGCTGCCAGAGAGGGTAGTTGAGGCAGGTACTATTGCAACGTTTAAGGAAGATTTGGACAAGTACATGGAAGGGCAGGTTTAGAGGGATATGGGCCAAACGCAGGCAGGTGGGGCTAATGTAGATTTGGATGTGTTGGTTGGTGTGGGTAATTTAGGCTGAACGGCCTGTTTCCACGCTGTATGACTCTATGGTCGGTGATGAACTGAGGAAACACTTTTTCACAAAGAGAGTTGTGAGTCTGTGGAATTCTCTGCCTCAGAGGGCAGTGGAGGCCGGTTCTCTGGATACTTTCAAGAGAGAGCTTGATAGGGCTCTTGAAGTTAGCGGAGTCAGAGGATATGGAGAGAAGGCAGGAACGGGGTACTGATTGGGGATGATCAGCCGTGATCACATTGAATGGTGGTGCTGGCTCGAAGGGCTGAATGGCCTACTCCTGCACCTATTGTCTATTGCACCTGCACACTCCTGCAGCTGAGACCTTCCATAAACTAGGCTTCTGAACACTCCTTCCATAAGCTAGGGTACTGTACGATTCACCTCTACCCGATTGCGGACATTGGACGTTGTCTCTGGAACTGATGCGCTACAATGCTGAGAACCATATTCTGCCCTCTGTGTCTTCCCCTTTGCTCTACCTATTGTACCTGAGTTTGGCTTGATTGTATTTATGTATAGTACTATCTGATTTGATTGGATAGCAGGCAAAACAAAGCTTTTTACTGTACTTCAGTGAATGTGACAATGCTGGAGTAACTCAGTGGGTCAGGCAGCATCTGTGGAGGACATGGATAGGTGACGTTTCACAGAGTGCTGGAGTAACTCAGTGGGTCAGGCAGCATCTGTGGAGGACATGGGTAGGAGACATTTCCGGTCAAGACCCTTCTTCAGACTCAAGGGGAAACATAGCTGCTTCAAGAACACGTGAAGGTAATGTGTAATCTTGGCATTGGACCTTATGGTGGTGAATCTGTGGAATTCATTGCCACAGACGACAGTGGCGGCCAAGTCAATGGGGATTTCTAAGGCGTAGATTGACAGGTCAGAATCAGAATCACACTTTATTCGCCAAGTATGTTTTGCAACATATACGAGGAATTTCATTGGCCTGGTCAGTCATACAATTAAAAGCAACAGATCACTCAAAAACACATTTTAACATGAACATCCACCACAGTGACTCCTACACATTCCTCACTGTGATGGAAGGTGAAATAAAGTTCAAGTCCTTCCCTTAGTTCTTCCTTGGTCTGGGGCATTGAGCCCCCGTTGACGGGACGATCTTAACTCCCGTAGCCGGTGGCGTTCGGGCCCTCCGCGTCAACGCGTTCAGCTCCCGCATCGGGGGGGATGTCAGCTCCCCCGTGCCGGGCGATCAAACCTCACGTCGGGGCTGGTCGAACCTTCTGCGGCGTTGGAGCTCCCGACTTGCCTCTCCCGAGACAGCGAGCCCTTGATGGTAAGTCCGCAGGCCGCGGTGGGAGCGATCTCAGGCAAGGGATCCGCTCCGATGTTAAGTCCGCGCCCCGCGGTGGGGCTCACGACTGTCCGAGGCGGCTTCCCGCTCCAGCGAGGCCGCAGAGCCCGGAGAATGTGATCGGAAAATTGATCACATCTCCGGGAAGGTAAGAACATGGAAAAAAGTTTCCCCGGATCCCCTCGCCCTCCCCCCCCCCCAACGTAAAACGTACCGAAGTACATTAAATCAAACTTTTAACAAACGCTAAAAATAACAAAAAACGAACAGACTGCCGGCAGGGCTGGCCATCTCCCCAGCGCCCCGGTAGTCTTTTTTATTCTTGATTAGTACGGGTGTCAGGGTGGGTTATGAGGAGAAGGCAGGAGAATGGGGTTGAGAGAGAGAGAGATAGATCAGCCATTATTGAATGGCAGAGTTGACTTGACGGGCCGAATGGCCTAATTCTACACTTATAACATGAACTTATGAATGAATGGCGGAATAGACTCGATGGGCCAAATGTTCTAATTCTCCTCATATGACGTACATATGAATCCTATCAAACAAGAGGACATGACTTCAGAATTAAGGGACAGAAGTTTAGGGGTAACATGAGGGGGAACTTCTTTACTCAGAGAGTGGTAGCGGTGTGGAATGAGCTTCCAGTGGAAGTGGTGGCGGCAGGTTCGTTGGTATCATTTAAAAATAAATTGGATAGGCATATGGATGAGAAGGGAATGGAGGGTTATGGTATGAGTGCAGGCAGGTGGGACTAAGGGAAAAAAGTTGTTCGGCACGGACTTGTAGGGCCGAGATGGCCTGTTTCCGTGCTGTAATTGTTATATGGTTATATGGTTATTTTAACCCGCAGAGCTCCTCATTCAGCCTAACTGCAATCAATAATTTGCTATGCTCGGATTCCCTTCTCCTTGAGAACCTTTGTTTCTGATCTTTGGAACATCCATGCTTGAATGGCAGAGTAGACTTGATGGGCCGAATGGCCTAATCCTGCTCCTACAACTTATGACCTTAGCACTACATCATCTGCTTGAAGCTCATGGGTTGGTTTGTTAATGTACTTCTTGGAAATACAAGATCAGGTTGAGTTGGGTTTACAGAATGAGTAACCCCGGTGTGTGATTTTCAATCAGCCCCACCCAGACTTGCTAAGTGAATTATTACTTGTGGCAAGATTTAGCAAATGTAAAACAAGTTAATTTGCAGGCTCACCAACTAATAATGAGCAGTTTAACCCGTGTTCATAAGTGTGTCAAATATTGTTCCTCATCTGGTCACGGTGGCACAGTGGTAGAGTTGCAGCCTTACAGCGCCATTGACAATAGGCAATAGACAATAGGTGCAGGAGTAGGCCATTCAGCCCTTCGAGCCAGCACCGCCATTCAATGTGATCATGGCTGATCAACCCCAATCAGTATTCTGTATGGCTGTGCTGGCTCGAAGGGCCGAATGGCCTACTCTTGCACCTATTGTCTATTGTCTGTTGCATCCCGAGGAGATGCTTTCTGGGGCCAAGTGAGAATGAGAAACCTTACACAGCGATATGTGGGTTAGGTTAAGTAAACGCATGCCCCACCCTGAGTTAGAAGGACACTTTTACTGATCAGAGGTTTGTGGTAAGCAAATACTGAGTAAACATGGTTCCTATAACTGAAGCATGAACTGCCTGCAGTTACTGCTGTGACAATTTCTGACAGTTTTACATTCTAGATGCTGCGTAAATAATGGTGCCAATGATTGAGCAGGGAAAGAGTATCATTGTAGCAAGGTAAAACAAATTAAAATCCCAAATGTTTATTGTACAATGAGATATTTATTTTAGTTTAATTTAGTTTAGTTTAGTTTAGTTTAAGGATACAATGCGGAAACAGGCCCTTCGGCCCACCGAGTCCGCGCTGACCAGCGATCCCAGCACACTGACACTATCCCACACACACGAGGGACAATTTACAATGTTATATCAAGCCAATTAACCTATAAACATGGTAGACACAAAATGCAGACTGAAGAAGGGTCTCCCCCATTCCTTCTCTCCAGAGATGCTGCCTGGCCCGCTGAGTTACTCCAGCATTTAAGTAGGTAAGTAAGTAAGTTTATTGGCCAAGTATTCACATACAAGGAATTTGCCTTGGTGCTCCGCCCACAAGTAACAACATGACATACAGTGACAGTTATGAATGACTCAGAAAACACTAAACATTAATAATAATAAAACATTCATGACAAAACACCTTTGATCAAGCATGTGAACCAACAAAATACCAGATCAAAGGGAGGCTACAGATTTTTGGCTGTTGAGTAGAGCAACTACTCGTGGATAAAAACTGTGTTTATGTCTGGCTGTGGCAGCTTTGACAGTCTGGAGTGTCTACCTTCGATTTAAACCAGCTTCTGCAGTTCTTTGCTACACAAACCTGTACGTCTTTGGAGTGTGAGAGGAAACCAAAGATCTCGGAGAAAACCCACGCAGGTCACGGGGAGAGCGTACGAACTCCGTGCAGGCAGCACCCGAGGTCAGGATCAAACGCGGGTCTACCTCTGCACCACCGTGCCCCCCCCTATTATAATGCAGAAATGACTAACAATGCTTTTACAGATCTTTCTATCTGTATCTCACTATCTGTCAAAGAGCAATTTATGTCAGTGCTCACATCAAGGTAAATTATATTTCTTGTATCAGGGTCTTCAAGGTTCTCAATATAAACATGGAAATTATGCCAAGTAGTGGCATTCTGAGAAAATGTGTGAAGAATGACAAAGACAATGGTTCAGTGGCAAATTATTTGTCGCAGGTGCAACTGCACAGTCAGATTCTCTCTGCATATTTACACATGTGGGCACCACCATGTTTTGGGGCCATTTCCAAAGTCCGGTTGACCCACACGCTCAGTCTACTGGAGTGGCTCCTGATCCAGGCGAGCCCCAGGCTTCTGCAGGGCCTTCATCCGTCTCCCTTGACCGGATCGGCCCGTGAACCGACGCCCCTCCCCTCCCCTCCCCTCCCCTCCCCTCCCCTCCCCTCTCCCCTCCTCTCCTCTCCTCTCCTCTCCTCTCCTCTCCTCCCCTCCCCTGTGGAAGTCTGTGGAATTCTCTGCCTTAGAGGGCGGTGGAGGCCGGTTCTCTGGATACTTTCAAGAGAGAGCTAGATAGGGCTCTGAAAGATAGCGGAGTCAGGGGATATGGGGAGATGGCAGGAACGGGGTACTGATTGGGGATGATCAGCCATGATCACATTGAATGGCGGTGCTAGCTCGAAGGGCTGAATGGTCTTCGCCTGCACCTATTGCCTATTGTCTTACCTCAAGATGGAAGGAAGAAAATATTCCTGAGTGAATAAAAGAATGAGAGATAATCACATTGCAATTGATTGTTAGAGGGGTCAACTGGAGTATTGTGAGCAATTTTGGGCCCTGTGTCTGAGGAAGGATGTGCTGCCTCTGGAGAGGGTCCAGAGGAGGTTTACAAGGATGATCCCAGGAATGAAGGGGTTAACATGTGATGAATATTTGACGGCACTGGGCCTGTATTCGCTGGAGTTTAAAAGGATGAAGGAGGGGGACTTCATTGAAACTTACCGAATAGTGAAAAGCCTGGGGGGGTTAAGTTCAGTTCGGCTTAGTTTATTGTCATGTGTACCGAGGTACAGTGAGAAACATTTGTTGTGTGCTAAATGTGGAGAGGATGTTTCCACTAGTGGGCGAGTCTAGACGAGGAGGAATTTCTTTAGTCAGAGGTTGGTGAATGTGTGGAATTTATTGATACAGATGGCTGTGGAGGCCAAGCCAGTGGATATTTTTAAGGCAGAAATTGACAGATTCTTGGCTAGTACGGGTGTCAGGGGTTATGGGGAGAAGGCAGGAAAATGGGGTTGAGAGGGTGAGATAGATTAGCCATATTTGATGGCGGAGTAGATTTGATGGGCCGAACGGCCTCATTCTGCTCCTATCCCTTCTGAACTTATGAACTGGGTAGATGTTAAGGTGTTGCTTTGTTGTGTGAGATATGGGCAACTGTGATTCAGTCACAAGAAGCCACTGACATGCCTCATTGCATATCAGTCAACATTAATCCCTCAGCTGGGAATTAGGCAGAAACATGCACAATGCCTGTTAGCTGTGCAGTGATTTGTAGTCTTTAGTGTCTTTTAGGACTGAGATAAGGAGAAATGTCTTCAGTCAGGAAATTGTTCACCTCTGGAATTATTTATGAGGATATGTGATGGCTCTGAGTCTGTAGTTGCTGGAGTTGTGAAAAATGGGGGGGGGGGGGGAAAGGATCTCAGAAAGTCACGAGGTCGTAAGGTCATAAGGTATAGGAGTAGAATCAGACCATTCGGCCCACCAAGTTTAATCAGTCATTCAATCATGGCTGATCTATCTCACCCTCCTCCTGCTTCTTCTTCTTCTTGCGTATGGCGTGCACAGCCTACAGTTGTAGGACAACTTGTACTAATTGATCTTATTTGATTGTGCACGCCGGGTTGATTGCATTCGTCGAAACAGGGCGGACCACGTGAAGGTTGCAATCTCTCACCCCTCTCACCCTCCCAACCCCATCTCACTTAAACCTTAACCATAAAATGATGAAAGGCCTGGATAGAGGGTGGAGAGGATGTTTCCACCGGTGGGAGAGTCTAGGACCAGAGTCCACAGCCTCTGAATAAAAGGACCGACCTTTAGAATGGCGATGAGGAGGAATTTCTTTAGTCACAGGGTGGTGAATCTGTGGAATTCGTCGCCACAAGAGGCTCTGGAGGCCAAGTCAATGGATATCTTTAAAGCGGAGATTGGCAGGTTCTTGATCAGTACTGGTGTCAGCGGTTATGGGGAGAAGGCAGGAGAATGGGGTTGGGAGGGAGAGATAGATCAGCATTGATTGAATGGCGGAGTAGACTTGATGGGCCGAATGGTTTAATTCTGCTCCTATGTTTTATGGTATATGTATAATCTGGAGGGAAAAGGTAATATAGGGAACACTGAATGTGTTCGAGTAGGATTAATGTGAAATTTAAAAAATAATAATTTAGTTTTGTTTATTGTCACATGTACCGAGGCATTTGTTGCGTGTTAACCAGAAAGACAATACATGATTACAATCGAGCCATTTATAGTGTATAGATACGATAAGGGAATGATGTTTAGTGCAAGGTAAACCCAGTAAAGTCGGATCAAGGATAGTCCGAGCGTCACCAAAGAGGTAGATAGTGGTTCAGCACTGATCTTTACTTGTGGTGGGATGATTCAGTTGCCTGATAACAGCTGGGAAGAAACTGTCCCTGAAAATGAGTCGCTGATGGCCAGTACCCACTTAGTGGGCTGAAGGGCCGTTTTTCTCTCTGAGTCCATTCTATCTAGATTCATTCTAGACACACGCCACCCTGGCCACACACTCTTTTCACCATTGGGAATAAGGTACAGGAACCTGAAAACTGTAACGTCCAGGTTCAGGAACAGCTTCATCCCTACAGCCATCAGGCTATTAAACACGACAACCTCAAATAAGCTCTGAACTACAACAGACTATTATTATTATTATTGCATTATTATTGTTTTATGTGTACGTACATGTGCATGTGTGTGTGTATATATATATAAATGAATGAATGAAGGAATAAGTTTATTGGCCAAGTATTCACATACAAGGAATTTGCCTTGGTGCTCCGCCCGCAAGTGACAACATATCATACAGTGACAGTTAGGAATGATACATAAAACATTAAACATTAATAATAAAACATTATTGATTAAACTTGTGAATTAAATAAAATACCAGAGCAAAACCATTTTGGGTTATTGAGTAGAGCTACTACTCGTGGGAAAAAAAAGCTGTTTTTATGTCTGGCTGTGGCAGCTTTGACAGTCCGGAGTCGCCTTCCAGAGGGAAGTGATTCAAAGAGTTTGTGGCCAGGGTGAGGGGGGCCTGGCCACAACGTGTATATATATAGAGATGTCTGCTGTCCTACTAAGCCTCTGGTGAGTGAATTTATGCACCTGGTTGAGTCCTTCAATCTGACTCTACTTACCACTGGATCCACTCACAAGCTTGGCCATACACTCGACCTGGTGCTATCGTCTGGTCTCCCAATTTGTAATCTGTCAGATCATAGTGCAATTATATTTGATGCATCTCTGCCTTTCTCTCCCTCAAAATCTCATCTCCCTGTTCGTTACTCCCGCTACATAAACTCTTCGATTGCCAGTAAGTTCTCTGAGGCTCTCATAGCTGCTCCCGACATCTGCACCATCGAGGCTTCTCCCCCCATCTCAGCACTGACAATCTCATTCTTCTATTCAATACCACTTGCTCTTCCATCCTGGATTCTGTTGCTCCTCTTAAAATGAAAAAGCCTAAGCCTAAAGGTTGGCCTTGGCTCAATGACTCCACCAGAACCCTAAGAAGAGAATGCAGAAAATCAGAACGGAAGTATAAATGTGATAAGCTTCAAATTTCCTTCGAATTTCTGAGAAACAATCTTATCAAATACCAGGAAGCTGTAAAGCCTGCGAGAACACAATACTTTTCCGACCTTATTTCCAAAAACGCTCATAATTCCAAAGTCCTATTTAGTACTATTACCTCTGTCATATGTCCCGCCCCCAGTACCAGCTTAGCTGGGTCCCCTGCCAAGTGCGAAGAATTCTCTACATTTTTCACCAGCAAAGTTGAGAACATTAGAACGAATATTTCCCCTCCCATCCGTGACCTAGCTGTCTCATTGGTCTGTTCTTCTAAATTAGACTGTTTCCAACCCGTTACTCTACCCTCCCATGTAAAGCTGGTCTCCACTATGAAACCTGCTACCCGCCCCCTTGACGCTGTCCCCACTGCCCTTCTGAAGGATGTCATTGCAATAGCCGGTCCCAGCATCCTCTCTATCATCAACAGTTCTCTGGCCACTGGCGCTGTTCCAACCCGTTTCAAGCACACGGTGGTCCAGCCCCTCCTGAAAAAGCCTAACCTAGACCCCACCTTGCCTAGTAACTACAGACCTATTTCCAAACTGCCTTTCCTCTCAAAAGTCCTTGAAATGGTCATTCTAGATCAAACCAGGTAGATATTTTGAGTCCATCTTCAGTGTAAACCACCATCTGCTGTTCCTACCTACATACTATACAATACGATACGATACGATACAATAATACTTTATTCATCCCCGGAGGGAATTTGTTCTGCAAACAGTCACAACAGACAACAAGGTATGCAAAAAAAAAATGTAAAAGTGAAAAAAAAGAAATAGACAAGCGACTGTGGGCTGGCTGACATGTGCACAGATCCTTCACTGGAACGAACAAACAAACAAACAAACAGACACAGGATTCTAAACTAGATTGCTCCCCCCTCTCCCCCACACAGTAGGAATGTTACAATACTTACCTTCAGCGGCGCTGCAATTCTGCCACTGGCCGTGTGCGCGATTTTGCCGCATTTGAGGGGGGGGGGGGGGGGCTAAAACGCATTTTTATTCTTACCTTGTCCTGGATTATATTTGGTTGGAGTGCAAGCTTTTGTTGAAAAATCGTTCCGACGGGCGTTCTGTGTATTTTTATTTTTTAATCGCCCGACTTGTTCAGCGCTGGAGTCATTTTAAAATCAGCTTCTAAAGCCGTCAACGCCGACAACGTCATGTAGGTGACAGGTAAAAAAGCTGTTTATTTTTATGTATAAAAGTGGTCCTTAAGATGCCTTTAGTTCGCATTTTAAGTTGCGAAACGGTGATTTAGTCCCCATACCGACCAGCAGTGTTTTTCATGCAGATATGGGGATCTAAATCACTGCAAAACCGCAACGTTCCAAATGGTAGCGTTCCAGAAAAACCCACGCGTTGATTTAAATGGCCATTAATTTACAGGTATTAAGCATTAAATTCCTTCCTTTGGCCTATAAATCCATGACAGTGAGATTAAAAATTATGTTATATTGTGAATTCTTGTGTGAATGTTATTTGGACACTTAGGCTATTTAAAAATGTTAATCTATTCTTAAGAAATTGATAGATGTTTAGATCTAGTAATTGAATTTTGTAATTAGCTACAATTAGGTAACTAACTAATTATGTGATTTAATTTCAAGTCATCTTAGTAAGATTGTTTCATATTTGTTTCAGAATGCTTCAATCTATAATAACTGAAAATTTCTTGTAGTTCTCTTAATTTTTAAGAAAGTTATGGGCTTTTGACTGTCCTCGATCACAGCTTTTGTGTTAAGTCAATGGAAAAGCAATAGGGAACAAGATGCTAATTTCCGAGTATGAAAATGGCCATAACTGTTTTAATACTGAAGATATGAAAGTGAATTAGGTGACAAATGAAACTTCTTTTTATGCTTTATCTGATGGGATAAATTACAGACTTGATTTTTAAAATCTCAAAATTAAAAATTTGTAATATTGCTACAATACAATAGGCCCCCTTTGTTCTCCCATCGTCCTTCATGGCGGTACCCCATTGTCTTTTCCTCCCTAGGCCGGCGTGGCTCCCCCGGGACATATAACACAGTATAGCCCAGGATCAGGCCCTTTGACCCACAATCAGCCATGATCACATTGAATGGCGGTGCTGGCTTGAAGGGCCGAATGGCCTACTCCTGCACCTATTGTCTTTTGATGTCTGCACCGAGCATGATGCCAAGACCAGCTCTCATCTGCCTGCACATAATCACTCCATCCCAGCATAACTATTTTTCTTTGTGGTTTAAAAAGAGTCCCTCTGTTCCATTTAACCCATTGAGATATGCGTTGAATTGGCGAGGACTATTGAGTTCACACCTCCATCCCATTGATAGAACATGGCAGATGGAACAGTACAGTAGGGGCGGTCACGGTGGCGCAGCGGTAGAGTTGCTGCCTTGCAGCGAATGCAGCGCCGGAGACCCAGGTTCGATCCCGACCACGGGTGCATGACTGTACGGAGTTTGTACGTTCTCCCCGTGTCCTGCGTGGGTTTTCTCCGAGATCTTTGGTTTCCTCCCACACTCCAAAGACGTGCAGGTTTGTAGGTTAATTGGCTTGGTGTAAATGTAAAAATTGTCCCTAGTGTGTGTAGGATAGTGTTAATGTGCGGGGATCGCTGGTCAGCGTGGACCCGGTGGGCCGAAGGGCCTGTTTCCGCGCTGTGTCTTTAAACTAAACTAAAAAAAAGCGTGCAAACAGGCCCTTCAGCCCACAATGTCCATGCCGAAGATGTGACCAAGATAGACTAAATCTCATCTTCCTGTACATGATCTATATCCCCCCATTCCCTGCTTGCACATGTAAAGCTTCTTAAGCACCATTATCGTATCTGTCTCCACCTCCACTGCTCTGTGCATAAAGAATTTGCCCCATACACTTGTCTCCTTTAAACTCAGCCCCTCTTACCTTAAAGCAATTCCCTCTAGTCTTTGACATTTCCACCCTGGGGAAAAAGGTTCTGACTGTCTACCCTATCTGTGCCTCTCATAATTTTACATACTTCTATCAGGCCTCCTCTCAACCTCTGACCTTCCAGAGAAAACAATCCAGTCTGAAGAAAGGTCTCGACCCGAAACATCAACTATTCCTTCTCCCCAGAGATGCTGCCTGTCCCCACTGAGTTACTCCAGCATTTTGTGTCTATCTTCGGTGTAAACCAACATCTGCCGTACTTTCCTACACAGTCCAGGACTGGTCAATTCCTTCTATTAGCATCGATTACATGAGGGAGGACAATTGATTCCATACTTTGACTCCATTGATGTCAATACAAAGCAGAAATACTATTGACAAAAATATCAAACACTAATGTTCCCGCCCTCGTGGAACTAAAATGTTATGGAACGGGCTGCCAGAGAGGGTGGTTGAGGCAGGTACTATCGCAACATTTAAGAAACATTTAGACAGGTACTTGGATAGGACAGGTTCAGAGGGATGTGGTTCAAATGCAGGCTGGTGGGACATGTAGATGGAACATGTTGGTCGGTGTGGGCAAGTTGGGCCGAAAGGCAACTTTCGTCGCGGAGTGGGCGAGCACTCGCCGGGGGTTGCCGGAGGGGAGCACTCCGTACGCTGGCCCGCGGCAGCCTGAAGCTCCAGCTGGCGCGGCGTCCGGAGCCTGGGATCCCTCGTTGGGGACCCCGGAGGAGAAGAGCTCCGACCGCCGGCCCGTGGCCAACTTCTGACCAGGGGCGCGACGTGACTTACCATCCGGAGCGGGGTCCCTCGCCTGGGACCTCTGGAGAGGAGCTCCGACCGCTGGCCCTGCGGTCTGCGGTGCTTCTGGCTGCGGTGCGGCGGGGACTTTAGATCTTCGACCGCCGGCCTGTAGCCTACACCATCTTGAAGGCACCGATTCAGGATTTACCTGGACTTACCTTGTCTGCACATCTGGACACCCGCAGCGGCGACTGCGGAGGGTTGAGGTCCCGACCACGGGGGAAAATGGAGGAGGACTGGCCAAATGTTGTACCTTCCACCACAGTGATGAATGCTGTGGATGTTTGTGGTAAATTTTTATTGTGTACTGTGTGTTCTTTTTTTTATTGTACCGCTGCTGGCAAATTCATTTCACTGCACTTATGTGCACGTGACGAATAATACTTGACTTGACTTGACTTGACTTGAAGGGTCTGTTTCCACGCTGTTTGTCTCAATGACCCTGTGACTCTAACCATGACCTCCCATCCAAACTGAACACAGCGTTGTTTAGTTAAGTTTAGTGATACAGCGCGGAAACAGGCCCTTCGGCCCATTGAGTCCGTGCCGACCAGTGAACCCCATACACTAGCACTGCTCTCCACCCACTAGGTACGTTACAATTTTTACCAAAGCCAATTAACCTACAAACCTGTAAGTCTTTGGAGTGTGGGAGGAAACCAGAGCACCCGAGGAAATCCCATGCAGGTCACGGGGAGAACGTACAAACTCCGTACAGACAGCGCCCATAGTCAGGAACGAACCCGGGTCTCTGGCGCTGTAAGGCAGCAACTCTACCGCTGCACCCGTTATTGACG
This sequence comes from Amblyraja radiata, assembly GCF_010909765.2. NCBI lineage: Eukaryota > Metazoa > Chordata > Chondrichthyes > Rajiformes > Rajidae > Amblyraja > Amblyraja radiata. Next base: position 110,805,984 of record NC_045958.1, on the reverse strand, counting down.
TTGGTTATTTGTTTCGGATAAATGTTACAATCAAGTCCGGGAATTCTAGGTTTGAATTGCATTGTTACTGGTTGCAACACTTTGAGAGGAATATTCAGTCCACTCTGTCCCTATGTTGCTTGCCAACTATTATCCATTAACCAGCTATTGTGAAATGTCTAATCAAATAATGTCCATTTGCACCGCTTACCTGCGGTCGGCACATGTCATTCCCCAATAACATTAGAGCTGACATCATTGTATTGTGGGACAAAGTGTGGGGAATTTCTCAAGACCTTTGTAACAAGGGCAGTGGTTGTTTGGAAAGCCATTCTGTACAATGCCCTCATAGTCTCCGCCACCTTATCTTTATTATATGTCTGCCCTGTAATCTCTACGTGGTTTCCGAAGGCGTGAGAGGTTATCATTTCAAACAAAAATGTGGAGCAGAACTTGTATTCAGCTCTGAATCAGGCAGGAGTGCAGATTGATGATGGACCCTGCCATACACTGCCCAATACACAGGTTTGTGGAGGAACGAACTGCACATGCTGGTTTAAACCGTAGATAGACACAAAATGCTGGAGAAACTCAGCAGGACAGGCGGCATAAGCTCATAAGGTCAAAAGTGATAGGAGTAGAATTAGGCCATTCTGCCCATCAAGTCTACTCTGCCATTCAATCATGGCTGATCTACCTTTCCCTCCTAACCCCATTCTCCTGCTTTCTTCCCATAACCTTTGACACCTGAACTAATCAACAATCTCTGCCTTGAAAATATCCACTAATTTGGCCTCCACAGCCTTCTGTGGCAAAGAATTCCACAGATTCACCACACTCTGACTAAAGAAATTTCTCCTCATCTCCTTCCTAATAAAACGTCCTTTAATTCTGAGGCTATGACCTCTAGTCCTAGACTCTCCCGCTAGTGGAAACATCCTCTCCACATCCACCCTGTCCAGGCCTTTCACTGTTCTGTCTGTTTCAATGAGGTTCCCCCCTCATTCTTCTAAACTCCAGCGAGTACAGGCTCAGTTTCGACAAACGCTCATCATAGGTTAACCTACTCATTCCTGGGATCATTCTTGTAAACCTCCTCTGGACCCTCTCCAGAGCCAGCACATCCTTCCTCAGATATGGTGCCCAAAATTGCTCACAATATTCCAAATGCGGCCTGGCAGCGCCTTATAGAGCCTCAGCATTACATCCCTGTTTTTGTAATCAAGCCCTCTTGAAATAAATACTAGCATTGAGTTTGCTTTCTTTACTACCGATTCGACTTGCAGATTAACTTTTTGGGAATACTGCACCAGCACTCCCAAGTCCCCTCGTCCAAATCATTAATATACAACGTGAAGAGCAGCGACCCCAACACCGACCCTTGGGTGAGTGGGCAGATGCATGGCAGATGCAGTATAATGTGTATAAATGTGAGGTTACCCACTTTGGTAGCAAAAACAGGAAGGAAGATTATTATCTAAATGGTGTCAGATTAGGAAAAGGTGAAGTACAATGAGCCCTGGGTGTCCTTGTACATCAGTCACTGAAAGTAAGCATACAGGTACAGCAGGCAGTGAAGAAAGCTAATGGCATGTTGGCCTTCATAACAAGATGAGTTGAATATAGGAGCATAGAGGTCCTTCTGCAGTTGTACAGGGCCCTGGTGAGACCACACCTGGAGTATTGTATGCAGTTTTGGTCTCCTAATTTGAGGAAGGACATTCTTGCAATTGAGGGAGTGCAGCGTAGGTTCACAAGGTTAATTCCCGGGATGGCGGTGTTGTCATATGATGAAAGAATGGAGCGACTGGGCTTGTATTCACTGGAATTTAGAAGCATGAGAGGGGATCTTAGGGAAACATATAAAATTATTATGGGATTGGACATGCTAGATGCAGGAAACATGTTCCCGATGTTGAGGGAGTCCAGAACCAGCGGCCACAGTTTAAGAATAAGGGATAGGCCATTTAGAACTGAGATGAGGAAAAACTTTTTCACACAGAGAGTTGTGAATTTGTGGAATTCTCTGCCTCAGAAGGCAGTGGAGGCCGATTCACTGGATGCATTCAAAAGTTTGATAGAGATCTTAGGGTTAGAGGAATCAAGGGGATATGGGGAGAAGGCTGGAACGGGGTACTGATTGGGGATGATCAGCCATGATCACATTGAATGGCGGTGCTGGCTCGAAGGGCCGAATGGCCTACTCCTGCACCTATTGTCTATTGTCTATAATGGACTCTAAAATCTTACCAACCACCGATGTCAGACTAACCAGCCTATAGTTCCCACTATTCTGCTTTGCTCCCTTCTTGTGCAGCGGGGTCATATTGGCAACTTTCCAATCATCTGGGACCTCTGGAGAGAAGGAATGGGTGACGTTTCGGGTCAAGACCCTTCTCCACAGGTTTTTCACACAGAAGGTGGTGGGTGTATGGAACGAGCAGCCGGAGGAGGTAGTTGAGGCTGGGACTAACGCAATGTTGGAGAAACAGTTAGACAGGTACATGGATCGGACAGGTTTAGAGGGATATGGGCCAAACGCAGGCAGGTGGGACTAGTGTAGCTGGGGCATGTTGGTTGGTGTGGGCAAGGTGGGACGAGGGGCCTGTTTCCACGCTGTATCACTCTATGACTCTTCTTCAGACATTGAACTTATTTAATGCAAGGTCATTTAACCGTTTGGTCTTGTGATTAGATCGAGCACTGGAAACCCCCAGCAAGAGGTCCATCGTGATGGGAAAATCTCTGGCCATTTATTATACTGGTAGATTATCTCCTCATCGGTTACAGGATGTAACAAAGATTGCAATCTTTTGTGGATTGTTTAGAAATTGTACGCTGCTAAGTAATCGGAGAAGGAAGGTGCATGCTTCATGGATGGAGGGAGAGGCTGACAGATTTGGCTTAGGTACCATTACCTTTGTGGTTTGCCATCTCCTTCTCAACTATTCCTCCTCAAGACTTGTCCCCTCGCTTTTGATGACTTCATAATTTCCTGCTTTCCTCTATGTATACAACGATGGTGCGACACGTCGGCGCAGCGGTAGAGTTGCTGCCTCACAGCGCCAGAGACCCGGGTTCGATCCTGACTACGGGTGCCGTCTGGATGGAGTTTGTACCTTCTCCCTATGACCGCATGGGTTTTCTCCGGGTGCTCCGGCTTCCTCCCACACTCCAAAGACGTACAGGTTTGTAGGCTAATTGGCTTCTGTAAAGTGTAAATTGTCCCTCGTATGTGTAGGATGGTGTTAGTGTAAGGGGTGATCGCTGGGGGGCACGGACTCGGTGGGCTGAAGGGCCTGTTTCTGCCTTGTAACTCTAAAGTCTAAAGTGGTCAAAAAGGCTTTTGGCACATTGGCCTTCATCTGTCAGAGTATTGAGTATAGAATTCGGGAGGTCATGTTACAGTTGTATAAGACGTTGGTGAGGCCGCATTGAGAGCATTGTGTTCAGTTCTGGGCACCATGTTATAGGAAAGATATTGTCAAGCTTGAAAGGGTTCAGAGAAGATTTACAAGGATGTTGCCAGGACTAGAGTGTGTGAGCTACAGGGAGAGTTTGAGTAGGCTGGGTCTCTATTCCTTGGAGCCTAGGAGAATGAAGGGTGATCTTATAGAGGTATATAAGATCATGAGAGGAATAGATCGGGTAGATGCACAGAATCTCTTGCCCAGAGTAGGGGAATCGAGGACCAGAGGACATAGGTTCAAGTTGAAGGGGAAAAGATTTAATAGGAAACTGAGGGGTAACTTTTTCTCACAAAGGGTGGTGGGTGTGTGGAACGAGTTGCCGGAGGAGGTAGTTGAGGCTGGGACTATCATAACGTTTATGAAACAGTTGGACAGGTGCATGGATAGAATAATTTTGGAGGGATATGGACCAAGCGCAGGTCGGTTGGACATGTTAGCCAGTGTGGGCAAATTGTGCTGAAGGGCCTGTTTCCACACTGTATCACTCTATGACTCAAAGAGGAGATATCTGCTGTTACTGAGGCACATTGCCCATTTATCTGCTGCAATTTCCGCTTGACAACGATGCATAATAATTGTATTACCAGATCACAGACTATCAACAGTTATATCAAGGAAATCAATTCTCAGCCCAGTTGTGGGAGATAATTTACACTCTAAGGCCTTTCCTTGAGAGAAGCACGACAGATAGACACAAAATGCTGGAGTAACTCAGCGGGACAGGCAGCATCTCTGGAGAGAAGGAATGGGTAACGTTTCGGGTCGAGACCCTTCTTCAGACTGGAGTAGGCATTAATAGACTTGGCATTGATGTCACCAATAATCTGTCATGAACCAACCACATTAATGGCTAGGAAGACACACCTACGCCTCTACTACCTCCGCAGACTGAGCAATTCGGCATTCTTAAGGGCCTGTGCCATTTGGGTGATTTTCTAGGCGATTACAGGCGACTAGGCTGTCGCCACATGGTCGCCGGGGTGACGCCTGTTTGGTCGTGAGTCGCCCAAAGAGTCGTAGCGTTTTTCTGGTTGCCGTTGGATGTTGCGTCAGTCGGCAACTGTTGGCTAGACAACCATGAGCGTAGCTTGACTTCTCCTGACGTGGGTGCTGTCGCTAGGTGACGTAGGTTGTCGCCGGGTGCTGACTTCGGTGAATTCCATTGGCGACTACCTCCGTCAACCGGCGACAGGTACCGCCGACTGAATTGTCTTACCTTGTCATTGCTTGTCGCGGGTGGAAGTCGGTCGTCGTAGGTGTGGTCGTAGGTGGACGTCCTAATGGGTCGC